>NC_141385.1:28899512-29552012 GCF_017979445.1 Akebia trifoliata | reverse complement strand
GTCGGAAGACCCTGGAAGAATTGGAGATGAAGGAAGATCGGAAACATAAGTCAAGAATGGATCAAGATCTTTTAGGATTTGTTTGGCCTGACCAAAGGAAGTCTAACCAGATAAAGCCCATTTTGTAGGAGGCCGAAGGGGAGCAGAGGAAAGGGGAGATGATAGATCTTCCAAGATCGGCCTGGCTAGATCAAAGGAGGTCCGTTGTGCAGGTGGCCACAAAATAGAAGGAAGAAAGCAAATCTGATCTTTCACCGCCACCCCTATAGTAGCTCTAGTTTGGAGGTCTACTGCCACTAACCTCTGATTTTTGGATGCTCTGTGCTACTTTTTCCTAACCTCAGTATCAGAAAGGACAGAAAAATTTATGAAAAAAAGAAAGTGAAAGTTAAAAGTAGAGTAAGTTGCAAACAGAATAGAAGAATGAAATACAACCAAAAGCATAAGAGTCAGTCTTATCCTGGAAAGTCTGAAGGACTCTAAATCTCTCATGAAGAACGCTAACGGCGAACTCCCAATTCCTGAAGATAAATAGGGGTCCTTGTACCACCTTTTGTCAATACTGAGGAGAGAAGGAGCTAGTGTCACTGTTGCGCTTTTAGAGGACAACAAATAATACCCCGGGTGTTGATGAATGGCTTTTAGATTGTATTTAGAGAGGAATTTATTGGGGATTATGCCTATCTTCTCCACAATTTCCACCAGATGGTAGAATTTTCCAGACATTTGACCTGGGGACCAATTTATCTTACTCAATACCTCCCTAAGGAAGAGAGAGAGGAAAACTAGGGCCAACCTTAATTTGACCGGTGTAAACCAAGATTTCTCTTTGACGGCATTCATTAGGGTTATTGGGGTCATCATTGACTCGAAGAAACATAGAGGCAGGGATGTAGAGTGTCCATCGAAGTTGGGTTATGCTAGTAACCATTAAGTAAATTTACAGAAAAGAGAAAACAAAGAAAGAAGATTACCTCAGTCTAAGAGATGTAAGAGTAACAGCGAAGCATAAAGAAAGAGATATAAAATTTTTCGCAGAAGGTAAAAAGACGAAATCATAGAGTTATAACACAATAAGAAGAAGAATGAGCACTAAGTCTCCTATTTATAAGAGAAGATAAATGAGTACATACGCCTGAGAGAATAGCCTAAGTCCAACCTAAACTTTGTAATTTGGGGGTAGTGCAAATGATAGTAGAGTACAGAAAGCGCCATCGATCCGCGGGGTGCGCGGATCCACTTTTGACCCTTGAGGTTTGGGAGTCGCCACCTAGTTATTACGGTCTAGGAATCGAATACTGACTCTAAATGGATAAAAAATTAATCTACTACAGAAAAATTGAATCCGGGGATCACATTACGGGGTTGGAAGGTGTTAGGCACCAACCCCACCCGGTCAATGCCGGTCTCTACTTATCCTAAATAAGATTACATTGCTAATGACAAAACTTAGATAAGAAAAATAACAAAAATTTTACCTTCGATACGCAAAGATTCTATTCCCTCAGATCTGATAAAATTGCTTCTTGTACCGTACTCCTTGCTTCGTTCTATCTCCGGATCTGATTCTGATCTCTGAGGCAAGGTATCTCCTTCTTGGATCTGGATTCTTCGAATTTGTTATGGATTTTGGAGTATTTTTTTGAAGGGCTTCTAGGTATTTTTCAAACTAAAATTGAAGTATGGGTGTTAGGTAAGGAGTTGGGGCTTCAAAATTAGGGTTTTGGGAACGTTGTGGAGGCTTCTTGACCTACTTTTTCTAGGGTTTTTTCTTTTATACGAAAATAAGGTGTGGTGGCTCCTATTTATAAAGTTTTTTAGAAGAATTAGGGTTTGATTAGGGTTTCTTTTAGGGTTTATGATTAGGATTTTGACTTTAGTCTTATGAAATTGACTTAGTCTTTAGGGTTTTAATTTAGGATTTTGACTTTAATCTTATGAGATTGACTTGATTAGTTTAGATTAGGATTTTGATTTAGGATTTTGACTTTAGTCTTATGAGGTTGACTTAATTAGTTTAGATTAAGATTTTGACTTTAGTTTTACGAGATTGACTTTAGTCTTTCTTGATTGACTTTTAATATCTTGACTTTAGCCTTACTTGATTGACTTTAAGATTGACTTTAATTTTTGGACAACTCTTTTATTATATCTTTAATTCTTTGGGCCCCCAGATGGAGGGGTCCTTGAATAAATATCCTGGTAACCATCAACAATTTTGCTTGAAAGCCTGATTGATCGATTTTTTAGTTCAAAATTTTAAATTAATTTTATTAATGTTTCACTTTACATTATTTAATGGTTTATTTATTAATTTTAAATTTTTAATTATTAAAATTGTAAAATTACCATTTTACCCTCGGAGAGGATTTTTTACGTTTTAAGTCGTTTTTCAATGTTCCAGGATATTTTGGAATAAGTTTTTCATAAGGAATCAATGAGAATGTTGGTTTTTGTCATTTATGAAGTTTTTTGTATGAAATGGTCGTGCATTTTATGAGGGGCATTTTCATAATTTTGTCGAATTCTGTGAAAATTGGTAAAATGATTTATTTGGTTTCGATTTGTTATTTTATATGTTTGAATGAGTTCTCCTAATCGTAACGTAGGCTCTACGGTTGTTTTGATGTTAGGGGTATTTTGGTAATTTGATCATTTTAAGGGATTTTTATCGTGAAGCTTCTTTTTGGTTTGCAAGATGATGATTTCTATGTTTCTAGGGTTGTATTTTCCTAGCGTAGTGTGGTTTCTAAAGTTTTGGCAGTTTGAGATACCTCATCCGAATTTCTGAAACATATTTGGTAACAAAATAAAACATTGGAATAAACATCCATCATTGGGAACCGTTGCAATCGGGTTGACGAGTTGATTAATCAGGCGAGTGCAAAAATGGGGTGTCTACAGATCCCCTCTTTGGCAGAGGGTTGAAGCAAACTAGATAGCAAATCTATTTGGTAGATAGTGCGACATCCGAATGTCAAAGCTAGTGACAGTTTATTTTGCAGCCTGATTTAGCAATTCGTCGAGGTGTTCGGATTCTTGAGGGTAAAACTCTCCCCGAACTAAAAAAATGTCAGGTCCTTGAGCGCGAACTCTCACTGACAGTGTCAGATCCTTGAATTTTAAAAAATTCTCCTTGACTGATATAACAACTGTCCAAGTGTGTGGACTTAAAATCTGAGATAGATTTCAAAGAGTTTGAGTAAAATCTGAGCACAAAGTGAATATAAATTAAGCATAAACTGAGCATAATTCTTAGAAAACCCTCGGCGGCATCTGAGCATAATTCCGAGAAAGCCCTCGGCGGCATCTGAGCATAATTTCGAGAAAGCCCTCGGTGGCATCTGAGCATAGTTCCGAGAAAACCCTTGGCAGCATCTGAGCATAATTCCGAGAAAAACCCTCGGCGGTAACTGAGCATAATTCTGAGAAAACCCTCGGCGGCATCTGAGCATAATTCCGAGAAAACCCTCGGCGGCATCTGAGCATAATTCTGAGAAAATCCTCGACGGATAATTTCGAGAAAATCCTCGGCAACATCTGAGCATAATTTCGAGAAAACCCTCGGCGGCATCTAAGCATAAATCTGAGAAAACCCTCGGCGGTAATTGAGTATAATTTCGAGAAAACCCTCGATGGTAACTAAGCATAATTCTGAGAAAACCCTCGGCGGTAACTGAGCATAATTTCGAGAAAACCCTTGGCGGCATTTGAGCATAGTTCCGAGAAAACCCTCGACGGTAATTGAGAAAAATCTAAGTTAACCCTTGGCGGCAACTGAGCAAAATCCAAGTTAACCCTTGACGACATCTGAGCAAAATCCAAGTTAACCCTTGACGGCATCTGAGCAAAACTGACAGAGGAATGAAGGAATTTTGGGAAAGAATGAATGAATTTGGAGAAGACTGATTAAAATGAATCGGGGAACGAATAAATCTGGAAGATAATGAATCTGGAAGAAAATGATTGAATCCAATAATGAATGGATTTGGAAAAAGAATCTGGGAATGAAAGAATGCCATATCTCCTACTCTAGGTAAATGAATTATTAATTAATCTCTGGACACAGTCAAATGTGAGATCCGAAGTGTTTTTTTTTGAATCTCAAGGTTTTATCCAAAAATTTTATGAATTTAAAACCTGAGTTTTTATTTCTTTTGAACCTCAAGGGTTTTTCGAAAAATTGTTATTAAGAGGGTAACCTTAAGTTTGGGGTTTCCATTATCTTTTAGGATTAACATTGCTCAAAACCAAAATGCCCCTAGTTTGACAATAATCATGGCATTGAAGATAATTGAACACGTCAATTAAAAAATGCCCCTGGTACAAGGGGGGAGATTATATATTTAGAGGAAAAAAGAAAATGCCCCTTGTATGAAGGTTTGAAATATTTTATTACCACAAGCGCAATAAAGATCCAACTTTTAATTTTGATTAATTTTATTGAAGATTTTGAGTCAGGATCAAGAGAATAAAATATTTCCTTTTGAGACTCATCATAGAATTCACCCTTTTCTCCATTGTTTCACTTGGGGAAGTAAAAAATTTTCAAATCGATCGTAGACGAGATACTTGTGGCTTTTGAGTCTGTGCCTGGTTTAAGCTAAGTATTGAACTTGATTATTCGAATTTCTGATGTTTCAGCTCGGACCGCTCTCAGCTTGGGATTTTCTTCTATTTTTCTTTGTTGCTCTAACTTTTGCCTAGATTAGCTTTTCAGGTTTTCGATCTAGTGAACTCTTTTTTTTTTTCTTCTTGACTCTGATTGTTGCCAAAGTTGTCCTTTTAGATTTTCAACCTTGCGAACTTGCCTTAATTTTTGCTTAAGTCGCCATTTTTGGGTTTTCAACTTAGCAGGTTTTATCATTTTTTTATCTTTTTCTTCTCCTCTGAACTTCTAGAATTACTGTCTGATCATGCTTTGCTATCTTCCTTGACTTTTCGTACGGTACTTAGGAGGACTTTTATAGGTAAGCTTAGGACTGGGTATAAAAAGAAAGGAATTTTGAGGCTCAAAAATCCAAATGCCCCTTGTGTGGCATTTCATTTAAAATTTTTTCTTGAATTTTCTTTCCCATTTTGGATGATATTTCTTTTTCTTTTGAATTTTTTTCTTTTTAGGTTTTTTTCTTTGTCGGGGAATCTATTCTTTTATTTTGATGTGGTCGGGCCTGAAGTAACTTCTCAGGTTGCCTACGTACCCCAAAATTTTGGGATCAGACCAAAATGTAGTTCGAATTTTCCCTCCCCTAGGTTAGGTGAACGGGCTGAGAAAGAAAAATGCATCATTTTTTTTGAAAAATGCTGCAATGGGCTGAACATGGAGATATTGAACTGGGTAGCAGGAAAATTGATTCCGCCAAAGATGGCCTCCTTAAATGTAGTACCGTTTGATCTGGTCAAGGTTGGTTGACTCTGGTAATTCGATTCCATCATGATCTTGAAGTTTGACAGCTTTTCCTGGTAATATTTCCTTGATGATGAACGAACCTCTCCAATTTGATTTGAACTTCCCTCTAGCATCAAAGATAGGTGCTCGATTTTCTTTGAGTACGAAATCCCCGACTTGTAAGTGACGGGCCTTGATCTTTTTGTCAAACGCACGGGCGATTCTTCTTTGATAAACTTGCAAGTGGTACAAAGCTCTTAGTCATTTTTCTCCGATCAAGTTTAATTCTTTATACCATTGACTAACCCAATCTATTTCTAACAATTGACTTTCCTTGAAGGCCTTGAGATACGGGATTTCCATTTCTACTGGTAAGATTGCTTCCATATCATATACTAGAAAGTAGGGAATAGCTCCAGTGGAAGACTGTATTGAAGTATGATGTGCCCCTAGTGTGAATGGTAACTTCTTTAACTAAGCTTGGTGTGATTGAAACATTTCTTGGATGATTGTTTTGAGATATTTTATTGACTGCTTCAACCTTTCCATTAATTTGGGGACGGTAGAGAGATAATGTGATGTCGAATCTCGAACTTTAAACATAGAATGATAACCTAAGCTTTGATGTACGATCCATTATCAGAGATCAATACCGCTACAACTATTTCATTAATCTGATAATGGTAATCTATTCTGGGAGCTCTACCATTTTGAGAAGTGTAGCACTAATACATTTTGTAACATCTTCCTTGATTTCATTTTCTCAAGCCAGTATCTATTCTGTGTCAGACAACACCCAAGCTTACACTTAACATATCCTCATAGGCCCACACAAACAAGTCTTTTGAACTTTCTGAGAAAATTCATTATCCCCTTGTGTTCCTCTAGGGATAGGAGGGTTTCTATTTGAATCTCTTTACGAATTATTTTCTGTTTCGAGGTCAATGACCTTTGTTTTCTCAATTAAACGTTGAGCCTGACTCTTATCTTCTTGTTCAGGAAAGAAAATCTATCTTTGAAGTCAGATTAGTAGTTAATTCGTTAATGCGCTCGAGGTATTCAGAAATTTCCTTTATCCAATCAAATTCAGATGGGACGACAAATACCTCTATGACTCGACAAACTAACTTGACTCAGTAGAAAAAGAGTAGACTCGATCTAAAGAAAACATGACATTGAAAAATTGGACTCGAGCTAACTCAAATAACTCATGAAAACTCAATACAACTACCCACAACGGGCTTAATTAGAACTGAGGACTGAGACATTGCTTACAACCAACATGATTGAGGCACGGTGATCTTCAGGGAACAACTGGGCGATATTAAGAAATTCTGAGGTTATTTCTAACTGTTGACTTGGTACTGACGTTTGTTCTAACTGACCGAACTTACAACCCTAGCTAGACGATGGACGATTGAGCTTAAGCACAATGATAACCTTTAAATCTCATTGAAGGTGAATTTAACCAGTTTCAATGTTACCCCCTTGATAACATTTTAATGAATCCTGAGGTTTTATTGAATTCTGTGCACCAATCCATTAAACAATTCATCCATTCAATGATTATTCAGAAGGAAAATAATTTTATTGCACTCTTGAAAATTATTGAAATTTTTTTTTTCTATTGAATAATAATTTTCACAAATCTGATTTCAATATTTTTTCATGCAAAAATAGATCTTTTGTAAATCATTTTTTTAAAAAAATATTTTTTTTCCTCTTCTTTCTTTGGAAAACATTTTCTTTTAGAATTTTTTTTGGGAAAGCATTTCCTTTTGGAAAATCTTTCACTTCTAGAAAATATTTTTCCTGAAAAATACTTTCCTTTTGTAAACCATTTTTCTTCTTTGAAGATAGGTTGGAATTCGAATTTAGAATAAAATTTGATTTCCATTTGGATTTAAATGGCTCAGCCCATCATGATAGTTGGGTCGAGACGGACTGGGTCATTACAAAAGATGGATTATTTATTGGGTCGGTGCATCCATTTTAATCATATAAAACAAAAACTTGAGGACAACCATACGTTCTGATTTACACATTCACATACATTCATCAATCACAAGGTCTCATTCAAATAACAACCTGGGAACACCCACGATAAGTTCGAGTCGTGACCTACAGGGAAGGTTTCTAGACTCTAAGCTTACTACGTGCAATGCATTTTTATCTGGCCACCCTTGCCCAAGTACACCTATATACCTCTCGATAAGTGGTGACTTGGTTTGATATACCATATAGGTGATAATCTAAAACCTCAACTCACTTCTCTGAAGTCAAAAACAACTAGTTTGATCTCCAATTGAGAGGTGGCGCACGATGCTGAGCAAGGGCCCACTTAAATACCTCTTGTCTAGAATAGACGGAGTCTATCCCCTTCTTACAGTAGGGTACAGCGGGGCAAGATCTCGCTTAGGCACCAGCTTTGACCAAGATGCGCAATTGATATACTTAGATTATCTTTTACATACCTATGAGTACAAGTCAAGAGTTATAGCTTTCATAAATGGTTTGGCATCCCACGAGGGGACCGACCACGTACTAGTACTACGTTGGCAATCGGGACATGTGACTGTGTGGTTCACAATAGGTTAAAGGCTCAGGTCGCTCCAGCGTAGGTGCATCAATATACCTCTCAGAATCACCTGATCAGACAGTATTGATGCCCCAGTTTGATATACCCTAAGGTACGTGACTGGAGTTGTGGTTTTCATGAATGACGTCGCATCTCCGAAGAGACCGGGCCACGCACTAGTGCCACGCTGGCCATATGGGACGTGTAAGAGTGCAAGACAGTAAACGTGCATGTGGTGTGTGCAAAACAAGGTGGGGAGTGCCCGGGGCCTTTTTCAAATAAATGGGCCCATAGGCCAGATCACATCACTAAAATATGGATATTAGAAAAAATATGATCATAAAGCATAATTATCCAAAACAATCAAGATCAAGATTAAGGCATGCATATCACAGGCATATCATACAAGCAACCAATCAAGATAGTGCAAAAAAAAAAAATCAAGATATCACAAAATAATATCAATCATCAATCAATCATTGAGACATAAGAAAAATTCCCTTTTTTTTTTTAATGATCCGATCAAAGATCGCTTTGAGCGACCCTAAACAAATCAAGATTCCACCAAATATTTGAATTGATGATAGAATAATACTTGTTGAGATAAGGAGCGATGAACACATTTTATTTTTATTTTATTTTTTTTAAAAACATACGTGGCAAACCTTTGGAGAACATAGGTTAACTTAAATAACTCATAAGGTTTCAAATTTAGCTAAGGGTCATTAAACCAACGTGTTTCATCATATTGGTAATCCAATGTCACAAATTTCTAGATTAAATAGAAAAGTTTGGATTTAAAAGTAAAATTCACATTTTTTCTTTGATCCAATGTTTTGAAAATGAGCGATTACAAAATCTCAAATCGAAAATCAAAATTAGTGATTTTCTTGAAGATTTTCTTTTAAAAGTTCTTAAAATTTCGATTTCCTTAAGCCTATGACATTGGATGATGATTTCAAGTGACACACGATGAGTTCAACGACTCTTACTAACAAAGAAGCCTTACTAAGTTAGTTAGGTTAGCCTCATCCAAAAAACTTATTAAACAAAAGCTTTTTTTATGTTGCTGTCAGCAACATTCACAACCAAAAACAAAAACATTTTTTTCCTTTTATGTGTTGCTGCCAACATTCTCACAATACTTCATTTTGCTGCCAGCACAATCAGCAAACTACTCACAATACTCTTTTTTTTTCTTTAAAAAAAAAAAAAAACCATGTAACGCTTAGTCAAAATTGGTGTGGCCATAAAGAAAACAAAATGTATTCTCCCCTTCACATCATCGCAACAGAGAGGGCAGCAAGGATTCGCCCCGTTATATCCTGAACCAACACTATTTGCAATGTTGCTAATTAACTCCAACTCTTCTCTAGATGTTCGAGCAAGATTTTCACTTCTTTTCTTAACATTATTGAGCACTTCAAGTAGTTTTCTTGGGTCAGAACAACCATTACGAAAGTACTTTATAACAGTAATGTTATGAAGAACCTTTGGATCATCTTCTTTTTTGCAATAGTTGAATCAAGGCATCAACACATTCTGCCAACCTCCTTGGCTGGGATAACAAAGCAGCATCTTTAGCGAGTCCAGTTATAACAGATAGAACCCCATCTTCATCACCCGATGAACCATCTCTACTTGCAGACATTAACAACAATGATTCTTACAAATCCATTTGCAGATCGAATAAGTTCAGATCGATAAATCTTGGTTGGGATTCGATTCCAAGTGATTGAGGGTTTTAGAAACCGAATGAAGGTTAGAAATCGAAGTAGATGAGGTTGAGGGAAACCTAGAGTTTTAAAAACATTAAGGAGGAGTCTCTCTGTCGTTCTGAGATGGCTCGGATTTGTAGAGAGAGAGAGAGAGAGAGAGAGAGAGAGAGAGAGAACAAGAAAAACGTCCTCTGTCTGCTGTTTTTCAGCATATGGAGAAGAAGATAAAAAAACAGTAAAAATTGTTTTCTACTAACGGCTGACCACGTGTTAAAAAACAATTTTTGCGATTTTTTTTCTGATTTTTTTTCTTGAAATCCTCTCCTCATCATGGACAACATTAAAAAAGGCAATTTTTTTGTTTGTTAGTGCATTACTCACAAATAATTTTTTTTATAACTTGTCAAATATGCCTAGTAACGCACCAAAAAAAATTCATCCAAATTTTTTTTTTAAATAATCATAACTCTTATATCAACCACCATCATTCCATCATCAATTTATGTCAATTTGAATCTTTCATTATTTAGGGTCATCCCAAAACGACCCTAGATTGAATCATAAAAAAGAGATACTCCAAAATGACTTATCCAAAATCAATCCAAATAATGTCAAGAAAAAAAATAATATGATAAAAAAATATAAAATAAACAAAATAATGAGAATGGTTCAACAACTATTTTTTTCACAGTATTATCCTCTTGACATCCCGCATTATTTATGATAATTCAGAATGATCATAGATTGAACCATGAAAATGTGCCGAAACAAAGTACTTGGAATCCAAACAAATGATCCATAATTAAGCCAAAAAGAATGATAAAAATAAAGAAATAAACAAATAACTAAAAATAAAATTAAAAAAAGTCTTATTAGCAATGCGTCTCATACTTGGGGTTTTTCAAATCTGATCCTCAATGGTCCCCGGCGGAGTCGCCACTGAAAGCGCCCTCGATCCGCAGGGTGCGCGGATCCGCTTTTGACCCTTGAGGTTTGGGAGTTGCCACCTAGTTATTACGGTCTAAAAACCAAATACTGACTCTAAATGGATAAAAAACTAATCTACTACAGAAAAACTGAATCCGGGGATCACATTACGGGGTTGGAAGGTGTTAGGCACCAACCCCGCCCTGCCAATGCCGGTCTCTACTTATCGCAAATAAGACTACATTGCTAATGACAAAACCTAGATAAAAAACATAACAAAAATTTTACCTTCGATACGCAAAGATTCTATTCCCTCAGATCTGATAAAACTGCTCCTTGTACCGTACTCCTTGCTTCGTTCTATCTCCGGATCTGATTTCTGATCTCCGAGGTAAGGTATCTCCTTCTTGTATCTAGATTCTTCGAATTTGTTATGGATTTTGGAGTGTTTTTGAAGGGCTTCTAGGTGTTTTTCAAGCTAAAATTGAAGTATGGGTGTTAGGTAAGGAGTTGGGACTTTAAAATTAGAGTTTTGGGAAGGTTGTGGAGGCTTCTTGACCTACTTTTTCTAGGATTTTTTCTTTTATACGAAAATAGGATGTGGAGGCTCCTATTTATAAAGTTTTTTAGAAGAATTAGGGTTTGATTATGGTTTCTTTTAGGATTTATGATTAGGGTTTTGACTTTAGTCTTATGAAATTGACTTAGTCTTTAGGGTTTTAAATTATTGTTTTAACTTTAATCTTATGAGATTGACTTGATTAGTTTAGATTAGGGTTTTGATTTAGGGTTTTGACTTTAGTCTTATGAGGTTGACTTAATTACTTTAGATTAGGGTTTTGACTTTAGTCTTACGAGATTGACTTTAATACTTTGACTTTAGTCTTTCTTGATTGACTTTTAATATCTCGACTTTAGCCTTACTTAATTGACTTTAAGATTGACTTTAGTCTTACTTGATTGACTTTAATTTTTGGAGAACCCCCTTTTATTATATCTTTAATTCTTTGGGCCCCCAGATGGAGGGGTCCTTGAATAAATATCCTGGCAACCATCAATAATTTTGCTTGAAAGCCTGATTGATCGATTTTTTAGTTCAAAATTTTAAATTAATTTTATTAATGTTTCACTTTACATTATTTAATGGTTTATTTATTAATTTCAAAATTTTTAATTATTAAAATTATAAAATTACCTTTTTACCCTCGGAGAGGATTTTTTACGTTTTAAGTCGTTTTTCAATGTTCTAGGATATTTTGGAATTAGTTTTTCATAAGGAATTCAATGGGAATATTAGTTTTTGTCATTTATGAAATTTTTTGTATGAAATGGTCGTGAACTTTATGAGGGGCATTTTTATAATTTGTCGAATTCTGTGAAAATTGGCAAAATGATTTATTTGGTTTCGATTTGTTATTTTATGTGTTTGAATGAGTTCTCCTAATCGTAACGTAGGCTCTAGGGTTGTTTTGATGTTAGGGGTATTTTGATAATTTGATCATTTTTAGTGATTTTTATCGTGAAGCTTCTTTTTGATCTGCAAGATGATGATTTCTATGTTTCTGGGGTCGTATTTTCCTAGTGTAGTGTGGTTTCTAAAGTTTTGTCAGTTTGAGATACCTCATCCAAATTTCTGAAACATATTTGGTAACAAAATAAAGCATTGGAATAAACATCTATCATTGGGAACCGTTGCGATCGGGTTGACGAGTTGATTAATCAGGTGAGTGTAAAAATGGGGTGTCTACAAGTACGTAGATGGACATAGATGAAGGTTGATTCGTCTTAGCCATCAGAGATGATTTGAAATGACATTGTATTAAATACGTCTATTTGTGAAGAGTAGAAGTAATTTTAAAGAATCAAGGCAGCCAATGAGAAAATAGATACGTGTCTCGAGAAGATGAAGAGACTTCACATCTCCTTGAGAGAGGATAATTGTAAAGGGAAATAACTGCGCACTTATCTAAACCGTACACGTGTTCAAGTCGATTAAGTGGTACCATGTGCAAATCAGCATACGGGTACTACCCTTCAGCAGGGTAGGTCAAAGTAGAGATCTTCCTCGTCTAACTAGAAGGATATCACAACATTGAATGAAACCTAGTTTGCCAAGCAAGGCATACTTGGTCATAGAATAATCGTAATTCTCATATGTGCACATCAATCCTATAGATCTTGGAGGGAATCTCTGTAGTATAGTACGACCAATCCAGAAGATCTTTTTTTCTTTTGTGGATCCATAGAATTAGGGGATTCCCCAGGATCATCGCCCGTGAAAAGGGGAAACCATGATTCACCGCAAAGATCCATAAATAACACAGTAAGCACAGAAGAAATGATCCTTTTGGCGGATTGAAGGTCTAACCAGTTCCTTTGATTATTTCCTCTACTTCTTTAACTTGAGCATTAATTTTTGACAGGAACCATGCTAGCACGAGGAGGGAGGTGATAGGAACGACTTCAGATCAGTGAGGCAGAGTCTATCAACACCGTCCATCGGATTCTAACCGCACATTAAGGAAAAATATCTATGGTTCTGTGCACTTGCCATGAAGACCGAGTACAAATCGAGTGAAAAATTTCGAGTCAGAATATCACGATTCTATCTTAAAAGAATAATATTAAATTAAAGTTAAAAAAAAAAAACACTCATTGATGTGGCAGTGTACATGGGGTCATTATCTTCTATGTATATCAATGAAGAAAAAATATATGGTTTCATGCCCACAGCCAAAGTGAATTGAGTGTCTTTTTTTGAGTTAGGTTAGCATTGTTTATCCTACAAAGTCTTTGGTGGTCACTTTAAGGAAACTACATGTGACTAATCCTTTTAATGGACCAACATATCAAAAACCAATTTGATTGGTGTTTTGTAATCTTCGACTTGATCATTTTTGAGAAATTTTTGATACATTGAAAAACAAATATGTGAATTTACAATGGTAATAACTATTTTTATCTCACCAAAAAATCTTGATTTTAAGAACTAATGCAAAACTCTTTGATTTTTTTTCTATAAAAAGGACTTGTAATCTAGGTTTTAAAATACAGTTTTTCTTATAAAGTAGTGCACGAGAAATACTTTTAGTATTTTGAGAAACCCAAGAATTCTCTTGAACCAAGATTTCAATCTATATCGATGAGAGTTTGAGAGAATTCAATCAGACAACCAAAACTAAATTCATTTTATATTAGCTCGTGAAATCTAGTATGCGGTTCGTGGATTTGGATCTTATTGGTGTTTGAAGTTATAGGAGTGATTTGGATAATTGGAACGTGGAGTTCTACTAAAGGCATGTGATAAATGTCTTAAAACACTGATTTTAATACATTTTATCTAGGCATTTCTCATTCTTGACCACTTTTGTATCATAATTAGCAAATAATCTTGTATATGCGTTACGTCGTCCCTTTACATGCTTTATCATATTAAATAGGTATAATTGTATAAATAATTGAATAATCTGAAGAAAAAAATTGATGATCATGTGTTTGATAGTGTAGGATTAAAATAAGAAAATCAAATATGAATACCTAGAATAATTCAAACATATCAGAGCAATCAAGAGAAGATAAAAGAGCAATTGACCAAAACGAAATCATTTCCAATACACCTTCATCGTGGCACGATAGACTCCAACTGCACCACAGTAGAAGGGGTGATCAATCAAGGTGAAAATTGCATGGCTATACTTCACACTTATGGTTGATGTGATTGTTGAAGATCACACGTACCAATTCCTTTAAGAAATTGAGAATTGCTTATAAATAGAACCCAAAGCCTATTATAAATTGTTTATTCCATCTTCATTTTCTTTAAGTATTCTTCTCCAATTAGATTAGGTTTAATTTCTCTGCAATTTTCAAAAAATTGAAACGAGAGAGAAGGTGTATAACAATTACTTTATTAATGGAAAGAATGTTTATAATGACCTAAAAATTTAACACGTATCTTGAGAAAAGATTATAAGTTTTGATTTTGTAAATTCTGAATTTATTTAAATGATTTAAAAATATGAATTTTGATTTATAAACATTTGGGAAAATCTATCATTGCCAATAGATTCAAAAGGGTTGAGAAATATACTGTAGCTTGTAAACACGTCTTAAACATAAATTGATCAAAAAAGTTGAAAAATCCTCGAATTTTGTGTCTAAATTTGACTTAATAGGAAAAATAAATTTTAAAGTCATAATTTAGAAAATCTAATAATAACATTTGTTTCATATCGAACAATTATCTAAAATAGACTATGAGTTGGCAAAATTCGGAGTCCAGGATAGGTTTTTTAAATAAAAAGATGAAACAAATTTAAAAATAACATTTATATCCTTAAGTTTCTTTAAATACCAAATTTATTAGAAATTTACAGGTTTTTCATTCTCTTTTTCAAACACAAACCCTAATCTTACACTCCCTAGAGATAAAATAATCGATTTGAGAACTGTAAAACGAGATTCAACACTCGATGAAAGAGAAGAAAAGTTTTTCTTGTTAAGAGCTTCACATGGAATCCAAGGAGAATGTGATTTCGTCGAAAAAAAAAATGAAAATAAACAAAGAAGGATATTAAAAATTGATCTTAGACCTATTGCACTGTAGAATATGCTAAACAAGTAGGAATTCTTCCCTTCTAGTATTTAGTTGTTAAGTTTTTAGCAGAAAATCATTTTACATCCAAGAACTAGATTTGAATTTCAATCTAGGGGCACATTCTTCAAAAATCATGTATGATTAGATGATTTCAATCATTGATCTTATTTTTAAATTGTAAATCTTGTGTTAAAAGTTAGAAAATAATAGATCTATTAGTTTTATGATTATAAATAATTGAGAAAAACTTGAAAAGGATTGTGGGCGAATTTGGAGTGAAATCGAAGAAGAAAATGAAAAAATGTTATGCTCAGTCGATCGACCCTATGCTGAAATGCTCAGTTTAGCATAGTTTTCCCCTACCACCATGTGCACTTTCTAGTATTTTATTTTCATTAAAAATATTAAAATAAAGTCATTACTTTAAGTTCTTTAATAAAATTAAGTGATTACCCCCCATTTGGAAACAATGTGAATGGTTTAAAAATCCAAATCTCTACTTAACAAAATCTAATTTTTTAATTTCAAGAACAAAATATAATTTACGATATTTTTGTCAGATTTTCAAATCCCATTATCTTTTATATTACTTTGAATTAAGTTACAAAAATTACGTGATATCAATATATTAATTCAAGGTTTTCATTTTTAAAAACTTATTTTACGTTTGGAGGATTTTGAAAAATTATTTTTTTAGTATTTAATCAAAATTTTACAGTTTTATGATTTTATCGTATTTTTGAAATCTTTTTTACTCAACTAAGTCCATCATATGAAATTGTTTGATGCCTTAGAATCACAAACACTTTAGAGAAACTATATACTTTACTTGATACGTAGGAAGATAAACAATTGATCGATTGATTGATGGATAATGAGAACGTATGTTCTTGATTATTTGATGGGATAGTGACTACAGAGATATATAGTGGCTTAGGCCAACATTATTACATAATAGATGGATAGATGGATGAATATCTCACACGTTCCTACGATCACGTGGAGATATGATGAATGAATTGATTGATGCATAAATGGAACTAAAGGACACTACTATTACTTTATATTTTAAATAAAAAGAAATTATATATACTCTAAAATAAAAATATTTTTGTTTACTAGAAAGGATCATAGAAAATCTAAAAAGAGTGATGTATTACTATACTTTCGAAAGCGATGAGTCAATCTAGGATAACATTTGATATTCTATTATCTTGGATAGTATAAGATACCTTAGAAAGTAGTAGTTTGTGAGATTCGAAAATTTCTCATTTTTTTTCTCAAAGAATATTTGTGTGTAAAGGTAATTTTTGTATAGTGCAGCGATAGTTTGAGATTCACATGTATGACCTCTTGATAAGCTTAGACGCGGAGAGTTCGCTCCTAGGCTAGTTTGTGATCACTTTTAGTCTATAGTTTCAAATGAATGACTAACTTATTTGGTCTAAGTATTTGGACCTTGGTAAACGATCGATTCTGAGTCGGATAAATGGTCATCCAAGTGTGGTAATAGCAATTGACCACAAAATCAGATGCTAAAGATGAGATTCCATATCGCAAGGAGTTTGGAATATTGATAGTCCATGCCAAGGTTGTTGTATATGTGTGTTCTTCAACTCTTTTATCGATTACACCGTCGTGTTCTTATTATGTATTATTTCTTTTGGTGATGATAATTAAATATTTTACGTTAAAAGCATGAATGGTTATCTTCACTATGAATTGATATGTTGATGACTATTATAATTGTTTATTATTTTATTTAGACATTATCCGAATGTTATGTTATATTATAGTTTGCATTATTTAAATTATTCAATTTGATTATACGTTGTATTTATGACTAATTGTTAGAATGAAGTTTATCCTGATGAGTAACTCCCATGTTATTCATCCTACCATTCACCCTTTCAAAAATTTCAGCTATTGAGGAGCTTGCTTATGAAGAGTCGTATAAGGAGGTCATTGAGGAGTAATTTGTTGATGTTTTGCCGCTGTTGTCGATTTGAGGATTGTCATAGTATTGTAGCAGTAGTTATGATTATATGTGAAGGATATGTATTAGTTTGGGGACTTTATACTTTAATGTATTTACGAGATTGAAGATTTTAGATCATGACTATATTTGATGATGACTTCCATTCACTCTGATTTTTGGATGGTTGTCATTTTTTCGCTACGTTATATTTGTTTAAACATGAATTTATTGCCTATTGTTATTCATAGAATGAGTGGTTTTTTTATCATACATTGAGATTCTAATAAAGGAATCATTGGGATTTGTGTTGGAATTTTGGGGCATGACATTGTTCTTTTTTTTTACTCTTTCTATTTGTCTTGCAATAATAATAGGCTAGTTCTCCCTCCATTGGAGAGTTAGAGAAGCCTATAACAAGTTTTATTTATGTTTATTTAATTGCTTTCCTTTTTTTTTTTTTTTTAATGCTTAATGTTTAATAGATTCTTTTTAGGGTTCGTCTAATTTCTATGGATCAAATTCATAGATGAACCCTCTCACCCCTTTATGCTAGACTTTGATAGACCATACTTATATAAGGTTCAAGATGTTTTATGCTTAAACTAGATATTGGATTGTAGGTATTCACATCTTATGAGTAAAGGAATCCTAATTTTAATTATCCCTTTCTTGGTTTTAAAGTTAAAAATTCCAACATAAGAAACATAAACATGTTCTTAGGTTGATTTTTCAAAAGAGGTTTTGCAATTAAGTAAATCATATTTGTTTCTACTTTATGTGGATCCACATTTCTAATGGATTTTTTCTATTTTATTTTAATTTTTCCATTTCAATTCTAAGAATTTAATTTATATTTTTATCTTTGAAAAATTACTAAAACTCTTTTAAGCTTGGTTCAATTCATTTCTAATTCAAATTAAAGTTTTGTCGTTATCTTTGTGGTTCAACCCTTACTTATCCTTTGAGTAAGGTAAATTTTATTTGTTCTAAAATAACCTTATAGCTTAATGTGCATTCACTCAACATCATCACACAATAAAGAGAGACGAACAAATTGGCGTTGTTGCTGGGGAGAAGTATACTGTTTCAATTCGATAAAGGGTGTTTCGATCCACTTTGTTTAATTTTTCTATTATGTTTATATTCTGTCAATAATTGTTTTTCCAGAATAACAATTCAATCTTTTGTTTACAATCAATGGGAAATTCTAAGCATGAAACAAAGAGATCAACTATCTATTTCAATCGCGCTTTGATTGAGTTCTACCGCGTCGTAATATAATAATGTAGTTGAGTTCTTTGGTTTCCTCTTGACTTTTTCGGAAATCAGAGGGTGGTGATCATTTGTTCTATAAAATTTTTATCTACTATAGTTTTGATTGTTTTATTTTATCTTGTGGGTTTTAAAAATTGTAGGAAAAATTTGAGAATATATACAAAAAGAATTTAAAGAAAAATTTAATTTTTGTTTATATAGGTTTACATTCTATTTTATAACATTTTTAAGGATTTTGTGTAAATTGTATACTTGTTAATTTCATTAAATATCCGCGAAGGCTCGAATTATAATAGTTTAGGGAAGTATGATGGTTGGACTATACCATCTTGACTCCTTGGTTCGCATACCAAAATTGGAGTTGTTGACCTAATTCGACTCAACTTGTCATCTCCTGTCTTGAACGTGAGGTATTATTATTCTTATCTACAAAACTTGAGCTAATGGGTTATTCTTTGCCTTAGATTGTTAATTGTTGTTTACATACACTTGGATCACTAATTAGTAAAGGCCACCCCTACCAAGGATGACACCAACAAGATAAGAATTAAAGGTTATTACCAATTCCTTACTCTTTAGGAAAATTTGAATCACTAATGCCCCAATCAAATTAATTAAAATTAATTTGGCTCGGATTTTTGGGCCCCCAAGCTCATTAGTGAAGCTCGTTTCAAGTTGCATTAATTGCGTTTCTTAATCATAATATGTGCCTAAGGATGTTCTTGTCCTATTGGAGATATATGATGGGATTATCATTGTCCTTCCTATAGAAGTTAATATAATGTAAATTTCCTTGACTTATAAGACAAGTAAGGAATCAAATCAAGGAGAAAGGGGGTAGAATCAAGCTAAGATTACAAAATTAATCTAAGCCAACAGATAGATTTATATTTATATTTTTGAAGTAATAAAAAAAAACTTGCTAGAAATAAAACTAATAGAAGATAAAATAAAATTAAAATTATGGAGGAAAATAACATTGGAAAGGGATCCACCTGGTGCAAAGTATTAAACCAAAATCTACTCCTAACCTCTTTATGACTCAATCATAAGAGTTTGGTGTTAGCTTATTAGATCGAAAGATTTAGCAAGATAAAATCAAATTTAAAAAACACTAAAGTAGAATTCCTCCACTCTCTAATATGTGAATCTCTTACTGTAGACACTCCATTTTTGCATTTGCCTGATTAATCAACTCGTCGACCCGATCACAATGGTTCCCAATGATGAATGTTTATTCAAATGCTTTATTTGTTACTAGATGTGTTTCAGAAATTCGGATGAGGTATATCGAACTGACAAAATTGTACAAACCACGCTACGCTAGGAAAATATAATCTAAAAAACGTAGAAATTATCATCTTACAGACAAAAAGAAGCTTCACGGTAAAAATCATTAAAAAATGACTAAATTACCAAAATACCCTTAACCTTAAAACATCCCTAGAACCTACGTTACTCTTAAGAACATCCTTTCAAACACATAAAACAACAAATCGAAATCAAATAAATCATTTCGTCAATTTTCATAAAATTCGACAAAATTATGAAAATGCCCTTCATAAAGTTCACGACCATTTTGCACAAAAAATTTCATAAATGACACAAACATATATTTCCATTGAATTCATTACGAAAAATCGATTCTAAAACATGTTGGAACATCAAAAACTGACTTGAAATGCAAAAGTTCTCTTCAGGGGCAAAACGATAATTATCCAATTAAAAAAATTTAAAATTTTGAAATTAATAAATAAAACATTAAATAATGTAAAGCAAAACATTAATAAAATTAATTTAAAAATTTGAAAAAAAAATCGATGAATCAGGCTCTCAAGCAAAATTATTGATGGTTGCCTAGATATTTATTAAATGACCCCTCCATCTGAGGGCCCAAACAATTAAAGAAATAATAAAGGGGGGTTCTTTAAAAAATAAAAATATATTCTTAGTCAATCACATAAGACTAAAGTCAAGATCTTAAAGTCAATTAAGTAAAACTAAAGTCAATCTTAAAGTTAATCAAGTAAGACTAAAGCCCAAAATCTTAAAGTCAATTAAGTGAGACTAAAAGTCAAACCCTAATAGAATTCTAATTAAATAATAACTCTATTTAAAAATCCTAATTAAATAATAACTTTATTTAAAACAATTCTAATTAAAATATAATTCTACCTAAAACAATTATAACTAAACAATAACTTTCTCTAAAAGAATTATAATTAAATACTAATTCTATCTAAACAAACACTAAAAAAAAATCTATAAATAGGGGTCTTTACAACCTATTTTCGTATCAAATAATAAACTCTAAGAGAAGTAGGTCAAAAAGCTTCCCTAGCCTCCCATAAATCCTAATTTTGAAGTCCTAAGTCCTTACCTAACACCCATACTTCAACTTTAGCTCGGAAAACACCTAGAAGCCCTTCAAAAACACCCAGAAATCCATAAACAAATCCGAAGAATCCAGATATAAGAAAGAGATACCTTGCTTTGAAGATCTGAAGCGAATCCAGCGACAGAACGAAGTAAGGAGTACTGTACAAAGAACTATTCTACCAGATCTGAGGGAACAAGACTGTTGTCTTCGGAAAGATATACATATTTCTTATTTTTTTTTATTACTTAGGTCTTTTACCAATGTAGTTGATTCGGAAATTAGTAGAGACCGGCGTTTACCGGGCGGGGTTGGTGCCTAACACCTTTCAACCCCGTAATGTGATCCCGGATTCAGTATTTTCTGTAATAGATTAGTTGATTTATCCATTTAGAGTCCAAGTTCGGTTCCCAGACCGTAATAACTAGGTGGCGACTCCCAAACCTCAAAAGTCAAAAACGGATCCGCGCACCCCGCGGATTGAGGACGCTTTCAGTGGCAACTCCACTGGGACCATTGAGGATCAAACTTGAAAAATCCCAAGTATGGGAGCATTGCTAAAATGATCTAAATTTTTTATTTTATTTTTAATTGTTAGTTTATTTTTTTATTTATTTGTTAGTTATTTCTATCATTCTTTTTGTTCAATTATGGATTGTGTGTTTGGGTTGTGAATATTCTACTTTTGAATGTCATTATTTGTTTATGATTTAATCAAAGATCATTTGGAATGACCCCAAATAATACGAGATTTCGAAAGGATAATTTTATTGAGGATGGAATATTGATTATTGGACCATGGAAATTTGATGAGTGTCTCCAAACACTCAATTATACACACATTTTCTGATTATTTATCTTGATTTTTGTACCTATTTCTCCATATTAAGGTAATAATCATGTTAAGCCTTAAAACACCATGTTGCATGTTAATTAGGCTTAATTATATATAAATAAATTCATTTACTAGATAAATCTAATTACGTATGTTTCTTGTGCAGAAAATCAACAATTTGGAATCGAAATCTCAAGACAAAAGCATTTGGACCCACTTTGGAATGTCCTAATCCTTAACTTATATTCTCCTCTTTTGTCTTTTTGTGCAAAGAAAAGTGGAGGCTACTTTTAGACTCTTCTACACACATTTTTCTCTATAAATAGAGCCTCCATTTCTAAAGAAAGGGTCCCATCTTGGTTCTTTTATCCAAGACTCCTTTAATATAATACTCTTAACCTATTCTCTTATTTTTTGTATTTTCATTTTCTAGTTATTTTCTTTTGGCTAAATAGTCTTGTAAGAAATAGAAGAAGAAGAAGTTGTAATTTTCTCCATGAAATGAAGAAAAGTTCTTTCATGTCTTATCTTCCCTCTCTTACAATGACATTAGGCTAAGTTCCCCTCCATTGGAGAGTGGAAAAGTCTAGAGTAAGTTCTTGTGTTATTTCTAATTTCATGCCTTTCTTTTATTTAAAATGTTTATGAGTTCTCTTTAAGTTTCTTGCACCTTTTATTCTTAATATAGATACTTTATGCTTAGATTAGATCAAGATAAAGTATGCTTAAACTAGATAATTGATAGTAGGAAGTTTTCAAAGAATTATACTTTGTTTATGTTCTCTCATTTCATTTTATTTGCAAAACTTTTCGATCTAAGGAGCTAACACCAAGCCCTTACGATTGAGTTATAAAAAGGCTAGAGACTAGGAATTTTTCATCAACATGTTTTAGGTAGATCCATCTCCAATGGTACTTTAATTTCATAAGTTTATTTGCTTTTAATTTCATTTATTTTAGTTCATTTTCTAGTAATTTTACATCTTCTTATAAGTTCAAAAATACAAAGAAAAATAGTTTTTAATTCCTTTTAGTTAATTTGAATTTTATCCTCTTAGCTTAACTCTATTCCTCCTTTTTCTTGGGTTCGATCCTCTACTTGCCTCACAAGTAAGGTAAAAGTAAGATTAATATTAACTCCGGTGAGAAGAACAACGATATTCTCATCAGAATTTTAGCGCCGCTGTTGGGGAAAGGTAAATGTATTAGTAGTAAGTTTTGATTTAAAATTAATTTCTTTCATTTTTATTTTATTTTATTTTTTTTCTTTTGGTTTCTTTCTATAAGTTCGAGTATTTTTGAGGTTTTAAGAGAGAAGAAAGAAGAAAAAAAACATTGAATAAAAAAAGTCATTCCCATTTGTTTTTTCACTCTTGACAGTAAAACTTAAATTGACTGTAACTTTCTGCTCCGATCTCCGATTATCTATTATAGTATATCAATTTGGGGTAGAACAAAATTTTCTATAAAATATGACAAAGTCAGCAAGATTGTGGTAAGTCAGATTCTGTTTTTGAGTCCGTTTACTATCATTTCTGCTAACATTTCTATTTTACTTCTTATAGGTGAACATTTTTTTCTTCTTTTCTTTCAATTTCCTTGAATCTTTAGTTAGGTTTATTTTTCTATTTTAGAAACACTTGTATAAGATTCTTTGTAATTTTTTTTAATTATCTAAGAAGGCTTGGATTGTAATAGACTAAGGAAGGACAACGGGTGGATAATACCGTCACGGCTCCTTAGGTTCGCACACTAAAATTGGAGTTGGTGGCCTAAGTCGACTCAAACCGTCTTCACCCCGTCTAGCACGGGAGGTAATCTCGAAACACTCACGCTTCTCTTTGGTAGTGGGTTACTCCTTACCTTTGTGTATTATTTTTCCAATTTGCACACACTTGGAATAGTTAATTAAGTAGTAAAGAGCACCCCTCTCCTAAGGTTGGCATGATGAGATAAGGATTGGAAGTTATTACCAATTCCTTACTCTAATTAGGATAATCAACTACTAGTCATCCAATCAAATTAAATAAAATCAATTAGACTTGACTATAGGGCCCACGAGCTCAATAGAAGAAATTCCACTTCAAGTTGTGCCAATTGCGCTTGTTGGTCATTTTTGTATCTAGTAAGATCTTGCCCTTTAAGGGGATAGACTCAGTCTATTCAAGAAATGAAGGTATTTAAGAGTGCCATTGCTTATGCATTGTGCGCCTCCTCCGATCTGGAGATCCGAATGATTCAAACTTGACTTCATAGAACTGAGTTGGAAGGCTAGTTGCACTATTTCTACCCAGTTAGGAGCTGTCTAGCTTTAGGCAACCTATCTAGGTCCAATCTTTTCTTTTTGTGATTGTTTGATTGACTATGTGATTTGCATGCTTGGTAGATGTTCACAAAACAACGTGTTAGAACCATTTGATCCTGAGATCGAACGTACCATCAGTAGGATACGCAAGACACCATCAGTAGTTATGATAGGTGATCGAGAGTGAACTCTCAATGAGCTCTTCGCTCCAACTTTCGCATCTCCTCCTACATGCATTGTTTTACCATTGAACAATGCACCTCAGTTTGAAATTAGGGCTACTACCATTAATATGCTCCCTAAGTTCCATGGTTTAGAGCGTGAACAACCTTACACCCATCTTAATCGATTCTTGACTATACGTCAAACTTTTAGAAATCAGAATCTAGATGAGGAGAGTATCAAGCTTATTTTGTTCCCGTGATCCTTGAACGACCACGTAGCTGCGTGGTTGAACTCCCTAACACCCAATTCCATATCTACCTGGGATGTTCTATCCAAGAAATTTATGGCCAAATTCTACCCCGTGGCCAAAACTGAGAAAATGAAGGACTCCATTAGAAATTTTAGAGCCCGTTCTGATGATGAATTTTCCCAAACTTGGGAAAGTTTCAATGATTTATTAGTCAAGTGCCCACACCATGGCATTGACAAAGCACAATTGGTGCAAAGTTTTTATAGAGGATTAACAATGAATCAACGTACTTTAGTCGAGTTAATGCATAAGGGTCAGTTCATGAACCAGACTCCCAACCAAGCGTACGATTTCCTCGTAGAGTTAGTCGAGAGTGCTCAAAATTGGAGCACTAACCACGAAGAGTTTGATAGAGATGATCTGGTTAGAAAGACAGGCATGTATGAGATGAAGGCAGACCCTGATCTCAAAAATGTCATGTCTAGTCTAGTGAGTGGGATGAACAATCTCACGAAGAAGTTAGATGCCTTTACCATCTCAACATCCAAACCTCACCTAGACCTTTGTGCAATTTCACAAGTGACTGTCAAACCGAGTTCTTTGTGCGTCATATGCGAAGGCAACGACCATTTGGTCGAGTGTTGTCCCACCTTGCCTCAAATTAAAGCTGAACAAGCAAATGCAATTAAAGGCTATAGTGCTTTTAGGAAGTCAACTCTAAACTCTTTTAGCCAAACGTATCACTCAGATAATAGGTTCCATCCTAATTTCTCATACAGACAGAACGAACCTATTCAATCTAGTGGTCCGTCAGGTTACAATAGGAGTTTTCCTAGGCAATCTGGTTCTTCCACAAACCAAGCTATTGTTCCTCAAGTCCCTTATCAACCCCAACAATCTACAGATTATAGAGCCATCATACCAGATCCCATGACCAATTACCAGCAGCCTGCCCAACAACAATCGTTCTTAGAATCTATGATTGCCGAGTTGATGAGGCAGCAACAGCAGTTCATCCAAACTCAACAGCAAACCCATCAAAATCGAACTCAGATTAACCAGGTCAGTTGGGGCAGTTAGCTCTCTCCTTGAGTGGGAGAGAGAAAGGTCAATTTCCTAGTCAGATTATCCCTAACCCTAGAGGTTAATCTTTGATTCCAAACGGATCGAAAGGTCAATACGAAGTAGGAAGCCATTCTGGAGCTCCACAAGACTCAGTCCAAGCTATCCACACCTTACGTTCGGGAAAGAAGGTGGACAACAAGGTCCAACCTATTGACATGGGAAAAAAAGTCCTAGAGAAGGACAAAGTTTAAAAGGAAGTCATAGAGTCTCCAACAGAGAAGGAGAAAGATTTGGAAAATCCCCCTATCAATTTGTCAATTCCTAAAGCTCCATTTCCCCATCGCCTTAGAGATTCTAAAAATGTTAAGCAGTTTGAGGGTGTCTTAGAAGTCTTCCAAAATGTGCATATCAATATCCCATTCCTAGATGCCATTAAACAGATACCTTCTTATGCGAAATTCCTAAAGGATTTGACCACAGCTAAAAGGAAAACACCGTTTCCTCGGAAAGCTATCATGGCAGTCCAAGCTTCGTCGCTCATCCAACAAATGATTGTACTAAAATTTAAGGATCCTGGATGTCCGACAATTTCCATTCATATTAGAAATCAAGTGGTCGAAAAATATCTCTTAGGCTTAGAGGCCAGTGTGAACCTTTTACCATATTCGGTTTATAAACAATTAGGTTTAGGGGTTTTGAAACCCACCGATATCACGTTGAGTTTAGTCGATAGGTCCATAAAAATTTCAAAGGGTATAGTTGAGGACGTGATAGTTAAAGTCAAAGATTTTTATTTCCCTGTTGACTTTGTTGTCTTGGACACGGAGCTAGTTATCAATTCGAACAATCATATTCCTATCATCTTAGGACGTTCATTCTTAGCCACGTCTGACGCAGTCATTCGTTGTAGAAATGAAATTATGACTTTAACATTTGGAGATATGAAAGTGAAACTGAACGTCTTCCACAATTTCTAAGGAATTGATGTAGATGATGGTATTGAAGAAGTGAACATGATAGATACGCTAGTCAATCAAACGTATCAAGAGTTAGGATACTCTGATCCCCTAACGAAATGTTTGGCTCACTTTGGCTTTGACTTGGACGTAGAAGAGTCTGTAAGCGAAGTCAATGCTTTGTTTGAATCCGTTCCACTCTTAGATTCTGTGTGATGGCACGCAAAAGCTGAAAATCTTCCTGTGCGCACAACCAATCTTGTTCCTTCTCATGTCGAGTCTTCAAAATTAGAACTCAAGTCGCTTCCAGAGACCTTGAGATATGTATTTCTTGGCAAGAATCAAACCTTGTCCGTGATCATTTCCTATCACCTCAATGAAGTTCAAGAGGGAAAATTGTTAGGAGTATTAAGAGAACATCAAGAAGCTATTGGTTGGAGCATAGCTGACATCAAGGGAATTAGTCCATCTGTGGTGATGCACCATATTCGTTTAGAGGATTTTGCTAAGCCTTCTTTAACACCTCAGAGACGAATAAATCCTATCATGAAAGACGTAGTTCGGATGGAAGTAATGAAATTGCTAGATGCGGGTATTATCTATCCTATCTCTGATAGTCATTGGGTGAGTCCTATACAAGTGGTTCCTAAGAAGTTTGGTATCAGTGTGGTAGTGAACCAAAACAATGAATTAATTTCCACTCAAGTCCAAAATGGATGGAGAGTGTGTATTGACTATAGGAAACTCAACTCGATGACTCCTAAGGATCATTTCCCCTTACCTTTCATTGATCAAATGTTAGAGCGTCTGGTAGGACACTCTTACTATTGCTTCTTAGATGGTTATTCCGGGTACAACCATATACCCGTTGCTCCAATTGATCAAGAAAAAATAACTTTCACCTGTCCTTTCGGAACTTTCGCGTATCGTCGCATGCCTTTTGGATTATGCAATGCACCAGCTACTTTTCAACGGTGCATGATGAGTATATTTTTCGACATGCTAGAAAGATATCTCGAAGTGTTCATGGATGATTTTTCAGTTTTCGGACCAAGTTTTGAGGAATGTCTCAATCACTTGACTTTGGTCCTTGTGCGTTGCAAAGAGGTTAATCTAGTCCTCAATTAGGAAAAATGTCATTTCATGGTAACATTGGGGATTGTGCTGGGGCACATTGTTTCTGCTAAGGGGATTAAGGTAGATAAGGCAAAGGTAGGTCTAATTAAAAAATTACCACCTCCTAAAATGATCAAAGAAATTAGGTCATTCCTAGGCCATGCAGGTTTCTATCATAGATTCATTAAAGATTTCGAAAAAATCTCGAAGCCTTTATGTGAGCTATTGGGAAAGGATGTTCCTTTTGACTTTTCAAAATCATGTCTCTCTGAGTTCAACAAGCTCAAGTCCGAGTTAACCTCGGTACCCATTATTCAACCTCCAAACTGGAGTATTCCATTCGAAGTTATGTGCGATGCTTCAGATTATGAAATAGGCGCTGTTTTGATCAACGAATTGAAAAACAACCTCATGTTATCCAATATGCTAGTAAAACCCTAAACGATGCTCAGCTTAACTACTTTACAACAGAGAAGGAAATTCTAGTAGTGGTCTATGCCATTAAAAAATTTCTCCCCTACCTCATAGGATTTAAAGTTGTGATCTACATAGACCACGCAGTATTGAAATACCTTCTATTAAAGAAAGATGCTAAAGCAAGGTTAATCCGTTGGATTCTACTTCTACAAGAGTTTGATCTCGAGATCCGAGATAAAAAATGGGTAGAAAATGTCGTAGCTGATCATTTGTCTAGGATAGTTAACAAGCCATTCGAGGAGTCCTTACCCATCTCTGAATCATTTCCCGATGAGCAACTTATGCAAATCTCTCAAGCCAATGCTCCATGGTATGCGGACATTGTCAAGTACCTAGTTACAGGTTAATTTCCAATCGAAATGACAAGCCAAGAGAAATTTCGTCTTTTGTCGAAAACAAAATGATATTTCTGGGATGAACCATACTTATTTAAGTATTGTCCTGATCAAATCATTTGACGTTGTATTCCAACCTGTGAACAAGTCAATATCTTAGAGTTTTGCCATAATCATGCCTGCGGAGGGCACTTCAGTGGTAAGAAGACTGCTATGAAAATCTTACAATGCGGTTTTTTCTGACCTAGTATTTTTCGTGATGCCCACGAGTTTAGCAAATCTTGTGATAGATGTCAGAGATTAGGAAAGATCTCTAAGAGAAATGAAATGGCTCAAAATCCTATCCTGATCATCGAAATTTTTGACGTGTGGGGTATAGACTTCATGAGACCTTTTCCTATCTCTCAGGGTTACCAATAAATCCTAGTTGTCGTTGACTATGTGTCAAAATGGGTCAAAATTATGGCATGTAGAACTAAGGATCACAAGGTTGTGATAAAATTCATCAAGGAGATGATTTTTTCAAGATTCGGTACTCCGCGAGCTATCATAAGTGATGGTGGCTCGCATTTTTGCAACAAGATCTTTACTGCGTTGATGAAGAAATACCTCATAACGCAAAAGGTTGCCACACCTTACCACCCACAAATAAGTGGGCAAGTAGAGATTTTTAACAGGGAAATAAAGACTATCTTAGAAAAAATAGTCAATCCTTCAAGGAAAGATTGGTCTTTGAGATCGAGTGATTCACTCTGTGCCTATAAGACTGTATTCAAGACACCCATAGGGATGTCTCCCTATAGGTTAGTTTTTGGCAAGGCCTGCCATCTCTTTGTAGAACTCGAGCATCGTGCATATTGGGCGATCAAGCGCCTCAATTTTGATTTTGATAAAGCCGGTGAGAAATAAAAGTTACAACTAGACGAGTTAGAAGAGATTAGAAATGACTCGTATGATTGTGCCAAAAGGTACAAAGAGCGTACCAAATTCTTTCACGATAGACACATTCTTAGGAGGAATTTCATTCCTAATCAAAGAGTTTTGTTATATGATAACAGACTCCACCTTTTTCTAGGAAAACTTAAGTCTCGATGGACTGACCCATATATTATCCAAATAGTCTACCCCCATGGTGCTGTTGAAGTCCTTAATCCTAAGGACGGATCCACTTTCAAAGTGAATGGCCAACGTCTCAAACCTTTTCTCGAGTATGTTCCGCATGAGGAAGTTCTTCTCCTCGATGACCCCGTATATCAAAATTAACTATGTTTTCATCTGGCTAAAGACATTAAACTTAGCGCTTCTAGGAGGCAACCCACACGTTTCAGGGGACATTGTGTTAAATATCAACAGGACTGTAAGGTCTTTCTCAGGTGCTATCTAACCCACTTCATTTCATTTTGTCAATTTCAATTTTACCTTTGCGTATATATGTTGAAATATTGAGGACAATATAATGTTTAAGTTTGGGGGTGTATGGGTCGGATTTCTACTTATTATTTTCTTCTTTCAAAAAAAAAAAATTTGGTTAGCGACTTTGTTGTATTTTGCTCAAAATCTTAGCTTGTATCTTTAAGCACTTAGTTAAAAATATTTAATCAGTCTTTCATTGGAAGCTATGATCTGGAATTCCCATTTGTGTTTCTCTTAGGTAAAAATTATAACAAAGTTATCTTTTGGTTTATAGTCACTTCTAATAAGGTTACCAAGAGTTTAGATTGTATTAAGAGAACTTGTTACCTTCTTTCTACCTAGAGTTTAAGGAAAAACTAGGTTTGATGAACTTTGACTTCTTTGTTCAATTGGTTGGCTGATTAGAAGAAAAATAGAACTGGGTTGTATACACCTTGTACAACAACCATTGAATTAGACTGGGTACCTTGAAAAGGGCTGCCTACTTTTTTTAAAAAAAGAGTGGAGAAGTAATAAAAAAAAAATCAAAGATTCAAAAGTTTGTGTAAAGTTTTAGTAGGGTGAAAGCCATCAAGTGTAAAAATGTGAGTATACTGGAATATCACAAATAAATCCCCTTAGAGGTATTAAAGTGAATATCCAGACTTCTCAATACCTCAGACAGGATGCTAAGTTTAGAATTAAAGTCTAAGTTACTCCACCTATTCTTGAGTAGTTAGAAGGTTGAAACTCATTTTAGGAAATCGAATCTCTTAAATTTCTGAGTTAGAATCACTATTGCTCAAAGGTCAATTTAAGTCTAAGTTTTGTCGTAGAGAAATAAGGGTTGGGACTCTATACCAAGTAGTACTTCTAATTGATTGACAAAAAAAAAAGAAGTTGTGCTTTTCAATATAAGTTTTGATTTTGACTACTTTTACTTCAAAGTTGTTTTCAAATTTTGTGGGTATATTTTCTACAAACCTCACGAGTCAAACTCGTCCACTAGGGGTAGCCTAGCAGTTCAAGGGCTTGCTGCATTCGCTAAATGCAGTCGAGGTGCTTGTGAAAGTGGTAGTTTTATTTTCTAGGGACTAGAAAAAGGTAAGTTTGGGGGTGTGATGAGTGTCTTCAAACACTCAATTATATGCACATTTTCTGATTATTTATCTTGATTTTTGTACCTATTTCTCCATATTAAGGTAATAATCATGTTAAGCCTCAAAACACCATGTTGCATGTTAATTAGGCTTAATTATATATAAATAAATTCATTTACTAGATAAATCTAATTACGTGTGTTTCTTGTGCAGAAAATCAATAATTTAGAATATAAATCTCAAGACAAAAGCATTTGGGCCCACTTTGGAATGTCCTAATCCTTAACTTATATTCTCCTCTTTTGTCTTTTTGTGCAAAGAAAGTGAAGGCTACTTTTAGACTCTTCTACACATATTTTTCTCTATAAATAGAGCCTCTATTTCTACAGAAAGGGTCCCATCTTGGTTCTCTTATCCAATACTTCTTTAATCTAAGGCTCTTAACCTATTCTCTTATTTTTTGTATTTTCATTTTCTAGTTTTTTTTTTTTTTGGCTAAATAGTCTTGTAAGAAATAGAAGAAGAAGAAGTTGTAATTTTCTCCATGAAATGAAGAAAAGTTCTTTCATGTCTTATCTTCCCTCTCTTACAATGATATTAGGCTAAGTTCCCCTCCATTGGAGAGTGGAAAAGCCTAGAGTAAGTTCTTGTGTTATTTCTAATTTCATGCCTTCCTTTTATTTAAAATGTTTATGAATTCTCTTTAAGTTTTTTGCACCTTTTATTCTTAATATAGATACTTTATGCTTAAATTAGATCAAGATAAAGTATGCTTAAACTAGATAATTGATAGTAGGAAGTTTTCAAAGAATTATACTTTGTTTATGTTTCCTCATTTCATTTTATTTGCAAAACTTTTCGATCTAAGGAGCTAACACCAAGCCCTTACGATTGAGTTATAAAAAGGCTAGAGACTAGGAATTTCTCATCAACATGTTTTAGGTAGATCCATCTCCAATGGTACTTTAATTTCATAAGTTTATTTTCTTTTAATTTCATTTATTTTAGTTCATTTTCTAGCAATTTTACATCTTTTTATAAGTTCAAAAGTACAAAGAAAAATAGTTTTTATTCATTTTAGTTAATTTAAATTTTATCCTCTTAGTTTAACTTTAGTCCTCCTTTCTCTTGGGTTCGATTCTTTACTTGCCCCACAAGTAAGGTAAAAGTAAGATTAATATTAACTTCGGTGAGAAGAACAACGATATTCTCATCAAAATTGTAAAAAATAAAATAAAAAAAGAAACAAAAGAAATCTTTTACTTTATTATCTATCTTTTTTAGGTGTATGTCCATCCATTTTTGGATAGCAAGAGATTTGTTTAAAAAAAATGTTTGATTTATTGATTGTCAGTGTTTTTTATTTGTTTTTCTTATATTTGTGCAGTTTTTTTTTTTAAGTTGTGCTATCCATTGACAGTAAACAAAAATTAAATTTTTTTTTTTTAGGGTGTTGTTAGCCAACAACATTGTTTTAAACTGATTTTAGGCGTGGTGTGTTAATAACAATTCTTTTTTTTTCTTATTAGTTCTATCTTCTTCCCCAATGGAAGAAACAATAAACCAATAAGAAAAGAAAAAGAAAACAGCAAGAGAGAGGAACGCCTCTCTCTCTCTTTCCCTCTCTCTCTCTCTCTCTCTATCCTTCTCTCAAGAAATATTTGGTCAGTGTTGATTTTCGTTGTCCAACCCAAAATTTGGTTTTGCAAAGAAAAAAACGTAAATCATTGATCTTTATTAATGTATCATCAGAAGCAGCTGGATGTGTAGTTGGTATCGTGAAGATCATCATTGTATATTTGGGTTTAAATCAAGTTTTTTTTGTTTTTTTTTGTTTTTTGTTTTTTGTTAGAGGATTTTTGTTTCTTTTAGGTTCTTTAGATTCAAGTAAAATAGTTTAGGAAGAGTAGAAGGAATCGATCTCATTTCCTTACGTTGCTATTACGATTTCCTTGACCAAATCTCAAATTGAGTGCTGCAATGGCAGCATAGATTGTATGGGCACTAATCAACGTTGTAAGCCAAAGACTTACAATTCAAGACAACAATATAAATATCGTTGTCGGATCAATGTATTATGAGTTTTGATAGAATTCGTGGTCCTTATAGGGGATTTGGTATGTCAATATAACACACCATCGAATGCGGTTTTGTGGGCATCATGGTCGATCGAACAACAACTCATTTGAGAGGGATTGGGTTGTATTTAATTTATAATAAAAAATACCTTACAATAGTGTTAGTTTTCAGTTTGGTTCGAGGACCGTAGTGGCGATACAGAGGTTGAGTGCTGCCATGACCGATAGTATTTCAGTTTTGATTTAGGTGCCTCTAGATACAATTAATATGAGATTGCAGGTTATGGACAAAAAAAGAGATAAGTGCAGATTTGAGTCTTTTATCTCTTGGTATCCCATGGTATAATTTTGAAACCTTTTTGCTCGAGTCATTACCACACCAACTTTTACATATAGTACACCATATTTAAATATTGACTAATTTTGTTTGTGAACACAAACTATGAATTGGTGTGAGGTTAATAAAACGTGGTACAGCAATAACGAATCATTTGTTGGTTACATAATTTTTATTTATTTATTTATTATTATTATTATTATTATTTTAGACTTTTGCTTTTAATGTTTTTTATAAAAAAATTAAAATCTCCCCATCCTCAAAAATCATTCTATTTTCGATTTAACATCCTTGAAAAATCTAAATTATTTTGGGCCACCCAAAATAACCTTTGATTGGACCATAGAAAAAAAAAGAAATCCATTTGATTTGGATTAACAAAAAAAAAATAAAAAAAATAAAAAATAAAAAATAAAAAATTGTGTGCTTGTTTCAATATTGGATTGGATCAGTTATTCCATGTTATATTCATTGATTGATTGACCATTGATATATGCCTGAGATGTGCACACTTTAATTTTGAATTGAACCATATGGATTAGTTTTTAGTCTTTCCTGATTAATGTATATCTATACTTGCATGATTGCTTGTATGGTTTAATTGGACCCATGAATTAATCTGTTTGGAAAAGGCCCCGGGCACACCCCACCCTGTTTGCACACACCACATGCGCACGTTTATTGTTTTGCACGCTTGCACGTCCCATATAGCCAATGTGGCAATAGTGTGTGGCCTGGTCTTTTCGAAGATGCGATGTCATTCATGAAAACCACAACTCCAGTTACGTACCTTAGGGTATATAAAACTGGGACATTAGTACCGTCTGATCAGGTGACTCTAAAAGGTATATAATTGTACCTTTATTGGGCCCGTATCACTCCCGCAGTCATTCCGTCAATGTAAAACCCGAAGCTTGGCGAGCCACTAGAGATTACTGTCTATGCTTAGGAATCTTAGCCCAATGCATACTAACCTCCAATAGTGATGGCCAAATTATCCCTGAGTCATTCATCGATATAGCCTCTCAACTCTCAAGGAAAGCCAATCCAATACCTCTTATCCTAGCTGAAACTTTCTCAGGTCTAGATGCCATAAAGAATGGTGAGAGTGAAAGCTTCAAAGGAAGTCCACATCTACTTTATATGTGATTTTGCGACCGTTTCAAAATTGTAGATGTTTCTTCAAACCTCGAGTATGGGCCATAACACTTTTCCAAAAGAAACCTTTTAGTGCGTCACAACTCCGTCAAGGTTTGGAGCAAATGGTTAGACTATCGCCTCGTCCCTCATATCGGTTTAAGATGTCCTTGGTGGATGAGTGATCCCCCTGTTCTAGGAACCAAAGGATCCTACTATGTCCGTCTGATCGATTTAGAAGAAACCTCTTTCTACGAACCTGCATTGATCCCAGAGCAGTCTGACGTACCCATATAATTATCTTTACTGCAGAACAAAGTGTTCTTCCCTCCCGAGCCATTGATTGAAAAGTTAGTGCATCTCATTGAGAAGGCTTGGAACAAACGCACCTTAGGGTATCCAGACGGACCGGCAGAATTCAAGGAACCAGTTTTTAGAGCCAAAATGATTAAGCCGGATAGCAATCCTGATGACTACTAAGACAAAACCAAACGTCCATGTAAAGAATAGTTTAAATCAGATTTGTTAAAAGATGTTAATGAGAACATGTCTCTGTCAATAATTTTCAATAAAGCTATTTTCTTTTGAATAAATATGTTTCACTTTTGAATAGTCATTGCGTGAACGGATTAATTAATGGATTGGTGCACAAACTTCAATAAAATGACTCATTAAAATGGTATCAAGGGGGTAACACTGAAATTAATTAAATCTATCTTTGATGGGATCATATAGGATAATCATTGCGCCCAAACTCAAGCGTCCACCTCCTAGTTTGAGTCGTAAGTCCAGTCAGTTAGAGCGAACGTCAATACCAAGTCAACAGACAAAAATGGCTTAAGAGTCTGAGCTTATAGAGATCCGTAAGATTTTGGCAGTCTTTGCCAATGATATCAACAGTATAAAGAGCAAAGTGGAAGTCTTATAATAGATTTCAGAATCAACGGGCAATCCCTTTAATGATCCAAAAGGAAAAAGGGTCGAAGAAAATGCAGCGGGACGTACACATGAGGTTTTTGAACTCGACGGAGATGAAAAATATGTCGATGAAAATTCGGTGTTAGCTAACAGAATATCTCAGTTAGAGTCAGCTATGAAAAGTATAAAGGGTATCGATGAAATTGTGGCAGGCATTGAAGTTCTAAATCGTATCTCTATAATCCATTTACTAGAGAAGTTTATGATGCTTGAAATGGACAAGTTCAGTGGGACAGGGTATGCAAATATACATTTTAAGGTGTATGTTACTAATATGCGCACTATAGGGCTCAGCGACGAACAGATGATGTTATTGTTTCAGAGAACTCTATCAAGATCAGCACTACGTTGGTTGATGTCTCAAGATCCAATTACTGTGGGTACCTGGGAGAGCATGTCAAAGGTTTTCTGGCATCAGTATAAGTACAGTACTGAGATTGAGACTTCAAGAAGGGATTTAGAGTCAACTAAGCAGAAAAATGTGAAAACTTTTACTGACTTCATTTGCCGTTAGAGGGCCAAAGCTGCCCAAATATGGGATAGACCTTCAGAAAAGGAACAAGTAGCCATCATCCTGAAAAACCTTACACAAGGATATGCTCAGTACTTAGTTGCTGAATATCTTCCTACCTTTGAATCCCTATTACAAACTGGAAGCCAACTCGAGGATACGTTTGCCTCTAGGGTTCTTTCCAATCCCTCGGATAACAAGTCCAAGAAACCTTATTTTCCCATAACAAGTATCAACCATGCTTACATAGCCAACACTTTAGCTCAACTACCAACCCGGACCAATAATCAAGCCCCCCCGAGTCAACCCCGAACTCCGTGCCAATTTACTAATTTAGGGATGACCCTTGCCGTAGCTTTGCAAAAACTATTGAAAAAATGGCTGCTTACCCCAATTCAACCCCGGCCTTTACCAAATCCCTTGCCAGCCGGACACAACCTTAACTTGTTCTGTGAATTTCATCAAAATCCTGGCCATCCCACTGACCGATGTATCACTCTTCGTCATGCCATTCGAAATCTTATTGACAACAAAAAGGTCACAATTCCCAACCCAACATCACTAAATGTCACCACTAATCCACTACCCACCTATCAACCTCCACCAACCCTGAACATGGTTTCCCATACTTCATTATTGTTTGATCCTGTCTCTCTCATCCATCCAGTCCAAGTCAAACCGCCTAGTTACCCCCTTGCCGGGATAGCTTTCACTGATGAGGTTTTCAATACAAACTATGAGCCATTTTATCTAACCTCAGATGGTACGTATTATTTATCCCCACCTTGTTACAGTAGTCCCGCATTCACTAGTTACCTGTTGGCTCAAATGAACCCGAAAAATCCTGTATCTTTGACAGATGAAGATCCATACTTGTTAACTGAAGAAGATAAGCTTTTCTCCTTCTTCTGTGATGAAGTTAGACATATGACTCGAGGGGGAAGAGTTTTTAAGCCACAAAAACTATGTGTTGATAATCCTGCAGCTTTAGCAAGAAAAGAAAGAGAATATCCCATCAAAGAAAATATCGAAGAAGATAACTCCGTAATCAAGCAGTTGAGGAAATCAGGGGCCAATATATCAGTTTGGGGTTTATTCATGGCTTCCACTGCTCATAGGGAAGCTATGCTCGGGTTTAAAATTGAAGATCTCAAACCCCCTAATCAAGGTGTTAGGGCCTATGACAACACCAAAAGGAACGTATTGGGAATTTTTCACCTTCGATTATCCATAGGCATAGTTGAATTTCCTATGGAATTTTAGGTTATCGTTATCCAGTCTTCTTTCAATTACTGTTAGGGAGACCATGGTTACGCCAGATCAAAGCTATCCCTTCCACGCTGCACTAGAAGGTCAAGTTTATCAAGGATGGGCTAGTGATTACCCTCCATGGAGATGCTGAAATTGTAGGGATTATAAATAATACCAAAGCCAAGAATGAGCCACTGCTTGAGATTCAGCCAGAATAACAGGGGATAGAGCTTAGCGGGTTTGAATTTGAGAAAATCTGCTCAGTGCAATGGGATCACTCGATGAAAGAATATTTTCCTATCGAGAATACCCTTAACTGTTACATGACCAATATGTTCAAAAAAATGAGATTTTTTCCTTGTATAGGCCTAGGTCGCAAGCAACAAGGTATTAAAGAGGCACTAGTAATTAAAGAAGTCATCGGCACATTTGGATTAGGATATAAGCCTACTAAGGAAGATTGGGCCTAATACTGGAAGACAAAGCGGGATAAGGCAATTGCAAAAAGGCAAAGGAGCACTACGGATCTCATTAAAATGAAGCCCTCTCGTAAGATCCTTAATGGCTATTTTGTGAAAGAAGGAGAAGACTTCCGTTATTGTGGGTTCCCAGAGTCGTTATTGATCACATCACAAGTACTCATCTGTCAGGGTTTGAAATCTTCTTTGGCATGGAATAGCCTGAAAATGAAGCAAGCACAAAAGTTGAAAAAAAGGAAGTTGAAGACTGGCAGCTCAATTTGGACTCCCTCAATATTGATCAGTTATTCATTGAAGATCACAGTGTCCTAGTGTTGTCAATTGAGAAGGGGATCCCAAATCCTCAGTCTGTAATCAAACCCGCTGTTGGGTGTCTCTCTAACTATCATGTAATTGGTCATGTGTTGCACGTCAAGACTGGGTCTGTCAGTCCTATTAGTCCTGTTCAGTCTGACATGCCTGATGAGTCATTTATTTCTATTGAGTCAAGTAAGTTAGTTGTTCCTACTGAGTTTGTTATTTCTAGTAAGTTTGTTATTCCTGCTGAGTCAAGTGAGTCTGTTAAGTCTGCGATTAGTCCTATTACCCCATCTCTTTTTGATGAAATGAAAGAAATTTTTGATTATCTGGAGTGCAATAATAATTTAACTAATAATCTAACTTCGGAGGGAGAATCTTCTAACGAAGAAACTCCCCCTGAAATAATCAAATTACTTGAACAAGAAAATGAACGTCAGGCTCAACCTTTAATAGAGGAAGTAGAAGTTATCAACCTCGGAATAAAAAAAAGTTCTCAAGAGATTCGGATTGGGATCACTTTATCCCTCAAGTAATGCAAGGGGATAGTAGACTTACTTAGAAAGTTCAAAGACGTGTTCGTGTGGTCTTATAAGGATATGTCAGGAGTAAGCATAGATATTGTTTAACATCAGATTCCATTATATCCTGATGCTCGACCGATTAAGCAGAAACTTCAACATATGAAGTTGGCATGGACTCTAAAGATTAAAGAAGAAGTTACAAAGTAGATTAACATGGGATTTTTGGAAGTAGTGGAGTATCCTGAGTGGATTGCTAATGTTGTCCCAGAGCCTAAAAAGGATGAAAAAGTCAGAATGTGTGTGAATTTCAGAGATCTAAACAAAGCAAGTCCAAAAGACAGTTTTCCTTTACCACACATAGATGTTCTAGTAGATAGTACGGTAGGGTATAATCAGATAAAAATAGATCCTCAGGATACGTAAAAAATGTTCTTCATCACACAGTAGGGAACCTTTTGTTACAAGGTTATACCCTTTGGCCTGAAAAACGCTGGAGCTACTTATCAAAGAGCAGCTACGACTTTATTGCATGACATGATATATAAGTAAGTCGAAGTCTATGTAGATGATATGATAGTCAAGTCTAAGGAACGACTAGGGCACGTTGCTGCATTAGAAAAGTTTCTTACAAGGATTCAAAAATACCAACTCCGTCTCAACCCGCATAAATGTGTATTTGGAGTAACTTCTGGAAAATTATTGGGATTTGTAGTCAGTCAAAGAGGGATCGAAGTGGACTCTATGAAGATTAAAGCTATCCAAGAGATGCCACCGCCTGAGACTGAAAAGTATATTCGAGGTTTTTTGGGCAGAATCCAGTATGTCAGTAGATTCATCGTTCAACTCACCAACGTCTGCGAACCTATTTTCAAGCTTCTCAAGAAGAATGAACCAACAGTTTGGAATGAGCAATGTCAAAAGGCTTTCAACTAAGTCAAGGAGTATCTCTTAAACCCATCTATTTTGGTTCCACCTACACCGGGTGAACCACTTATTCTTTATCTGTCAGTCACAGAAGAAACTATGGGATGCATGCTTGCACAGTATGACAAAGATACTCACAAAGAAATGACTATATACTACATCAGCAAAAAGATGTTAGAGTATGAACGAAAGTATTAGACCTTCGAAAAAACTTGCTTAGAACTAGTATGGCTACTCAGAGACTCCGGCACTATATGCTATCTCATTCAATTATCTTGTTATCTCGGATGGATCCTCTCAAGTATCTTCGAGAAATTGGCACTAACAGGGAGAACCATATGATGGTTATTGTTGTTATCAGAATTTGACATCACGTATGTTTCACATAAACCTATCAAGGGGAGAGCTGTGGCAGAATAATTGGTAGATCACCCAGTAGTAGAAGGAATAAGGCCTGTTGATCAGTTCTTAGATGAAAATATCTTGCATGTTGAAGAAGAACCGCAGAATCAAACATGGCAGCTATACTTTGATGGGGCTGCCAATCAGAATGGGTATGGACTATGGGTAGCTTTGTTTTTTCCTGAAGGATGCCACATTCCTATCGCTATTAAGTTAGCTTTCTCTAATACCAATAATGCAGCAGAATATGAGGCATGCATCGCTGGACTCGAAATTGCTTTGAATTTGGGTATCACAGAAATTGAAGTATTCGGAGACTCAGCCTTGGTCATACATCAGTCATTGGAAGAATGGAAGACTAGGGATGAAAAGTTGAAACCTTATCATGAGTATCTGCTAAACTTAGTGAGTAAGTTTAAAGTTATCCTGTTCTAACATTTGTCAAGGGAAGATAACAGATTTAGTGACTCTTTAGCCACTCTATTTTCAATGAACCATTTACCCCCTGGCATGGAAGTGAGGCCGATTACTGTCGAAGTCAAAGACTAACCTGTATATTGCCATCAGATCAACATTGCTACTTGACTACCTGATGGAAAGCCGTGGTACACAGACATTAAAAGAGTGTTGGAAAAACAAGAATTCCCGAAAGAAGCATCGAGGAAGGAATGACAAACCCTAATAAGATTAACATCTCAATTCATCCTGTGCGCAGGAAGTTTATACAAAAGGTTTTATGATGGGATTCATTTGTCGTGTGTTGATGAAGATCAAGCTGAACAGATAATGGTTGAACTACATTCAGGAGAATGTAGCCCCCACATGAGTGGGAAAATGTTAGCTAAGAAAATTATGAGACAAGGATACTATTGGCCCACGATGGAAACAGATTGTCATTACATGGTCAAGACTTGCCACAAATGCCAAATACATGTAAATCTCATACATGTGCCACCTTCTCAATTAGTTGGTCTGACTTCACCGTGGCCATTTTCAGTTTAGGAAATTGACATTACTGGTAAAATATCGCCTAAGGCATCAAACGGGCATGAATACATTCTAATTGCTATCGATTATTTTACTAAGTGGGTCGAAGCTGCCTCTTATGCTGTCCTCACTGCGTCTCGAGTTGCAAAGTTCATCCAAACAAACATCATCAGTCGATATGGCGTATCTTCAGAACTGATTTCTGATAATGGATCGCACTTCAAAGTCAAAGTTATTATACTGTGTTCGAATTTTAAAATCTCGCACCACAAATCATCTCCTTATCGTCTTTAGACTAATGGAGCAGTTGAAGCGACCAATAAGAATTTAAAAACAATCATCAGGAAAATGTGTCAATCACATCGAGATTGGTCAGAAAAACTGCCATTTGCACTATGGGCATATCGAACTTCAATTTGATCCTCTACTGGAGCTACTTCCTACTCCTTAGTATATAGCATGGAAGCAGTCTTGCCAGTTGAATTGGAAATCCCATCTCTTAGGATTTTATTGGAAAGTCAGTTATCAGAAACATATTGGTTCGTCAAAGGTATGAATAATTAAATTTGATCGAAGAAAAATGACTAGGAGCTTTGTATCACGTGCAAGCTTATCAAAGAAGAGTCGCCCGTGCATTTGACAAAAAGATCAAGGCCCGTTACTTGCAAGTTGGGGATTTGGTACTCAAAGAAAATCGGGCACCTATATTTGACCCTAGAGGGAAGTTCAAACCAAATTGGGGAGGTCCGTTCATCATCAAGGAAATATTATCAGGAAAAGCTGTCAGACTTCAAGATTATAATGGAATCGAATTATTAGAACCAACCAACCTTGACCAAATTAAACGGTACTACATTTAAGGAGGCCATCTTTGACTGAATCAATTCTCTTATTACCCAGTTCAATATATCCTTTCTCAACACCTTTGCAGCCTTTTCAAAAAAAAATTATGCTTTTTTGTTTCTCAGCCCGATTATCTAACCTAGGGGAGGGAAGAATTCGAACTACGTTTTGGTTTGATCCTAAAATTTTGGGGTGCGTAGGCAACCTGAGAAGTTACTTCAGGCTTGACCACATCAAAATAAAAAACTATATTTGCCTACAAAAAAAAATTTAAAAGAAAAAAAATATCTTCAAAATGGGAAAGAAAATTCAAAGGAAAATTAATAAAATGCCACACAAGGGGCATTCAGGTTTTTTAGCCTCAAAATCCTTTTTCTTTTCTTATATTTAGTCCTAAGCCTACCTATAAAAGTCCTCCTAAGTACCATATGAAAAAGTCAAGGAAGATAGCAAAGCATGATCATACAACAATTCCATAAGTTTAGAAAGAAAAAAAAAGAAAAAAAAGCCTGCTAGGTTGAAAATTCGAAAAGGACGACTTAGGCAAGCTCACAAGGTTGAAAATCTGAAAGGACAGTCTTGACAACAATTAGAGGAAAGAAAAAAGAAAAAAAAAGCTTGTTAGTTTGAAAACCTGAAAGGGCAATCTAGGCAAAAGTTAGAGTAACAAAGAAAAATAGGAAAAAATCTTCGGGGGATTAAAAAGCTAAGAGTGGTCCGAGCTGAAACATCAGAAGTCTGAATAATCAAGTTCAATACTTAGCTTAAACCTGACACAAATTAGAAGCCACAAGTATCTTGTCTATGATCGATCTGACAATTTTCACTTCCCCAAATGAACCAAGGGAGAGAAGGGTGAATTCTATGATGAGTCTCTAAAGGAAATATCTTGTTCTCTTGAGCCTGACTTAAAATCTTCAATATAAAATGTCGAAATTAAAAGTTGAATTTTTATTGCGCTTGTGATAATCAAATAATTCAAACCTTCATACAAGGGGCATTTTCGTTTTTCTTTAAATATGTAGTTTCCCACTTATACTAGGGGCAATTTTTTTTTAATTTTTACATGATGTGTTCAATTATCTCCAATGCCATGTTTATTATCAAACTAGGGGCATTTTATTTTTTAGCAATGTTAATCCTAAAAGAAAATGGGAACCCCAAACTTAAGGTTACCTTCTTGATAACAATTTTTCGAAAACCCTTGAGGTTCAAAAGAAATAAAAACTCAATTTTTAAATTCATAAAACTTTTGGATAAAACCTTGAGGTTCAAACAAAATTATTTCGGATCTCACATTTGGTTGTGTCCAGAGATTAACTCATAACCCTTTCACCTTGAATAGGAGATATGGCATTCATTATTTCCCAGATCTATTCATTCCTAGATTCAATCACTCTTTTCCAGATTCGTTTTCAATCATTCTTTCCCAGATTTATTCCTTCATTCTCAATTTTACTCAGTCAGATACCGTCGAGGGTTTTTTGGAATTATGCTCTGTTGCCACCAAGGGTTATCTTGGATTTTGCTCAGTTGCCGCCAAAGGTTTTAACTTGGATTTTGCTCAGTTGCCGCCAAGGGTTATCTTGGATTTTGTTTAGGTTATGCTCACTTTTTCTTAGAGTATGCTCAGTTTATGCTCATATTTTATCCCGATTATGCTCAGTTTATGCGTAGTTTTTCTCAATTTTTACTCAGTTTCACAGTACACACACTCACACTTGCACTTTTTAGTCAAGGAGAATTTTCTAAAATTCAAGGATCTGACACCGTTAGTGAGAGCTCTCGCTCGAGGACCTGACAACATTTTTTTTCGGGGAGAGTTTTACCCTCAAGGATCCGAATACCTCGACAAATTGCTAAATCAGGCTGTAAAATGAACTGTTACTAGCTTTGGCATTCAGTTATCGCACTATCTACCAAAATAGATTTGCTATCTAGTTTGCTTCAATCCTCTGCCAAAGAGGGGCATCTGTAGACATCCTATTTTTTGCATTCGCCTGATTAATCAGCTCGTCGACCCGATCCCAACGGTTCCCAATGATGGACGTTTTTTCCAATGCTTTATTTGTTATTAGATGTGTTTTAGAAATTCGGATGAGGTATCTCGAACTGACAAAACTATAGAAATCACACTACACTAGGAAAATATAACCTTAAAAACGTAGAAATTATTATCTTATAGACAAAAAGAAGCTTCACGATAAAAATCATTAAAAAATGATCAAATTATCAAAATACCCCTAACCTTAAGACATTCTTAGAACCTACGTTACGCTTAGAAAAACCCTTTCAAGCACATAAAATAACAAATTGAAATCAAATAAATCATTTCACCAATTTTCATAAAATTCGATAAAATTACGAAAATGCCCTTCATAAAGTTCACGACTATTTCGCACAAAAAATTTCATAAATGACACAAAACTATATTTCCATTGAATCCCTTACGAAAAATCGATTCTAAAACATCCTAGAACATCAAAAACCGACTTGAAACGCAAAAGTTCTCTTCAGGGGTAAAACGATAATTGTCCAATTAAAAAAATTTAAAATTTCAAAATTAATAAATAAAACATTAAATAATGTAAAGCGAAATATTAATAAAATTAATTTAAAAATCTAGACAAAAAAAAATAGATCAATCAGGCTCTCAAGAAAAATTGTTGATGGTTGCCCAGATATTTATTAAAGGACCCCTCCATCTGAGGGCCCAAAGAATTAACGAAATAATAAAGGGGGGTTCTTCGAAAAATAAAAATATATTCTTAGTCAATCACATAAGACTAAAGTCAAGATCTTAAAGTCAATCAAGTAAGACTAAAGTCCAAAATCTTAAAGTCAATCAAGTGAGACTAAAAGTCAAAACCCTAATAGAATTCTAATTAAATAATAACTCTATTTAAAATAATCTTAATTAAATAATAACTTTATTTAAAATAATTCTAATTAAAATATAACTCTACGTAAAACAACTATAATTAAATAATAACTTTCTCTAAAAGAATTATAATTAAACACTAATTCTATCTAAATAAACACTTAAAAAACTCTATAAATAGGGGTCTTTACATCCTATTTTTGTATCAAATAATAAATCCTAAGAGAAGTAGGTCAAAAAACTTCCCTTGCCTCCCATAAACCCTAATTTTGAAGTCCTAAGTCCTTACCTAACACCCATACTTCAACTTTAGCTCGAAAAACACTTAGAAGCCCTTCAAAAACACCTAGAAATCCATAAACAAATCCAAAGAATCCATATCTAAGAAAGAAATACCTTGCCTTGGAGATCTGAAGCAAATCCAACGATAGAACGAAGCAAGGAGTATTGTACAAAGAACTATTCTACTAGATTTAAGGGAACAAGACCCTTTTCTTAGGGAAAGGTATACATATTTCTTAATTTTTTTTATTACTTAGGTCTTTTAGCAATGTAGTTTATTTGGGAATTAGTAGAGACCGACGTTTGCCGGGCGGGGTTGGTGCCTAACACCTTCCAACCTTGTAATGTGATCCCCGGATTCAGTATTTTCTGTAGTAGATTAGTTGATTTATCCGTTTAGAGTCCAAGTTCGGTTCCTAGATCCTAATAACTAGGTGGTAACTCACAAACCTCAAAGGTCAAATGCGGATCCATCACCCCGCGGATCGAGGGCGCTTTCACTTACTATCAAATATCTACATTAAGCATGTTACATCTTAACCCTATCTAAGTATGAAGCATCTAGGTTAAGTATAAAAAGTGTAAGAGTTCATCACAAGCCTTAATCCATAAGAGTGGACAAACCTTGAAGAGAACTCATAAGCATTAAAGAAAATTAAGAGACAAAGAAATTAAATATAGCAAAGTAATCTTGCTTTAGGTTTGTCCACTCTCCAATGGAGGGGAGGTTCGTTTAAGGCATTGCAATTGATAGAGAAATATAGATAGATAAGAACAAACCTTGCTTCATTGAATAAAGATAGTTACACTCTTTTACTTACAAATTTACAAAATTTTAATGGAAAATCTAAGATAGAAATGAAAAATACAAAAGATAAGGCCAAGGGCTTAAGGTTAAAAGATGATGGGCCAAAGGCCAAGAGATGAGCTATTTCGACATTGAGAAATGTCTATTTATAAAGATCATAGGTTCTAGAAGAATCTATTTTTAGTTGCCTTCACTATCGCAGATAAGATCACATGCAAAACACATTCTCGTGATTTTAGGGTGCTCCAACTGTCATCCACTGCGTTGTCCCAATGGTTCACCACATCGTGATTAGGTTGAAACCTTGGGTCTTGAGATTTGGCTAGGTTGCTTGATTGACTTTCCATATTGTAGTACAAATGTCTATTTTTTGATTTCGGGGCCCAATTCGATGGTTTGATTTTTGACTTGCATTTGAACACACGTAATCAAGATTTTCTGACAAATACAATTATTTATGTACAATTAAGCCTAATTAGCATAAAAGAATATGCAATATGATATTTCGAGGTTTAACATGGTTGTTTACTTAATATAAAAAAATAAAGAGAAAAATCGAGACAAATACTTGGGAAAAGTACAGATAAACAAGTATTTTGAGATATTGATCACACCCCTAAACTTACCTTTTTATAGTCCCTAAAAAATAAAACTATCACTTTTACCGACATCTTGACTGTATTTAGTGAATGTAACAAGCCCTTAAACCTTTAGGTTACCCCTAGTGGACGAATTTGACTTGTAAGGGTTTGTAGAGAATATACTCACAAAATTCAAAATAACTTTAAAGTAAAAATAGTCAAAATCAAAACTTATATTGAAAAACACAGGCCATTTATGGTTTGTCAGTCTATGAAAAAACTTAACTTCTTAAATTGACCTTTAAAAAATTATAATTCCAACTTAGAAACTTCAGAGATTATATTTCCTAGAGTGGGTTCAAAAAAATCTTCAATCTACTAAGAAATAGTTGGATTAATTTGGGGTTTAATTCGAAACTTAACATTTTGTATGGGGTAGTGAGAGGTGTGGATGTTCACTTTAATACCTCTAAGGCACTTTATTTGTGATATTCTAATGTACTCACATTTTACAGTTGACGATTTTCACCTTACTCTAAACTTTTAAATTTTAAATTTTTTTTGTTATTCTCATATCGAGGGATTTTTTTCCTTTTCTTGCTCTTTTGCCTTTTTTTATTTTTCTTTTCTATTCCTTTTTCACTTTTTTTTTTCAAAAAAAAGTAGGCAGCCCTTTTCAAGGTACCCAGTGTAATTCAATGTTTGTTGTTCAAGACATATTCATCCTAGTTCTATTTTTCTTCTAATCAGTCAACCAAATAAACTAGGAAGCCAAAGTTTATTAAACCCAAATTTTCTTCATATTCCAGGTAGAAAGAAGGTAAAAAATTTACTTAATTCAACTTAGACTTTTGGTAACATTATTAGAAGTAACTAGAAACAAAAAGGTAATTTTGTTCTATTTTTGCCTAAGACAAACACAAATGAGGACTCCAGATCAAAGCTTCCAACCAAAGACTGATTTAATATTTTAACCAAGCTCTTAAAGATACAAGCTAAGATTTTGAACAAAATACAACAAATTTATCACCAAAATATTTTTCAAAGTTTTATGATTTTTGGAATAGAAAATAAAATAAAAGAAAGTAGGTGTAAATTTGACCCTAACACCCCCAAACTAAAACATGATATTGTTTTCAATATTTCAACATGCACATGCACATGTAAAATTGAAATTGACAAAAAGAAGTGAAGTGGGTTGGATAGCACCTGAAAAAGATCCTACAGTCCTATTGATATCAACACAATATCTCCTGAAATGAGACAACACACTACTCACCACTCTCACAACGTCGATTGTATCTGTCATATTAATTGTGATCATGTTGTATGATACCAAAAGTACCACGAAAGATACTATGCTCATAATCTGTGTAAATGATTTCTAGGCTATGTCGAATAAACACACATTAGTAGCTTTCAACTTATATCGTGTAAAATAACAATAAAACGAAATAACTAATAAAAAGAAAATGATAGGTTGCCTCCTAATAGTGCTAAGTTTTACGTCTTCAACCAGACTTATTGGAGTTGAGGGTCTTAACTTCGATTACATGAGTTGCCTCCCAAGCAATGCTAAATTTAATATCTTCAGTCAGACCTATGAAAATGTGTTATTTAAAAGAAATTTTCTATCACCAAATTTGATTGATATAGAGATTAATTTTTCATTTCAAGTTGATGAGTGTCTCCAAACACTCAATTATACGCACATTTTCCGGATATTTATCTTGATTTTTGTACGTATTTCTCCATATTAAGATAATAATAATGATAAGCCTCAAACCACCACGTTGCGTGTTAATTAGGCTTAATTATATATAAATAAATTCATTTACTAGATAAATCTAATTACGTGTGTTTCTTGTGTAGAACATCAACAATTTGAAATCAAAATCTCAAGACAAAAGTATTTGGGCCCACTTTGGAATGTCCTAATCCTTTGGAATGCCCTAATCCTTAACTTATATTCTCCTCTTTTGTCTTTTTGTGCAAAGAAAAATGGAGGCTACTTTTAGATTCTTTTACACACATTTTTCTCTATAAATAGAGCTTCCATTTCTAGAGAAAGGGGCCCATCTTTGTTCTCTTATCCAAGAATCCTTTAATCTAAGGCCCTTAGCCTATTCTCTTATTTTTTGTATTTTCATTTTCTAGTTATTTTCTTTTGGCTAAATAGTCTTGTAAGAAGTAGAAGAAGAAGAAATTGTAAGTTTCTCCATGAAATGAGGAAAAGTTATTTCATCTCTTACCTTCCCTCTCTTGCAATGACATTAGGCTAAGTTCCCTTCCATTGGAGAGTGCAAAAGCCTAGAGCAAGTTCTTGTGTTATTTCTAATTTCATGCCTTTCTTTTATTTAAAATGCTTATGAGTTCTCTTTAAGTTTCTTGCACATTTTATTCTTAATATAGATACTTTATGCTTAGATTAGATCAAGATAAAGTATGCTTAAACTAGATAATTGGTAGTAGGAAGTTTTCAAAGAATTCTACTTTCTTTATGTTCCCTTATTTCATTTCATTTGCAAAACTTTCCGATCTAAGGAAGCTAACACCAAGCCCTTACGATTGAGTTATAAAAATGCTAGAAACTAGGAATTGCTCATCAACATGTTCTAGGTAGATCCACTTCCAATGGTGTTTTAATTTCATAAGTTTACTTACTTTTAATTTCATTACTTTAGTTTATTTTCTAGCAATTTTACATCCTCTTATAAGTTCAAAAATACAAAGAAAAATAGTTTTAATTCCTTTTAGTTAATTTGAATTTTATCTTCTTAGATTAACTCTATTCCTCCTTTCTCTTGGATTCGATCCCCTACTTGCCCCACAAGTAAGGTAAAAGTAAGATTATAATTAACTCTGGTGAGAAGAACAACGATAGTCTCATCAGAATTTTGATATCTTAGAAAAATGTCTATGGCTCGAATGGTGTTATATCTTAAAATACTCAACATCCTACTTACGTCTTTCTATGTTAAAGAATTCACTTCTTTGAGAAATTATTCAACTACTGTGTTTTTTGTGATGATGAAGATTAAAGGTCCGTCAGGGTTTTTATAATTTTATGAAATTATTATTTGGAAATGACACAAACTTTGATTGATTTTTAGAGAGGTTCCACTATGTTTAGATTTTTTGAAGTTAGTGTAAATAGATGAGCGAAATTGTTTTTCATTTTCTTTAAGACAAGCTTGTCTTTTGAGATTGAATTGATAGTCAACTCTATAAGAATTTTTTCTCCTTCGAGAATGAACGGATCACTCTCTTATAAAGAGATTGCTTGTTGTTCTAATTGCAATTTCATCTTCCCTATGATTGGTGTTGTAACCTGATTGATGTCTATTTTGACTTGAAAGGGAAGTGGGTTATCAACTATGGATGGATAATTATAGATTTTCTCATGGAATTGAAAGTAGTCACTAAAGGTATCTTGAAAGAGTGATGGATTTTTTAGGATTGGGATATCCTCATTTTTGAATTGATCAAACTTTTTTTTTTAAAGATAGTTGTAGGTGCCTTAATTGGGTCTCAATATGGACTAGGGCTTGAGTAATCTCTTGTTGTTGTTGTTGAATGAGTTGTTGCTAATTTAACAAGTCTTTTATCATGGATTCTAATGCAATTTATGATTGAAAAGTTAAAATAAGATAATTGTATATCGATTGAGGTTCTATAAATGGTTGAAAGGTTGATTAAGATTGTTGAAGAATTATTGAGTTGTCGTTTGTATGATTTCCGAAAAATTATCTTGAGTAAACTCGTTCTACTTATATGAAAAATTTGAAGGGGACCAACTTTCTGAATGACATGGTTGACTAAACAAGTTAAGGGTTAGTGTCTAATAGCAATTGTACTCATGAACGATTTGGAACTGTCTATTCCTCATGATAGATAAGTTTGGGCAACACTTGGCTACGTGATTATAGCTATCGTACAAGACACATAAGGATTGTGTTCATCTATCTACTTCTGTGACATACTCGAACCTATGGAGTGGGTTGTGAATCGGTGGCTTTTGGAAAACATTGATTATATCATTAAGACTATTCATCTCACTTAATATGTTCGAATTGACATACTAATAACCATTCCTGATCAAAAGATCAAAAGATTGAACTACTACACTCTTCAAATGTCTATTAAGCACCCAAAACACACAGTCGATTAAATAATCAAAAGAAAGAAAAAAATTGGACCTAGATGGGTTGCCTAATTCTAGACAACTCCTAATTATGTAGAAATAATGCAACTAGCCTTCCGACTTGATTTTATGAAATCAAATTTGGATTTTTTGATCAAGGGTGGAGTGTAATGCATAAGCAAAAATACTCTTAAATCACATTCTTTTCATGAATAGTCTGAGTCTATTCCTTTAAAGGGCAAGATCTTACTAGATACCAAAGGTAACCAAAAAGTGATAACACCCAATTTTTTCGATTCGATAGTTCGATCTATGATTTATCATTCATGGAAGTTGATAAGATCCTTTCATTTAGCAACAACTTAGGATGACAGCCTTGAAGTAAATGGTGAGGTTCAAACGAGGAAAGACAATTGGTGCAACCTGAAGTAGATTTTTCCTATTGAGCTCATGGATTGTATAGTCACGTTTAATTGGTTTTAATTAATTTGATTGGGTGACTAGTAAATTGATTATCCTAATTAGAGCAAGAAATTGATAATCATTTCCAATGCTTATCTTATTGGGTCATCCCTAGACGGGGTGATTCGAAATTACTTCCCGTGCTAGACGGGGTGAAAATGAGTTGAGTTGACTTAGGCCACCAACTCTAGATTTGATGTGCTAACCTAATGAGCCGTGATAACTACAGAAAATTAAACCTATCTAAAATGAAAGCAAAACAAAAAATGAAAATGGTCTTGGAACTTTGATGATCTTTTAAGCTTTTTCTTAAAAAATTGTTCGAACCTAAAAAAAGAAATAGAAAGTCAAAAACTGAACAAAATAGAGAAATAAAAATAAAAATAAAAATGGAGGATGCTATTACAATCTAAGGATCATCAGAAAGATGTTGAAAAATAAAAGGAACAAATTTCAAAATTTTATCGTCGCACCCTGATAGGTCAGGACGACGTGGTGATGATGTCACCTTTAGTCATTAAATTTTCACAGTGACCTCCTGTTGGTTCACTGATTGTAATGAAAATTTTTAAATAGTGTTTGGATCGACAGAAAATAGAAATAGAAAAATAAAGAAAAAATGATGAAAATGAACTTCAAATCAAAACTTGAACTACTAAACCTTTCCCCAGCATCGACATCAAAATTCTGATGGGATTATCGTTGTCCTATCCATAAAACTTAATATAATATAAATTTCTTTGACTTTTAAGGCAAGTAAGTGAAAAATGGTACAATCAACCTAAGATTGCAAAATTAATCTAAGCTAACAAATAAATTCATAGTTGTATTTTTGAAGTAATAAAAAGAAAATAAAAGTTGTTAGAAATAATAGAAGGTAAAAAAAAATAAAAGTATTGATGGGACTATCGTTGTTCTTCCCACCGGAATTAATCCTAATCTTACTTTTACCTTACTTGTGGGGCAAGTAGGGATCGAACCCAAGAGAAAGGGGGAGTAGAGTTAAGTGAAAGAATAAAATTTGAATTAACCAAAAAAAATTAAAACTATTTTTCTTTGTATTTTTGAAGTTATAAGAAGATTTAAAGTTGCTAGAAAATGAACTAAAGTAAATGAAATTAAAAGCAATCTTATGAAATTAAAGCACCATTGGAGGTGAATCTACTTAGAACATGTTGATGAGCAATTCCTAATCTCTAGCCTTTTTATAAGTCAATCGTAAGGGCTTGGTGTTAGCTCCTTATATCAGAAAGTTTAACAAATGAAATCACATGAGAGAACATAAACAAAGAAGAATTCCTTCACAATTTCCTATTACCAATTATATAGTTTAAGCATACTTTATCTTGATCTAATTTAAGCATAAAGTATCTATATTAAGAATAAAAGGTGAAAGAAATCTTAAAGAGTACTCATAAGCATTTTAGATAAAAAGAAATGTATGAAATTAGAAACAACACAAGAACTTGCTTTAGGATTTTTCACTTTCCAATGGAGGGGAGCTTAGCCTAATGTCATTACAAGAGAGGGAAGATAAGAGATGAAAAAACTTTTCTTCATTTCATGGAGAAACTTACAAATTCTTCTTCTTCTACTTCTTACAAAACTATTTAGCCAAAAGAAAATAACTAGAAGATAAAAATACAAAAAATAAGAAAATAGGCTTAGAACCTTAGATTAAAGGAGTCTTGGATAAGAGAACCAAGAGGAATGGAGAGAGCCTCTAGAAATTGAAGCTCTATTTATAGAGAAAAATTTGTGTAGAAGAGTCTATAAGTAGCCTCCACTTTTCTTTGCACAAAAAGATAAAAGATGAGAACATGAGTTAAGGATTAAGGCATTCCAAAGTGGGCCCAAATGCTTTTACCTTGAGATTTTGATTCCAAAATGTTAATTTTCTACATAAGAAACATACGTAATTAGATTTATCTAGTAAATTCATTTATTTATGTATAATTAAGCCTAATTAACATGCAACATGATGTTTCGAGATTTATCATGATTATTACCTTAATATGGAGAAATATAGACAAAAATAAAGATAAATACCCAGGAAATGTGCGTATAATTCAGTGTTTTGAGACACTCATCAAGTATGGAGGGAAATTGCATTGGAAAGGAATCCACCTATGGCAAATTATTAAACCACAATCTAGCTACTAACATCTTTATGACTTAATCATAATAGCTTAGTGTTAGCTTATTAGATAAGAAGATTTAGCAAGATAAACTAGATTTAAATAATACTAAAGTAGAATTCCTTCACTCTCTAATATGTGAATCTCTTACTACCAAATATCTATATTAAGCATGTTACATCTTGATCCTATCTAAGTATTAAGCATCAAGGTTAAGTATACAAGGTATAAGAGTTCATCTTTAGTCTTAATCCATAGGAGTGGACAAGTCTTGAAGAGAACTCAAGAACATTGAAGAAAATTAAGAGTCAAATAAATTAAATACAATAAAGTAATCTTACTTTAGGCTTATCTACTATTCAATGGAGGAGTGATTAGCCTAAGGTCTTTGCTAGCGATAAAGAAAGATAGATGGAGAAGAACAAGTCTTGCTTCATTGAATACAGATAGTTACACTTTCTTCTTTACTCTCTTACTTACAAATTTACAGAACTTTAATAAAAACTCTAAGCTAGAAATGAAAAATACAAAATAAAAGGCCAAGGCCAAAAGATGGGTCATTTCTACATTGAGAAATGTCTATTTATAGAGATCCTAGGTTCTGAAAGAATCTATTATTATCCATATTCATTATTGTTGATAAGATCACATTCAAAGCATACTCCCATGATTTAGGGCGTTCCAACTGAGGTACATCATGCCATCCCAATAGTTTATGGTACTGCAGTTTGGTTGAAATCTTTTGTCTTTATATTTGGATAGGTTGCTTGATTAATTCTCTTGATTGTAATGCAATGTCAATTTTCTGATTTCGATGTCCAATTTAATGGTTTGATATTTGATTTGCACAGTGAACACACGTAATCAGGAATTTCTGACAAATGCAAGTATTTATTTATAATTAAGCCTAATTAGTATAGAATAACATACAACATGACATTTTGAGGTTTAACACATTATTATTTACTTAATAAAGAGAAATAATGATGAAAATCGAGATAAATACATGAGAAAAGTGCAGATAAATAAGTGTTTTAAGACATTGATCAATATACTATCTTTATTCTAGACAAAAATGTCATTTAAGAATGCTCTTATTACGCATTGTGTACCACATTTTATCTGGGGACCCGACTAGTTGGTTTTTATTTCATATAACCAAGTTGGAAGGCTTGTTGTGCTGCTTCTAATCAGTCAAGAGTTGTTTAGAGTTAGGCCCTCTCCTAGGTTTAGTTTTTTTTTTTTCATTTCTTTGATTGGTCTATTATCTGTATACACTTCGTAGGTAATCCTATAGAGAAGATGTAGAATCTTTTGATCTTGAGATAGAGCATACGATAAGTAGGATCCATAGAAATCCACCATGGAACTAAGGAGAAACTCATAGACTTCATGTGTCCTTTGCAACAACTATGATCATTTAGATGAATGTTGTCCGAGTTTACCCAGTGAGAACTTAGCAGACTGATACTTTCTACAAGTACAATTCTAATTGGATACTGTCATGTATTTCGTTCAATCAAACATATCATTCAGATAATTGGTTCCTTCCATATGTCTCAAATAGGCAGAATAAATTTACTCAGGATAGTCATTCAGGAATCCATATGAAATTTCCTAGGTAAGATACTCTACTAATGAATCAAACCATGATTCCCCAACAATCCTACCCATCTCTTCATCAATTCACCAATTACAGAGTCTTAGGCCCGGATTCAATGTCAAAATATTTTCCATTTGCTTTTCAACAATCTTTCATAATAGACACCATGATGGCTGAGGTCTTGAAATAAAAATAAAAAACTCATTTGAAAGCAATAAGAAACCAATCATTCACTATCTCAAGTAGCTCAGATTATTGCTCAAGCCTTAGTCAACATGGAATTTCAATTAGATCATCTAACCTTGTCTTTAAAAGAAAGAGAAAATGATAAATTTACAAATAAAATAACCTTAGAGAACCAACTTTTATTCTAACCTCTCAAGGAACAAGAGAATTATCCATGTATGGCTGATAACCCACTATCAATAAACAGTATCCTACCAATACTTCATGATGAAAAAAATGTTTTCTAGGAGAAAAAAAGAAATAATTTTGATTCAAAAGATTTGTAATCACATCAATTCTTCAAAATCTGATTACCACCAACCTTTTTGGAAATCGGTAAAGCAAATCAAACTTTGTGTCTCCTTGAGCCAACAATTTTATGAAATTGTAAGGACCTTGGTTGTCCTACAATATCCATTCTCTTAGGAAACACAGTAATTGAGAATTATCTCAAAAAGATGAAAACATTGCTTGGAGACATAAGTGGGATGACGTAAATATTCCAAAATAATTTTCACGCCATTAGGACAATAAGAATTTATCTGGTCAAAATTTGGAAGAGAGAATCAACTAAAGTATCTGATAAAATTGAATATAAGAAAATTTTTGTAAGAATCTCCCTTTTTTTATGTTTGGTGGAAGACAATAAACTTATCACTTCTTAGGAAGCATGCCACATTTGATAGTAGAAGAATTTTGACTTTACTTGGTCTGGCTAAAGACGTTAAACTTAGCACTCAAAGAGGAAACCTTGTAGTGTCTTATCTAATTTCCGTTCTAGTTCAGCTTAATTGTGTTAGAGTTAGAATTTGGAGTGTTTAATAAAATTTGTAGGAATTGTTTTTTAGAAAATTAATTTTCCTAGTGAAATTTTTTCGAAAAAATTAATTTTCTCAATTTTTCCTCTTTGGAAAAATAGTTTTCCAAGAAATTCCATAACTCTTTAAAGAGTTCAAAAGCCCAAATTTCCATCACTAATTCTTCTTCAAACCCTTTCCTTAATATAACTCTTTTGGATCCCCTTCTTAAGCTCTTCACAGCAAAAACTATTTGGATCATTATAATCTACATCGTTTTGCGATCTTCCTTCCCAAACCAGAGCTCTCAAAGTTTAGTTCTCACCGCATTGTGGTTAGGATTTTATTGCGTTGTGGTCAGCATAAACCCAATCAAACCCAATTTTTCCAAATTTAATAATTTTTCAACCCCCATTAAAGTAGTCACAATGAAAATAATACCAGATCCATCTTACTCGAATTAATGTATGCACCCGCGATGAAATTCGAGTTTGACGATTGGCTCTATGAGAAAATCGATCATTATGGGTGGAAATCTCTTCTATACACAAGGTCCAAATATTATGTTGAGTCATTGGTGAGGAAATTTTATAATTTCATTACTAGAGTTAATCTATCTGAATTTAAACTTCAAGTATCGTTTCGAGGGGCCGAGTTTACGATAGATATTGTCGACATTGATGACATACTAAAGATAATACACATTGCAAATGGATGTTGCATGTTAGATTTGGGGTTTGATTATTTTGTTACACGATTAGGATTGACAAGACAAGACATCACTAAGGATGGTGGCCTCATGGTAAAGAACCTGTATTGGAACCATCTCCTTTTGTGGCATTGGGTGACGTCGAATGTATTAAGGATGTAGAACTATTCGTTTATCTATGCTTGTCACATGTATATCTTCGTGCCATCCAGACTCGGGACGTAACCTTTTGCATGGCTAGTGTTATCCTCTACACCTTGATCACAGTCTACTAGAGCACTTTGTGTTCTCGCAGATTGTTCATCTTCCCCCATCTTATTTGTCGCATTCTTCAACAACATATGGGCCATATATAGTGAATTAGGACAGAATATTGGTGATCCTAAAAACTTTTCAATTGGATAAGTCTTTCCGAGAGTGTGTTCAGGGGATGTGGCACTCAAAGCAAGATCGCTTTGTTAAGCATAATAGCCTTCACAGATATGCATGTCCTGGGTGAAATTTGATGAGTTGGCTACTGAACCAGTAGAGGGTGAGTCATGTCCTGGGTGAAATTTGATGAGTTGGCTACTGAACCAGTAGAGGGTGAGTCTAACCTAGATTTTAATGGTACAACTTGGCTCGACCAAGTCAAGAGGAGTGACAAGAGAGTGGTTTTTATCAAGATATTTAGGGAATTTCACAAGGTACATAGAAAGAATAAGATCATAGAATACCTTGAGGAATAGAGAACTAGAGAGAGAGCACATGAATAAGATGATTTGATTATGATAGGATAAACTAAGCTAGTTTTAGATTAGTTTAAATAGTTTTTTATATTTACATTTTATGAACTTGGTATAATCTTTCCATGCTTATAGTTGTATGTATTTTTTTTTTTTTTGAGCTTAATGAAATTACCAATGTCCATTCCCTTATTTATTGCAAAATTTTTATTTTATTGTCATCTAGACTTGTTGAATTGTACACAGTGTAAGTTGAAAATTACTAAAATATGTGTTTCACGGACATAGTCCAGGAATCATTTACTAAAGTTATGATCATAACAAATTTTTGGTGCGTTTGACGTCATATAACATGATCATTATTAATACAATAAATACAATCGATGTTGTGATAGTAGTGATTGGCGTGTTGTATAATCTAGGAGACATTGTGTAGGTAATAACTTGCCAAATGTGATATTCAACCTGCTTATTTGACTTACTAGTATATTCAATTCATTTATCTTTGCATGCATCATGAGAATTGATATATTGAGGACAATATATAATTTAGGTTAGGGGTCTAGGTGTGGGATTGAATTTGAAAAATATTTATTTCTTATTCTCGAAACTTGAAAAAAATTCAAAAATATTTTTGGCAACTTTGTCTTATTATTTTCAAGGTCTTAATGCGTATTTTTAGTGTCACACCCCAAAGTTCGGATCCAAGGGCTCGATTCAATTTTTTGGTCCAATTCGAATATCCAAAACCTTAGCATGATTGACATGACATTTAATTCAATTTAATAACATAAACTAAATTAAAGTCAAGTCAATAAAAAATAATATTTTAATTTATAATAACTAACTAGTTTTGGGATACCTACGATTTTGAAAAATCATAAATTGTTATAGAAAATTCATATCACTATCCATAATGTAAAACTCTGAGTTTTTAATTCGTATCTCGAGGAAAAATAAATATTAGAATTTTAAGAAAATCTTGAAAGTGGGACTTAGGGGTAAAACTTTAGGATATTTCTGATCATTTTTAATAGAATCTGACCTCACCATTGGATTCAAAATGATTGAAAAACATATTTTAGCCTGTAAGCACGCTCAAATGCAAGTTCGAATATAAAAGTTACAAAATCCTCGATTACCAAGTCGGGTCAGGCTAAAATAGTGACTTTTTGCTAGAGTAAGAATTATTAAGATTCGATTACACCATTGGGTTTGTAACGAAAAATTATTGAACATGGACTATTTATTTGTCATTTTTGGAAACCAGAAAGTTGAATTATCGTCAAAAATGAAAACGATATCAATTTTAGGGGTCACCTCAGGCCAAAAATATAAATTTTTGTTAGAGATACAATTTATAGAAATTGACTATACTATTAGATCCGAAATAAAAAATTAGGCGAAATAGAGTATTCATTCGTCACTTTTGGAGTCCGGACGATCAAGTTATCGTCGATTGAAACAATAGGCGAAATATCGATTTCGTCCCAAATTTTATATAAATAAAAATTTTAAATTTCTTTTAATTCTTCAACTTCTCCAACTCGTCCAAACCAGCCAACGGTTTTAAATTTTTTTATTTATTTTTCTTCGATTTTCCACCGCGGATCTATGACAAGCAGCTCACCATCGACGACCACCATAAAAGGAAAAAAGATTCGCAGCTTCGACATCTATAAAATCCACCTAAGATCCCTTCATTTCATCTTCTCTTTCACCCCATATCGTCAAAAATCAGTCGTATACATATATGGGGATTTCGAAATTTCGACCTAAGATTTCGTCTATTTCGAGGTCAAACCGTCCTTCGTCGTAGAAGGGAGAAAGAACGACGGCATTGAGATCTTCAAAACCACAAGGTCAGATTCAAAAATCAGTCGCTTCAAAGTTCGATCCATCTCGATTTTTGCATCGATTACCTCGATTTCCACGCAAGCGTTTCGATCATTTTACCTAGAGATTGTAAGGAACTCTTAATTTCTATTAGTAATCGTAGATTGTAAAAATTGCATTTAGGATTTTATCGAAATTTTTTTGATGTACTTCCAAAATATAGAATTATTTGATTAATTCAAAAATTCATGCTAGAAATTTGCATGTTTGATATGTTTAATTATATTTTTAACAAATTATACGTGGGTAAGGTATTTTAACGGGTTATTTCCATAAATTGGGTCTTGTGCACTGCTTGGATCCCGTTTTGATATAAAATTTGTATTCTTTTTCAATATTATTGATAAAAAAATAAATTCTATAGTTGGAAAATATGATTTAATATTCAATGAATTCACATTGAGTTGATGAATATCAGAAAATGGATATTTTATTGAAGATATTGAAAACTGTAAAAATCGAAAAAGGGGAAAAAGGGTATGAAAACGGTAAAATGTCAGAATCACACCCTAGGGGTGATGTTTGCATTTTACATTGTTGTGTTGTGTATAGGTTGGTGAACTGATATCCAAGAATAATGTTACTGGTTGCATGTTTATTTACTTTCTGTTAGCACGAGGCGCTGTTTACTTTTCCGTTCTGTTATTTATGTTAGGCCGATTGGCCACACTTGTATGGTAGGAAACTATATATCTATTCTCAACCTTGTATTACATCATGTCCTGACTGAGAGCGATCCAGTCGTGAATCCCAACTCTCTAATTCCAATACTTCACCATTGTTTATTATGTATATGTTGCCTTATTTTGATATATAAACTGAAATGCATGTTTAATGTTTCTATTTGATCAATTATATTTGTATAAAAAGATAATGTTATAGTGAGTACTGCTGATCGATGTAATCTGAGTTTTTAAAATGTTTAGTTACTAATCCCTGGCTATATGTACCAATTAATAGTAGTTGTATTTGTAAAATTTTACATATTTTAAAATGATTCAGTATGTTTATTCGTTCATGTTAGGAGAGGTTATTGGTAGAAATTGTTTGCTTCCCTACTGGGTAACCATTGTTACTCACCCTTTCCTTCTCCATTTTTTTTAGTTTCAGATCTGAAGCTTAGCGAGACAGGTGTAGAACATGAGTGAGAATCATCTGGTGGGTTAGATAGACAGTCAAAGTCCGTCTCTTGGTGAGTATTGGGATTATACCCCCTAGTGGTATCGATTTGTCCAAAAGTATTATAGATTTTGTTCTGAGCGTTAGGACTTTTATTAGAGCGAGAAATTTTGTATAATCCCGTGTATAAATTTCTTCTTCCGTACTCTGATCTATCGTACGTTATTAAACGTATATAAGCTTCCGCTAGTATTATATTTTGAATGTATATATGTAGGAATGTATGTCGTTTAGCAGGTGCATGTTAAATGCCTTTGAATGCTAATATAAACAAAGGAGATTATGCCGAAATTTCGAGGTGCCACCTAGTACCTCGAGTTTTGACATGGGGTTCTGTGTTAGTGTTTGGCGAGGCGCCACAGATGGTATTAAAGCATAGCATTAGATCCCTATGGATACAGATCTACTATGTTTATAGGAATTGACTGATACCATAGATATTAGAACGATAATCATAGAGTGTCACTAGGAATTTTGTATCCGAACTCATTAGTAGTTCCGTATTGGAATTACGATTTCTTTCGTGTCTAGAAGTTTATAGAGCTTAGTAAGCCTAGGATATGATTCTCGATTTTTTCTATTAGTAATGGAAATGGAGTCCATTACTAAGTTACAGGCTACGATAATAATTCATAGCCACGTAAAAACGATTTTGGCCTTATTCTGATAAGTGCCTGGTTACGAATAAACACAAGCGAAGGCAGTGAACGATGCAGAGACCGAAATGCAATAGAGATGAGACAAATTCTGAATCAGACCATTGACCCGATAGCACAGTTAATGTCATTCATCGGACAGATGGCTGAGTCTCATGTCAAGTTCAGAGAGGAAATATGGATAATATACCACCACCACCTCGAAGCCAAATGGAAGGAAGGCAATTAGTTTCTAATAAGCGACAAACAATTATGAAACTAACAAATTCATAGGAAAAATAACTATACGTGAGGAGTGAGATAATAAACATATCAACCCAATGGATAGAAGAATTTTATAAGAAACAACATATACTATTAAATCAGTTGAAAATAAGAGTTGTGATATATTACGAATGTGGTAAATTGGGATATAAAGGAGAACAATGTTCGGGTTGATTAAGGATGCGTGCCTCGAAAAGATGTTAGACAAACCAATTGAAGGAACAATAAGGCCACCAGATTTAAATAAAGTTGATAACGTATTCGTGCCATCCCGAACAGATAAGACTAGCGATCGAAAGTGAGAGATGGTACAAGACTTACCACGATTGCAAGGCGTACCACTAAATCCAAGAAATGAGGGAGCGCTGGGCTTCTTCGCAAAAGGAAAATACTATTCCACCATAGGGACTATTACCACAGGTCGTGCCTTTGAAGAATGAGAGAATTTTCCAGCCTAAAGGACAGGTAAATCCAAGGATGTGGTTGTAAAATTTTCAACGATTACGTCTATCGAGATTTGAGAACTTTTTCGATCTGATTGAGGTCAATAAGTGGGTTTTGAAGACCTGAAAGATTTTGAGTGACATGTAATGCCCAAGAGATTAGTAGGTGACGGTGATTACATTCTAGTTGGACGAGGATACCAATCATTAGTAACGTTTTGAGATGAATGTATTGGGAGATGGATCGTTTGAGTGGGTAGAATTCGAGAGGATAGATTTATATTTGAACTGCTCGAGAAATCAAGCACCAGGAGTTTTTGAGATTAGTGCAGGGTAATCTATCGATTACAGACCATGATATGATGTTCACTAGGTTGTCACGATATGCGCCCGAGCTTATCCTGACAGATTTGCAGAAGGCCCGTAGATTCTTTAGAAGACTATAACCCTACATAAGGGCCAAGAGATCGATGATGGAGACTACCAATTATAGAGATAAGGTAAATCGAGCTTAAAGGATAAAATGAGAGGAGATAGAGTTACAGACCTTTAGGGGGCAAATGAGTTGACCTTAGATTTTTTCCTCCCAGATCAGATTCGCACAAGAGACCGAAGTATTCGAGGCCAATCTCCTCCGGATCAATGTATCCATAATATAGAACTCCTCTACTACTAAGTTGTAGAGTTTCCCATTACTAAGTTAGAAAGTAGTTAGAGCTCCAATGATGCCAACAGGGCCAAATGAATCAACAAGACTGGTTCAGAGCCTATAGACCCCAATCTACCAACTACCTACTCCACAGAGATCTATGAAGACAAGATCGTTAACATGTACGCGTGTGGGCAGGTGGGACACATTATTTACTCCAACAGCTACAAAAGACTAACTACAATTAATAGTTAATAGGCTAAAGTGCAGATAAGACAAATAACAACTGAACAGCTACTAGTATAGAACAAGAACTACTGCTTCCTAAGAGACGAGAACTCATAAGTCAGGCTTATTAGCTTAGTTAGTACATAGTATCAGTATGCAACATAAAGGAAAGTCGTAGTGACACTAGTAGATAAAAGTAAGAAATGTCAAGCCCTACGTTAGTTATTAGCTTAGATAGAGAGCGATAAAACGATTGAAAGCAGGCCATGTAAAGTGTAGTATCATTATGTTTTGTCAATTCCGTCTCAACTAGTTAACTCCGACTAATTTTTAGTTGTAGTTCCATCAAGTGCTGTTCAATTGGTACGCTAGTCTTTATATCAATAGTCTAGTCAATTACTTCGTATATTACACTAGTAGATAAGCAGGTGTTTCTTGTATATCCTTCATGTCAAGAGCTACTTCATTAAATATCAACAAAGGGAATTGCATATCTTTATTTTTGATTGAAGATGGTTTAACTTTGGGAGACCTAACGATTGAACTATTAGATGAAGCAGCTCTTGCTTTACGACTTCTTGAATCAATTCTTCTCTTTTAAAAAGATAGATCATCCTTTCCCTTTCATCTTTCTATCCTCGGTGTCGGCTCTAACTCTTCTTTTGCCTTCTCCTTTCACGATCGCCTTCCAGTAGAAGAATTTATTATTCTTATTCTCGTTATGTGATCAATGCCTTTTATAGACAAACGTTCACTTCGAGACTTCGATCGTGATTCCTTTTCACTCCTCGAAATGAAAAACACTATAAGTAAAGATTATGACTCCGTAGAAGCAGCGACTACCACTTACCTGTGCCCACATCCATCCTAAAGAGAGAAGGTCTGCAATCAAGACATACCCTTCTTATAAGGTAAGGTTCATTTGTTTATACGAGCAATTTTTAGACGAGAAGGCAAAAAAAAAAAAAAACACACGCGTGGTCTGGTTAAATATTGATTTTTCATAGGTGAGTCACAAAATACCCTTGGTTATACGGTAAAACTATGCATTAAGGAGTAATATTCATGCAAATAAGGGTAAAACATAATAGATAGTGTAATTGATGAGAGAAATAAAGATAAAAAATGGAGAAGATGTGAAAGGATTGTTGTTGATAGACATTGGTGGGGAAGTAATATAAGGTAAATTGATTGTTATCTTAGGGTTATACAAATAATGGATTAGTTGGAGTATGAGTTTGAAATAGAGTGATTAATTAATGAATGTGTTGGGTTGACGGAGTATGGGAGACATAAGTCTACGAGTTATAAATCAGATTGGTTTGGGACTAAGAATAGATGGTAATCGAAAATAAGTGTTGTTTATTATACATGTTGTGTTAGTAGAATCGCGACAAAGCTCGATAAAGTATGATTTTAATTTCAAGGAAGAAATTTTTATTAAGGGGGGGGGGGGAAATGTAAAACCTCAAAATTTTAATTTGTATCTCGAGGAAAATAAATATTGGAATTTTAAGAAAATATTGAAAGTGAGACTTAGGGGTAAAACTTTAAGATATTTCTGATAATTTTTAATAGAATTTGACATCACCATTGATTTCAAAATGATCGAAAAACATACTTTAGCCTGTATGCACGCTCAAATGCGAGTCCAAATATAAAAGTTGTAAAATCCTCGATTACCGAGTCGGATCTGGTTAAAATCGTAACTTTTTGCTAAAGCAAGAATTATTAAGATTCGATTACACCATTGGGTTTTTAATGAAAAATTATTGAACATGGACTATTTATTTGTCATTTTTGGAGACTAGAAAATCGAATTATCGTCAAAAATGAAAACGATATCAATTTTAGGGGTCACCTCAGGCTAAAAATGTAACTTTTTTTAGAGATAGAATTTGTAGAAATTGACTGTACCATTAGATCCGGAATGAAAAATTAGGTGAAATAGAGTATTCATTCGTCACTTTCGGAGTCCGGACGGTCAAGTTATCGTCGATCGAAAAAATAGGCGAAATACCGATTTCATCCCAAATTTTATATAAATAAAATTTTTAAATTTTCTTTTAATTCTTCATCTTCTCCAACTCGTCCAAACCAGCCAACAGTTAAAATTTTTTTTCTTCGATTTTCCACCGTAGATCTACGGCAAACGGCTCACCGTCGACGACTGCCGCAGAAGGGAAAAAGATCCGTAGCTTCGACATCTATAAAACCCATCTAAGATCCCTTCATTTGATCTTATCTTTCACCCCATATCGTAAAAAATCAGTCGTATACATATACGGGGGTTTCGAAACTTCTACCTAAGATTTCGTCTATTTCGGGGTCAAACCGTCCTTCGTTGTAAAGGGAAAAAGGACGACGACATCGAGATCTTCAAAATCACCAGGTCAGATTCAAAAATCAGCCGCTTTGAAGTTCGGTCCATCTCGATTTCTACGTCAATTGCCTCGATTTTTGTGCTGATTACCTCTATTTTAAGAATCGTAAACAGTATATAAGCCAAGAACGAGCCATTACTTGAAATTCAACTAGAACAATAAGGAGTGGAACTTAGCAAATTCGAATTTGAGAAAATCTATTCAATTTAGTTGCGAGATTTGTCAAACTAATTATTGTAATAGCGATATTGGATGATAAGTGAAAATATATATGAATTAGGCAAAATAAAATTACCTGAAGATCATGATAAAGGCCTTGAGGAGATATCATGGTAATTAGAACATGGAATATTGAGTCGAATGTAGATATATTGTTGTGTTAGGAACAAAGTTTTTTATGCAAATCACGAAGTTAGTGTTGGTAAATACTTGCGTTATAGTAGTGGTGTGTTTGTAGTAAGACTACGTATTGAGGAGTAATTTTCTTTGTAAGTACAAGTACGCATAATCGATGACGTAGTTGGCGAGGAAAGCAAAGATGAATGAAAAAAAAAAAAAACAAAAAAACGTGAAAGGATTATGGATAGAGGTTGGTAAGGAATGGGTGTAATGTGAATTGATTATTACCTTATAATTATAAAAATGATGAATTAGTTGGAGTCTGAGAAGTATTTGTAGTGATTAATCAACACATGTATTGGGTTAATGGAAAATAGGTGACCTAAGATTTAGGAATTGAAAATGAGATTAACTTAGCACCAAGGGTAGATGATAATTGAAGATAAGTATCGTCTGTTATACATGTCGTATTAGTGGAATGACAACAACGTTGATAAGGTACAATTTCAATTTCGATGATGAAATTTTTATTAAGGGGGGAGAGTGTAATACCCCGAATTTTCAACTCATATCTTGAGGAAATTGAATGGTGAGATTTGGAGGAAAATACCGAAGGAAAGACTTAGAGTAAAATACTTGTTATGATTAATTTTAAGGAAAATTAACTTCGCCATTAGATTCAAAGGGATTGGAATAAATACTTTAGCTTGTAAGCAAGTTCGAATTCAAGTTTGGGTGGAAAAGTTAACCAATCCTCGAATTTTGTATTGAACGGGACCCAAAATGAAAAATTTTCGTTATAGGGAGAATCAAGAAGATTCGACCACACCATTAGGACCGCAACGAAAAATTATTCGAAATGGTATACTTGTTTGTCATTTTTCGAGTCCGGATAGTTAAGTTACGATCAAAACTAGAAATGATGGAAAAATTACAAGTATGCCCTCAGCTTTTTATAAAAGAAAGCAAACTTTCTTTCTTTCTTAATTGTTTCCCTCTTCTCTAAAGAACCCACACATCAACCTTTCTCTTAACCTAGGGTTCTCGTCTCTTCATCTCAAGATTCGTTGAGAAGGAAGGATCGTTGAACCCTGACGAAGAAGACAAAGATGTCGGCTACAACGATAGCTACAACCTCACCCTTCTTGTTAACCCATTCAAATTCGTTTTCCTTATCCTCCATCAAGAAAATCAGCAAGTAAATTAGGGTATCATCAAACTCGGAGCTTCACCTTGTTAGTAGGGACTCGTCTTCTAGTGTAGAAGTGAAGGAGAGCACCGTCGTCGAATGAGTTGCAAACCTTCGCTCCCTTTGTACTAGACTCAACCCAACATCGACTCTCTTACCACCAACTTGATCCTTGTACGAGTTCATCACCTTTGGCGCCCACAAACCAAGTAGGGGACTTTCGATTCCTATTGGTTACTTTAGATTTTGAAATGTGCATTTAGGTTATTTTAACAAAACTTATTATTTGTTTTAAATCGTAGAAATCTTTGTTTGAATTGAAACTCATGCTAGAAATAAAGATTTGATGTGTTTTATCTATGTTTTAAGTGTTGAATTCGTGGGTGGGTAGAAGGGTTTGAAAAACGGAACAAGGATCCAAAGAAGGGATCGAAAAACCCAAAAATTACGAGGAAGTGCAGTGCTGTCGGCAGGACTGTCGGTCCCACCAACACCCACCGATGACCATTCTGTCTGTTCCACCGACAGAATGAAGCTTCTGCCACCGATAATCATCTTCTGTCGACAGAAACCGTTGGTTCCACCGACAGAACACTCTTCTGCCGTCGACAATATATTTTGAGTCAAAATCAGACTCTGACTCTTGTGTTGCCCTCCTCATTGCCTATACTAGATTTTTCACTATTTATTTCATTAAAAACATTTAAGTAAATGTTACTTTCCATTTAGTTTAAGTTCTTTAATGAAATTAAGGTTTTACCCCCATTGCGGAACAATGGAAAAGGTTTCGAGATCCAAATCTCAAAGGATCAAAATCCAAATTTTGGTTTCAAGAACAAAACGTAGATTTCGACGTTTTTAGCAAATTTTCAAAATGTAATAATTTTCGCATTACTTTGAATTAGATTTAAAAAACTATATGGTGTCGAATCTTGTGATCGAAGCTTTCATTTCTAAAAATCCGTTTTCAATTTCGAAAACTTTAAAAAATTGAGTTTTCGACACTTAGCCAAATTTTTACCAGCTTTCCTTATTTTTAACAGCTTTGGTCTTGTGCATCGTCGAGACCTCGTTTTGAATAAATCTCGATGATTTTCGATGGAAAGATCAAAACTGACTTTGAAAGATTGAAAATGAATGGTTTGACTTGAAGAGACGAAAAGTGAGAATATCGAGAGAATGAAAAAGTGAATGAACGGTAAAATGTCAAAATCACACCCGAGGGATGATGTCTGCATTTTACATTGTATGTTATGTATAGGTTGGTGAAAAGATATCCATGTTATTAATGAAAGGGTTGCATGTTTATTTAAGATTATGTTAGCGTGTGCGCTGAGTACTGTTATTTATTTTAGGCCGGGTGATCACAGTTGCATGGTATGAACTAGATATCCATTCTCAACCCTATTCTGTTAATTTCTCTTTAATTTTAAATGAAAAATCATATATATACACGTAGCTATTTTGTGAGCTGTTAAAGGGTTTGTGAATGCCTGAAAAGATAATGCGTCACATCATCCGGAGGGGGTGTACTATCCTGGGATGTACGGTAGGGACCACCAAGCTCATACGTGGTATGGGAAGCGTATGAGAGTGGAGTCACAACTGGAATTCGGGTTCATTCTTTTCTTATCTTTACCAGTGAACGTGTATTGCAAAGGTGGTCGTATACGAGTGGAGTGTCATTTGGGAATCACATGCACGCCTGATAGGCATAGACGAAGATGATTAGTCAGTGATCACTAATAATCTAGTAGTAGTTAAACGTTCTGACACATCGAAAAGAGACCCATTGTTTACGGTCACGTCAAACGGCCAGCCTGAGCTGAATAAATGGTCCTGCAAGCGTGGTAAATAGTGCCCAGCCACAAAATCAGGAACTACGATGTTATTAAGGGATATCATGTCCAGAAATGGGAGCGATCCAGTCGTGAATCCCAACGCTCAGATTCCATTACTCCACCACTTGTACTATGTATCTGTTGTTATGTTTCAAATTATAAACTTAAAAGCATGTCTATTATTTTAATGTTTTCAACTGTATTTGTATAAAATGAAAAATGTATAATGAGTATGGATGATTGATGTTATGTGGGATTTTAAACTGTTTAGTTGCTCATCCCTGACTATATGTACCAGTTGATCGTATTTTATTTTGTAAAACCTTGCATGTATTAAAATGTTCAGTATGCTTTGTTCGATCATATTTAGGGAGGGTTATTAGTAGGAATTGTAATTCTTGTTACTCACCCTTTCCTTCCTATTTTTGTTTTTAGTTTCAGCACTTGCAGTTACCGAGGAAGGCGCAGAGTCAATAATTGAGGAGTATCTGGTCGGTCAGATCGACGATCAGAGTCTATTGCTTGGTGAGCACTAGGACTACATCCCTTATTGTTGTTAGTTTCATCTAGGATGTATGTAGTTTTTGGATTGAGAGTTTAGGCCTATGTTAGAGTGAGAGTATTTTGGTAAGCCTGTATATTGTTAAATCTTCCGTACTCTGATCGACTTACATGTTAGATGTAATTAGTCTTCCGCTGTTAATTTCCTATATTTACCTCTGTATATACAGGTTTGGTTATATATTGGATTATCAGGTTTTCGTGTTCCGTAGAATGCTACCATAAACAAAGGGGGCCATGCCGAAATTTCGAGGTGCTACCCTAGTACCTTGGGATTTTGGCATTGGGATTTGTGTTAGCGTTTGGCGGGGCGTCACATTGGTCCTGTTACATCAAACACGTCTGTTGAGTCTATTAAGTTAACTATGGTGTCTGTTACCCCGTCTAAGTTTAATGAAATAAAAGAAATTTCTAAATACCCCGAGCGCAATAATAATTTAACTAATAATCTAGTTTCGGAAGGAGAGTCTTCGGAAGAAGAAATCTCTCAAATTAATCAAATTGTTTGAACAAGAAGATGAATGTTGGACTCAACCCATAATAGAAGAAATAGAGATGAGTAATCTCGGAACTAAAGAAGATCCTCAAGAGGTTCGGATTGGTATTACCTTATCTCCCAAGAAACACAACAAGATAGTGAATTTACTCAAAAAATTCAAAGACGTATTCACTTTGTCTTATTAGGACATGCTGGGAGTAAACACAACTATTGTTCAAAATCAGAATCTGCTACACCCATATGCTCGACCAATTTAATAGAAACTTAGACATATAAAACCATAGTGGATTATCAAAATTAAGGAAGAAATCACGAAGCGGATTAATGCCTGGTTTTTGGAAGTGGTAGAATATCTTGAGTGGCTCACTAATGTAGTCCCCGTTCCTAAAAAAATAGAAATGTCAGAATGTGTGTAGACTTCAGAGATCTGAATAGAGTAAGCTTGAAAGATAGCTTTCTTCTATCACACATAGATGTTTTAGTCGACAACATAACAGAACATGCCTTGCTTATGTTTATGGACGGATTTCAGGATACAATTAGATAAAAATGAATCCTTGTGATATGCAAAAGACATTATCATCACGCAATGGAGAACATTCTGTTACAAGGTTATGCCATTCAGTTTGACGAATGCTAAGGCCACCTATCAAAGAACATCAACAACTCTGCTACATGACATGATACACAAGGTGGTCGAGGTCTATGTAAACGATATGATAGTAAAATCCAAGGAACGAACAGGTCTTGCAACTACATTAAAAAAATTTCTCACAGGGATTCAGAAGTATCAATTACGTTTCAATCCTTAGAAATATGTGTTCGGAGTTACTTCAGGAAAATTGTTGGGGTTCATAGTCAGTCAGAGAGGAATTGAAGTAGATCCAGGAAAAATCAGAGTCATCCAAGGAATGACACTTCCCGAGATGGAAAAATAGATTCGAGGGTTCTTGGGCAAGATTCAGTATATAAAAAAATTCATTGCTCAACTTAACTATGTCTACGAGACTATCTTCAAGCTTTTCAAGAAGAATGAACCGACAGCTTGGAATGAGTAATGGCAGATAACTTTTGAACTAGTTAAAAAGTATCTCACAAGTCTAACTGTTTTGGTTCCACCTACTCTGGGTGAACCACTTCTTTTGTACTATTAGTCTTAGAAGTAGCTATGGAAAATATGCTAGCAAAGTATGATAAAGACAGTTGCAAGAAAAGAACCATTTACTACATCAACAAAATGATGTTAAAATATGAGCAAAAATATTCCTCACTTGAAAAAATTTGCATAGCATTAGTGTGGGCTACTCAAAAACTTCAACATTATATGTTTTCTCACTCAGTTATCTTACTATCTCGGATGAATCCTTTAAAATATCTCTTTGAGAAGTCGATATTAACAGGAAAAATTGTACGATGGCTACTACTGTTGTCTAAATTCAATATCATGCATGTTACACAGAAATCCATTAAGGGAAGAGTCATGACAAAACACGTAACTGATCATCCAGTGGTGGAAGGGATAAGGTCTACTGATCAACTCTCAAAGAGAATATTTTGAATGTTGGGAAAGAATCGCCTAACCTAGCATGTCATTTATACTTTGATGGGGCCGTAAATCAGAATGATTATGGAATAGGCGCAGTTATGTTCTTACCTGAAAGGTGCCACATACCAATTGCTATTAAGTTAACATTCTCAAATACAAATATGAAACGTGCATCGCCAGGCTTGAAGCATCTCTGAATTTGGGTATCATAGAAATTGAGGTATTTGGAGATTAAACGTTAATTATGCACCAATCATGGGAAGAGTGGAAACTCTAGACAAGAAATTGAAACTTTATCACGAATATTTGCTAAACTTGGTAAGAAAGTTCAAGACTATTTTATTCCAAATTTTTTTAAGGGAAGATAATAGATTTGCCAATGCATTGGTTGCCCTTTTATCAATGATTCATTTACCTCTAGGTATGGAATTAAGGTCATCACTATTGAAGTCAAAGAAAAATCAACTTACTGTTATCTGATCAATATCGTTGCCCTCAACTTGTACTTATTATACCCTAATTAAAAATAAAAAAGGTTTGTTGTGTTACTGGAAGTGTTTTCTTAAAAAAACTTAATATTTGAAGAGTGTTCTAGGTACCCCAATCAAACATGATAATGTTTAAAGAGTGTTTTAGTATTTAGGTTGGGTGTGAGAAGTGTGCTGCACATTGATTTTGTTTGGGCTTTGTTGTGTTACAGAATGTGTTTTTCTTTCCAAAACTTAACATTTACTGCTATTGGGTCCCCAACTTTTTCTTTGGATGATAATCTGAACCAATGGCCTATTTAATGGCATGTTCGATGGCCTGGCTGATGGCCTATCCAATGGCCTGCTGAATGGCCTGTCAGATGTCCTGCCTAATGGAATGTGAAATTGTAAATTTTCATTTTTTTAAAATTTTATTTTCTGACTTTATATTTTGTTGGAAATTTTCTATCTTCTTATTACGCATTTAAAACAAAATGCATGTGTTTTTTCCCATTTTTTCATCATACAAAATTTATTTAAGTTAGATTTTCTTGATTTGTAATCACATATGCATACTGGCATATGTTGATCACATAACGTAGCACATGCTATTTGATAATATTGATCTCAACACTCACTGACATATATTAACTCTATTTCAAGTTTGAGTGAGATTGTTAGCAAATTTGAGAAGGATTTCTTTTTGAAAGGTAGTAAAGGCATCATTAAGAGTCAAACAAAACCTTAACCACTACCATATTTCTGGAGAAAGGTACAATACTAGAACTAATTATTTTGTAATATATAATTTTTTTGGAGCTTTTTATAGAATTTTTTTTCACCATACGATGGATAAAGTAAAATTGAATGGTTAATATCACCATATCATATTGATATTGGTATTGTATCTCTCTTCTGAAAGACCCATTAAACATTGGGTTCCTGATCCTCTGCATGCCCAAGTCTGAGTACTCGACCAAGTTCTGCCCATTATATAAACTCTTTTTTTTTTTTTTTTTTCAGTTATACTAGAATATACTACAAACACATGTCCACTTTATAATACTTCCATATAATTTTGTGTTTTGTTCTAAAATCTAAATTATCCATGCAGTGGTGTGCCTATATTTTTTCAACTGTTCCATGAATGGTAATTTGCACTATTTTCCATGGTTGAACATAACTGACATCGATATGGATTATTTTTATAGTTATTTTTTTTTTATTTTTCTACTCCATCTAGATATTGATTCTAATGAAAGCAACCGAGTATGTTGCTTTGATGAGAGTGTTAGAAATTTTTTTTATTGATCTATGTATTGATGAAGTTAACTGTGAAGGAAGATCGGGAGGAACTTTAAAATCCCAGTCATGGACTAGAATTATAGTTGAAATGAAGAAGAAATTTTTGACTACTTTTAAGTAAAGACAACTAAAAAAATCAATGGGATTATCAAAAGAAGTAATATGGAATTTGGATGCAGCTTAAAACTTTCACGGGTCATGGATACAATGTAGAAATAAATACCATTCATTGGATTAATAAACGATGGGATGACTATTTAAAGACATGTTTAAACCTATACTTTTACTATATATTTTTAAATCTTGAGAATATTATAAGTGGACTTACTTTTAATATGATTCTAATATGTCTCAGAAATACCTGAAAGCAAACAAATTTCATCATAAGCCATTGATGTTTGCATGTGAGTTATGTATATTATTTGAATATATAATGGTCACAAGGGATATTAGATGGGGTCTACATAAAGAAGGGTTGCCCGTGGATGTATCATCTCAAGTTGAAAAGGATCCACAAAATTTTGAAGAGTTTAAAATACAAAATTTGGATGATGAATATTTAGGATAGAGTGTTCTAAATATATCAACTCCTTCAGAAAATGTGGATACTTCATCATCAAAAAAAAATTGTAAAAAGAGCGATCAAGATGATTTTCAAAATAATATTCAAATACTTATCGATGTTCTTGTGAAAGATACAGACAATGGACCCTCGATACAAAACTATATGAAATCTTTGAATGAAATGACGATGATGGAGAAATGAGGACACCTCTACAATATTGTGCTTAATGCATTTGCTAAGGAAAATGAGTATAAGCCAATTTCGAAGGAATTGACAGATCCAACACTATTGTTGTTTTGACTTAATGTTATTTACTTATCATAGGCTTTGATATGTGATATCTTAATGGTAGTTTTGTGATTTTTTTATATCTTTGATGGAATGTTGTTGTTTGTTTTGTTGTTTATGACATGTTGAAACATTTATTTTAAATGGGTTTCTATAGACTTGAATGTTGGAACACTCTTATTTTAAATGGATATTTGAGTATGGAATGTTTGATTATCGTATTATTTTTTATATGTATACAAGTTATTTATGCAATAGTGAATATGACACCATAACAACAGAGGCTACTAATAATATTAATATTGAAGTTCATATTGGAACGTATTAGACGATAATCTATCACTCGAGATGCAATCAATGTATCAACACTTACGGGTGCACAATTTGTGAATTAACTCTTAAAGGGTCCTTCATCAAATTGTTATGAGTTGTTAACAATGGAAAATGAGTCATTTGTTAATCTTTGTCGTTTATTTCAATAACGAACATAGCTTGTGGATAGTAGACATGTGAAAATACTGAAGATGATTGCAATATTTTTTATGACAGTGAGTCATAATTGTCAGTATTGACTAATAAAAAATCAATTCCAACATTCATTGCAAACAATCCACAAGTATTTTCATAAGATTTTACTAACTATGTTGTACTTTTCCAAAGAAATAATCCTATCGCTATCTTTTCATTAACCAATGGAAGAAATTCGAACTCATCGACAATTTAAACAAATATTTAAGGTACCTAACTTTCTACCCATGATAATTTATATTTATGTTTATATTTTTTACCAATAGTAATGTATTCATTTAATTAATTAACAAGGGCATTTTTGATGGAATACTCATCAATGCTTGCAGTCCATCGAATAGACAGATTCCTTACACTAGAAAGGGAAGGTCTAAATGCTGTCAAAATGTAAGGGCTATTTGTAACTTTGATATGATATTTATATAAATGAAAACTGAATGGGAAGGAGTGACATATGATTTAAGGGTCTTAATGGAGATTATTCGTGATCTTGCAAAATAGATTTTCAATACATTCATATGTTATTATTAGTATTTCATATAGTTTTATTAGTAATAAATAATATATATATATATATTTCTAATTTAACAATGTATTCTTTTTTATATAGATAAATATTATTTGGTTGATGTTGCCTACACGCACACACGAGATTTTATGGCACCATATCGCAATATACGTTATTAATTATCTGATTTTCGTTGTGGATATCCTAGATGTAAGGGGGAAATATTCAACCATGCACATGCCAAACTGAAAAATGTAATTGAGAAGGCTTTCGGAGTTTTGAAAGTGCGGTTCCCAATTTAAAAAAGGATGGTATCATACTTTTTTTCTATTCAAAGAAATATAGTAATTGCGTGCATGAAAATTTATAATTTTCTTCATAAAATTTTGATAATTGATGAACTTTTTCATCAATACGATGATGACAATAACAAAGGAAATCAGTGGGTCACATGCCGTCTTTGACGAAATTTTATCTGAGATATTATGTGGCAGGTATGTCCCTGGAAAGGGGGCATGACCCATGACCATTTGCATGGTTAGAGTTATCCTTCACACATTGATTTTTGTCTACTAAAGCACTACGAGTTCTCACAGATCGCTTATCTTCCCCCATCTTATTTCTCGTATTCTTCAACAACATCTAGGCCCAACTATAGTGAGTCAAGGCAGAGTATCAGTGGTTCTAAAGACTTTCTAGCTCGATAAGTCTTTTCGAGAACGTGTTCAGAGGGATGTCGTGCCCAATGTAGAAGTGCTTTGTTGAATACGACAACTCCATGAATATGCACGTCCTAGGGTAGAGTTTGATGAGTGAAAATGCCCTCGATCCGCGGGGTGCGCGGATCCACTTTTGACCCTTGAGGTTTGGGAGTCGCCATTTAGTTATTACGGTCTAGGAACCAAACTGACTCTAAAATGGATAAAAAACTAATCTACTACAGAAAAACTGAATCCAAGGATCACATTACGGGGTTGGAAGGTGTTAGGCACCAATCCCGCCCGGCCAATGCCGGTCTCTACTTATCCCAAATAAGACTACATTGCTAATGACAAAACCTAGATAAAAATATAACAGAAATGTTACCTTCGATACGCAAAGGTTCTATTCCCTCAGATCTGGTGAAACTGCTCCTTGTACCGTACTCCTTGCTTCGTTCTGTCTCTAGATCTGATTTCTGATCTCCGAGGCAAGGTATCTCCTTCTTGGATCTGGATTCTTCGAATTTGTTATGGATTCTGGGGTGTTTTTGAAAAGCTTTTAGGTGTTTTTTTAGGCTAAAATCAAAGCATGGGTGTTAGGTAAGGAGTTGGGGCTTCAAAATTAGGATTTTGGGAAAGTTGTGGAGGTTTCTTCACTTACTTTTTCTAGGATTTTTTCTTTGATACGAAAATAGGGTGTGGAGGCTCCTATTTATAAAGTTTTTTAGAAGAATTAGGGTTTCATTATGGTTTTTTTTAGAATTTTAATTAGGATTTTGACTTTGGTCTTATGAGATTGACTTAATCTTTAGGGTTTTAATTTAGGGTTTTGACTTTAGTCTTATGAGATTGACTTGATTAGTTTAGATTAGGGTTTTGACTTTAGTCTTATGAGATTGACTTGATTAGTTTAGATTAGGGTTTAGATTTAGGGTTTTGACTTTAGTCTTATGAGATTGACTTTAATACTTTGACTTTAGTCTTTCTTGGTTGACTTTTAATATCTTGACTTTAGTCTTACTTGATTAACTTTAAGATTGACTTTAGTCTTATTTGATTGACTTTAATTTTTGGAGAACTCCCTTTTATTATATCTTTAATTCTTTGGACCCCCAAATGGAGGGGTCTTTGAATAATATTCTGGCAACCATCAACAATTTTGCCTGAAAGCCTGATTGATCGATTTTTTGGTTCAAAATTTTAAATTGATTTTATTAATGTTTCACTTTAAATTATTTAATGGTTTATTTATTAATTTCAAAATTTTTAATTATTATAATTGTAAAATTACCGTTTTACCCTCGGAGATGATTTTTTACGTTTTATGTCGTTTTTCAATGTTCCAGGATGTTTTGGAATCAATTTTTCATAAGGAATTCAATGGGAATGTTGGTTTTTGTCATTTATGAAGTTTTTTGTATGAAATTGTAGTGAACTTTATGAGGGGCATTTTCGTAATTTTGTCAAATTTTGTGAAAATTGACGAAATAATTTATTTAGTTTCGATTTGTTATTTTATGTGTTTGAATGAGTTTTCCTAAGCGTAACGTAGGCTCTAAAGATGTTTTAAGATTAGGGGTATTTTGGTAATTTGGTCATTTTTAGTGATTTTTATTGTGAAGCTTCTTTTTGGTCTGCAAGATGATGATTTCTATGTTTCTGGGGTCGTATTTTCCTAGCGTAACGTGGTTTCTAAGTTTTGTCAGTTCGAGATACCTCATCCGGATTTCTAAAACATATCTGGTAACAAAATAAAGCATTGGAATAGACATCCATCATTGGGAACCGTTGCGATCAGGTTGACGAGTTGATTAATCAAGCGAGTGCAAAAATGGGGTGTCTACAATGAGCTGACTACTGAGCCAGTAAAGTGTGAGTCTAGCCCAGATTTTGATGATACAACTTGGCTTGACCAAGTCAAGAGAAGTGGCAAGAGGGAGACTTTTTACATGATATTTAGAGGACTTCACAAGGTATATTGACAACATGCAAAGATTTTAGGATACTCTTGAGGAGTAGAGAGCTAGTAAGAGAACATGTGAGCATGATGATCAGATTATGAACTTGGTCTAATCTTTAAGCTTACAGTTGTATACATTTTCTTTAACCTTAATGAAATTACCAATGTTCATTCCCTGAAAGGAGTTAACCCTCCCTTGAAATTATGATGAGTGGTTTAGACATGTGTCGATTGGGTGCATTCTCCCTCCAATTTTAATGTATGAAAGGGTTCAGGAGTTTGGGGGTATATATGTTCAACGATATGAGGCTCAGGTAGTCTTACGTCCTCTTTCGTCCTTCTCGATATTATTGTTTTATTTTTTTTTTCTTCCAACAATTTTCACCTTTCTTTCGTATTTCGGGATGGTAGGGCACGATCGTGGAATGGGTAGAGAGAGATGGCTATAGCCATGCAAGCCTCTTGGATCGCTCTTCTTAAATAGGAAATAGTAAGAGTACTTCATTATTTGTTGATGACCATGTTCTTAGCTTTGACACTTTATTGGTGTTTCTTATAGGCCCACCTATCATGCCCGCGAAAGTGCCAATTCCTCATTCCAGCCACCTCTTGCATCGTAGTGGGTAAGTAAAAATAACACAATTGTCAGTATTAAGTCCTTCAAACATTATATTAAATTGATTCAATTCGTTATTTTTATTCAGGGAACTTTCGGGAGTGGTACTCCCTACACTCAAGCTTACAGAACCAGACTTCTTACATTCTCGAGCCTCTAGTCGAGCCAACTTGTGTCAGCGATTTTAAACCAAGAGGATATCATCATTTTGATAGTGGTCAGGTATGTTGTTAGTTGGTTTGAGGGAACTCACGAGTCCTAGATTCCTTTTGTTTACGAGGAACGAGAGTTTAAGCCTAATCTTGAGATCAAGCCTAAGACTAAACCAGAGCTTGTGTTCATACCGACTCTAGTGCCCGGGACAACATCTCTCCCACCAACGTCACCACATCCTGACTGATTTTAAACCAATAAGTTTATTGTCGTGGGCTCACTAGGGCCCCTATTTTGAGAAGTGATTTCCAGTCCCTTCTATTTATGTGTTCTTTGATGTTGTAAGGCGAAAGACATATTTGTATTTGTATTTTTTGTGTATCTGTACCTGTATTATTTGTGTGTGTTTATGAGTTTTACCTCTCATCTCACTTGTGTTTCTGTTTGTGATTTTACTTATCCATACTCATTTTCCTTACACTTCGTGCTTATATTCCCAGTTCACAACTTCATGTGGCACAACGAACATGAGATATATATTTTTTAATGTTTCTTAATTTAATAAATAATCTTTAAGAAAAGTTACAACTACATAATTATTTTATGCATTGTCCAAAGTAGTTGTAAAAATTTTATTAGAAATTTCATATTCTCTTACGATATTATTTATGGTGTCATCAATTATGACCCCACTATGTTTTGAAGATAATAATGAAAAAGATGTTATTCTTTTATTAATATTCCAATTATGATTAATAAAATGTGTTGTAACACACACACACACACACACACACACACACACATATATATATATATATATATATGATCATAAGACCATAAATATGAAGTTAAATAAATTTTATCGAGTACATTTTGTAAAATATTTTTCATTTCTAATTTTTGGGATTTAAATATTTTCATTACGTCTCTTCTTAAAATATTTCTAGTAATATCTTCATGATTAGAAAAATAAGTTTTTTGAATGTATTCTTTAAAATTTTCTTTTTCAACAATTAAAAATGAAATTTCTTCCTTAATAAAAAATTTCATAGTTTCAAATCATGTTACGTCTTTCGAAAAAGACCACGTGTTTTACATTACCCATACTTGATCGACTAATCAAGTTTTGGCTAATATTAGATTAATGTCTTTTTAAATATGTTTTTTCAAAGTATTTTTTCATTGAACTAGTTCAAGTCATGGTACTGGAATAAGCTAAAGATTTGCCACAATAATTACATTTAACTTTTTCAATTTTGAATCCATTAGGATTTAAACCCTCTACTAACATAAAATATTATCAAATCATAGATCGTTATCTTTTGAATTTTGGAGGATGATTAGGTGATTCATGCTCATTACTTGTCGTCTTTCTAATATTTGTGAAAGAATCAAATTTATTTGGATTTAGAGTTTGGTATGGCCATTGTATTGATTCAAATCATAATTATTGAAATTATCCATTATTTAATAAAATGGCTAATTAAAAAAATGAGAGGTTAGATAAGAGAAGTGACAAGTATATAAATAGAATTAGGATGACTACACCTAGAAATCCAAAATTTTGAATTGTCACGTACCCACATGCCAATTTGATCAGCGGCTTCAACGACTTGAAATTTGATCGTTTGCCTTGCCATGTGCCAATTTGATCAACAACTTTAAATTTGATCAATTGCCACATGTTTGATCTTGATGATGAACTCAATTAATATGTTGATTTGATGAAAAATTAGACTAATTTGGAGAAATTAACTAATTTAAGGGTAGTTTGAAAATTTTGAATTACATTTGATAATTAATTTGAAATTGAGAGAGAATATGGTTGAAATTGAGAGATTTGTGTGAATTTGATGTATTTTGAGTGGTATTTATGGACAAATGCTCCCCCCCCCTTCAAAATGGTCATAAGTTCGGCTTCGATTCAGGTTCTAAGTTTGGTTTAGTTTCCAAGGGTGGAAACCGAACCCAGAATGAAATAGTTGGGTTTGGTTTCAGTTCAACCCGAATGAGTTTCGGTTCAGGTTGGATTTCGATTTGGCTCATTCGATTTTAGGGTAACGGATACTTTGTAGCTCCCTACTTGAAAGTGTTTTGAGTGAAATCCAAACCAGTGCCACCTAGGAACTGGATTAGATTAAGGTGGGACCCATTGGTGCTCATCTCTGTTTTTTATTAACTTTTTGGTGTGGGATCCAATAGTAGACACCAACAGACACGGAAAAATCATTGAAGCGGGCAGCCTTCTTCAAAATTTTGAAGAACCTCTTCATTGGATTACACTTGACATTTTCAGGGGGTGTTTCAAATTGTGACTAAAATATAGGGGGCGTTAAATAATTTCTAAATGCCACGTGTATTGTAACAAAGAGGGTTTCTTCAAAATTTGATGCTGGCTAGCAACTTCAAAGTCGGACTCTCAAGACAGAGAGTGATAGCTGTGAGAATTGTAACAAGAGACAAAGTGAGTGCATCAGACACTGAAGCAAAGAGGACAACTGGTCTCAAACATATTTCTTAAAGATGGCTTCTATTAACACACCATCTTTTATTTATAACACACCAATGTATAGGCAGAAAACACTTAATTTCAAAGGGATTGGTGTGATCTAAGCAAAAGTTATTGTGCCAATAGAATCTCTCTTCTAAAACTAGCCCTGAGTTTCGAGTTAACGTGACTCAATTGAATTTTAAGGTGACTGAATTCATAAAATTGATGGAACCAACTTGCCGAGTCATCCTGAAAATGTACCAAGTTGTCCCAAAACTCAATCGAGTTATTTGGCTATATAAAATATTTTTTTTAATAATAAAAATTAATAATTTAATATATTAATGGACTCATTTAGTCAACTCACAAATTATTGACTCAACTCAACTCGTTTGACTTTCCAGTTTTAAAAACTATGCTTTCCAACTAATATATGCTTCCATCACTGCTCCAAAAACATCTTCATAGATAAATCAATTTTTATTGAAAAGAATACATGTATGAATATCCAACCAAGTCACATACTTGGGATTAATTCTCTCAAGGACCGCAAAAAAACATATTACAAAAGTTTAAAAAAAAAAAAAAAAAATTGTCAAAACAAGAGAAACAAATTTATAGGGTTTGGGTTTTTTGAATCACTAATTACAGTTTTATAAAACAAAGTACAATGTGAGGAAGTCCCTTATTTTGTTTTCCTTCGAACCTTATGGATCATTACCCATATTACGAGTTGATCCAATCCCCACCTGCAACCATGGAGAGGAATCACCACTCAAATTCATGTCCTTTAAATCACTTAATTTTCCTTGCTTGACCTTACTGTTCCCTTCATCTTCCATATTAAACATTGAAGCATTGATGCTGGTGGTGGTGGTGGTAGCATTGTTGTTGTTATTGTCCTTCATATACACACCTATCCATGGTTGTAAACAGATTTCAGTGGAGACTTGCAAGCTTAAAGGGTTTTCAAGGTCCTTCTGTATTCGAGTGATATCATCGGTCGGTGCTGGAAGGTTAAGATCTAGTTGATCAGACATGTTGAATTTGGGTCTTTGAAGGAGGTGATGGCTTATTCGGTCTTTAAATTGATGAAACTTGTCAATAGAAGATGTGTCTTGTGAATTTGAAGTGAGCCAGTGACACCTCTTGTGCCCACCCAAGGCTTGTCCAGATGAGAAGATCCGATGACATATGGAACACTCATGAACCTTTGATTTCCTCTTTGAGGGGATGGCTAATTGAAGGTCAATGGCATGCTCAAGGTGTTGATTATTAGATTTTGACGGAATTGAGAAATCGTTGTGAGTGATCACATCTTCTTCAATTATAATGCTCTCGTCGGGATCATCAAGCTTGGTTGCGAAACAGCCCTTGACCTTCTTGTGACTAGCCCTATGCCCACCCAATGCTTGATGAGAACTGAACACTTTCTTACAAGCTTTGCATTCAAACATCCCTTTAGCTACCCCCTTGGCCTTGTCACGAGGTATGCCACTAGGGACCATGAAACTTATTGGGTGGCGCTGCTCATCTTCTTTACTAGCCGAGGCACAAGACTCCTCCGTCTCGACAACCAACGGATCCACCCGTGCACTCGATAGCATTACAAGGCAATTTGCAAGGTCCTCCTCTTCGCTTGAAGGGCAATTTGAATTAGAATTGCCCACTTTAGTCCTTCTAGTCCGTTTCCCTTTAGACCACCCGTAATCCCTCCGTCCATCCCAATCTTCATCTTTTGATCTTGGGGACGACACAAAAGACTCGACGTGCTCCAAGTTACATTTACCATGCTCAAGGAATGATTTCCACGATGAGAATTCCTTCCCACAATTCTCACACCCACGGTGACTTTTAAGACGATTGGGATTAGTTCTTAATGCATACATACGCTTGGTCCCCGGTGGAGAATTCTCTCCATGCTTGTCCTCCCACTCGCTCGTAGGGTCATCATCGTCATTGTGTCCGTTCTCGTCTCCGATACCATGAGCTCTCATGTGACCACCTAGAGCTCTTCCACACCCAAATCCCTTCTTGCAAATTCTACAAAAATACTTAAAAACAGGCTCTTGTTCGACAACCATTGCCATTGATGTATGTAACTAAACCTGTCAGATTTTTCTTTTTGGTGTCAAGTGTAAGAATTTTATAAACAAAAGGAAGAGAAGAATATACAAATGAGCTTGAAGACCAAGATGATCTACCTAGAACACACCCAGAGAAATATAAGAAAGAAAAGAAAAATAAAAATACAAGGAAAAAAAGAAGAAGAAAAAAGAAAATTCCAACTTAAAGAGAGAGAGAGAGGGGTGTTCTACAGTTGTAGAAGAAGGTTGGTGTTCTTGTAGTTGATGTAGCTGTTGGTTTGTATGGTGTGAATAAATGTGGCTAAAGTGAGAAAGGAGTCCTAGTTTTTAGTTGAAGTATTGGTTTGTTGTGGATGGAAGAGAAGGATGAAGATAGTGTTCGTTTGACAAGTGGAAGGACAGTAAGGGGGGTAGACTTTTTCTCTAGACTTAAGAAATCAAAGAACGTACGTACGTACGTACGGTTGTGATGTGTTGAAGCCTCGCAATGGTTATTGATGAGAGAGAGAGAGAGAGAGAGAGAGAGAGAGAGAGGAGTGTGAGTGTTTTTCGTCGAGGCGAGTGAAGAAGAGGATTCCTGTTCTTGTTCTAACCGCCGACCTATTCATATCCCTTCATTTCCAAGCTAAGAATACTTCTTGTCCTTGGCTGTCGGTTGGTTCATGCCGCTTTTCCACACAATTTTCTTTTCAAATTTAATTTAATTAAGAAAATGCCTTTAATTCATCTACCTCTCCCTACTTTTCTTTCCTCTGTTCTCCCTCCTCAATGTAATAATTCTAGGTAGCATGTGTAAATGCACCTCTTTAAGACTTATTTGTAATTTAAAATATTAATTAAAAGATGATTTTAAAGATTATATATTAAAATGATAGTTTTATAATATTTAAAATTATCTAATGTTATTTTAGAGATATGGGATTGCAATTTTCTTGACTTTTGATCAAAATGGTCTTATGTATATTAAGTTGGAATGTTAAGGTGGGATTATTTTTGGAATCCAAATTTTAGTGTCTAGTTACTTCTACTCCGCCTTCTCTCATTATAATATAAAGAAGCATGTTAAATAATTTCATACAATATTAAAATATTTACAAAAATTAAAATTTTTTTCTATTTATGTAAAGAGATAATTTGTACATAGTTCAATGTAAATTGACTTTTAATTATACTCTTTTAATATTATTAGAATGAAATTTTAATTATTTTTCTTCTGGCATGGGTATATTTTTACTATTTGTACATGGTGTCAGGAGGTTAGGATGATGAGGCAATGTGGGACTTATCCACGTGTTAAGCAAGAGCCAATAGTCAGGAGCAATGGTGCCAACTTTGTTGTAAGGAGGGTTCGACGCCAGATAAGAATACATTGGACATATGAGACAAGGTGTGGCATGACAACTCATTGAGAAGGACCTTAGAACAAGTGCCACGTGTTTCGGTCATTTCAGCATCAAAGTAGTGCTGACCTAGCCCTACTTGCCTTGAGAAAGACCATGGCTATGTGAGAAAATTAGAATCGGGAGAGAGAATATGAAATGAGACAGAGGGAAAAAAATTGATTCCTCTAAAGGCGAAATGTTTGGGCTATAAATATGAGACTCAATTATGAGGAGAGGGGATTTTTTTTTATTCTTCTTTCTATCCTACAAGAATGATGACCTCGATTCTCTAGTTCTACAACTAACCAAAGGTGTCTATTTTTGACAGCTTATGAAGACCCACACAAAATGACAATCAGAACCATATTTGTAAAGCTACGTGTGTATTTTAGGCGGTAAGTGGGGACTACTTGTGCATACATTATCGACGTGGCGAAGGCCTTATCCATTTTATAATCTTTTATACCTTAGGTAGTCACATATGGCAACTCTGTTGGGGAACAAATATCAAGTAGTCAATTTGCAAATACGTTGTATTACTAGAAGCCACATATAAGCATCTCGTAGTAGAGCTGAGCATAATACGAACACCATGAACAAGCTGATCAAGAACCAGCTGTTGATACAACAACATTGTCGAAGAGGCCAAAAGTAAGCGTTGACTGTGTGTCGAAAGCTTTGCCCATCGAGGGTCTAACTGAGGTATTGTAAGGTTTTGTTGAAACTAACTAGGAACTCTTGACTTTACTGAGGCGATAAGAGCATAATAGACCGATTCATGTTACTTGAAATCCAATAGGAGGTGAAGATAGAGAAATCTCGGGGTATGTCTACTTTTGTGATAGAGCAAGCTCTTGAAGGGATTTTACCAAGGGACATTGATGCCCCAAAAGATGCCTTTTTTGCTTGAGGAAGTAAACCATGGAAAGATGCCAATGAATGAAACACATGATTTTGTCACTATAGTTGAACTAACACACGTATGTACGAACACAACCTACCTTACTCGGTTGAACTGCAACGCCAATCCTATCCTATGGGGTACTCCACACCAATTTTTGTAATGTGTGATGGTGTAGGAAATGCGCATGAACACATATCTTTTTTCTTAGAAGCGCTTGGGGAACACGAGGGCAACGCCAACCTACATTTACGAGAATTTTTCAAGTCTTTAATCGGATGAGCTTATACTTGGTATAACAACTTGCTACCAACAACTGTACATTCATGGCAAAAAATGATGGACATCTTTTACAATAAATTCTTCATTGTGACTGAGCAAATGACGTTGACTGACTTAGAAAGGGTAAAACAACGACAAGGGGAATATTTAACGAAATAGGTTTGGCATTATCGTGGTGTCACGATGGATCTGTCTTAAAGTCACACTTGGTAGAAATATGCATCAGCGAGGATGATGACAGCATATAGGGCCTTATTAGAGAATTTGCATATCCCAAGTTTCTCGAGGACTACACAAAGCAACGAAGTGAATGGTTGTGTCTGTCATATTGTAAAGGAACAACGGGAGTGGAGGATGGAATGTTCACATGGGGAATAACGGCTGATCCTATCGGCTTGTCCTGTAGAAACATTTAAATGACCATGCCAAGACATCAAATCCGCCAACCTACTTTACACAATGAGGGGTACAAACCATCTCGAAGCTCCCAATTTCCCTTGTAGCATTGTTAAGGTTGAAGAGCTCTCAAGGCTTGGATATAAGATGAAATCATCTACTTGCCCCGATGAAAAGAGAACCCTCTCCAAGATACGAAGGCCACCCTAGATTTTGCTTTATTCATTGGGTTATTGACCACCTTATATGGGAATGCAAGGTATTGAAGAGGATTTTTGCTTAGAAATGGGCTATAGGCAAACTTCAATTGCCCGCTACTATCGAAGGGACAATTTTAGTAGAAACCACGCATACCATATTCATGGCTTCAAGAGGGGTGTAAATTAGTAACGAGTTGGTATACATATCCAAACATTTACAAAGTAATAATTTGTTCAAGCAATTCTTTAACCAACTCAACGTTTCAAAGGATAAGCATCTTGAAGCAGCTTTGACTTTAGTCACAATAGTGGATTCCAATTGTGGTCAAAATGATTTCCCACTCGACGTTCCCATATATGAAAAATCGAATTCAAATGCAATAACATTTTTGGAGGACAATGTTCTCAAGAGTAGTGACCACTTATGACCTATGCATGTGATGACAGTTGTAGATACGTGAGCATCGAAATCTTACAAAGGTTTGAGCCCATCTACTTGGGTTTTGGAGTCACTACTATCAATTAAAGTGTGAATGGACACCATAAAAATTATTTTGAAATTCATTTTCCTGGACTTGTAGTGATTTTTATATCTAAATGGATAGGTAAAAGTCTACCTAGAGTTTTAGGTAAGGAAGTTTGGTTGAGGGATAAGGAAGGTATTAGGCACATTGTCCTTCCCATCCAAAGATGATTACCAATATGATTATAAATGAAACTTTTAAAAATAAATTTTTTTTAGATTTTTGAAGATAGAGGGAGTTGTAGAGAGAATTAGAGAGAAAAAAACTTTATTTTATTTCTAGAAAATGGAAAAATTAAGATGATGAGCAAGTCCTTACTAAAAGTAGGTGCTTGTTGGATTTTTTTTGTGAGCTAAAGACTTTGGTGGGAATCCACTTGGATTTTACCATTTTTAGTCTTTTGGCTTTATAGTAAGATTATGTTCTCACCTGGGAGTAATTTTTTATTTAATCTTTAGGAGGTGTCCATGGGTTGGACACCACCACTGGAAAGACTAGGGAGCTTTATGCATGATTTGTATCCTTTTGGGACTAATTTTTTGTTGGTTTATAGAGTTAGGTGAGGATTTAAAGGGATCATCACCTTTGACTCTTAACCCTTTTGTAAAGTAAAATGTGATGTGTGTGGGGATGTGTATGCATGAAATGAACTTAACAAGAGAAGATTACCTCCTATGAGGTTTTACTCTCTAGCTCTATTTCCATCAAATAAAGTAAAAAATCATTATTTTAGGAAACTTAGAGTGTAAGAAAAATAAAAAAAATAAATCATCTACATTATGAATTTAAATTACATAAGTAAAGAAATTAAAGACAACCTATTCTAATGTTCTCAAGAAACTTATTGATGACTTATTGAGAGAGATCACTTCTAGGAGAGATTACTTTTTCCCCCTAAGCCTCTAACTAGGAATTAAAAGATCTATATTAATAAAAGTATAAGGAAAGTTTATAAGGAAATAACAATAAAAGTAAAGAATGGGGAGATGAGAATTAAATTAGAAGGGGGATGGTGGAGGGTTTAACACCTTGGTTTTTTTTTTTCTTCACGTTTTTGATTTCTAGGGATTTTGAGAGATATTTTGAAAGGATAAAAAGGCTTAAAGAGGTTTGTGAGAGATTTGGGTAGAATTTTAGATCACTAAATGAGTTTATTTCATTTGCCTTGGAAGGGTCTTTGTGGCGCCCTGCCAAACGCTAACATAAAATCCCATTTTAGATCTCGAGGCACTAGGTGGGGCCTCAAAATTTTAGTATGGTCTCCTCTGTTTATGTTAGCATTCTAAGGCGTTCAACCTATTCCACTGTAGATACCTCATTTTTGCATTCGTCTAATTAGTTAACTCATCAACCTGATTGCAACGGTTCTCAATAATGCATGATTGTTCCAATGCTCTATTTTGTTACTAGATATGTTTCAGAAATTCGGATGAGGTATGTCAAACTAACAAAATAATAGAAATCATGTTACGCTAGGAAAATATAATCCCAAAAATATAGAAATCATCATTTTACAGACAAAAAGAAGCTTTACGATAAAAATCACTAAAAAACGATCAAATTATCAAAATATCCCTAATATCAAAACATCTATAGAGCCTACATTACGCTTAGGAAAATTCTTTCGAACACATAAAATAACAAATTGAAATCAAATAAATCATTTCGCCAACCTTTACAAAATTTGACAAAATTATGAAAATGCCCTTCATAGGGTTCACAATCGTTTCATGCAAAAAATTCGTAAATGACACAAACACATAATCCCATTGAATTCCTTACGAAAAATCGATTCCAAAACATCCCGGAACATCGAAAAATGACTAGAAACGTAAAAGTTCTCTTCAGAGGTAAAACGATAATTTTCTAATTTTAAAATTTTAAATTTTAAAATTAATAAATAAAACATTAATTAACGTATAGTGAAACCTTAATAAAATTAATTTAAAAATCTGAACCAAGAAAATTAATCAATCAAGCCCTCAAGCAAAATTGTTGATGGTTGCCCACTTATTTAAGTGGAGCCCCCTAATATTTATTAAAAGACCCCTCCATCTGGGGTTCCAAATAATTAAATATATAATTAGGGGGTTCTCCACAAAACTTATACGTAAGATTAAAAATCCTAATTTAAAAGAAACCTAGTTAATCAAATAAGACTTAAGTCAAAATTCTAACTAGAAAACCTAATTTAAAATACATAGTTAATCAAATAAGACTTAAGTCAAAACCCTAATTAAACAACCTTATCTTATCTAAAAGGAAACCTAATTAAATACCAACTCTTCCAAAAAAAATCTATAAATAGGAGTTTTCACAATCTAATTTCGCAAGTTAAAATAAATCATAGAAAAAGTAAGTTAAAAAGTCTCCCTAACCTTCTCTGACTTTCTCCAAACCCTAATTTTGAAGTCCTAACTCCTAACCTATCATCCAAATCCCAACTTTTACTCAAAAAATACCTAAAAATTTTTCAAAAATATTTAAAAAAATTTTCAAAAAATAAAAATAAAAAACACTCAGATTTAGATACCTCAACTTGGAGATCAATAGTAGATCTAGTGACGGAAACAAAGCAAGGAATCTCATACGAGAAGTCTCTCCGCCAACTCTGAGGGAACAAATTGTTGCGATCATCTAGGTATACTTCTTATTTTTATTTATTTATTGGTTTTAGGTCTTTTAGCCATGTAATCTTTTTTAAAAAATAGTAGAGATCAGCGTTTGCCGGACGGGGTTGGTACCTAACACCTTCCAACCCCGTAACGTGATCCCTAGACCATAATTTCTTTTTATTGGTAGATTAGTTATTTTTATCTATTTAGAGTCAATGCTCGGTTCGTAGATTGTAATAACTAGGTGGCGACTCCCAAACCTCAAAAATCAAAAATGGATCCGCACACCCCGTAGATTGAGGGCGCTTTCAGTGACGACTCCATTAGAGACTTCGAGGATCAAATTTAAAAAATCTCAAAAATTGATGTATTGCCAAATAGACCTAGTTTTGTATTTTATTTATTTTATTATTTATTTAATTTTTTTAGATTTTATTATTTTGTTCTTGTGGCATCATTTGATTTTATTTTGCATATGATATTATTTTTTATGGTTCAATCGAGGGTCACTTGGGATAACCCTAAATAATTCAAGAGGTTAGTTTCATTGAAGATGGAATGATGGTGGTTGGGATGAGGAGTCATAGATTTTTTTTTTTTAAAGATTTTTTTCTTGATGAAGTTTTTTTTAGCACGTTATCAAGCATTGGTGGCGAGTTGTTAAAATAATTTATTTGCAAGCGATGTCCTAAGAAACAAATTTTTTTTGTTTTTTTATTTTTTTGTGTGATAAGGAGAGAGTTCAAATAAAAATAAATAAAAAATAAAAAAGACCCTCTATCTCTTAATGGCGATATCAGACTCGCCTAAAAACTTCGATTCCAAATTAAACCTTCAACAAAGTTCAGATTTCAATCATTCTGTTCGAAGGAGATCAAACGCCAACATAGTGAAATCCATCCCTGATTCGTCTTTCAAGATAAACGAATTTGAAATTGAAAATTTTAGGAAGGATTCCGCCATTGTTTCTTGCGCAACAAGTTTTGGAAAAGATGTAAATCAAATCGAAAACAATGGAAGATCCTTGATCTTCTCAACAGAAATAACAGTAACGGAAAGGAAACTTGCATTTTCGTAGCTCCAATGGAAACAAGATTGAAAACATAGAAGAAAAACGTGAAGGTCTGTTACAGAGGGACCTGTAGAAAATTCATCATTTATATTAGCTAAAAAGAAAACATGTAGAAAGATCCCCTTGATGGGTTTAAGCGTTATACAGGTGGATGGAATATCAGTGAGTTTTGTTTGAAGATGGTGAAAAGAAGAAACTTCCTAACTCTTTACTCTTCATCTTCATAGAAATTTAGTTTTATATGGAGTTAGGTTCGAAATTTATTGTGCTGATGCTTAGTTACAGAATTTTAATGAAGAACAATGGTTTTAAGATCGAATTAGTTTACCTTCCGAGATCGGTTTGAATAGTCCGATCTAAATTGGATGAGTTCCTTCATGGTTTTGATGTTGATTCAACGAAATTTACTGTTTTAATGAAGAATTATAATGAAGAACAATGGTCTTGATGCTGATTTGCAGTGTGTTTTGGTGTGGACAATTTGCTCAGATGGATCGAATTGGTTGCACAGTCTTGTTTTCGATTTGATTTTCTGATTTACTAAGAAAAACTTAGTGCTACATTTGCATAAAAAAATAATAATAAGTGTAACACCCCGGATTTTCAACTTGTATCTCAAAGAAGTCAAAGGGTGATATTTTGAGGAAAATATCGAAAAAGAAAATTAGAGTAAAACACTCGGATATGGTTTTGATCATTTCTAACGAAAACCAACTCCACCATTAGGTTCAAAATGATTGAAATATATACTTTAGCTTGTAAGCAAGTTAAAATTCGAGCTCGGATGAAAAAAATTATAAAATCCTAGAATTTCGCGTAAAGTGGGACCCAAAAAAGTGAATTTTTTATGGAGGAAGAATCAGAAAAATTTAACCATATCATGAGGTCCGCAACGAAAAATTATTCGAAATGGAGTACTCATATGTCAATTCCCGAGTTCGAATGGTCAAGATTTTGTCGAAAATGTAAACGAAGGAAAAATACAAAAATGCCCTCAGCTTTTATTATAAAAATAATCAACTCATTTCTTTTATTTACTCTCTACTCTCCAACTCACAAAAGATCAGCCCATTCTCCAAACCTAAGATTTCTACCATTCCCATCAAGATCTATCGCAAGCGAGTCCGAGTTGAACCTCGACGAAGAAGGCAAAGCCGTCGACGTTGTCGAGCTCCACGTGCTCACCCCATTCAACCTCCATTTCATTTTCGTTCTCTTGGTCTCCTACAAAAATTAGCAAGTGGGTTTGTTTATAATCACTTGGAGCCTGATCCAAATCATAGGAGAGTCGTTGTTTGTCATTAGAAAGGGGAAGAACACTTCCATCGAGGGTTTTGCAATCAAATCGATTCTTTTGGCATTCAAGTTCCACCAAATTCGATGTTCCGGACCGTCACTCCTTCAGTTCCAAGCTAGCTTATCATGTCCAACAACCATAAGATTAAGAGAGTCTCGATTCTTATTAATAACCGTAGATTTCAAAAAATTGCATTTAGGGATGTTTCGAAACTTTTGTATGTTTTAAATTTATAGAATGTCGCTTAATTTACTTCAAATTTATGCTAGAAATAGTTATGTTTGATGTGTTTTATCGTAGTTTAAATGATTAATTTATGGATGAGTTATTAGAATCGAAAATGAGTGAAAAACTCGAAGAAATGATGAAAGAAATGTAAAAAAATTGAAGCTTTCAGCGTTCTGACGGTGCCACCGTGCACTATTCACGGTGGTATCGTGACAATCAAAAAGTACCCAATTTTTTTTTCTGATATTTCTTTTGGATTCCTCATACTTTTAACATGCCAAAACAACTACTTATGAACTCCGTAACTCCTTCAAACGAAACGGAAAATAAATAAATAAATTTTCATCACGAAGGGAATGTTTTAAGTATTCGCGTGATATCTTTTGTATTACTTTGAATTAGGTTACAAAACTACATGGCTCTTTCATATTGTTAAGGGCTTTCATTTACAAAAGTCTGTTTTCATTTTTGACAACTTTGAAAAATTGAGTTTTCGACACTTAGCCAAATTTTCATCGATTTTCCCAGTTTTGGCAGTTTGCATTCGCATACTTATTGGGACCCTATTTTAACAAAATTGGATAGTTTTCGATCGAATGATAAAAGTGATTTTGCAAGCTTGAAAAAGAAATACTTTGTTCAAAAAGTCGAGAAGTAAAATCACGGTAGAATGGGAAATTGATGAATCGATAAAATGTCAGAATCATACCGAGGGGTGATGTCTGCATTTTACATTATATGTTGTATATAGGTTGGTGAAAGGATATCTAGGTTATTAATGATGTAACACCCCGGATTTTCAACTCATATCTCGAGGAAAGTAAATGGTGAGATTTGGGAGAAAATATCGAAGGAGAGACTTAGAGTAAAATACTCGGATTTTGTTATGATTAATTTCGAGGAAAATCAACTTCGTCATTAGATTCAAAAGGATCGAAATATATACATTAGCCTGTAAGCAAGTTCGAATTCGAATTCGGATAGAGAAGTTATAGAATCCTCGAATTTCGTGTTAAGTGGGACCCAAAACAGTGGAATTTCGTTAGAGCGAGAATCGAAAAGATTTGATGATACCATTAGATCCGTAGTGAAAAATTATTCGAAATGGTATATTCGTTTGTCGTTTTCCGAGTCCGAATAGTTAAGTTACGATCGAAACTAGAAATAAGGGGGAAATTACAAGTATGCCCCTCAACTTTATTATAAAAAGGAATCTGATTTCTTTTATTTCATTCTTTCCTCTTCTTCTCTAAAGAACTCAACTCAGCCATTTTTTTAGACCTAGGGTTTGAACCCATTCCTATCAAGATCTATCCCAATCAAGCCCGAGTTGAACCTCGACGAAGAAGGCAAAGTCGTCGGCGTTGTCGAGCTCTACGTCCTCACCCCATCCAACCTCCATTTCCTCTTCTTTTCTCTTGGTCTCCCACAAGAATCAGCAACTGGGTTTTTGTATAATCACTTGGAACCTCATCCATATCATAGGAGAGTCGTTGTTGGTCATTAGGAAGCGGGGAGAACACCTTCAAAGAGGGTTTCACAACCAACCACTCCGTTGGTACCCGAGTTCAACCACTTTCGGAACTTCGAGCCGCCTAACATTGATCCTTAGTGTTGATTCATCACCATTGGCGTCCACAAACAAGTAAGGGACTTCCGATTCTTATTGGTAACTTTAGATTTCTCAAATGTGCATTTAGGGTTTTGAAACAAAACTTATTGTTTGCATTTAAATCGTAGAAAGTTGTTGTTCGATTTCAAATTCATGGTAGAAGTAGGTATTTTGTTTATGCTTTATCGAATTTTGATAACAAAATCGTGGGTGGGTCGAATGGTTCGAAAAATGGAAGAAGAAATCGAAAAAGGGATCGAAAAAACCCAAAAATCGCGAATGAGGTTCAGGCTATAGGTGGGAAGGGTCGGTGCCACCGGCACCTACCGAAGGCATTCTGTCGGTCCCACCGACAGAATGAAGCTTCTGCCACCGACGAAACGCGATGAAATTTTATGCTGTCGGCAGGACCGTCGGTCCCACCGACATCTGCCGATGACCAATCTGTCGGTTCCACCGACAGAATCCTGGTTCTGCCACCGACAGCCACCGATAGCACTGTTCTGAGTCAGAAACAAACTCTGACTCTTGGCCTGACTTCCTCACACCTTATACACTATTTCTCACCCTTCATTTCATTAAAAACATTTAAGTAAATGTCATTTACTTTAAGTTCTTTAATGAAATTAAGGTTTTATCCCCCATTTCGGAACAATGAGAATGGTTTTAAGATCCAAATCTCAAAGGATCAAAATCCGAATTTTGGTTTCAAGAACAAAACGTAATTTTCGACGTTTTCGGCAAGTTTTCAAAATGAAATAACTTTCGCGTTTCTTTGAATTAGATTACAAAAACTATATGATGTCGAATCTCATGATCGAGACTTTCATTTCGAAAAATCCGTTTTCAATTTTGAGAACTTTGAAAAATTGAGTTTCTAACACTTAGCCAAATTTTCACCAGCTTTCTCTATTTTTAACAGCTTTGGTCCCGAGCATCGCTGGGACCTTGTTTTTGAATAAACTTCGGTGGTTTTCAATGGAAAGACCAAAAGAATGACTTTGAAAGATTGAAAATGAATGGTTGATTTGAAATGATGAAAAATGAGAATGTTGAGAGAATGGGAAAAGGGAATGAACGGTAAAATGTCAGAATCACACCCGAGGGGTGATGTCTGCATTTTACATTGTATGTTGTGTGTAGGTTGGTGAAAGGATATCCAGGTTATTAATGAAAGGGTTGCATGTTTATTTCCGATTATGTTAGCGCTTGCGCTGAGTACTATTATTTATTTTAGGCCGATTGGCCACGGTTGCATGGTAGGAACTGGATATCCGTTCTCAACCCTGTTCTGTTAATTTCTCTTTTGTTTTAAATGAAAAATCATATATGTACGTAGCTATTTTGTGAGCTGTTAAAGGGTTTGTGAATGCCTGAAGGGATAGTGTGTCACATCATCCGGAGGGGTGCACTATCCTGGGATGTACGGTAGGGACCACCAAACTCATACGTGGTATGGGACGCGTATGAGAGTGGAGTCACAACTGGAATCCGGGTCCATTCCTTTCTTATCTTTACCAGTGAACGTGTTTTGTAAAGGTGGTCGTATACGAGTGGAGTGTCCTTTGGGAATCATATGCACGCCTGATAGGCATAGACGAAGATGATTAGTCAGTGATCACTAACAATCTAGTAGTAGTCGAACGTTCTGACACATCGAAAAGAGACCCATTGCTTACGGTCACGTCAAACGGCCAGCCTGAGCCGGATAAATGGTCACCAGTGTGGTAAGCGCAGCGACCGGCCACAAAATCAGGAACTAAAAGCCAGATTTATGTTGTAACATCATGTCCCGACTGGGAGCGATCCAGTCGTGAATCCCAACGCTCAAATTCCATTACTCCACCACTTGTATTATGTATCTGTTGTTATATTTCGAATTACAAACTGAGAAGCATGTCTATTATTTTGATGTTGTCAACATTATTTGCATAAAATGGAAAATGTATAATGAGTATGGATGATTGATGTTATGTGTAATTTTTAAACTGTTTAGTTGCTCATCCCTGGCTATATGTACCAGTTGATCGTATTTTATCTTGTAAAACCTTGCATGTATTAAAATGTTCAGTACGCTTTATTCGATCATACTTAGGAAGGGTTATTAGTAGGAATTGGCTGTGGACTTACTGAGTAGCCATTGTTACTCACCCTTTCCTTCCTATTTTTTAGTTTCAGCACTTGTAGCTGTCGAGGCAGGCGTAGAGGCAGTAATTGAGGAGTATCTGGTCGATCAGATCGACGATCAGATTTTATTGCCTGGTGAGCACTAGGACCACATCCCTTAGTGTTGTCAGTTTCACTCAGGATGTATGTAGTTTTTGGATTGAGAGTTTAGGCCTATGTTAGAGTGAGAGTGTTTTGGTAAGCCTGTATATTGATAAATCTTCCGCACTCTGATCTACTTACATGTTAGATGTAATTAGTCTTCCGCTGTTATTTTCCTGTATCTACATTTTTATATACAGGTTTTGTTATAAATTGGTTTATCAGGTTTGAGTTCCATGAAACGCTAACATAAACAGAGGAGACCATGCCGAAATTTCAAGGTGCCACCTAGTACCTTGGGATTTGGCCCTGGGATTTGTGTTAGCGTTTGGCGGGGCGCCACAAATGAAAGGTTTGGATGTTTATTTAAATTTATGTTGACGCAGAGGCTCCGAGTACTATTGTTTATTTTAGGCCGGGTGGTCACAGTTGCATGGTAGGAACTGGATATCCATTCTCAACTCTGTTATGTTAATTTCTCTTTTATTTTAAATGAAAAATAATATATATATATATATATATATATATATATATTATATATATATATATATATATATATATATATTTATGTAGCTATTTTGTGAGCTGTTAAAGGGTCTGTGAATGCCTGTAGGGATAGTGCGTCACATCATCTGGAGGGATGTATTATTCTGGGATCTACGGTAGGGACCACCAAGCTCATACGTGGTATGAGACGCGTATGAGAGTGGAGTCACAACTGGAATCCGGGTCCATTCCTTTCTTATTTTTACCAGTGAACGTGTATTGTAAATGTGGTCGTATACGAGTGGAGTGTTATTTTGGGAATCACATGCACACATGATAGGCATAGATGAAGATGATTAGTCAGTGATCATTAACAATCTATAGTAGTCGAACGTTCTGACATATCGAAAAGAGACCCATTGCTTACGATCACGTCAAAAGGCCAGTCTGAGCCGGATAAATGGTCCCGCAAGCGTGGTAAACAGCGACCAGTCACAAAATCAGGAACTACGATGTTATTGAGAAATATCATATCCAGACTGGGAGTGATCCAGTCATGAATCCCAACTCTTTAATTTCAATACTCCACCAATTATATTATGTATCTGTTGTTATATTTCAAAATATAAACTGAGAAGCATGTCTACTATTTCAATGTTGTCAATTATATTTGCATAAGATGAAAAATGTATAATAAGTACCGATGATTGATGTGATGTAAACTTTTAAACTGTTTAGCCGCTCATCCCTTGTTATATGTACCAGTGAATCGTATTTTCTCTTGTAAAACTTTGCATATGTTAAACTGTTCAGCATGCTTACTTGACCATGTTTAGGAGAGGTTATTAGTAGGAATTGGTTGTGGACTTACTGGGTAACCAACATTACTCGCCCTTTCCTTCCTATTTTTTTTTAGTTTCAGTACTTGCAGTTACCGAGACAGGCGCAGAGTCATTAAGTGAGGAGTATCTGGTCGATCAGATTGACGATCAGAGTCTATTGCTTGGTGAACACTAGGGCTACATCCCTTAGTGATGTCAGTTTCGTCCAATATGTATGTAGATTTTGGAGTGAGGGTTAGGTTTGTATTAGAATAAGAGTACTTTGGAAATCTTGTATATTGTTAAACTTCCGCACTCTGATATACTCATGTATTAGATATTTTCAGTCTTCCGATGTTATTTTCGTGTTGTTTTTATATATGGTTAGAATTTGTGATATATTAGATTACGATGTTTTCGAGTTCTGTGGAACGCTAACGTAAATAGGGGAAGCCATGTCTGAATTTTCGAAGTGGCCTTGGGATTTGTGTTAGTGTTTGGCGGGGCGTCACAATAAGTTATAAGTTTTTACTTTATCAAGTCTATCGAGTAACAAAGTTTTGGAGTGGACCCGCATCTTTTGAAATAAATTACTTATGACACTTTTTGTTCTTTGGCCATTGCGTGAAATGAACATTGTGGATAATTAATAATTTATTATATAATGTGGGCCCATTTCATGACTTGATAAGTAAGGAAATTTCCTTACTAGAGAAAGTTTCCTGACTTCAACAGTAGAGGACATTTAAATAAAGTAAGGTTAGCCTTACTAGCTTAGTAAGGTTTCAAATCGTAGTTAGTTAAGATAGCCAGTGTTCTCACTCACAAATTTGTTGTGTAACAAACTTCATAAAATAAAGGAATTTTGTATTAAAAATTCAACAAGAAAGTTCGCCAAGTATGTCTCTAAAAAAAAAGAAGATTTTTCTTTTGCCTCAATGATTGATATTATTTTGTGTTATTCTGATTGATTGATCATCTTGGTCCTTTTTGCACTATCTTGATTGATTGCTTATATGATATGCCTGTGATATGCATGCTTTAATCTTGATTTTGATTACTTTGGATATTTATGCTTTATGATCATATTTTTTTAATATCCATATATTAATGGTTTGATCTAGCATACGAGTTCATTTATTCGAAAAACGCCCCGGGCACACCCCACCCTATTTTGCACATACCACTGGCACGTTTATTTGTTGCATTGCACGCTTGTATGTCCCTTATAGCCAACGTGACACTAGTGCATGGCCCGGTCTCCTCGGAGATGCGGTGTTGTAGACACCCCATTTTTGCATTCGCTTGATTAATCAACTCGTCAACCCGATCGCAAAAGTTCCCAATGATGGATGTCTATTCTAATGCTTTATTTTGTTACCAGATATGTTTCAGAAATTCGGATGAGTTATCTCGAACTGACAAAACTTAGAAACCACGCTACGCTAGGAAAATACGACCCCAGAAACATAGAAATCATCATCTTGCAGACCAAAAAGAAGTTTCACGATAAAAATCACTAAAAATGACCAAATTACCAAAATACCCCTAACATCAAAACAACCCTAGAGCCTACATTACGCTTAGGAAAACCCATTCAAACACATAAAACAACAAATCGAAACCAAATATCATTTCACCAATTTTCACAAAATTCGACAAAATTACGAAAATACCCCTCATAAAATTCACGATCATTTCACACAAAAAATTTCATAAACGACAAAAACCAACATTCCCATTGAATTCCTTACGAAAAACTGATTCCAAAACATCCTGAAACATTGAAAAACGACTTAAAACGTAAAAACTCCTCTCCGAGGACAAAACGGTAATTTTATAATTTTAATAAGTAAAAATTTTGAAATTAATAAATAAATTATTAAAAAATGTAAAAAAGAAACATTAAGGTCAATCAAGTAAGACTAAAAGTCAAGTAAGGCTAAAGTCAAAACATTAAAGTCAACCAAGAAAGACTAAAAGTCAAAGTATTAAAGTCAATATCATAAGACTAAAAGTCAAAACCCTAAATCAAAACACTAATCAAGTCAATCTCATAAGACTAAAAGTCAAAACCCTAAATCAAAACCCTAATCTAAACTAATCAAGTCAATTTCATAAGACTAAAAGTCAAAACCCTAAATTAAAACCCTAAAGACTAAGTCCATCTCATGAGACCAAAGTCTAAACCCTAATTGAAACCCTAAAAGAAACCCTAATGAAACCCTAATTCTCCTAAAAAACTTTATAAATAGGAGCCTCCATACCTTATTTTCGCATCAAAGAAAAAACCCTAGAAAAAGTAGGTGAAGAAGCCTCCATAACCTCCCCAAAACCCTAATTTTGGAGCCCCAACTCCTTCCCTAACACCCCTACTCCGATTTTAGCCTAAAAAACACCCAAAAACCTCTCAAAAACATCCCAAAAATCCACAATAAATTTGAAGCACCCAGATCCAAAAAGGAGATACCTTACCTCGGAGATCAGAAATCAGATCCGGAGATAGAACGAAGTAAGGAATACGATACAAGGAGTCATTTTCACCAGATCTGAGGGAATAACACTTTTGCAGATCAAAGGTAAGCTTTTTTATTACTTTTTAATCTAGGTTTGTCATTAGCGATGTAGATTTATTTGGGATAAGTAGAGACCGGCATTGGCCGGACGGGGTTGGTGCCTAACACCTTCCAACCCCGTAACATGATCCCCGGAATCAAATTTCTATAGTAGATTAGTTTTTATCCATTTTAGAGTAAGTTTGGTTCCTAGACCACAATAACTAGGTGGCGACTCCCAAACCTCAAGGGTCAAAAGCGGATCCGCGCACCCCGTGGATCGAGGGCGGTTTCAGGTGTCATTCATGAAAACCATAATTCCAGTCACGTACCTTTATAGTATATAAAATTGGGACATCGTACCGTTCGATCAGATGACAATAAAAGGTATATCGATGCACCCATGCTGGAGTGACCTGAGCTTTGGTCCCATTGTAAGCCGCAAAGTCACATGTCCCGATTGCCAATCCTAGACTCGTACCTATATGATATATCAAAGTTAATCTAAGTTCACCAACTGCACTTCTTGGTTAAAATCAGTGCTTAAGCGAGATCCTGCCCTAATGTGCTACGGTACAAGGGGAACAGACTACGTTTATTCTAGACGAGATGTGACTTAAGAGTGCCCTTGCTCAGCAGCATGCGCTACCTCTCAACTGGGGATTAAACTGGCTACTTTTGACTTCAGAGATTTGAGTTGGAGTCTTAGATTCTCACCTATATGGTATATCAAGCCAAGTTATCACGTACCATCTGATTGAGTACTCTTGAAAGGTATATAGGTGCACTTGGGTAAGGGTGGTCAGATAAATTGCATTGCACATAGTAAACCTAGAGTCTAGAAACCCCCCTATAGGTCACGACTCGAACTTATCGTGGGTGTTCATAGATTGTTTTTTTTTTAGAAATGGACTTTACAAATGTTGAGATTAGGAAGTTACAGTTTTGTCCTCAAGAGACCAAACTTTTTGATTAATTTGATTCAAGGTTATCAAACTTCTGGGTGCACCAACCCAATAAAGAATCCATTTTAAATGTGGCAATGATTCATAATGATCTAGTCCATCCCGATCCAACAATCACGATGGGTCAAATCATTCAAATCAAAGTGGTATTCAATTTTTTTTCTAATTCGAGTCTCGACCCATTTCAAAGGAAGAAAAATATTTTTTAAAGAAAAAACGATTTGCAAAAAAAAAGAATTTAAATCAGATTTGTTGAAAGTTGTTATTTAATGAAAATATTATTTTTCAATGATTTTCAATAATTCAATAAAATTATTTTTCCTTTTGAAATAATCATTGCATAAATGAATTATTTAATGAATTGGTGCACAAAATTCAGTAAAACCTTAGAATTCATTAAAATGTTATCAAGGGGGTAATACTGGAATTGATTAAAATTCACCTTGAATGAGGCTTAAGGGTTATCATTGTACCTAAGCTCAATCGTTTATCGTCTATCTAGGGTTGTAAGTCCGGTTAGTTAGAACAAACGTCAATACAAAATCAATAGTCAAAAATGACCTCAGAATTTCTCAACATTCAGTTGTTCCCTGAAAATCACAGTACCTCAGTCATTCCGGTTGTAAGCAATATCTCGAGTCCATAGTCTGTAATCAAACCCATTGTGGGTACTTGTTTTAAGTTTTCATTATTTATTTGGGTTAGCTCGAGTCCAATTTTTTTATCAATCCGTCAATGTCATGTCTACTTTAGATCGAGTCTACTACTTTCCTGTTGAGTCGAGTTAGTTTGTCAAGTTCATAGAGGTGTTTGTCGTCCCATCTAAATTTGATTGGATAAAGAAAATTTTTGAATACCTCGAGCGCATTAACGAGTTAACTAATAATCTAGCTTCAAAGATAGATTTCTCTCCTGAACAAGAAGATAAGGGTCGAGCTCAAATTTTAATCGAGAAAGAAAAGGTCATTGACCTCGGAACATAAAATAATTCTTAGAGAAATTCAGATAGAAACCATCCTATCCCTAGAGGAACACGAAGCGATAATGAATTTACTCAGAAATTTCAAAAAACCTATTCGTGTGATCCAATAAGGATATGTTAGGTGCAAGCTTGGGTGTTATTTGAATAGAAATAGATACTCACTCGATGGAATGGAAATACCAATGAGATAAAAGATGATGTTACAAAATATGTCAATGTTGTCCTCACTACATCTCAAGTTACAAAGTTCATCAAAGCAAATGCCATAAGTCAATATAGGATACCTTTGGAATTAGTCTCTGATGATGGGTCACACTTCAAAGTCAAGGATTACTCTGTGGTCAAAGTTCAAGATTCAGCATCACAAATCATCTCTCTACGTTCTCATATTAATGGAGAGGTTGAAGTAGCCAATAAAAAAAACTCAAGAAAATCATCAGGAAATTGTGTCAATTTCACCCGAATTGGTTAGAGAAGTTATGATTCACGTTATGGGCATATCACATTTCAATTTGATCTTCCACTAGGGCCATTCCTTATTCCCTAGTGTATGGTATGAAAGTTGTCTTGCTAGTTGAAATAGAAATGGAAAATCAGTTGTTTGAAACATATTTGGTTCATCAACGGTATGAAGAATTAAATTTGATCAAAGAAAAATGACTTAGAGCTCTGTACCACGTGTAGGCTTATCATAGAAGAGTCGCTCGTGCATTTGACAAGAAGATCAAAGCTCGCCACTTATAAGTCAAAGATTTAACCATCAGATTTCAAAGAAAATTGAACACCCCTCATCGACCATAAGAGGAAGTCTGAACTTAATTGGAGATATTCATCCATCAGCAAGGAAACACTACTTTGAAAAACAATCAGATTTCAAAGAGAATCGAGTACCTATTTCTGACCCCATAGGAAAATTCAAACGTAATTGGGGAGGTCCGTTCATCATCAAAAAAATATTACCTCGAATAGCTATCCGACTTCAAGATCATGATGGAATCAAACTAGCAGAACCAGCCAACCTTGACCAGACCAAGCGGTATTACATTTAAGGAGGCCACCTTCGGTCGAATCAATTTCCTGTTACCCAATTTAATATCTCATTTCTCAACCCTTTGCAGTCTTTTTTTGAAAAAAAAAACAAGCCATTTTCTTTCTTAACCCGATCACCCAATCCCAGGGAGGGAAAATTCGAACTACATTTTGGTCTGATCCCAAAATTCTGGGATACGTAGGCAACCTGAGAAGTTACTTCAGGCCCGACCACATCAAGATAAAAAAATAGATTTCCTCATAAAAAAATCCAAAAAAAATTCAAAAGAAAAAAAAATATCTTCAAAATGGGGAAGAAAATCAAAGAAAAAAATACCACATAAGGGGCATTCAGGGTTTTGAGCCTCAAAATTCCTTTCTTTTTATACTCAGTCCTAAGCTTACCTATAAAAGTCCTTCTGAGTACCATGTGAAAAAGTCAAGGAAGGTAGTAAAGCATTATTAGACAGTAACTCTAGAAGTTCAAAACGGAAGAAAAAGAGAAAAAAGCCTACTAGGTTGAAAATCCGAAAGGACAACTTAGGCAAAAATTACGGCAAGCTCGCAAAGTTGAAAATCCAAAAGGACGGTCTTGGAAACAATAGAGTAGAGAAAAAAAGCATGTTAAGTTAAAAATCTAAAAAGGCGACTTAGGCAAAAATTAAGGTAAGCGCGCAAGGTTGAAAATCTAAAAGAAAGACCTTGGCAACAACCAGAATAAAGAAAAAATTGTAAGCTCGCTACATCGAAAACCTGAACAAGTGATCTAGGTAAAAGTTAGAACACGCTTGATATATTGAAAGCCTGAAAAGGAAATTTAGGTAAAAGTTAGAGCAACAAAAAAAAATTAATAGAAGATCTTCGTTGAGTTGAAAAGTTGAAAGGGCGGTTCGAATCAAGCTTAAAACATGCAAAAACTTAGAAGCCACGAGTATTATATCTACGATTGATCTGAAATTTTTTTGCATCCCAAGTGAACCAAGAGGGAAAATAGTGAATTCTACAATGAATCTCGAAAGAAAATATTTTGTTCTCTTGAGCTTGACTCAAGATCTTCAATATAAAAAGTCAAAATCAAAAGTGAAATCTTTATTGCGCTTGTGGTAATCAAATATTTCACACCTTCGTAATAAGGGGTACTTCTCTTTTTTTCTATAGCGTGTAATTTTTCCCCTTACAATAGGGGCATTTTTTTTATTTAAAAAAATTATGTTCAATTATCTTCAGTGCAGTGCTTCTTATCAAACTAGGGGCATTTTGTTCTCAAGCTTGATTAATGTTAATCCTAAAGGATAATGGAAATCCCGAATTTAAGGTTACCCTCTTGATAGCAATATTTTTGAAAACCCTTGAGGTACAAATAAGTTAAAAAAATCATAAAATTTTTGAAAAACTTTGAGGTTCAAACAGAAGCGTTTCTGATATCATATTTGGTTTTGTCTAAAGATTAACTCATTACCCTTTCATATAGAATAAGAGATAGGGCCTTATTTCTTTCCCAGATTCATTGATTCCTTCCCAGATTTATTCATTCTTTCTCAAATTCATCCATTCTTTCCCGGATTTATTCATTCTTTCTCAGATACCACCGAGGGTTTTCTCAGATTTTGTTTAGATACCGCCGAGGGTTTTCTCAAATTTTTCTCAAATACCACTAAAGGTTTTTTCGGATCTTGCTCAGATATCGTCGAGGGTTTTCTCGAATTTTGCTTAGATACCGCCGAGGACTTCTCAGATTTTGCTCAAATGCCACCGAGGGTTATCTCGGATTTTGCTCAGATGCCGTCAAGGGTTATCTCGGATTTTGCTCAGATGCCGTCAAGGGTTTTCTCAGATGCTGCCGAGGGCTATATCAGATTTTGCTCAGATACCGCCGAGAATTTCTCAGATTTTTCTTAGATTTCTTAGATGCTACCGAGGGTTATATCGAATTTTGCTCAGATACCGTCGAGGGTTTTCTCAAATTTTGCTCAGATACTGCCGAGGGTTTTCTCAGATTTTGTTAGTTATGCTTAGTTTATGCTCAGAATATACTCAGTTTATGCTCAGATTTTGCTCAAACCCCTTGAGACTTATCTCAGATTTCAAGTACACATACTTGGACATTTTTAGTCAGGGAGAATTTTCTAAAATTCAAGGCTCTGACACTGTCAGTGAGAGCTCGGGTTTCAGGACCTGACACCTTTTAGTTCGGGGAGAGTTTTATCCTCAAAGATCCGAACGCCTTGACGAATTTCTAAATCAAGCTGCAAAATGAACTGGTACTAGCTTTGGCATTCAGATATTACACTATCTATCAAAATAGATTTTTTATCTAGTTTGCTTCAACCCTCTACCAAAGAGAGGTATTTGTAGACATCTCATTTTTGTACTCGCTTGATTAGACAACTCGTTAACCTTTTTGCAACGGTTCCCAATAATGGATGATTATTCCAATGCTCTATTTTGTTACTATATATGTTTCAGAAATTTGGATAAGGTATCTCAAACTAACAAAACTGTAGAAACCACGCTACTAGGAAAATATAACCCCAAAAACATAGCAATCATCATTTTACAAATAAAAAGAAGCTTTATGATAAAATACTAAAAAATGACCAAATTACCAAAATACCTCTAACATCAAAACATCCATAGAACCTACATTACGCTTAGGAAAAATCCTTTCGAATACATAAAACAACAAATTGAAACCAAATAAACTATTTCGCCAACTTTCACCAAATTTGACAAAATTACGAAAATGCCCCTCATAGGGTTCACTGTCGTTTCATGCAAAAAATTCGTAAATGACACAAACCCATAATCCCATTGAGTTCCTTACGAAAAATCGATTTCAAAATATCCCGGAACATCGAAAAATGACTTGAAATGCAAAAGTTATCTTTATGGGCAAAACGGTAATTTTTCAATTTTAAAATTTTAAAATTAAAAATTAATAAATAAAATATTAATTAATGTAAAGTGAAACCTTAATAAAATTAATTTAAAAATTGGAACCAAGAAAATTAATCAATCAAGCTCTCAAGCAAAATTGTTGATGATTGCCCACTTATTTAAGTAGAGCCCCCAGATATTTATTAAAAGACCCTTCCAACTAGGGGTCCAAATAATTAAAAATGTAATTAGGGGGTTGTCACAAAACTTAAAAATATATTACTTCATTGTACGCAAAATTAAAAAATCTAATTTAAAAGAAACCTAGTCAATCAAATAAGACTTAAGTCAAAATCTTAATTTAAAAGACCTAGTCAATCAAATAAGACTTAAGTCAAAACCCTAATTAAACAACCTTATATTATCTAAAAGGAAACCTAATTAAACACTAACTCTTCCAAAAAAAATCTATAAATAGGAACCTCCACAACCTAATTTCGTAGGTCAAAATAAATCATAGAAATAGTATGTCAAAAAGTCTCCTTAACCTGCTCCAAACCCTAATTTTGAAGTCCTAACTCCCAACTTATCATCAAAATCCCAGCTTTTACTCAAAAAATAACCAAAAACCTTTCATAAAAATCCATAAATCCTTCAAAAGAAAATACAAAAAAAATTAGATTTAGATACTTAAACTTGAAAATCAGAAGTAGATCCAGTAACGCAAACAAAGCAAGGAATCTCATATAAGGAGTCTCTCCGCTAGCTCTAAGGGGAACAAATCATTGCGATCATCTAGGAATACTTCTTATTTTTATTTATTTATTAGTTTTAGGTCTTTTAGCAATGTAATCCTTTTTGAAAAATAGTAGAGATCGGTGTTTGTCAGGCGGGGTTGGTGCCTAACACCTTCCAACCCCGTAATGTGATCCTTGGACCATAGTTTCTTTTTATTTGTAGATTAGTTATTTTTATCTATTTAGAGTCTACTCGGTTCCTAGATCGTAATAACTAGGTGAAAGCACCCTCGATCCGCGGGGTGCGCGGATCCGCTTTTGACCCTTGAGGTTTGGGAGTCGCCACCTAGTTATTGTGGTCTAGGAACCAAACTGACTCTAAAAGAAAAGCAAACTAATCTACGAAAGAGAAAAAAGGTCCGGGGATCACGTTACAGGGTTGGAAGGTGTTAGGCACCAACCCTGCCCGGCCAAAGCCGGTCTCTACTAATTTCCCAAGTGAATTACATTGCTAAAACCTAGATAAAAATAAATAAAAATTTACCTTTCCGATGGCAAGGACTTTGTTCCCTCAGATCTGACAAAAAGAGCTCCTTGTACCGTGCTCCCTTGCTTCGTTCTGTCTCCGGATTTGACTTCGGATCTCCGAGATCAAGGTATCTCCTTATTTTTGGATCTGAACTCTTCAAGTTTGTTGCGGATTTTGGGATGTTTTTGGAAGGCTTTTGGGTGTTTTCTAGACTAAAATTGAAGGGGGGATGTTAGGTAAGGAGTTGGGGTTCCAAAACTAGGATTTATGGAAGGCTAGGGGAGCTTCTAGACCTACTTCTCTTAGGGTTTTTGATTTTTTATCGAAAATAGGGTGTGAGCACCTCTATTTATAGAATTTTTTTAAGGTTGATTTGGATAGAGTTAGTGTTTAATTAGAGATCTTTTAATTAGAGTTGTGTTTTAGTTAAAATGTTTTAGGTAGAATTGTGTTTTAATTAGAATTGTTTTAGGTAGAATTGTGTTTTAATTAGAATTGTTTTAGGTAGAATTATTTTTAAGTTAGAACTCTATTAGATAGAGTTATTATTTAATTAGAATTCTATTATGACTTTAGGTCTTATTTGATTGACTTTTAATGTTTTGACTTTGGTCTTAATTGATTGACTTTTAATATCTTGACTTCAGTCTTGCTTAATTGACTTTTAATATCTTGACTTCAGTCTTGCTTAATTGACTTTAATTTTGACTTCAGTCTCACTTGATTTACTTTTAATTTTTGGAGAACCCCCTTCCATTATTTCTTTAATTCTTTGGACCCCCAAATGGAGGGGTCCTTAAAGAAATATCCCACGAACCCTCAACAATTTTGCCTGAGAGTCCGATTAATCGATTTTTTAGGTTCAAAATTTTAAATTAATTTCATTAATGTTTAAATTTAATTATTTAATATTTTATTTATTAATTTCATAATTTTTTATCATGAAATTGTGAAATTACCGTTTTGCCCCCGGAGAGGACTTTTCACGTTTTAAGTCGGTTTTTTATGTTCCAGGATGTTTTAGAATCGGTTTTTCATAAGGAATTCAATAAAAATGTTGGTTTGTGTCATTTATGAAAAATTTTATGTGAAATGATTGTGAACTTTATGAGGGGCATTTTCGTAATTTTGTCGAATTCTGTTAAAATTGGTGAAATGATTTATTTGGTTTTGATTTGTTATTTTATGTGTTTGAATGGGTTTTCCTAAGTGTAACTTAGGCTCTAGGGTATTTTGCTGTTAGGGGTATTTTGATAATTTGGTCATTTTTAGTGATTTTTATCGTAAAGCTTCTTTTTGTCTGTAAAATGATGATTTCTATGTTTCTGGGGTTGTATTTTCCTAGCGTAGCGTGGTTTCTACAGTTTTATTAGTTCGAGATACCTCATCCGGATTTTTGAAACATATCTGGTAACAAAATAAAGTAATGGAATATACATCCATCATTGGGAATCATTGCAATCGGATTGACGAGTTGATTAATCAGGCGAGTGCAAAAATGGGGTGTCTACAGATGCCCCTCTTTGGCAGAGGGTTGAAGCAAACTAGATAGCAAATCTATTTTTGTAGATAGTGCGATATCCGAATGCCAAAGCTAGTGACAGTTCATTTTGCAGCCTGATTCAGCAATTCGTCAGGGCGTTCGGATCCCTGAGGGTAAAACTCTCATCGAACTAAAAGGTTGTCAGGTCCTCGAGCTTGAACTCTCACTGGCAGTGTCAGATCCTTGAATTTTAGAAAATTCTCCTTGACTAATGTAACAAATTGTGCAAGTGTGTGCAATGGTGTGATGCTTACTGAGTAAAAATGTGTCAGGTCCTAGAGATCTTCTCTCACTGACAATTCAAAATTGAAATGTGATTATGCAACGAAAGCAATCATGGTAAGGTTGAACAATGAGGTAATTGGAGTCATAACATTGTAGGAACTTCGTTAAATCCTATTTGAAATTCTTTTTAGAGTTTGAAAAAGTTTGAGTCTCATTTATCGGACTGGAGCCTATTGTAGCCAAGCTTCTCAGGCTAAGGAACTTAAACAATCCTATTAATTCAATATGATTTCAAACAAAGCTGGAGTCTCGTTTCTCGGACTCTGGCTAAGGTTTACAGGAACTTAAACAATCCTATTAAAATTGGAGTCTCGTTTCTCGGACTCAAACTAAGGTTAATAGGCACTTCAAAAAGCCTATGATTCAAAACGTTGGAGTCTCGTTTCTCGGACTCGAACTTAGGTTTATAGGCACTTCAAAAAGCCTATTTATTATTCAAAAAGTTGGAGTCTCATTTCTCGGACTCGAACTTAGGTTTGTAGGCACTTCAAAAAGCCTATTCATTCTATGATTCAAAAATTGGAGTCCCGTTTCTCGGACTCGAACTTAGGTTTGTAGGCACTTCAAAAAGCCTATTCATTTTATGATTCAAAAAGTTGGAGTCTCGTTTCTCGGACTCGAACTTAGGTTTGTAGGCACTTCAAAAAGCCTATTCATTCTATGATTCAACAAGTTGGAGTCTCGTTTCTCGGACTCGAACTTAGGTTTGTAGGCACTTCAAAAAGCCTATTCATTCTATGATTCAACAAGTTGGAGTCTCGTTTCTCGGACTCGAACTTAGGTTTGTAGGCACTTCAAAAAGCCTATTCATTCTATGATTCAAAAAGTTGGAGTCTCGTTTCTCGGACTCGAACTTAGGTTTGTAGGCACTTCAAAAAGCCTATTCATTCTATGATTCAACAAGTTGGAGTCTCGTTTCTCAGACTCGAACTTAGGTTTGTAGGCACTTCAAAAAGCCTATTCATTCTATGATTCAAAAAGTTGGAGTCTCGTTTCTCGGACTCGAACTTGGGTTGTAGGCACTTCAAAAAGCCTATTCATTCTATGATTCAACAAGTTGGAGTCTCGTTTCTCGGACTCGAACTTAGGTTTGTAGGCACTTCAAAAAGCCTATTTATTATTCAAAAAGTTGGAGTCTCATTTCTCGGACTCGAACTTAGGTTTGTAGGCACTTCAAAAAGCCTATTCATTCTATGATTCAAAAATTGGAGTCCCGTTTCTCGGACTCGAACTTAGGTTTGTAGGCACTTCAAAAAGCCTATTCATTTTATGATTCAAAAAGTTGGAGTCTCGTTTCTCGGACTCGAACTTAGGTTTGTAGGCACTTCAAAAAGCCTATTCATTCTATGATTCAACAAGTTGGAGTCTCGTTTCTCGGACTCGAACTTAGGTTTGTAGGCACTTCAAAAAGCCTATTCATTCTATGATTCAACAAGTTGGAGTCTCGTTTCTCGGACTCGAACTTAGGTTTGTAGGCACTTCAAAAAGCCTATTCATTCTATGATTCAAAAAGTTGGAGTCTCGTTTCTCGGACTCGAACTTAGGTTTGTAGGCACTTCAAAAAGCCTATTCATTCTATGATTCAACAAGTTGGAGTCTCGTTTCTCAGACTCGAACTTAGGTTTGTAGGCACTTCAAAAAGCCTATTCATTCTATGATTCAAAAAGTTGGAGTCTCGTTTCTCGGACTCGAACTTGGGTTTGTAGGCACTTCAAAAAGCCTATTCATTCTATGATTCAACAAGTTGGAGTCTCGTTTCTCGGACTCGAACTTAGGTTTGTAGGCACTTCAAAAAGCCTATTCATTTTATGATTCAAAAAGTTGGAATCTCGCTTCTCAGACTCGAATTTACTATGTCACGTTTCTCGAGCTTAGATTTATAGGAACTTAAACAATCCTATTAATTGATTATATGATTCAAAATCGAGCTCAAAGTTTGAAAGATCAGGCCTTTATTGGCTTATCATGCATCTGGATTCGTAATTATCATTAGGTTTCGCCGGACTTTTAAGCTTTTGTATGATTTTCTTTTTATCATGTGATTAAGAACAAAAACTTTGGAATTAAATGACCTTCAAAAATGCCCCTAGTTTCAAGGTTGGCTTTAACTGGGACTTGACTACGAGACTGATGGAATGGATTACGTTTGAAAAGTATGGACTCTGATGTATGATAGATAGAAGAACTGACATTCTCTTAAATTTAAGACTCTTAAGATTATCATATGTGCAATAAAGAATTGATCATTTTCTTTCGAATTTCTTTTGAAAAATGCTTGAGCTGGACTTAAAAAATCTTGATAAATATTAGAATAAAAGATCTTCCTCTTCAAAGTGGTTGATAATTCTACATCTTCCATTAGCGAACACTTGAACAAGTAAACATACTTTTGAAGATCCTACAATGTTCAAGATGACTTCTGATTTTTTTGACTTCAATATTGTCTTTGTCGGATGTGAGCTCTTGGCTAAAAGACAAATATCGTGACTTGAATGGTTCTGCAGTTTCTGCACAAGCTTCCTTCTGAATTTTTCTTCTTGACGGGACCTTTCCTCCCATTTGATGATGCCCTAATTTTTGCCTAGATCATCTCTTTAGGTTTTCAATCTAGCGGGCTTTGTTTTTCTTTTTCTGATGATGCCTTGATTTTTGCCTAGGTCGCCTTTTCAGGTTTTCAACCTAGCAGGCTTTCTTTTTTATGGTTATGCCCTAAATTTTGCCTAAGCCGCCTTTTCAGGTTTTCGACTTAGCAGGCTTTTCTTTTTTTCTTGATGATCTTGTATAACCAACTCGACAACTTCTCAGTTCCCTGCACCTTAACCGAGTCAATTAGCCTTCAGGAGGACTTAATAGGTGGGCTTAGGATATGGTTTAGAAAGAAAAGATATAAGGCTCAACTTCCCAAAATGTCCCTAGTTTGATATTTTCTCTTTTCTATCAATTATTTTGATTTTTTTTCTAAATGCCCCTAGTTTGGCATTCTTTTCTTTTTATCAATTCTTTTGATTCTTTTTTCTAATGCCCCTAGTTTGACATTCTTTTCTTTTAAACCTTTCAATAGGGGATTTTCCTTTTGGATAATACTTTCCTTAAGAGAATATTTTTTTTTCATGACCGGGCCTGAAGTAACTTCTCAGGTTGCCTACGTACCCCAAATATTTCTTTTCTCTTTTGGGATCAGGTCAAAACGTAGTTCATAATAAGATTCCCTCCCAAGGTTGGTTGGTGTGGTTTAGAAAGAAACATGCTATTTGATTTTTTTAGAGGCTGCAAGGGGCTAAAGAAGATTATCTTTTTCTTGGTAAGACAGGAAAATGGTTCGACCAATGAAGGCCTCCTTTTGTGAATGCTGCTTAACTCGGTCAAAGTTTTAGGAATTCGATATCTGGATTACTCTGTCAACTAAGATTTCCTTTTGGATAATGAATATTCTTCAGTCTTCTTCTGAGAAAGAGTAGTCTTCAGTCTTCTTCTACGGAGTTGAGTGAGACTGAGTTCTTTGTATTTGACATTGACTCGTTCAACTATTTCCAAACTTCAAAAGAAATCTCATATTCTTTTATGAATGAGAACTTTCTTTACTTGAGTGAAAAACATGGTAGATCCACTTGTAAGTCTTAGCATCTTTGTTGATGCTTTTAGCTATATCATCTTTGACAGATAATCTTTGACTTTGAAATCACTCGACTTTATGTCTTGATCTATATTTTTATACAATCCATCCATATATCCTTATGAGATTATGCAAGAAACATTGTTGAATTTCTCAAGTAAGTTTACTACTCTCTCATGTTCTCCTGAGGATAATGTATCACCAATTTTCACTTCTTGAGTGTACTCTTTAATTCCAATATTTATCAAATTTGATTAGTGAGCTTTAAGTCATTTCTCATGTTAGATTGTATGTTCAAATCATTATTGCACGCATGATAATCATAAGCTTCTATATTTTATTGGAATTGAAAAAACATAGACTGACAAACTCGACTAAAATTTGAAAGTTGAAGAAAGGCTAACGTAACTGAGACAACTAACTGGATCTAAAGACTGACAAAAACTGGATTGAAACTCAAAGAAAACTCAGGGACAATTATCTACAAAGTGAGAAGGCCCTTCTGGGTGGATGGACTACTTAGACTTGACATTGGTACTTGGACTAGACGATTCTTTTGAATGACCCAAAATGACACAGATGAGGGTTTAGAACGTTTAGGGACACCTAAGATTAACCATCGATTCTGAAGGTTTGACTCTTATCCACATGATTAAAGTTTCGATATAGAATAGCCCAAGTCCGGTGGAAAATATCAAATCCAAATGCACTATAAGTCTATAGTGACCAAGAAAGTGAGAAAGGTTAGATGCGGGTCTACCCCTGATTGGGATTGAACCTTTGATCAGATAAATTAATTTGATCTTAAGATCGAATCTTTCTAGATAAAGTGGTCTGGATCTTTAAAAGTGAAACCAATTAGTCCAACTGATTTGGTATCGATCAGTTTGATCCATTTGTCAATTGGGCCAACTAGTTTAAGTGATTCAAATTAATTGGTACATTTCACCGATTGGGTTGGACCGATATTGCGAGTTCTGTTTGATTATTCTGGATCGGTCCGACCACTTACCTGTTGGTTGGATTGAATAAAGCAACCCGGGAACACCCATAGTCAGTTCGGGTCGTGACCTACAACGAAGGTTTTTAGACTCTAAGCTTACTACGTGCAATGCATTTCATCTAGCCACCCTTACCCAAATACACCTATATACCTCTCGATACGTGGTGACTTGGTTTGATATACCGTATAGGTGATAATCTAAAACCTCAACTCACTTCTCTGAAGCCAAAAACAGCCAGTTTGATCTCCAATTGAGAGGTGGCGCACAATGCTGAGCAAGGGCCCACTTAAATACCTCTCGTCTAGAATAGACGTAGTCTATCCCCCTCGTACAGTAGGGTACAGCGGGGCAAGATCTTGCTTAGGCACCGATTTTGACCAAGAAGTGCAATTGATATACTTAGATTATCTTTTTATACCTACGGGTACGAGACAAGAGTTGTAGCTTTCATAAATGGTTTGACATCCCACGAGGGGACCGACCACGTATTAGTACTACGTTGGCAATCGGGACATGTGACTGTGTGGCTTACAATAGGATAAAGGCTCAGGTTGCCCCAGCCTGGGTGCATCAATATATCTCTCAGAATCACCTGATCAGACGGTATTAATGCCCCCAGTTTGATATACCCTAAGGTACGTGACTGGAGTTGTGGGTTTCATGAATGACGTCGCATCTCCGAAGAGACCGGGCCACGCACTAGTGCCACGTTGGCTAAATGGGACGTGTAAGTGAGTAAAACAGTAAACGTGCATGTGGTGTGTGCAAAACAGGGTGGGGTGTGCCCGGGGCCTTTTTCAAACACGTGAGCCCATGGGCCAGATTATGTCATCACATATGGATATCAAATGAATATTGATCAAGAAAATAATCCAAAACCCATCACATCGAAATTAAGATGAAATCAAACACATCACAAATATATCTGTCAAGATCATGGCAAATCAATTAATGAGCATCGCATATAATAATTGATCAAACAAACATTGCAATAGGCATAATTTTTATAATTTTTAAGGTCCAATCAATGATCACTTTTGGGTGATCCAAAATAAATCGAGATTCCAATAGGTGTTACATTGATGATAGAATGACAATGGTTGAGATGAGCTCACTCTCAAGAACATTAATTGTGCCAACATTAGATAAATTCAGATTTTCTGTGAATTAGGAAAATACAATCTGAACTTGCATCGATGATATCTAAGGCTCCCGATAACGAAATCGAGTGAACTCAAGTTCTAAATTAATCTACTCGATGAGATCTACATTTTATTAATAGGTGCCTAGACTTATTTCTCACCAGAATGTTCTGTAAAAAAGTTTTAACGTTGCTGTCCCAACTTTCATTCAGAAATAATTTCCGATTTACAGATTGAACTTGCATCGATGATATCTAAGGCTTCCGATAACGAAATTGAGTGAACTCAGATTCTAAATTAATCTACTCGACGAGATCTACATTTTATTAATAGATTCCCAGACTTAATTCTCACTAGAATATTCTGTAAAAAAGTTTTAACGTTGCTGTCCCAACTTTCATTCAGAAATAATTCCAGATTTACAGATTGAACTTGCATCGATGATATCTAAGGCTTCCGATAACGAAATTTAGTGAACTCAGATTCTAAATTAATCTACTCGACGAGATCTACGTTTTATTAAGAGGTTCCCAGACTTAGTTCTCACTAGAATATTCTATAAAAAAGTTTTAACGTTGCTGTCCCAACTTTCATTCAGAAATAATTCTAGATTTACAGATTGAACTTGCATCGATGATATCTAAGGTTTCTGATAACGAAATTGAGTGAAATCAGATTCTAAATTAATCTACTCGACGAGATCTATGTTTTATTAAAGGCTCCTAGACTTAATTCTCACTAGAATATTCTCTAAAAACGTTTTAATATTTCTGTCCAACCTTCATCATTCCATCAATTTGAATCTTTCATTATTTAGGGGTCATCAAAAAGTGATCCTTAATTGAAAAAAAAAAAAATGCAATGCCCAAAATCATCTACAATCAAGACAAAAAAAATAAATAAACAGAAAAAATAAATAAAATAAATCCAACTAAATAATAAAAAAAAACTAGGTCATCTTGGCAATGCTCCCATACTTGGGGTTTTTCAAGTTTGATCCTCAATAGTCCCCAGCGGAGTCGCCACTGAAAGCGCCCTCGATCCGCGGGGTGCGCGGATCCGCTTTTGACCCTTGAGGTTTGGGAGTCGCCACCTAGTTATTGTGGTCTAGGAACCAAACTGACTCTAACATGGATAAAAAGAACTAATCTACAATAAAAAATCTGAATTCGGGGATCATGTTACGGGGTTGGAAGGTGTTAGGCACCAACCCCGCCCGGCCAAAGCCGGTCTCTACTAACTTCCCAAATATATCACATTGCTAAAAACCTAGATAAAAACAAAAATAAAAATTTCATACCTTTCCGATAGCAAAGATTTTGCTCCCTCAAATCTGACAAAAAGAGCTCCTTCTACTGTACTCCCTTGCTTCGTTTTGTCTCCAGATTTGACTTCGGATCTCCTAGATCAAGGTATCTCCTTATTTTTGGATCTGAACTCTTCAAGTTTGTTACGGATTTGGGGGTGTTTTTGGAGGGATTTTAGGTGTTTTCTAGACTAAAATTGAAGGAGGGATGTTAGGTAAGGAGTTGGGGCTCCAAAACTAGGGTTTATGGGGGGCTAGGGCAGCTTCTAGACCTACTTCTCCTAGGGTTTATGATTTGATACGAAAATAGGGTGTGAGCACCTCTATTTATAGATGTTTTTTAGGGTTGATTTGGATAGAGTTATTGTTTAATTAGAGATCTTTTAATTAGAGTTGTGTTTTAGTTTAACTTGTTTTAGGTAGAATTGTGTTTTAATTAGAATTGTTTTAGGTAGAATTGTGTTTTAATTCAAATTGTTTTAGGTAGAATTGTTTTTAAGTTAGAACTCTATTAGATAGAGTTATTATTTAATTAGAATTCTATTATGACTTTTGGTCTTATTTGATTGACTTTTAATGTTTTGACTTTAGTCTTAATTGATTGACTTTCAATATCTTGACTTTAGTCTTGCTTAATTGACTTTAATTTTGACTTTAGTCTCACTAGATTGACTTTAATACCTTGACTTCAGTCTTTCTTGATTTACTTTAAATTTTTGGAGAAGGCCCCTCCATTATTTCTTTAATTCTTTGGACCCCCAAATGGAGGGGTCCTTAAAGAAATATCCCACGAACTCTCAACAATTTTGCCTGAGAGTCCGATTAATCGATTTTTTTATATTCAAAATTTTAAATTAATTTCATTAATGTTTCACTTTAATTATTTAATGTTTTATTTATTAATTTCGAATTTTTTAATTATGAAAATTGTGAAATTACCGTTTTGCCCCCGGAGAGGACTTTTCACGTTTTAAGTCAGTTTTTAATGTTTTAGGATGTTTTAGAATCGTTTTTTCGTAAGGAATTCAATGAGAATGTTGGTTTGTGTCATTTATGAAAATTTTTATGTGAAATGATTGTGAACTTTATGAGGGGCATTTTCGTAATTTTGTCAAATTCTGTTAAAATTGGTGAAATGATTTATTTGGTTCTGATTTGTCATTTTATGTGTTCGAATGGGTTTTCCTAAGCGTAACGTAGGCTCTAGGGTTGTTTTGAGGTTAGGGGTATTTTGGTAATTTGGTAATTTTTAGTGATTTTTATCGTGATGTTTCTTTTTGGTCTGCAAGATGATGATTTCTATGTTTCTGAGGTCGTATTTTCCTAGCGTAGCGTGGTTTCTAATGTTTTGTCAATTTGAGATACCTCATCCGGATTTCTGAAACAAATCTGGTAACAAAGTAAAGCAATGGAATACACATCCATCATTGGGAATCATTGCAATCGGATTGACGAGTTGATTAATCAGGCGGATGCAAAAATGGGGTGTCTACACTAGGTGGCGATTCCCAAACCTTAAAAATGAAAAGCGGATCCGCACACCCCGTGGATCGAGAGCGCTCTCATCGACCTGATAAACAATATCCAATATCCTGTATATACATATCAAATATAATAATAACGGATGCCTAAAGACATGTAATAACGTACGATAGATCAGAGTATAGAAGGATAAATAAAAAATAGGATTATACAAACATTCCTATCTCTAACAAAAGTCTTAACGCTTAATATAAGACCTATAATATTACTTGAACGAACTAACACTACTAAGGGGTATAGCCCCAATACTCACCATGTAACGAATTTTGGTCATCTATCTGACTTATCAGATTGTCCTCACTCGTGTTTTACACTGACCTCGCCAAACTCCAAATCTGAAACTATAAAAAATAGACAAGAAAAAGTAAGTAACAATGGTTACCTAGTTAGGAAAGTAAATATTTTTTGCGAATAATCTATCCTAACATGAATGAATAAACATACTGAATCATTTTAAAACATGCAAAGTTTTATAGATGAAACTACGATTAACTGGTACATATAGCTAGGGATGAGCAACTAAATATTTTAAAACTTATATTACATCAATCAACAGTACCCACTATAACATTTTCTTTTCATACAAATCTAATTAACTAAATGAAAACATTAAATATGTATTTCATTTTATATATCAAAATAAGGCAACAGATATATAATACACAATGGTAGAGTAGTGGAATTAGAGAATTGGGATTCACGACTGAATCGTTTCCAGTTAGGACATGATGTTTCATAATAAGGTATTAGTTCTTGATTTTGTGGCTGGTCGTTGTTTCCCACATGTGCGGGATCATTTATCTGGCTTAGCCTAGCCGTTTGAGGTGACCTTAAGCAATGGGTCTCTTTTCGATGTGTCAGAACATTTAACTATTATAAATTGTTAGTGATCACTGACTAATCATCTTCCTCTATGCCTATTTGGCATGTATGTGATTCCCAAATATACAAACTATTTGTATATGACCACCATTACATTACAAGTTTACTGGTAAAGATAGATAGGAATAAATCTGAATTCCAGTTGTGACTCTACTCTCATACCACGTATGAGTTTGGTTGTCCCTACTGTACATCCCAAGATAGTATATAACTCTGAATGATATGATAGACTATCCCTTCAGGTATTCACAAACTCTTTAACAGTTCACAAAATAACTACATATCTATATATATAGGGAATGGTTCAACAGCCCTAAAATTTGCCAAACATTGTGCCAAACATTTTTCAAAACATGGGTTAGAAGCTTTGGAATGAGCTGATTTTTTTGTGAGGATGATCTCCATGATGAGGAGATCATCCTCCCCAAAAATCATCTCATTTTGAAATTTCTATCCCTAGTTTACAAATTGAAGAATCGTTGACCTTCTAATTTTTGTAAATCACTTTGTTACAATCATCCTCACAAAAAATTAGCTCATTCTAAAGCTTCTAACCCATGTTTTGAAACATATTTGTTACAATGTTTGACAAACTATAAGGCTGTTGAACAGCTCCCATATATATTATTTTCATTTGAAAACAAAAGAGAAATTAATAATACCAGGTTTATAATGGATATCCAGTTTCCTACCATGCAATTGTGCCCACCCAAATTAAAATAAATAACGGAACGGAAAAGTAAACAGCGCCTCGTGCTAACATAAAGTAAATAAACATGTAACCAATAACATTATCCTTGGATATCCGTTCACCAACCTACACATAACACAACAATGTAAAATGCAGACATTACTCTTTGACCGTATTTCTTACCTGCAGCCACGTATCAGTTCATGGAGCCTACCATGTGTAATACTACTACTACACCACTATCCCAACTGATCACGGGCCTAGTTTGGCATGTGCAAAGGGTGTGACATCCCATCTTTTTTTATGTAAAATACAGACATCCCCTATCGGGTGTGATTCTGACATTTTACCGTTTCATCATCTTTTACCCTTTTTTTCAATTTTCGTAGTTCTTAATCTTTCGATACTCACTTTTTGATATTCATCAACTCAATATGAGTTCACTGAATATTAAATCATTTTTTCAATTATGAAATTCATTTTTTTTAATAATATTAAAAAATACAAAATTTAGATCAAAACGGGGTCCAAGCGATGTACAGGACCCAACTGACGGAAATAAGTCGGTGAAATATCCTACCCACGTATAATTTGTTATAAAATACAATTAAACATATCAAATATGCAAGTTCTGGTGTGAATTTAAAATAACCAATTGAATTCTATATTTTTGGACATACATCACAAATTTTTAATAAAATCCTAAATGTGATTTTCACAATCTACGATTATCAATATAAATTGAGAGTCCTTACAATCTCTGCGCGAAAGAATTAAAGCGCGTGTGTGGAAGTTTAGACGGTCGGCTCTGAAATCGAGATGAATGATTTTTGAATTTGACCTGGTGGTTTCGAAATTTTCAATGCTGTTATCCTTTCTCCCTTCTACGACAAAGGACGGTTTGACCTCAAAATAGATGAAATCTAGGGTCAAAGTTTCGAAACTCCCATATATATATACGGCTGATTTTTGATAATATGAGGTGAAAGAGAAAATGGAATGAAAAGATATTGGGTGAGTTTTGTAGATGTCGAGGCTGCGGACTTTTTTCCTTCTACGTCGGAAGTCGATGGCAACCCATTCACGGTGAATTTGAGGTTGAAAATCGGAGAATACCAAATTTATTTTTTAAAATCTCGTTGGCTGATTTTTAACGAAATTGAATGATGATGAATAATATTTTGGATTAAAAAAATTATTTATATAAGTGCAGGACGAAATCAGTATTTTACCTATTGTTTCGTTCGACGATAACTTGATTGTCCGGACTCCAAAAGTGACGAATGAATACTTTATTTTGTCTAATTTTTCATTCCAGATCTAATGGTATGATCAAATTTTACAAATTACGTCTCTAATAAAAATTTACTTTTTCAGCTCGATAGGACCTTAAAATTGATCTCGTTTTCAATTTTGACAATAATTTGACTTTTGGGACTTTAAACATGACAAGTAAATAGTCTATTTTCTATAATTTTTTGTTATGAATCCAATGGTGTAATCGAATTTTAAAAATTCTTACTCTAACAAAAAATTATTATTTTGGTATGGTCCGACTCAATAATCGAGGATTTTACAACTTTTCTGTTCGGACTAGCACTCGATCGTGCTTATAGGTTAAAGTATGTTTTTCGATATTTTGAATCCAACGGTGAGGTCAGATTTCATTAAAAATAATCAGAAACATCCTAAAGTTTTATCTTAATTCCCACTTTTAAAATTTTCTCAAATTTTCATTATTTTTTTTCTCGAGATACGAATAAAAAACTTAGGATTTTACAATCTCCTATTTATAAGACTTTGGGAGACCCTTGGGGGTAAACTTGTCCTAAAACCTTGATTATCCAAATATTCTTGAAAAAATCTTCATGAAAAACATCAATTCCATCTTTTAACCTTGGTCTTAATGGTCTTTAATCTCTTATAGGGGCCATACCAATCTTGATTATCAAGAGTTAGAATAGTTTTTGCAGCTAAAATTTTAGAGAATTTTTTTAGAAAGGTAAAATGGTCTTAGACCTTATGATTTGGGTCAAATGGGAGAGAACTAAACCAAGTGATATGTAAATAAGTGATTGGATTTTGATTTATTTAGTCACTTCCTTAAGATAACTCTCTAACAAATTAGTGATACAAAAGTCATTGGGTACAAATTCTAGAAAATTCTCTAGGGTGGACAAAGTGGTCATAAGATTTATAAAATGATCAATTTACATGGAATGCCATGGGATCCCTTTGAGTTTTGCAAAATGTTAGAAGGACAAAAAAAAAGATTTATTTTTGATGAGTCTCAACAAACCAAGGTTAGAGGAGGTAATTATTCTTAAATGTGGACCAAACAAGACCTTTGGTCAAATTTAGGAGAATAAGAGGATTACCAAAAGATCATTGGTAGAAGGAATTATGAAGATTTCAACATGGCTAAAAATGGAATTAAGAGGGCTTTCTTGGAAAATAAGTCATTAAGAGAGGGGTTTAAGGAGTCATTTCATATGAAGAATCTCTAATTGCTTAACTTAATTAGATGTACCCCAAGTATAGTCAGAAGGAATTATGTTTGGCATTACTTGAGGTAAGGTCAGTGCAAATTTAAGCCTGTACATCACAAAGGTAAAATCAGCACAAATAATGGCTTGGCCATATAATCTGTATAGACAGAGTAACCTATGTTTGGCCATACAAGCCATATAACCAAGCAAAATTTAATTTTTAATGATCAAAACTGATCATTTTTAATTGGTCTAAGTGGTCATATTTTTTTTTATCGAAATTCTCTCGATTTGATCCTCGATGCATTTATTCAAAAGAGCTCTCGAGCTTGTTCGATCACATTAGGGTGTCTATAACAGTTATTAATGGCTTTGAGCTAAATAGGGGCTTTGTTGATATCAAAGCCTCATTAAAACTTAGTGCCACTCTTGACGTTGGATGAAGTGGGTATCCCGCAACATAAGATTACCTAATTGAAGACGTACTCAAGGATTTAACAGATATAACTTCGGGACACTACATTATGTAAATGTGAATTTGGAAGTTGGGCTTGCAGAAGGACTATTGAGATTCCATGTTCTAGAATTTGATGCTATGTATCACGTATTACTTGGATGCCCTTGGCATCACCAACATAGAGGTATGAGATCAACATACCATCAATATGTTAAGGCTTGGATTAAAGGAAGGATAATTAAAATCCCTGCCTTAGAATGAACTTTGGTACCAGAGGAGGCACACCTAGTAGGGGGTACTTTCTTCAATGATAAAGCCGTTCCGAGGAAGAATGGGTGTAGCGCCCCGCCAAACGCTAACACAAATCCCAAGGCCAAATCCCAAGGTACTAGGTGGCACCTCAAAATTTCGGCATGGTCTCCTCTATTTATGTTAGCGTTTTACGGAACTCAAACCTGATAAACAAATTTATAACAAAACCTGTATATAAAAATGTAGATACAGGAAAATAACAGCGGAAGACTAATTACATCTAATATGTAAGTAGATCAGAGTGCGGAAGATTTATCAATATACAGGCTTACCAAAACACTCTCACTCTAACAGAGGCCTAAACTCTCAAATCCAAAAACTACATACATCCTGGATGAAACTGACAACACTAAGGGATGTGGCCCTAGTGCTCACCAGGCAATAAAATCTGATCGTCGATCTGATCGACCAGATACTCCTCAATTACTGCCTCTACGCCTGCCTCGACAGCTGCAAGTGCTGAAACTAAAAAAAATAGGAAGGAAAGGGTGAGTAACAATGGTTACCCAGTAAGTCCACAGCCAATTCCTACTAATAACCCTTCCTAAGCATGATCGAATAAAGCATACTGAACATTTTAATACATGCAAGGTTTTACAAGATAAAATACGATCAACTGGTACATATAGCCAGGGATGAGCAACTAAACAGTTTTAAAAATTACACATAGCATCAATCATCCATACTCATCATACATTTTTCATTTTATGCAAATAAGATTGCCAACATTGAAATAATAGACATGCTTCTCATTTATAATTCGAAATATAACAACAGATACATAATACAAATGGTGGAGTATTGGAATTAAAGAGTTGGGATTCACGACTGGATCGCTCCCAGTCAGGACATGATGTTACAACATAAATCTGATTTTTAGTTCCTGATTTTGTGGCCGGTCGCTGCACTTACCACATGGGTGACCATTTATCCGGCTCAGGCTGGCCGTTTGACGTGACCGTAAGCAATGGGTCTCTTTTCGATGTGTCAGAACGTTCGACTACTACTAGATTGTTAGTGATCACTGACTAATCATCTTCGTCTATGCCTATCAGGCGTGCATATGATTCCCAAAGGACACTCCACTCGTATACGACCACCTTTACAAAACACGTTCACTGGTAAAGATAAGAAAGGAATGGACCCGGATTCCAGTTGTGACTCCACTCTCATACGCGTCCCATACCACGTATGAGTTTGGTGGTCCCTACCGTACATCCCAGGATAGTGTACCCCTCCGGATGATGTGACACACTATCCCTTCAGGCATTCACAAACCCTTTAACAGCTCACAAAATAGCTACGTACATATATGATTTTTCATTTAAAACAAAAGAGAAATTAACAGAACAGGGTTGAGAACGGATATCCAGTTCCTACCATGCAACCGTGGCCAATCGGCCTAAAATAAATAACAGTACTCAGCGCAAGCGCTAACATAATCGGAAATAAACATGCAACCCTTTCATTAATAACCTGGATATCCTTTCACCAACCTACACACAACATACAATGTAAAATGCAGACATCACCCCTCGGGTGTGATTCTGACATTTTACCGTTCATTCCCTTTTCCCATTCTCTCAACATTCTCATTTTTCATCCTTTCAAATCAACCATTCATTTTCAATCTTTCAAAGTCATTCTTTTGGTCTTTCCATTGAAAACCACCGAAGTTTATTCAAAAACAAGGTCCCAGCGATGCTCGGGACCAAAGCTGTTAAAAATAGAGAAAGCTGGTGAAAATTTGGCTAAGTGTTAGAAACTCAATTTTTCAAAGTTCTCAAAATTGAAAACGGATTTTTCGAAATGAAAGTCTCGATCATGAGATTCGACACCATATAGTTTTTGTAATCTAATTCAAAGAAACGCGAAAGTTATTTCATTTTGAAAACTTGCCGAAAACGTCGAAAATTACGTTTTGTTCTTGAAACCAAAATTCGGATTTTGATCCTTTGAGATTTGGATCTTAAAACCATTCCCATTGTTCCGAAATGGGGGGTAAAACCTTAATTTCATTAAAGAACTTAAAGTAAGTTACTTAAATGTTTTTAATGAAATAAAGGGTGGAAAATAGTGTATAAGGTGTGAGGAGGTCAAGCCAAGAGTCAGAACACTGTTCTGAAGAGAACTGTGTCTGTCGGTGGCTGTCGGCGGCAGGAACAAGATGCTGTCGGTGGAACCGACATAATACACATCGGCAGATGTCGGTGGGACCGACGGTCCTGCCGACAGTGTAAAATTTCTCGCGCTGTTTAGCTTCGTCGGTGGCAGAAGCTCCATTCTGTCGGTGGGACCGACAGAATGCCTTCGGTAGGTGCCGGTGGAACCGACCCTACCCGCCTACAGCCTGAACCTCACTCGCGATTTTTGGGTTTTTCGATCCCTTTTTCGATTTCCTTTTCCATTCTTCGAACCATTCTACCCACCCACGATTTTGTTATCAAAATTCGATCAAACATAAGCAAAACACCCACCTCTACCATGAATTTGAAATCAAACACAAATTTCTATGATTTAAATGCAAACAATAAGTTTTGTTTTAAAACCCTAAATGCACATTTCGAAAATCTAAAGCTACCAATAAGAATTGGAAGTCCCTTACTTGATTGTGGACGCCAAGGATACAAGCTAGCACTACAAATCAGGGTTGGATGGCTCGAGAGTCGAGGTTGGGCTGACTTGGATGCCAAATAAGCAAGGGTTTGCAAGGTATCCGACAATGACGTTCTCCTTCGCTTCTACAATGAAGTATAGACCTAGCTCCTAACTCGATGAAGCCCTCGGATAGAATGTGTTGGGGTTTACTCGAGCTACCCGGCTGGTTTTTGATGGAGGATGGAGAAAACGAACAAGAATGAACAACCAAAGGTGGTGAAGTTCTAGTCCTCGTCGTGACCGACAACTTTGCCTTCTTCGTCGAGGTTCAACTCGGACTCGTTCGCGCACAAACTTGACGAAAATGGGTCGAAACCCTAGGGTGGAGAAGTGGCTGTCGTTTGGGGTTTTCTTAGAGAAGAAGAGGAAATAATGAAATAAAAGAAATCAGATTCCTTTTTATAATAAAGTTGAGGGGCATACTTGTAATTTCCCCCTTATTTCTAGTTTCGATCGTAACTTAACTATTCGGACTCGGAAAACGACAAACGAATATTCCATTTCGAATAATTTTTCGATTCGGATCTAATGGTGTCATCAAATCTTTTCGATTCTCGCTCTAACGAAATTCTACTGTTTTGGGTCCCACTTAACACGAAATTCGAGGATTCTATAACTTCTCTATCCAAATTCGAATTCGGACTTGCTTACAGGCTAATGTATATATTTCAATCCTTTTGAATCTAATGGCGAAGTTGATTTTCCTCGAAATTAATCATAACAAGATTCGAGTATTTTACTCTAAGTCTCTCCTTCGATATTTTCTTCCAAATCTCACCATTGAATTTTCTCGAGATATGAGTTGAAAATCCGGGGTGTTACATTCTCCCTCCCTTAATAAAAATTTCGTCCTCGAAATTTGAATCATATCTTATCGAACTTTTTCGCCACCCTACTAACACAATATGTATAACCAACAATACCTGTATGCGATTATCATTCATTCAAGTTTTCAAGCCCATTCCTTTTATAACTCCTAACCACATGTCACATAGTTTTCATCAACCCAATACATGCATCCATTAATCACTCCAAATCATTCTCATGCCCCAACTAATTTATCATTTGTATAATCATCGAACACAATGAACTCACATCATATCAATTCCCCACCAATTTCTATCAAAAATTCCTTTATACCTCCTCTATCATTTATCATTGTTTTCCTTACCAACTATATCGCCTATTATGCGTACTTGTACTCACAATTCACATTACTCCTCAATATGCGGTCTTACTACAACATGCTATTACTATAGTGCAAGTATTTACTAATACTAACTTTACAATCCTCATCAACGCCCTTACTCCCAATATATCGATATCGATATCTCTTCATTAGACTTGACACTCCAAGTCCTACTTACTGTAATATCTCCTCAAGGCCTTTGTCATAATCTTCGTGATTTAAAAACCTTAATCATGAGGGTAATTCTTACATCAAACAAATTGTTTCACAATTAAATCACGCGTGAAAGGTCTAACAAATACTTATTCGGCATAGTACGTAGAACACGCAGTGAACCTACTTAAGATCTATTCGACTACTTCAAACGGTACCATAAGCCGCAAGTCACATGCTTTATTTCCCTACTCCCAAAATCACAGTATTGCCCAGTTACTGTTTAAATATCAATTAATTCTTATTCGTGTAACTTTATATTTTTTTCTAAATCATACATATTTCCACTTATCACCCAATACTGATAGTACCATGATTAGCCTTTACAAATCTCACAGCTATCTCTCGTGAATTTCAATTCGTAAACAGTATCGTTGTCTTACCTTCTTCATCTATCTTCTCACAATTCTCTTAAGTCACCATTAATGCAACCTTATCATAACATTATTCTTCCTCATATCTTATATTGATTCACCTTGTTTTTAAAAACTACATTTTTCTACCTAACTCTTCCCTACCGTCATTCCAAACCGTTTTAACAATACTATTCACTTATACAATCGTCAAGTTCAACATGCTTCCCCATTCATAAATTCATGTCTTACCTCTCCTAATGAAGCGCATCTTTCACACATCAAGTTTTATTTCAAAATACTCGTTTATTGTTGTCATTCACAAAATTTTCAATTTTCGATTCCATACCTAATAATTTTTCTTTTGTAGGTTCCTACTTAATCTTCAAAGAACCTCATTTTCCCTTCCCAAGGTATCATTCTAACATCACTTTTTAACAATTACGTTTAGCCTTAATTCACATATACTCAACACCATATTATTATCACGTCTTGAATATACTTATACCACAATACACATCTCTACTCATAATACCCTTCCTACCTTACCTAACTGTGCCTATCTCCTCAACATTCTTTGTCCCATAGTTTTTCAACAACTCTTCTGATAATGGTGTAACTAGTTTTATTTCTCTATCTGTCTCCATAAATTTCTAGCTCCAATAAGTGTGAAAAATCTTAGCAACAATATATGATCTAAAGGAATCAATATTAAATAGAACTCCAATTTCTAACATCATAATTAAAAATCGTACCTTCTAAGACATTGTCGGAAACAGTTGGTTCCTCTTGGGTCACAATCCCTGCCTGCGACTGTGATAGATGGCACTCTCTCCTAATATGTCCCACTTGACCACACCCATAACATGTTAATGATTTTGTCTTCGTAGATTTCTGTAGAGTGAGCAGTTGCCAAATTGGAGTCTGAAACCTCTGGGTCTGTCTCGTTGGTACTCTTGGCCCTGTTGGTCTCGTTGGAATTCCAACAACTCTATGAATTAGTGATGAGGGAACCCCACAGCTCGGTGGTTGAGTAGCTCTATTCTGTGGGTAAACTGATCCAGGGGAGATTGGCCTCGAATACATTGGCCTCTTGGCCGGGTCTGATCTGGAAAGATAAGAGGTCGAGGGTTGACTGGTCTGTCCCTGGCACGTCTGTAATTCCATCCCTTCCCGTTTACGACCACTAGTTCGGTCCGCTTGTGATGGTATAAGCATGTCATCGATCTTGTTAATGGGAATGATGAGTATACATTGCAAACGCAAGGTATTTCAAGAAAATGAGCGCTTTAAAAAAGATTGAGTAACAAGGGTAACTCTACCCAATAGGAAAACTATTGATCAAATGTGACGGTTAAGGGGGTAAAGGAAAAATGATAGCTATGGCTTCTACAAATAATCAGAGAGATCTCCCCTACATGATCAAAACACAGAACGAGTAATCGAAGAACAACTAAGTTCACGAGACGATGTTGGACATTGACAGATATGTTAAGATAAATAAATATTGGTACCAATGATTCTCCATGACCAATTTTTATCGACCACACTTTGCCTACTCATGATCGGACTATGTTGGTAACCTTACTAGAAGAGTTCTTGCTTGCTAATGTGTATTTGTATGAATGTTGTTGGACTTTTTTGAATGAATAATTATCTTAACTTGAGAAAAAGTAAGGGTCGAACGACAAGGATAGTGAGCGGACTTCTAATTCAATTGAAAAGTAATCGAATCCGAGATTAAAATGGTTTATTTGTTGAATTAAGAGAATAAAACAGAAACTAAAATGCTTAAAGTTAAAAAAAAAATTAAATCTAAAGAATATACTAATGTATCTTGGGTTGGAAGATAAATTTTAAAGTCAAGAAATGAGGTTTTAAAGCTAAGATTCCTTCTCTTAAAGGGTCTAAATCCCTACTACCCAATATCTAATTTAAGCATAGATCATCTTGATTCTTATCCAAGTATGATTTATATAAGTCTAACATCAAGGTTGCGAAAGTTTATCAAAAAGATTTGATCCATTGGAGTTGGATAAACCTTGAAAGGAACCCATTAAAACAATAAAAATAAAATAGAGAAAAATAAAATTAAAATAAGACATAATTAAAGCTTGCTCTATGCTTTTCCACCCTTCAATAGAGGGAGACTAACCTATTGTCATTGCAAGAACAAGATAAAGAGAAGAAGATAAAGAATTTGTATTCATAGATGTGAAATTGAATTACGTACTCTCTCTCCTCTCACAAATTTTGAATTATAGATGAAATAAAAAAGAAAATCTAAGCTAATTGGGGAAGAAGACCTAAGGAATGGGCAAAATTCGACTTTTGAAATCTTCTTGTACATGTGGATGTCAACAGTCAGATCACTCTTACGAGTGAGGGCTAACTATGAAAATTCAAGTTGAGCAATCACAATTTAACCGCGGCACGGTTGGGGACCATTGTGTCGTAGTAGTTTCATACTGAGAATGATAAGGTCTTGGTCATAGTCCTTCTCTTAATCTGCTGATTGTAATGGTCTGCTTGAAAATATCTTATGTAATCTTTTCCAATATTCTGATTCTTGGCTTGTATAATCGAACACACGATGATCAAATTTTTTTAAAAACATACGATTTCATGCAATTATACCTATTTACGTTGATAATTCATAAAAGATAATGACATAAGATGAATGCATGATTATTTCTAATTAAGCTACGATTAAAATAAGGAATATAATGTATGCTATGATATTGGGGGTAAAATAATGAATTCTCAGGCACTAATCGTGTAACGCCCCCAAATTTTAACATGAATCCCCATGATTTCATGTTAGAATCTAAGTGAAAGCATCTCAACACTTTTTTCTAAGTACTTAAATAAAAAGTATCTAGTGATAAAAGGAGGATTTAGGGAATTGGGAGTCGTCACCTAGTTTAGGTTTATGAACTATAGATAACTTCAAAAATGGATCGGGTCGATCCACGGATAAGAAACTAGGATAAGGGGTTAAATTACAGGTTTCAGAAGGTGTTAGGCACTAAACCCGTTTAATCAAGATAATCGGTCTTTACTACGTTTCAAGAAGATCCCTAAGTCAAATGAGGAAAACTACGGTCAAGTTATGATCCAATCATCATCATTATTTTATGTTAAGGTGACCAAATCATTATGGCTATGATTTTTACAACAAACGCTTTACCCATTTCTTGAATTGCACACACAAGGAGAAAAAGCTCAATTTGAAAAAGCTTGAATTACAGTCAATTGCATTGGCTTATGTGGTAAAATAATGGAACTCAATCAAAATACCACATGCATAAATATTTCTAAATCGATCAAAACTCTACACTTGTAAATGATTTTCAACTTGCTAATTATATCAATATGTATAGTAATTATTGAATTGGTAAACATAATCGCATGCAGAAATAATTTACAAATTAGCTAACATTCTTGAGTGCGTAAAGATTTACCAAATTGAGCAAACATTACATGCACAAAACGAACTACCAAGTCATCTATCATTCCATCATGAGAATGAATAATTATCGTAATGGGCAAGTATCATCACATGTAGTAATTTTCAAATCGATAAAAATATCATTTTATGCATGATTAATTTTTCAATTAGTCAATATGCCATGACGTGCATCAATCAATGTCCAAATTGGTAAGTATCACGTGCATAAAACATTGTCCAAATTGGTAAAAACATCACATGTACGAAGGATTATCAAAGCGATTAAATCATTATATGCACAATAAATTATCAATTTGGTCACGATTTCATCATTAGCATGAATAATTAAATTAATTTAAGTAACATCGCATCCATGAATAATCACCAAATCAGTTAGAAAAAAAATCTAGTATGCACAAGAATTACCAAATTGGTTAAATATCGAAACATGAATATTTTAAAATATATTAGATATGAAAACACACAAAAGATGAAATGTTGAAGTATGCATAAATATTTACCAAATATGTTAAAAAATGAAATCTGCTACGTAAGTTCAAAAATATGGATTTGCTCCCATGAATGGGTGAACTTGCAAATGACGAGATAATAAAAATGAAGAAATTACCTTAATTTCATAAACAACATGACTGCTAGGTTTTAATCCTTCAAGAGATTTAAAGTTGAATGTTGCATCTTTATTACGAGAATAAGTCTGAAAGAGATGAGTAAACTAAGAGTGGACACCAAGATGGTGAAATGATGAGGCCGAATAGAACTATGAAAGAGATAAAAAAGTTGAAGCAAGAAGATGGTGGTTGTCATGACTACTGTAACGACTGGTCCAAGTAGGAGATGGAGCAAGAAAAAGAGAGAAAAGAGATGTTGAAGCCGAGAAACTATATAAGAGGGTGTGAGGGAGGTGTTACTGTGAGAGATAAGTCGCATGAAGCGGTGCTACTGTTTGGGTGTTAAAAAAGAAGAAGAAAAGAGATTGTTGGAGGGGTTATTTATGGTGTTAAAAAAATGAGGAAAGGGTTCGTCAGGAGGCTGCTGTTTGGGATTGTTTTGAGCATTAAAAGGAGGAAGAGAGGGTGTGTTGGGAATGCTGCTTGAGGAATGTTGTTTGGGATTGTTTTGGGCCTTAAAAGGATAAGGAAAAGATCTGTTGGGAAGGCTGTAATGGAAAGGAAATGAGGAGAAGATGATGGTCATGGGGTTACTGAATTGGTAAGGAAGAGAGAAACCAAATATGGTCTTAAACAGAGGAGCTACTTCATAGTAAAGGAGAAAAATAGATGAGGTGCGTGGCTGAACCAAGAAGAGGAGATAGAGGAGTTGCAAGTTTTTCTTCTTCTTTCTTTTTCTTCTTTGTTTTTGTTTTGCTGTCCAAACTAGAGAAGATGGAAATAACTTCTCCTTTGTTGTCATGTGAATGAGAGAGACCTTATGTGAAAAGCCTTTCCTCTTTTTATATATTTTTCAGCTTCTTTTTTTATTTTTTTTAATAATTCCTTTTTCTATTTTCTCCTGGTCGAATTACTGAGGAAGGAAAAAGGAATGTGAGAGATTTTTGGGGTGGTGATCTCATACTTCCCATGTTTTAAGTTACTATGATAGGTCACCAATAAGATATTTTTGGACTATATACTTGGTTGATTGATCTGTTTGAAGGATTGGTTTAGATGATTAGTTGTATTATTGAAGGATTAATTTGTTATTCGATGATTCATGAAAGGTTTATTAATTGGTTTGGTTGTAATTGGTTTGATGAGGTGAATTTTGATTTGTTATTGACTCGATTGAACGGTTGGTTTTTACAAATTATTTGGATCGATTTGATTACCTTAAATTAATTGATCATTTTTAAATTTTGACGATTTCATTATTTTTTAAATTGGCCTATTAGATGAATTCAACAAATGATGATTCGATTTTAAGATTGAATGAAAATTATTGAAAATTGATTGGCCTGATACTAGCAACCCACCCTATTTTATCTTTCCATTCTTAAATTGGGTTGTAATAAGTAAAATTTTATATTTTAATTAAAAAAATCCAATATCCAATTTCTCGATTAACATTCCACTTTCATTATCTCATAATGATCAATAAGTGTCATGTAATGGGAATAGTCATTTTATGTGGCCGATTAGTGTCATTTCACGTAGTGAAAATTATTATTTTATGTGAAAAATCTCGTCAATTTATTTGAAAATGTTCGGTTTTCTTAAGCGTGGGGATTTTCAAATTTTTTTGATGTGTGTAAAAATGTTGACAGAAGTTTATTTTCAAACATGTTTCCTAGGAATCGATGTATTTAAGTAAACGTCAAATATTAGGGGGCATTTTGGTCATTTTTATATTTTTTTGTAAAAATATCTGTACTTATCAATTTTAGTCTCGTTAGACTTGAAATCACATTCAGAGCACAATTTGATACTTTCGAGACATTTTGGAGGTACGGGACTCACAAATGATATTTTCGTTATTTTGTTAATTTTTACGAATTTTGATATGCAACTTTTTTCAGTATCAATGTGATTGTTTCTAAGTTTTGAGATCATGTTTTTCTAGCGTTGCGAGGTCTTTAGGTTATTGAAATGTGTAGTAAATCTAATCGTACGTACTTGCTAAATCGAGAGTAAAGTGTAACGATTCAAAACATACGTAGTTTCTAAATCGAGCGTGCCAAGTAAGAAGAGATGGAATCATAAGGATTTGGGAAAGAAACAGAGGGAATTAAAAAGAATTAGAGGTGGGTCTCTCACAAGTTTTCAATTTTTTACATATTCTACACTCATAATTAGGAATCCACAGCAATCGGATGACAGATTATCGAATCGGGAATATGCAAAAATGGGGTGTCTACACTAAGGCACTAAAATAATACCAAAAAAATGATAATAATGTAAATAAATAACATAGTGATAAGGTATAACTAATAACAAAAAATATTAGAGTATAAGAGTACTCAAAATTAGAACTCAAAAATAATACAAGAAACAATTCACTACAACATTTTTTTATCTACAACGACGAATTTTTTCGCTGCTACAAGGTATATTTTCCATAGGCAAAAGCTATTACGACAAATGAGCAACGAAACTGAGATCCGAGGTTGTTGCCTTGATTGGTAAATGTAGTAGTAGATAACTTGTTCCAATGTTGTAGGTAATACCTTTAGCGGCGCATATTAATATCCACTACAATAGGTCATTTTTTTTAACAAACAGAATATAATACATATAGCAATGCATATTAATATTCGCTGCAATATGTCATTTAAAAAAAAATAATATAATACATATAGTGGCGCATATTAATATTTACTGCAATAGGTCATTTTATAAAAAAAAAAGTAGAATATAATACATATAGTGGCAGATATTATTATCCATTGCACTAGGTCATTTAAAAAAAAATAGAATATAATACATATAGTGGTAGATACTATTGTCCTTTGCAATAGGTCATTTAAAAAAAAAGAATATAATACATATAGTGGTAGATAATATTATCCACTACAACACACTTTAAAAAAATTATTATTTATTCTTCAAAAACAATATATAGAGTCGGAATTTGTATCTACTACTGTAAGTTTATATATATAATACATTTAACATAAAACTATAAAATAAATAATAAAATAGAGCTTCTATTGCCACTCTAACTTTTACTAATCCCACACCAATTCATAAGTAAATCCCCATAAAATCATTAGTTTCTTCTTTTGTCTTATTATTATTACTACATATGTAAGGACCTATCGACAACACAACAACTAGTAAATGATGTTATTTTCTAAAGCTAGAAACTCACAAAAAGAAAAGCAATATACTACTTTAATTACTTAAGGTTTTTCCCCTTTTATCTATATATACACTCTTTCAAGTTAGAATGTGATAAAAAAAACATCCATGTGAATCTACCTCAAAAGTCATTATCATTCCATCAGATGATGGTGATAATAATCTGCAATGTCGACAAAACTGCTTCACCACGTGTTGTGTTGCTTTGACTTTCATTTGATCAGGATGATCCATCTTGAATCTCCTTAAACAATGCCAGCAAATTCATTGTATGGGTGTCCAAGAATGAGATGGCACACCATATGGTGTTACACAATCAGCTGACATCTAGCTGCATCATAGGAAGAAGGTCCAATTATCATGGCACCCATCAAGAATTTGCTTTGCCTCCAAGCATGGTCAACAGCTTTGGCTTTAGCTTGCAGTTGTTATTTTTTTTTTATTACAAGAAAAACCACAATATTTCAAAATTAATAACCATTTATCCTAAAGATAGCCAAATGGAATAGACATTGATAACACAAAATAGACTTCTAAAGAAGTTAGAATTGGAAGTCCAAACCTTCCCTTAGTAAAAGAATAGTTGAAATGTTGATGTGCCACAAGTGAAAGATTTACACTCACTAGCAGACAATTCTCTTCTATAGCATCTATACTTCTTATCAATTATCTATCTCAACAGAAAGTTGTTTTTACTGAGAATTCTGCTCAAATTAATCCAACCCACTAAGAGATTTTGTATGTAATCAACAATAATAGTATCAATATACCATGTACCGCGTACCACAGATGAAAAGCTTACTTGACAGAATGAAATAGCACACTAGTCTCTTGTATCAAAAGGAGATAAAATTTATTACAATTTTTATACCAATGAAGAAGACATGTATAAGAGAGATATTAAGGCCATAAATCATATGTGGCCTTTAAAAACTTATTTGTGAAATAATTTTGTGATCTAAAGTTGAATAATTTATGTGCAAACTCAAATAAAAATAAAAATAAAACAAAAACAAGAAGAAACAAAATATATAATAAAATAGAATACAACACAATACAATACGCACAAGCATATTAAGCTAAAAAATACCTTTAAAAACTCACTCAATTCATCCAAGATTACAAAATATACCAACATTAGAACCCAAAATCAAACTTAATATAAGAACTAACCATACTATTACGATAAAGCAATTGATTTCCATGAGAGACTCTCATACGGATTCAAGTTCGATAGAATTAGTCACCATAGAATTAGAGTGATATTTCAAGGAGGAAAGAAACTATTATTTTTGCTAGCTTATAATAGTTAAAAGGTTATGTAATTTATAATCTCATTCTATCAAAACCTTCCTACCATCCAGATTTAGATGCTAAAATCCACTTTAACAATCACAACCCTTTGATTGAAACCAATATCTATATGCCCTTAACCTGTCACATTCATCACACATAGAGCCATATCTTGGGCTTTGTAAGATGTTCAACAATAATTCACACAGATAAAAGTTTGCCCAATATTAACCATTTTGTAGTTGATAATAGAAGAGACACATGATATAGGGTTTCTCATCCGAATTAAGTTCTAAAAAAATAAAATAAAATAAAGATGAAATAATCATACAAGAATACATATTCATTTATATGTAAGTGTGGTGAGTGGGTGATGAAAGCAAATTGACAAGAATAGATTCATTGTTAGCTGAAGATGGTCATTAAAAAACACCTTTGATGATATTGACGGTAAAAGTTATGCAAATGTGAAAACACCTGCACAAGATAGCGTTTATTTATGTTAAATTAAAGAGGGATACCTAAATATCAATTAAATACCATACAGTTACATCAATAAAACATGAGATCATTGGGCTTACATGAAGAATGATAAAATCAAACTTAACAGTTGGAACCTAAAGTAAAATGATCATCCTTTTTTTATTTCAAGACAACACTTTTATGGATGGGGCATAAATAACAGAACAGGGCTCTATCATACTTGAATCTCCATAAGTATGCACAAATGTTTGAACTTTATCCCTATAAGAACATATAACAACTATCTAAGAAGTTAATAAGTTTTCAATTAATATGTAAGGACATTACATAATGTTCTATTTGTAGCAAAAACTATAATAGGAGAAAGTGCTCCCTATAAAGCACAATTCAGGTAGGAAAAGCATTCCATATCCTACATGTGAAACTGCAAATTAAGGTTACAAAAATCAGGAAAAAATATATATAGGCTAACCTAACCCATATAGGACATACAAGAGATTTGAAAGAAAAAGGCACCTCAACAATGAACAAGATTCCAGGTACAAGCTCCACCACACCTTCATCAATATACCTGTTAACAATCTTCAAAAGCATAGTTTGTTTTGTTAAACCATGCACATCTCCACCCTTACTTCTCAAATCTAAGACATTGAAATGTTCAGAGAAAAAAAATAATTTAAGTTGTAATCTGCAATAAAAATCATAGATCAAAAACTTGTTTATATATTTCTTGTCGTAGCTTATCAGTGATCTTAGTTTTCCTAGGTTTCATCATATCTGGCCCATTAGGGATATGCATCTTGTCCACTTTATGGCTGAGCATTTGCTGCATCCAGATCATGTAACCTTATATTTTGATGAAGGTACAAACATGCAAGAAACCAAGAGACATCAATAAAGGAAAACAACCCATCTATAGGTAGCACTATTATAATTTAATAATGAATAGATGCAACAAAGTGCACATTAGTTATCTATTATGAGACCCAGAAGAAGAAAAAATTATCCATTTTACATCTTTTTAGGACTTAACATCATACCATAAATGCAAAATCCAAAATGAATATCGTGTCGTGTTTGACTCAACTCCATATAAAATTGGCACAAAATAACCTATTATACACCTTCATGAGAAAATTTGTACTCTTGGATAAACATTTCAATATAAATGCTAAGACTAAGAGCCTCAGAAACGTCTAACCTACCAAATACCACCAAGATCATGTATTTGACCCAACTTGAAAAGGATTCCTAATTTTTTGGAATACAATCACAGGAGAAGCTTTCTTATTGACATGTCAAAGAGCATCATCAGAGAAACTAATAGCCACAGTTTTATCCTCCCTGCCTATAATTCATGGAATTATATTTTGACATATTTTCAATAAATATACTGAAATATTCTTCGGTGGGGATGCTACTTAGGTAAATCGAAGACTCTATATCGTACAACAAGTTGTTGCAATGCATTTGAAACAAACAAAATCTTTCTTTTGTCCTCAAACTACCTTGAAGCATCAGATGATGTTTTTTGGTAAGGGGAAATCGTTACTAACTTAGTAAGGCTAGTCAGGCTTGAGAAATATTTTGAAATTAATTCAATAATTAAAATCAATATTTTGGCATAATTGAAAATCAATTTCCCTTTTATCAAAGAGTAAAACTAATTATTAGTTTCTCCTAACCATTGACCCCAGATATTGCAGCATTCCTAGTGCTGAACTGATAACCCATTAAAGTGTTTGGGAGATAGTAAGGTTGGTGTACCTATATCTTATTGCAATCAACACTCCTCTCTCCCCCACAAGCCCAATGAAGTGCCTCTAGTAGATGTCGTCTGGTAGCTACTCATTAGCTAAGCACCATTGTTCAAATTGCCCATCTATTAACATCAAAATTAGAGAAAATTGAGACTAAACTTCAATGAGTTGGGGAAGGTGTTCTTGTTGCATGGTTAGAGCTATAAAGATTTTGGCATTTAAAAACATAAAAAACCAATTAAAGTTAATCACTAAGAATAAATTAAACATAACAGTTGTTCTGCAGATATTATTTTGCTTGATTTGTGTGACTGAGAAACTCTCTGTAAGTTTATCAAATTCTCATTGCTTATCAAGAACAAAGTTAAGTCAAAATGTTAGATTTAAGTTTAGACCAAGTCAATAAATTCCATTCAAGACTGCATCAAAGCCCATGTAGTGTGATACAACACACCTGTTTTATTGTCCTTATTTTGTCTTTATTGAGATGACTCTGCAAGCCTTCCAAGTAACACTCTGAGTTGAAGATCCATGCAATTATGTGCTGTTCTAGCAATTACATTCTAAACTCTGAAATATGAAATCGAGAAACTAAAAAGTAGAATGGACAGATCAATGCCACCTAGGTTTTGCAAGTTCAGAAGCTTATGAGTAACAACATTCACTCAACAATAGCAGAACCGTATGCGAAATCCTCAATGTGGATATTCTCCATGTTTCAAAAATTAAAGCAGAACCCACTGACCCTAGAAACTACTTATCTTCGCCATCAAGGAAATTTTTTTGTAGATATGGTGATATTGAGGTAAGTGGTTCCTTTTTTTATATAATTTTTTAATTAATGCCACCTGGAAAGCCAATACTTGAGAGCATATTATTATTAGGTTCATGTTCTTTTGGTTGATCAATTTGAGAAGTTTAAGGGTAATTTTTTTTGCATTGTTTTCTAGTTTTTGCCATGTATTCTTTTTTAACCATCTCCTTATAACTCAGTTGTGTGTTTATATTAAATTAATAGGTGGAATACATCTAGGAAAAAATTACAAACATACGCTAGAACCTGAAAAGTTACAAACATTTAGGCATAAAAAGAAAATTTAATAACACCATGGCAATATGCACATAGTAGAATTATCTTACAAATCATCTAACTTATACACAAGTACAAGATTACCGCACAAATTACAGATCCACATATGCAAGAGACAAGTTGCAATTCAAAATATATTTAATTCTATATATACTTGACCTGAACAAGAATAGTGCAATCTAAGCAAAACAGTCTTATATCCACAACATGGTGTAATATTGTAATCCTACTGGTTCCTCTTGCCCACAACATGGTGTAATATTGTAATCCCAATGGTCTCTCTTGCTGAAGATATGACACCAACCTACATTTCCATTTGTAAACCATGTTTACAAACCCAAGAAATTTAATTTATAGGTTTAACAGAACTAAACTACCAAGAATATAAATATTGGTAGTTTAGTCTAATTTATAGGAACTGAGATCACCTTCACCGATCTAACACCATACTTAAAGTTATAACTTGCATCTGCATGAGAAGGCCTATAAGCTATAGCCATTTCTTTATAATCCTGAAAAAGTTCAAAAACGTAAGAGTTCTTCAAAGATCTCCACAACATATATACCAAGAATAATTAAATAAATGGCATTACAATACATTATGGAACCAAGAATGGAAGAAAAAAAAGGTTGGTTTATGCGGTAGCAATAGCAAGGGCAAAAATAGGGGAACATTAATACCAATAGCATTATCAAAGAACGGTTCCAACAAAAAAGATGCCTAAGGATAACGTAAGGAAATTTAACCGCTGCAAGAATATAAAAAACTACAAAATATATCTGATCGGTACCCGAAGTGTAGCTCTAGCTACTGTTTCTAGCTTCTAAGCCTTTTAATGGCCTTCAAGTTCATCCATCTGCACAACAAAGGTATTAGTATATTATCTAAGCATATACACAATTTTAAGAAGATAACACATTGTTATTTTTTTCACATACAAGATGTTTGTGTTGAAAATCTTGAACTTATCAATGGACTTGAATTCATTGACCTGGATGAACACAAGTCAAACACCAAATTTCCATCATTCATGAACAACTAATGTTTTCAAGAGTAACATGAGAAATTTGGTGGAAACATAGAGTTTGACTTGTAGTAATAGTTTTCAAATGTTCATAATGAAATAACCATCGAGCCTATTTAGTAATAGTTTGATTTACAAGCTTTTTTTTAATCTAAATTTTTTTCTAGTTTTCATCTTTACATAGAGTTGAACAATTGTAACATCTTCAACTATCGCTAATGAAAGTTGTAATACAAAAAGTTGATCATTCTTTCCTACTAAATCAAAATTTGTGGATCAAACTATTACTATTAATGGAATTTGCAAAACAAAAGATTAGTCATTGATCTCTACTTAACAAAAGGTTGTGGATCAAATTGTTACTAGTAATGGAACTTGCAAAACAAAAAATTGATCACCGATCACTGTCAAAAAAAGCTTGTAAATCAAACTATTACTATTGAACATAAGTTTGTAGATTACTGGCATTGGAAGCCTATAAATAATATTATTTTAACTATTAGTACAAGAAAATGTAATTGAAGATCTTTTGTTTAACAAGAAAGAATAACAAGTTATTACCTGTGTACCTCGAAGTACTTCACTTATATTTATGATACGGCCAAGTTGTTGACTCATAAATGACATCAATACTTGGAAGTATATCGACATGCTTGTTTGAAATTCAATAATCTCTCGACATGTTTCAACGGCTTATACACAATTTGCCTCAATGACTTGTGAGATACACTTTTGACAGGTGGGTTGGGGTCCAAAAAACAGTGAGGGTCTCATCTCATCCCTATCTGCCTAACACGACTATGAACATCTTCTCCCATGACTTGGGAGAAGATGTCGTTCCCACTCGTATTGCTATGAGAACCATATGACAGTTGGGATTATTTATCTTCTTTTGTCATTTCATCCTAAAATAAATTAAATACAATCAATACTTACATGATTTAGAAAAGAAAATACATAAAAAAAATATTGTAACTTAAATTTTTTTTTATAAGATAGATAATTTGGATACATAAATTTTTCTAATAAAATAGGTTGGAAACATATACTTGCAACAACTTTCGCTATCTCTGCAACTATAAAGATCTTGTCCTTTCTTGTATGGGTTATTATGAACATTTGCATCCGGGATGGCTCCACCCCATTATTATTTTCTGTCTATTAACAAGTAAAGCATAATAAGTCAATAAATATTATTGCAATCATGTACTAAATAGGCTCGATGGTTATTTGATTTTACCTCCTCCTCGAATTTTCTTGTAAAGCTTTTTGTGCCAGATGTGTGGTGCATTTTTTGTTTCTTACGATTGGTATTATTTTTCATTTCATGCATCTACAAAGTAAATCATAAAAAATTAGATAATATTCAGACCTTACCAACAGTTAATTAAATGAAGTTATATGTAACTATGGTTGTTACTCATACCTTACCAACTTTGCTTTCCCAAAATTAAAACAAGCCAATCCCACTCTAATTGATACATAAATGGTGGGAGGTTCTTTTTTGTCTCATCTAGAGCACCCACAAAGTTTAAATAATATTTGTTTTCAAGAGGGATTTGTGATCTTTTCATTTCTGATTGAATGGTTCAAGAACCCAACCCTTCGAGTCAGCATTGATATCAACATCACATTTAAAAAAGCATAAGAGTAAAGTTTCTAGATAAATATAAACAATCAATGTAGCTTAATTGATTTATTTTTTAGATTATCTAAACAGTTTACCAAATGTTCTCTTTAGCTTTAATCGGCACTTGCCTCCAATCTGAATATATGAAAAATATGAATCGTGGCTTTTGTACCACGGTACCTAAGAACTACCCAAGTAATTTGGCCATATTGCCAATAGGTTGCTTGTAGTCATTTTTTCGAACATGTTTTTTTTTTAAATCTGTGGGCCAATGTTTCAAAGTGATTCAAGACGTGTATTGTCCTGCTCACATTTTTTATTCGCCTTGGTAGACCCATGTACAAAATATTGATTATCATTCTTATACATATATGAGTGTAAAATCTTAAAAATAATTACTTAATCTTACCAGGTTTTGAACCAAATGCCTAATCAGAAGGGACAATCATGTCTATCTACGTGGGACCCAAATGTACCGACTCATCTCCATGTTGGGGAGGTTGTGAATCATGACGATGCATCTTACAATAAAAATCAAGAAAATGATTAGTTATTTTGAAAACTTATAAGAAATATTATTAAGTTAATGATAATGGAAATTAATTCAAAGACTTACCAATGAGTTTTTTGAATTATTAATTATCAGATCTATGTCAAATGATACATAGAACTTAAAAGTAATATTGTACATGAATAATTTCAAATAGCATCACTAGACTCCAACTTATCCCCATCAATACTATTGAAATATGACTCGTCAATGTCATCCTTCCTAATTTCATCTGTGGCAGTTAAAGGTGTAGTGATAATTAAAGGTGCATTAATCATCATTCCTAGCATATCTGACCTATCCCATGTTACGTTATGATCAGAGGCTATCAAAATATCCACCATACTTCGATTATTGCAAGGTAAGTTTTGTAAGTAATCATCGATATCCTCTACTGTACCATTTCCTTCCATTTCAAGCAAGTATCTTGATTTTGACTGTACAGTAATATACCAGTTTGAATCCATAGAGTCTTTGACATAGAATATTTGTGTGACTTGAAATACTAATACAAAAGGTTCATTGTAAACATTTGCTCCAGTATTAGATAAGTATGTGAAATTCACGAGCGTAAACCCGAAGTCATTTTTTTTATTCCTCTTCTAACATCAATCCACTCACACTTAAACAATACAACATGCTTTCATCCATAATAATTGAGTTTTATGATATCAGTCAATACACCATAATAGGCAATGTCTCCTTAAATTAGATTTCTATCACTAACACTTGCAAAACTTGATGTATTTGCAACCACGATAACTTCACTGTTTTGAGTTTTTCTCTTACTTTTACTACTTTTTGTGTGAAATCTGAACTCATTAATGATATAGGTGTTGAATGTTTTTGCAACACGATCAAGATCCTTTACTGATTTCCTAAGTTCATATGAAAGTGCAAAATTCTTTGAATGGGAGGGCTTGTTAAAAAGTCAATCATCAAATTATTTGACATGAAACCTATCAATTTCAAAATGACTGACCTGATGATGCTACTACTTAACTTCATTCTTGTATTTTCTACATATGTTTCAGTTCAAGAGATATGATTAATTATGGATATACTCCATTCAACTTGTATGGTAAAACTTAAAATAAATAAATATATTCTTACTCGGAGTATGGGACAAGTACCTTAGAGTTGAAGAACATGTATTAATTTACTTGTCTCTATGATATTTCATCTAGAGTAAACACTTATTTTTTTTCTAACAGTCAACTTGAGATAGTGTTACCAAAGTCATCATTTCTTATTGGTCAATAAAACCTTATTTTCACACTATCAAAGTACTTTGAGCAAAATGTTACGCATTCTTCTACGAGATACCTTTCTACGATGGAACCTTCTAGTTGACTTCAATTATGCACATACGATTTAAGTGTGAAGAGGTACCTATGACCATGCATTAAGATAATTTGACTATGTGATTGAATAGTGTGGTGCATGTGAAACTAAAAAAAAGAATACAAAGATTAATGCACACCTTTCAATAAGGTACATCGATCCATAATGTAATGGTCCAGCGATTTGTGTATTGACAGCCAAATGAACGCGAAATGGACCATAATATCAAAGAACGTTGGGGAAAAATCCTCTCTAAATGGCATAATGTTAGCACAATCTGAGACTGCAACTTTTTAAAGTCATCTACCTGTACAACCTTAGAGCATAATTCCCTAAAGAATGTGCACAACTCAATTACGTTTATACTCAGATGCTTAACCAATGTACCTCGCATGACTATCGAGAGTAATTGTTGTATCAACACATGATAATCATGACTCTTGAGTCCTAAAAACTTACACTTTTCATAGAATTCGACTTGATCATTTCCTCCCCAAACTCATCCCTGTATTATGTTGCATCTCATGCCCATACTTTGGGGAGCAAGACTACATGCACTATTGGTTGTTGAGAGGTAGAGGTCGTAGTAATTGAGGTAAGAATATTTGTGGCTTGCACTAGTACAGTGATGGGTTTTTCTTGGGGTTGGGATGGGTTCCACTTAGCATGGGGTTGCTTGAACTTTGGCCTTCCAATTCAGATCTTCAATAGATACCAAGGATGATCAACACAACATACAAAACTAAGTGCAATGGCTTGATGTGGTGATAGATAGTGTGGCAAGCTTATTTTCCCTAAGGGATTTTGCCTAAATGACCCTTAGGATACAATGAGCATGTTGGGTTGATTGGAAACTAAAGCTAGGAAAAAGTTAGAAAAATAGAGCAATTTACCTAAGTCTAGATGTTAAACGAATGTGTTTGCTATAGCTAAGCGAATGCATTCGTTATCCACACTTGTTTCAGAGGTTAAGCAGACGTATTTGTTATAACCTAATTAAGATATCATGTTCACTTATAAGGTACTATTTTGTTCACTTTCTCATACTTTTCCTTTTTGTTACAAAATTCTTACTGAACACATTCACTTTGGATAAGTGAATATGTTCGCTTTCAGAAATACTATTTTTCGCACTTCTGCTCGCTTCCCCAAAATGAATGACCATTCTCTATGGCTTGTCTCCTCCACAAAGGTTTTTTTTTTTGTTTTTATTTTCTATGCCTTTTTAGTCTCTTATTCTAGGTATTCTCCCATTGTTTTGGTCCGTAGTGACTTTCTTGGGTTCTTTGGGGCTTCTAATCTATTATTAGGCTGTTATTTTAAGCCTTAAGTCACCATCTTAGGTGTGTGGGTTGCCCTTCTTCTACAGGGTGTTCTATCCCTTCCTTCCATAATCATTCTCTTCCTATTTCACCACCCATATCACCTAAATACCTTCGGCACTTGGTCACACTACCACTAACCCAACACAAACAGATCCACACCATCCTACAAGAAAACACAAAACAAAAAATTGAAAGATAGAAGGGGTTGGCCACTGAACTTTTGCCTTTATGCTAAAAAATGTGCCTTGGAAATGTTAGAATGGTCTTTGGTCTCCTTGGTTTTCTTGAGAGTGCTTCGTTGTAATGCTTGAGAGACTTTGGAAATGTAAAACTTGAAATAAGACATTTTCCATTTATTTAAAGCTTTTTGAAAAGTCCTCAAGATACTACTTTACAACAAAGTGAACGCCCATACACTTGGAAAGAGAATACTAATTTTCTTTACCCCTCACTTTGATTCTAGTATATTTTCATCTTTATTTTTGTCTTGAGGTTTACCCACAATAGAATTGCTTCTCCCTGCCTTTTTTATGGAATTTGTTGTGTGATGCTCACCATTGAGCTCTTCTCTGGTAGGCAAGCATCAAAGGGACTTTATTTTATATGGATCCATGATCCCACATCATTTAGTGTCTAAAATAGACACAAATTCATCCAAAAGATGGAATATAAGCAACAAAAGTTAAGTAAAGAACAACAAAGATGACCAAGAAAGCTTCATTAGTAAATAACAAATGCTCATTCTCTATCTTGACAAAAATGTATTGGGGTAGTTTTGTACATTCATTTTCTTCTGTAACAAAGTTTCCTATGATTCTATAAATAGGGGAGTCATGTAAAGTTTAAGGGAGGTTTTTTCCAGAGAGTTTTGGAGTTTCTTGGGAAGGTTTTAGAAGGTTTTTGGATGGAAAAGCTCTACCAAGTTGTATTTCAAGACATATTTTAGTGGATTCTCTTGGATTTTGGACTCTTCTTGGTAAGTAATGTAATTTTTATTTTGTAGTTCTTTCTTTCTTTGTAAATTAATGGATTTCAAGCTATAAGTTCTTTTTTTGTCTCTTTTGCTTCTTTGATCCCTAACGTGATAGAATCACAACCACCCCATCACTTGAGAGGGTGGATTTAGATCCATCATCCCTGTGGTAGGAACAAGGAAAAGAGAACTCAAGCTCAAACTTGAGTTCTCCTTCTCTTTGCCTTTTTTACTTCTTTGTGGTGGTTTTTGTTGTTTTTGATTTCTTGGAAGAAGTAGTATCCCCAGGTTTAGAGTTAAGGCTCTCAATCAACTAAAATAAAGAGAGTTGTTGGAGAAACCATGAACTACCTTAATCCGACTATTTTGGAAGTAGGAGGGCAAAGAGTTGGAGAACAATATATTCAGTTGACCGAATTCGAGGGTTGCACATTTTTCATTTCTTCATGGGGCGAAAGGTCGATTGACCCAGCCTCTTCATGGTGCGACCAAGTACTTTTTGATCAATCAAACTCAAGAAGTGAATATTTTGCACTTTTTCATTGGGCGACTGGTTGGTTAGCCCATGTTCTTGATCGATCGATTGAACATTCTTAGGTTGACCAAGCGTAAAAGTTTTGTTGTCTTCTTCGATTTTGCCCCAAAATCATCCAAAATTCTTCAATGAGTTTTTAAACCATTGATAATCTTAATAACTCGTAGATTTACTCATTATCTATCAATGAAGACATGCTTCAAGAATGCAAGCTATACAATCATGCGTGGATTTCAATGAATTTAAACCAAGATTGAAATCATAATTTCATTCTTTGATCTAAACCATTTTTCTAAAAAAAATAATCTTAACTGAAGGGTAGAAGGAAGGAGGTCCTACCTCAATTGTGTCTTCTACAATGCTAAGTTCTAGAATCGCCTATAAATGATCCGTTTCGTCCAATCCCAAAACGTTTTCTATGACAAAAATATGATTTCTTCAATTCAATGTGAAGCCCTCGAGGAGTTGAAACTTTTTATGTTCTTCGTCAAATCTCGGATCTTACTCTATGGTCTCTAAATCAAAGCTTCTAGCTCTTGGGAAGCTAAGGTTAGGGTTTTATGTCATGCCCCAATTTTAAATACAAGATTTCCCAAGGAAAATCTCATTAAAGTTTGGAACACGATTACTCAATACTAAGAGTAAAAGGCAGAAGCTATAATTTTCATTAAATAAAAGGAATTACCTAGAAACAACAATAATACATCAACCATCCAACTCAAATTTAAATTGTCGAGTCGATACAAAATAAAAATAAATAACAACTAAATTTCTAAGCCATGGCCTCCCAACTTTCGAGTTCTTCTTGGAGTTCCTGATTGTCATTATTATTTGTTGGACATGAAAGGTCCGTGAGAGGTGAAGCCAAGCAAGATTAATCCCTAAAAATCAGAATGTGAAAAAAGGAAATTGTGAGTTTAGAATTAAATAAAACACATAGGACTTGTGTAGCGATAATTTTCAAGTTCGTCATAGGTTATTTATAAAGACATATATTTCCTAATTCTAAGTGTTCGATTTATTAGTCGCCTAGAGTTGGGATCAACCTCTATTGGGTAGTTTGTCACCCTCGTGGTATTTAACAAACTAAAGAGTTATACCGACTAGTTGTACCCATGCTTGAAGTGTCCCACACTCCTCGAGGTATTCTACCAGTCAAGGTAATTTTATTTAGACTACAATGGGACATCCTGACCTCCAATCCTTAGATTAGAGTGACCTTACCCGGGATCAACCTCTCTTGAGGTAGCATCTACCCCTCACGATATTTAGTCGGATAAGATCGAGTGACGGTATTATTATTATTATATCAAAGTATTAATCGCTTCGTAAATAGTTATCAAAGGTAATAACATAATGTTCGACCCTAGTCCGTAAATATATGTTACAATTCTGGGCTTGTATTAATTGGAATATTTAGGCGGCATGACCATTTAGAAATAATTATTTTTTTAGAAAAGAAATAAAGGGGGTAGAATCAAGCATAAAGGCGGCATGGCCGATCATTAATAAATAATATGTAGTTTTTAAGAAAAAGAAATAAAAGAGGTTAGAATCAAGCAGAAGGTGGCTTAGCCTACCATCAATATGAGATAAGGTTTGAGTAGTGGATGTGTGTATTTAACAAATCAAAAAGAAAATGTTGGATGTAGAGGGTGAAGCTTTAGTTAGTTCTATATAGTTTGGGGTGTCCCAAAATGACCTTTTTGACGTATTAGGGCATTGATGGGTCAATACTTTCCTTAATCTTCTTACTAGGAAAAATCTGTATTTTTCTCATTTCTCCCTTCCTTGTTCCATAATTCTTCTTCCGAATCTTCTTTACCTTGGTGAGAGAGAGAGAAACATCATGGATTGGGTGTGGGTGAGAGAACAAGATAATGGATGACTTGGATGATTTGGGTTATAGGTGAGTTCTAGATTAGGGTATTTAATTATGGTTCATTAGGGGATTCATAAACTAGGAGTTTGAGTTGTGTGGGTAATTAAGGGGCCTTGGTGTAACGGCCATGTACTCTGACACCTAGAGTTTAGGTGTAGCTCGCCCCGGAGTCACCCGGGAGCACCCATGTAATACTATGTAAGGCTCGTTATAAAGTCATGTCAGCCCCCGTACCAGGGCATATCTGTTAGCTTAAGGTACATGTCAGCCCCGTGCCAGGGCACACTTGTTAGCTTAGTGGCATTTTCGTAATAAGGGAGTATGACCGGCCTCCACTTTTGATGTTACCTTCTGGAAACCTAGGAAAGGAAAAGTATCTACCTTGTAGGAAGGGTGTCAGTGCTATCCCAATCCCCGGCCTACACCCACGTTGTTGAAGCCCTTGAAGCCCAGCTCCGTGGAAGTCTCGCGTGTCATAGGATCATCTATTGCTTGTAACGCATCTATTGCTTTTGTAACGCGTTGCACCGTGTAATTCAATATTATATCAACAAAGTTACCTCTGGGTTTTGCCTCGTGTTGCCTCATTTACTTGTTTGTTAGCTACGTGTGTGTGGTGTACGATCATTTTACAGGCTTGCAAGTGGATTTGACCCCCTTGCGCCGCACGACCTTTCTTCGAAAGAATAGGGCCGTGACAGTTGGTATCAGAGCTACAGTTGTTTGAGCACAATTAGTATTCCCCCTAGCTATTCCCCCGAGATTCCATTTAGTTCACACAAACGATGGTAAGAGGAACTACTAGTACCGCGGACCAACCCGCTCCAAACACACCAGCACCAAGTACAAACAAGGAACGTATTGAGGTATTGGAGGAAAAGATAGATATGCTATCCAGTATTGTTAATGGTATTGCGCAATTAGATGGTCGCCAGAACACGCTGGAAGAAAGAACCGAGACATTCAAAGCCAGAATGACTGATCTCGAGGAAGATACCCGAGGATCTATAGCTACTCTATAGGAACAAATTACGGAGCTCACTACTAAGGTAGGCCTCCTGGTAAGAGCCGTTGGTAACGAGCGGCCTACCAGTAGTGATGCTTCTCCCTTGCGCTTGCGAGTCCCCGAGCCACGAACCTTCAGTGGTGCCTGTGATGCGAAAGAGCTCAAGAATTTCATGTTTGATATGGAACAGTACTTCCATGCAGCTCGACCAGATTCAGAAGAGGTAAAAGTAACAACTGCTTCTATGTATCTTGCAGGTGACGCTAAGTTATGGTGGTAAACGAAGTACACCGAGATGGAGAGTGGCCAATACTCCATCGATACATGGGAAGACCTCAAGAAAGAGCTGAATAATCAGTTCTTACCCGAGATTGTAGAGTTCATTGCCCACAGAAAGTTGAGGCAACTCCAACAGACAGGTACCGTGCACGACTACGTCAAGCAATTTTCCTCATTGATGCTTGATATCCATGATATGTCAGAGAAAGACAAGCTGTTCTCATTTACAGAAGGGCTTAAGCCTTGGGTTCAGACAGAACTGCAGAGGCAACGTGTGCAAGACCTCACGACTGCTATTGCCGCAGCTGAGCGGTTGACAGACTATTCTCCCGTGGATGGGAATAGAAAGAAGGTATCCAATAAGTCGAAAGGGTACTCTCAGCAGAGTGATCGCACCAATGGGTCTTCTAAAGGTAAAAATGAAGGATCTAGACACAATCCAAGCAGGAGATCCCAACGAGATTCCTCCCCTTCGAAGCCCGCAAAGAAGCAAGTTGAACGCATTGTTAGCTTCCCAGAGTGACCCTAGTCATGAGAGTTCAAGTGAGAAAGATGAGGATGAATCTTCTCACATGGGAGCTATGCCTCTGTTGAATGCAATGAAACAGACCTCTGAGACTCAGAAGATCCGTCAGCGTAAGGGTCTCATGTATGTTGATATGGAGATTGGTGGTAAGACCACCCAGGCAATGGTTGATATGAGAGCTACACATAGCTTCATTGCCCCTGCAGAGGCGAAACGCCTCAATATCCGACTCAAAAAGGATTCAAGCCGTATGAAAGTTGTTAACTCCGAGGCCACTCCTATACAAGGGTCGGCCAAGTCCGTGACCGTCAAGATAGGTCCATGGAAGGGTAAGCTAGATCTTCTCGCAGTTCTAGTCGATGAGTTCCGAGTCATCATTGGGATGGACTTTTTGCGACAGAACAGAACTGTTCCGATGCAATTTGCCAACACGTTGGGCTTGCTAGGTGAAAGTCCAAGCTTCATTCCTCTCTCTACAGGTAAAGAAGAGGGAAAGATGATCTCAGCCCTTCAGCGGAAGAAAAGGTTGAAGAAAGGTGAGCAAACGTTTCTTGCTACCTTACGAGTTGAACCTGATGATCAGTACCATAGTTCAACTCCCCCATTGGTAAAACAGGTTTTGACTGAATTTGATGATGTTATGCTGGAAGAGCCACATAGGCCGATTGATCATCAAATCGAACTAATACCTGGTGCCAAGCCTCCTGCAAAGGGGCCATACAGGATGAGTCCTCCGGAACTAGTTGAGCTACACAAGCAACTTAATGGACTTCTGGAGTCTGGATTTATCAGACCTTCGAAGGCACCTTATGGGGCGTCTGTTTTATTCCAGAAGAAGCATGATGGGTCATTGCGACTTTGTGTAAACTACCGAGCGCTGAACAAGGTTACTGTCAATAATAAGTATCTGATTCCACTGATTACCGATTTGTTTGATCAACTTGGGGCAGTCAAGTATTTTTTCAAGTTGGATTTGAGATTAGGGTACTATCAAGTACGGGTTGCAGATGGAGATGAACCGAAAACTACCTGTTCTACCAGGTATGGTGCTTATGAGTTCTTAGTCATGCCCTTCGGCCTCACGAATGCACCTACGACATTCTGCACCTTGATGAACGACCTCTTCAGACCATACCTCGACAAGTTCGTTGTGATATATCTAGATGATATCGTAGTATATAGTTCTACCCTCGAAGAGCACGTTCAACATTTACGCAAGGTATTCCAAGTGCTTCGCGACAATCAGTTGTATGTCAAGCTAGAGAAGTGTTCATTTGCTCAAGAGTAGATTATGTATCTTGACCACGTAGTGGGTAATGGATAGATCCAGATTGACATGGAAAAAGTGCGAGCTATTGATGAATGGAAAACCCCTTCTACTGTCACAGAACTCAGGTCATTCCTCGGTCTTGTGAACTATTATCGACGTTTCATCCAAGGTTATTCCAAAAGTACCGCACCTCTCACAGACCTGTTGAAGAAAGATCACACTTGGTCCTGGTTGGACAAGTGTCATGAGGCATTTGAAGATCTCAAGCTTGCTGTTATGCAAGACCCAGTCTTAGCTCTACCTGACATCACAAAGTCGTATGAAATTCAGACAGATGCATCTGACTTTGCTATTGGAGGAGTGTTGTTACAGGATGGGCATCCGTTTCCTTATGAAAGTCGGAAGCTCAACGATGCTGAGAGACGCTATACCGCACAGGAGAAAGAATTGTTAGCCGTCGTCCACTGTTTGAGACTTTAGAGACATTATTTGTTGGGATCACAAGTTCATGTGAAGACTGATAATGTGGCTGTGAGCCATTTCCTGACTCAGAAGAAGTTGACACCAAAACAGGCTCGTTGGCAAGAATTCCTCACAGAGTTTGACTTGGCCTTGGATTACAAGCCAGGAAAGAACAATAGCGTGGCCGATGCCTTGAGTCGCAAAGCAGAGCTAGCAGCACTTCAGCGATAAGTTTCTCAAGTCACCAGCACTTTATAGCAGAGAATTCATGATGGTTTGAACAGTGATCCCCAAGCAAAGGCCATATTGGATATAGTGCAAAAGGGGAAAGCAAGTCGTTTCTGGATTCGTGATGGGTTGTTATATACCACTAAGAGTCGTATGTTTGTTCCACGTGCGGACGGGCTAAGACGAGAACTGATGAGGAAGTGTCACAACACTCCATGGGCTGGCCATCCGGGCTGGCGCCGCACATTAGCTCTCTTGGAGCGAGGATACTACTGGCCGAACATCCGTGATGATATGTTAGATTATGTGAGGACCTGCCTCATTTGCCAGTAAGACAAGATCGAGCACGACAAACCAATTGGGCTGCTGGAACCTCTTCCAGTCCCCCAAAGGCCTTGGGAAAGTGTTTCTATGGACTTTGTCTCAAGTTTGCCAAAGGTTGCAGAATATGGGTCCATCCTTGTGGTTGTGGACCATTTTTCCAAATATGCTACATTTATACCGACCTCGACATATTGCTCAGCAGAAGAAACAGCACACTTGTTCCTCAAGTATGTCATCAAGTATTGGGGTGTGCCCAAGAACATTGTCAGCGATAGAGATTCAAGATTTACAGGAAAGTTCTAGACCGAATTGTTCAGATTACTTGGGTCTCAGCTTGACTTTTCGACCAGCGAACATCCTCAAACAGATTGACAGACTGAAAGATTTAATGCCATGTTGGAGGAGTATCTCAGGCATTTTGTCACTGCCAACCAAAAAGATGGGGCGAATCTACTTGATGTCACACAGTTTTGTTTCAACCTTCAGAAGAGCTCTTCCTCCAACAAGAGTCATTTTGAACTTATTACTAGCCAATAACCTTTAACTCCTCATACTATTGTTTCAGGATATCAGGGACAGTGTCCAAGGGCGTACAAGTTTGTTAAGTTTTGGCAGGACAACAATGAAATTGTCAGATCTTACCTTGAAAAAGCGTCGAAGCGGATGAAGAAATGGGCTGATGGACATCGTCGACCAGATCGTTTCAAAGTTGGTAACTTAGTTCTACTCAAGACAGATCAGTTGAGAAGGTTCAACCGAGTACAGCGAGCACACAGGGGATTACTACAGCGTTATGAAGGTCTAATGTTCATCCTCTCTCGAGTCGGCAAGGTCTCCTACAAGCTGAAGTTACCGCACTGGTTACGCAACATCCACCCTGTCTTCCATGCCAGCTGTCTCAAGCCATTCCATGCAGATCCAGCAGATCCAGTACGCAGCATTCCAACACGTTCACCCTCTCGTTCAACAATCCAGCCGGAACGTGTTGTCGACAAAGTTCTCACCGAGCGTCAAGTCAACAGCAGTTCAAGCAAGCAGCAGCACATTGAGTACTTCGTCACATGGAAGAACTTGCCAGAATGCGAAGCCACCTGGGAAAGAGCAGAGAACCTACAATCATTCAAGCAAAAGATTGAAGAGTTTGTTAGGGACAATGCGACGAGGACGTCTGCAGAATAGGTGGGGGAGACTGTAACGACCATGTACTCTGACACCTAGAGTTTAGGTGTAGCTCGCCCCGGAGTCACCCGGGAGCACCCATGTAATACTATGTAAGGCTCGTTATGAAGCCATCTCAACCCCCGTACCAGGGCATATCTGTTAGCTTAAGGTACATGTCAGCCTCGTGCCAGGGCACACTTGTTAGCTTAGTGGTATTTTCGTAATAAGGGAGTATAACCGGCCTCCACTTTTGATGTTTCCTTCTGGAAACCTAGGAAAGGAAAAGTATCTACCTTGTAGGAAGGGTGTCAGTGCTATCCCAATCCCCGGCCTACACCCACGTTGTTGAAGCCCAGTTCCATGGAAGTCCCGCGTGTCATAGGATCATCTATTGCTTGTAACGCATCTATTACTTTTGTAACGCGTTGCACCGTGTAATTCAATATTATATCAACAAAGTTGCCTCCGAGCTTTGTCTCGTGTTGCCTCATTTACTTGTTTGCTAGCTACGTGTGTGTGGTGTACGATCATTTTACAGGCTTGCAAGTGGATTTGACCCCCTTGCGCCGCACGACCTCGTTTCAAAAGAATAGGGCCGTGACACTTGGGTATCTCAAAAGTTAATTAAGAGGAGGGTGAGTGTGTTTGACGTCCAAGTTAATCATGTGCTTGAATATCCAACCATTTTGCAGGCTGGGGAGTGTTCAAACCTATGGCTATTAACTCTTTATCCTAGATCCATGTGTAGGTTATTTGGCAACCACGTAGTGCCCATGCAATAATTTACATAAAACTTAGGCTAAAAATTTATCCTATTATATGAACATACTAACTTAACTTGTGCTCTTAAAATAAATGTTTTAGGCTAAAGTATTTCATAAATAAATAGTACAAACTAATTACTATAATATACTTATTTATTTTTGGTGGGTGTTACATTTTAGTTCGGAGAAGAGATTACAAATCCATAACTTTTCTCTAAGTTTAGTATTTATGTAACCTAGGGACCTCGAGATATGTATTGGAAATTTAAGGCATTACACTTTTCTTGAGCAATTGTTTCGTGGCTAACCATGATTGTACTTGCCTAAAGTCTTGACATAGTCGATCTTGTTGAAAATGATCTCACCAAGATGAGACTGTCCCAATTAGCTTAAAAGTCACAAGTTTGATTTTCTTATCCTTTGAAATTTCTATGTAATCAAATAATCGATCTTTCAACATTAGAGATTCAATCAAGGATATCTTCAATGTGCAAGAGACCATTGAATGTAGAAATGTCCACCTTAAGCCTATATTCAAAAGGCCTGTCTTATTCTCCAGTGTTGTGGGGATGATTTATGCATGAACATGCATTTAACCTCTTCAGAATCATGGAAATGTTGATTTGTGGGTAGGGGAATAATGACCTCGTATTTCTTGAAAGAAAATAAACCAAAGTGTTAGAAAGTAACTAATAGAAAAAAAGAGAAAATAATTAATATGTTTGAATTCATTGAATTTTATTTTTGAAGCTCTTGATATATATATATATATATATAACATCATTATAAAAACTTAGAAACCTTCTAAAATACTTCAAAGTAACTTTTTAATTTACGTATAATATATTACTAATTTTCTAATCATATTACAACTCAATTTGAACACTTCTAAGCACTTCTAATTATATCTGAAATAATAATAAAAAATTAGAAAAAAAAGAAAAATCTAAAAACAAATTAGTGAGTAAACAACTTAGAGAACCAATGAACCCAACCTGGTCAACCCGAACTAGGCTGGTCAAGTTGAGTTGACTCACCTATATTGGTCAATTCAGCCAGATTTGGATAAGTTGATTTGGCCATAAAAAAAAATTTATCTTTGTCTTTTTTATGGTCCATTCTCTCTAGAAAATCAAGAGAAATTTATTCTATACCCTATACCTACCTGATTTGTGCACCACCCAAATAGATTGTGCTATCATCCATGATTAAACTTCATAACTCGTCTTCATTGTTATCCTAGAAAGAATTTCAACAAATCATCCTCATCTCTTTCTAAAAGTTGCTCTAAACTTTACAAGGCATCAAATTTAAGTTCATTTTAGTTTGTTTATAATCTCTACTTTGTAAAGGGAAAAATGATTAAAAAAAATTAGGGAAAATGGTAAGTATTGGGTTTAAATTAGAGTTAAAACTATAATGTACCAAGTTTGAATATTTAAAAATGTTGACAAAAGTTTTTAGAGAGTATTGATAACAAGAACTTGTTGATAATGTATTAAATCTGCAAAAAACAAATAGTTTTTTGTTTGCTGATATTGACCATGAACGGTCGGTATGTGCTAAGCAATGTCAACAGGATTCATCTAACATGGATTAAGCCACGACAGATGTGTCCTGTCGACATATTTTTTGTACCTAAAAACTTTTTGTTGATAAGACATGGTCGACATGGCTTAGCCATGTCGATAGGATATAGACGACACGACTTAAGCAATGTTAGACATGTCCCGTTAACATAGAGATTTTCTATACAATGTAAAACACAAAAGAGAAAATTGATAAATGCATGGAAAAGTATAAATTTTATCTACAACTTTGGAACAATGCTATTCATTGTAATTGTGGTCATTTGAATGAATTATTTTCCTTTTTAGATTTAGTTCTTTGGGAATCATTTATCTAATTCACAAAAATGAAATAAATTAATGAGAAAACCTAAAAGTAGAATGAGATTTCAATAGTAAGTAAGTTTCATTGATGTAATCCGTCGAAATAATGATTTTTAGGATCTTTTGAACTTTGAATCAACAAAAAATTGAAGAACTGAAAGGAATTCTCTTCATTTTCCCAAATGAAACAAGCAGAAGCTTAGGGTTTCAATTTCTAATAGTTAGTTGTAATGGTGGGTCCAACTACTAATACTAATGGGATACATTCATCATTTTTTAAAAGTTAGTGTAATGCCTCAAAAATGGGGTGTTACACTCACCCTATTTAAAACATTCATTAAATGATTTTTAATATTATATAGTAAATAAAAGATCTTTTGTAATTTTGAAAAACTAAGTAATGGGATGCAATTTTCTTGATTTTTGATCAAACTGACTCTAATTATATTGAATTTAAATGTAAAGGAGGGGATATTTGTGGGATCCAAAATGTGGTGCAGAACCACTTTTCTTATTTTAATAGTAACTCAAACTTGGCATGTGCAAACACACATATGATGTGACATGTGTGATAGCCCATTTTATTAGATTTTGACCAAAATGACCTTTGATTATATTAACTTTAAATGTTAAGATGGGGGCATTTTGAAATCCATGTGAACTACTTTCTACACCGACTTCTCTCATGATGATAGTAAAGACTAAAAGCTAGCTTGTACAAACGCATATGTATCAAAAGGCTATATTTGTAAATTAAAATATTGATTGAATGGTTTTTCAAATTAAAAAAAGAATAGATTTGTAATTTTGAAAATCAACATGTGATTATAGGTTTGTGGGTTGCAATTTTATTAGTTATTTACTAAAATGACCCCAATTATATTAAGTTTAAATACAAATGTGAGGGAATTTGTGAGATACGAATTTTGATGTCGAAAATCTTCAAGTTTTGATTTTTCATATTCAAAATCAGTCATCTTCAAGCATAGGATCAAACCTTTAAACCACAAGGATAGGAGTTTTTGGGAAATAGATAGGAGTTTTTGGGAAATAGAAAACAATGGAACATTGGATAAAATATTCAAAGGGAAGGGGAGGTTGAATGGGTTAAGAAAGAGGTTTCCATAGAGGTTAAAAATCTTGCAGATGACGGATTTTGAGAAAAGAATAAGGTTTATTTTTGTGAAAGGTTGAAGATGATGGCCTTTAAGTCATTATAATTAGTATACAATAAATAAATAAATAAAATTTAGGACTCCGTTAAAATATAGATGGGTCTTTTTTATTTTGTAAGTTTTTTGTATTTTCAAATATTATTATTATTATTATTATTGATTTTCTAGTTTTTATGGGTCACAATTGTATCAAGCTCGAAGTTATGCCTCTTAACTAAGACGTTATTGCACATGATTTTCTCTAAAAACAATTGAAATATTTGAGACATATATCTTGGATATGGGTCCCGTTCGCCACCCTTAGTTTTACCACACACTTTAACAAACACGTTTTGTCTTACATGGGTTAGAAGTTTCGGAATGAGCTGATTTTTGGTGAGGATGATCTCTATGGTGATGAGATCATCCTCACCAAAAATCAGCTCATTCCAAAACTTCTAACCCCATCAAAATTGATTTACAAAAAATGGACGGTCCACGATTTTTCAACGTGTAAACATGGGGCTAAACATTTCGGAATGGGCTGATTTTTGGGGAGGATGATCTTCTAATCATAGAGATCATCCTCACCAAAAATCAGCTCATTCCAAAACTTCTAACCCATGTAGGACAAAAAACGTTTGTTAAAGTGTGTGGTAAAACTTAGGGTGCTGAACATTTCCCCTTGGATATATATACATATAAATGAGTGGGGTATTTACAAACACAACTTCTTTAAACGTCATGCATGGAGCTAATGGGTCATTATATTTACATGACACTTTATAATTTACAATTCAGGTTCTTATCCATATTTTAACACGCATTTCATCACTAAAATAAAAGGTTGTCACGTTATTACGACCCCCTTTGCGACCCCCTTTGCGACACACCTTTTTGTCTTATATGGGCAAAAATGTTTGGAATGAGCTGATTTTTTGTGAGGATGATCTCTATGGTGAGGGGATCATCCTGGCAAAAAATCATCCCATTCCAAAACTTCTAACCCCATCAAAATTGATTTACAAAAATTGGACGGTCTATAATTTTTCAACAAAAATCGGACGGTCTAGAAGTTTTGGAATGGGCTGATTTTTTGCCAGGATGATCCCCTCACCATAGAGATCATCCTCACAAAAAATCAGCCCATTCCAAACATTTTTGCCCATATAAGACAAAAAGGTGTGTCGCAAAGGGGGTCGCAAAGGGGGTCGTAATAACGCAACTCATATATATATATATATATATATATGGGAAATGTTCAACACCCTACCATTTACCCAACAATTTGCCCAACATGTTTTGTCCTATATGGGTTAGAAGTTTTGGAATGGGCTGATTTTTGGTGAGAATGATCTCTACAGTTAGAAGATCTTCCTCACCAAAAATCAGCTCATTCCAAAATTTCTAACCCCATGTTTACAAGTTGAAAAATCGTGGATCGTCTTTTTTTGTAAATCATTTTTTATGGGATTAGAAGTTTTGGAATGGGCTGATTTTTGGTGAGGATGATCTCCTCACCATAGAGATCATCCTCACCAAAAATCAGCCTATTCCAAAACTTCTAACCCATGTAGGACAAAACACGTAGGGTAAAGTGTAGGGTGTTGAACGGGACCCATATATATTTCGGCACCCAACATTTTGGCAAACATTTTGCCCAACCATTTTTGTCCTACATGGGTTAGAAGTTTTAGAATTAGCTGATTTTTGGTGAGGATGATCTCTATGGTGAGGAGATCATCATCACCAAAAATCAGCCCATTCCAAAATTTCTAACCCCATCAAAAATGATTTATAAAAAATGAACGGTCCACGATTTTTCAACTTGTAAACATGGGGCAAGAAGTTTTGGAATAGGATTTATATTGAGGATGATCTCCTCACCGCAGAGATCATCCTCACCAAAAATCAGCCAATTCCAAAACTTTTAACCCATGTAGGACAAAAATGGTTGGGCAAAATGTTTGGTGCAGAACGAGACCCTATATATATATATATGGGTCCCGTTCGGCACCCTAAGTTTTACCACACACTTTAACAAACGCGTTTTGTCCTACATGGGTTAGAAGTTTTGGAATGAGCTGATTTTTGGTGAGGATGATCTCTATGATTAGAAGATCATCCTCCCCAAAAATCAGCCCATTCCGAAATGTTTAGCCCCATGTTTACACGTTGAAAAATCGTGGACCGTCCATTTTTTGTAAATCAATTTTGATGGGGTTAGAAGTTTTGGAATGAGCTGATTTTTGGTGAGGATGATCTCCTCACCATAGAGATCATCCTCACCAAAAATCAGCCCATTCCAAAACTTCTAACCCATGTAAGACAAAACACGTTTGTTAAAGTGTGTGGTAAAACTTAGGGTGCTGAACGGGACCCATATATATAAATATATATATATATCATATAATATTTCACTTGCCTGCACATGCATTTTACTAGTTTGTAATTAGTTTAAAACATTACTATAATTCATGACCATAGCATCCATTGATCAGATTATAACACATACAAATTCCGATTGAACTATTTGAATTACATGTTGGACTGGATCAGTTGAGTCAAATTGGCCTCAGGATGTGACCCAATCCAATAAATTGAGTGTTAAAAACAACTATAACAACAATTTCATACTTTTTGCAAGGTCTACTCCTTCATGAGTTGCTCATGGTACCACACTATATTATCTACTTCGTTGGTTCAATAGTTAGGCTCGCATTCAGGTTCATGTTTCGTGTTTCACCACTCTAGAATAAACCCAATCTGTAGGGGTAGGTAGAGATAATTCGTTTCTTGATTCTCTTTGGCTCCTTTATCAGTTTGCTAGCTTGGTTTGCTTGTGCACAAGTATATATAATTCAATTATATATAAGCTATAAGTTCAATTATAATATTTAAAAATTATAAATTAAATCTAAACAAATTAATATAATAATCCAAATTCTAATATAAACAATGAAATATATATAATAAATTGGTTTGGTTCATCGAACCAATTAAAAAGAACTAAATTGTTTGGTTCGCCAAACTAAATGTTTTGGCTCTCCAAATACAATCAAAATTTGGTGAGTTCCTAGTTCACTTGATTTTTCAAACTGCACAGGAACTAGCTCATTTCTTTCGAATTTGGGGTGTGGACTAGTACCAATGATAGTTACCAATCAATCATACCCATAGGATATATTTTTTTAATAAATTTCAAAATTTGGTTGAACTGTTTGAATTACATGTTGGATTGAATTGGTTAAGTCAAATTAGACTCGGTGAAGTCCAATCGAAAAAACTAAGTGTTAAAACCAATAGTACAATAAAAATTTCATACTTTTTACACAGGTGATGAGTTGTTCGTAGTATTACATGCTAAAGTGTGAAGTTTACAACAATCCATCACAGTTGTAGGATATACCATCTAAGAACAAATTGAATCACTTAGGCTATACACCTTATGCAAAGTTTTAGTTGTTTCAACTTTAAACTGAGAGAAAGAAATGGAGATAGGAGAGATCGAGGAGAGTACATTTGATAAATTCTATTGCATATTACGTGATAAGAGTTTTCATACTAGACGTCAAATCGGCAGTCACAACAAGGATCTGCATAAGAGAAGATATGTGAAGTGGGTCATAGTGCATTTAAGAGAGATGCTGAACTTAACTATCACAAGGCAAATTATTGGTAATTATTTTGAAGTTTTAAACCATATAATACCATTAGCATTATCATGATTAACAAAAAGAAATTTATATTGTGTGGAACAGTCCTCTACACCCCCATGCCGCACGCAAGAAATGAAGCAGTGGATGGTTCCTATTCTCTCTAGAGTGTCTTTTACTTCATTTCTTATGTGCCACAAGGGTGCGGAGGATTTTGTTCATATATCTTATCTTCCCCCTTATGAAGGTCATTGTCATGCCTATCCATTTGATGTCTAGTATCAAAACTCATATCATTTATTACACAATAGAATTTACCAAATTCAATCTCATCCATCTCTTCCTCCCTTTCTTTCCCTCACAGTTCAAGGTTGAAACAATTAGAACTTTGCATAAGTTTCATAGGTCGTGATTCAATATGTTCTCAGATGGCATATCCTACAGTTCTGATGGATTGTTGTAAATTTCACTCCTAGCATGTAATGCTACGAACAACTCATGAGCCTTATAAAAAGTATGAAATTCTTATTGTATTGATGGTTTTAACACAATTTTTTTTAGGATTGGAGCACACTGAGTCCAATTTGATTCAACCAATCCAATCCAAATGTACCTAAAATAATTCAATCGAATTTTGAAATTTATGGAAAAATATATCCTATGGCTATGATTGATTCATTGTTGTAGACTTTACCCACTTAGCATGTCGTACCATGAACACCTCATAAAAGAGAACCTTGTAAAGTGTAATTGTACTGATGGTTTTAACACTCAATTTATTGGATTGAATCATACCCGAGTAAAATTTGAGTCAACAGATCCAATCCAACATATACCTTAAATAATTTAATAGGATTTTGAAATTAATTGAAAACTACGTCTAAAAAAATAATTTTTTACTGATTTTGATGACAATAAATTAATGTTTGTAGAATTAAATTTCATTACCAAACATGAAAAACTTAAGTTATATTACAAAATTTTCCTTAGTGCTTATTATTGAGAAGGTTATTTTTATAATTTAACTTAATTTTTTTGGTAAAAAAAATTTTAAAAATTAATTCCAAAAACAAGAAGTTACTGTTTCCAAATATTTTTTATTCCTATCAAGAACAAAATTTTGGAAGGTTCCATGTAGGGTTGAATACTTTGGATGCCTCCCTACCATAGAAAGGGGAAAATAGGCTCCAAAAACCAGTGACATGTATCACTAGAATACCTATATAAGTATTTGATACTGCCATCCTCAAAATTAAAGATCCTGCAAATGTCTCTTCTTCTATACAATTATAATGAGAGAAGACCGAGTAAGAGGGGTTTGACATAAAAATTTGTAATCCCATAAGTCCCCTCACCTTTTACATTTAAACTTAGTGTGATGAGGGGTCATTATCTTCAAAATCAGTAAAAATACTGTAGCAATGTGATTTTCGACTATAAAAAATCCTGTTACTACTAATGTTTCAAGTAACCAAAATTATTTTTTGAAAATAGGCATGAATGGGCACTCAAAAAATGATGTTGGAAAATCCGTTTGTTGACTCTCACGTATATAAGTTGTTGATCTACCTAGAGTCAAGGTAAAGCGGTCCAATTAGAAAGTGGAAAAGGTGTTGGCCATTTTGAAAGGTCTTCAAAGTTAAAAAAAAAATGGTAAGATGATAAGTATATGCATGGAATGGAAATGCACGAGTATGATAAAAGTTTATAACTAAGTGTGTATATGCCAAAGGGGGTGTCTTGCACGTCATGAAAAGAAGTTACAATTGGTAGGAGGACATAAGGATTATCCAATGGGTGAGGATGTCCTTTTAGTGCTCCTTCATCGAGGATGGATGCATGAATGCATGATGATATTAGCCTAGGCTTTTGGGGATATTCCATACACAAGCTACTCTTAGAACCATGACACTTTGTAGAATTCATGTGTGTGTATCTCATGATGGGAAACATTGCCTAAGACCTTAATGGGTTATTAGGGAAAGCCCAACATTGAGAGGGTGCTTGCCATTTTGGAGTGAGAATGTAGGATCAGAGGACATGGAGGTTATCTTATCAAAGGAGAGATCCATGTCATCCATATTTCATTGTCATGTATGTAAGCATGCGCATGCATGCTTAGACATAGCTAGAAATTTTGTGGTCCTCCTAATGAACTGGGACCCCATTTATCATCATGGCCATGAATGGTAGGTATGTGTCAATTGTGTAATATGGTAAAGATGATAAAATGACAAGGGTATGAAGGGCTTCACCTTTACGATTAAATTGCCTTGCACATTTCATGCATGATGTTTAAGTCTAACCTACAGGGGATGAAGGACAGTTCTCCATTACATTCTAGAGTAGTCTAAAATGTGAAAAATAAAGGAAAGGGGCGTAGAAGAGGGAGGGGGTGCAAAAAAGAAAATGAAATAAAGCTACCCTAACCACCTTGGAAACTTGAGTTCTTTGTTCTTCTTCTTTACCTTTAAAGCCTTCAACGGAGGTGGGGAAGTAATAAGTAGAAAAAGAAAAGAATTCGTAAAGGGTTGAAATGAAGGCAAGTTAGAGTGAAATGAAGAGGCTTGGGAGAGATTTGAAGCTAGAGAATGGTGCTTTCAATCCATAAGAAAGGCCTCATTTTATAGACTTTTAAGATAACTTTTGAGGGCAAAATAGTCCAACCCTAAGGGCTTTAGATATTGGCATGGGATTTGCATGAGTTACACGTTGATCTTCAATTTTGTTGGGGGAAAAAGGTGGATATTTGGCATGGCCCTCTTAAGTTATGCCCATGCCCATGTGGGTGTTGTCACTTGGCAAAGTCTTGATGATAGAGGGAAAAACATGTGGTAGGTGAAAAATGGTTTTAGGAGAAAGAATGAGAGAAGGACATGTGGAGATGTAATGTGGTAGGTGAAAAGTGATTTTAAATGGATGAATGAAAGAAGGATATGTGGAAAGGTGAACTTTGGTTCTTATATAAATATCTCAAAAAGTATGAGTAAAAACATATTTTTACAATAGAACCTCTTAAAATGTGACATGTAGAAATAAAGGACCAAGTACACATACTTTGATTTTTTTTTTTTTTTTTTTTTTTTACCTTTTAAGGGCAAAATGATTCATTCCCATGAGTTGATTTACATATTTAAAAGATTTTCAAACACTTTTCTCTTTGAATTTTCACTTAAGGTAGGGTATTAGTGGAATTTCCTACCAAATGGATTCTAGCAATGGCCAACAATGAAATTTTTTGAGAAATGAGATTTATAGGACGTTGCCAAGTTGCTCTTTTTGGGAATGGTAAAATATCTATGGACCAAAATAATGCAATATTAGATTTTTCAAAGGGGCAAAAATCTTCTCACTATTTATTTGGTTTCTTTTTTTCAAATATTATTATTATTATTATTATTTATTATTTAGAGTTGTTACATGTTTCAAGGACTGAATTTGTTTTAGGCTTTTGGGCCAGGATTTTGAAGGTAAATCCTAACCCAATAACTCCTTCTTTTGCACTTGCTTTACTTGGATTTAGGCCTTAACTAAGTTCTCAAACCTTATTTTTTGGATCGGATTCATGCAATTGGGGATGTCTTCAATTAAAATTTTAACATTACAAAATTATCCTTTTATATTGTCTTCAAGGCTAATATTTTAAATAACAGAAAAGCTTTTATTATGAATCGTACGCATTTGCCCATGCCATCTAATCCTAGTTAATCAAAACGCCTAATAGGATCCACAATTTATTTATTTTTTATAACAAGATTTCATCATTTCAAGCAAGAAGGAAGAAAAGATAAGAAAGTAGGGAGAGGACAGCTTGGATAAAATACTGATCAAGAAAAAAGCAATTAAGGTGAACCCAACTAACAATGCATCATACTGGGTGGATCACAATTCTGAACTGAAATAGATTGATCATGTCCAACAAACTAAAATCATGTTAAAAACCCTGTTCTTAAAAAACATGTTTGCCAAATGTAATATCAATATGGTACTACTGTCAAGAAAGATAGCCCTAAGACTGAGATGAGAGGATAGTTTTTGGAGTCATGATAATCTGACTACACCACACGGCACACTTGATTGACTCTCTTGACGTAACAAGTTCAGGAATTGTAGATCTGTACGCCTCGGGGTACACAGTTACCTCGGGATACATATTTTTATGGGGAAATGCAATTTTGTATCCCGAAGCATACAGGTCTACAGTTCCCAAACTTGTCATGTCAGGAGAGTCGAAGGAGTGTGCCACATGGGGTAGTCAGATTATCACAATTCTATTTTTGTTTTCTCAAGAAATGGAACCCCCAACACCTATTTGCACCCACCATTTTGTTCTTGCACAACAAAAAAATAAAGAAAATAATCCACCTGTTTCCTTTATTTTGGAAACACATTCCTATTGGTCCACGTGTATTTTGAAAGCCATTTCAAATTTACAAAAATATCGACGTTTTATCCTTGTTGGGATGCTTCATTACACGTGGATGAATCCTGAATCTGTAGCCAAGCTTACTAATGTTTCTTTAAAATGGACCGAGTCAGACTTGCTGATGGTAAGTTCCATGATTTTATCGAAATATAATTGCATAGTAGTTTTTAGTGGCAAAAATAAAATGTCACCACTGTTGGTGTTACACTAACAACATATAGTGACAATTCAAAATATAACGGCTAAAATGCATGACCATATGAAAAGATTTAGTGACAAATTCTATTGTATTGCCACTAAAGATGTAAAATTTTAGTGGCAACATTTCTTGTTGTCATTTGGTTTTCACCACTAAAATATATCTTAGTGACAGGAATAAGATTTTGTCACTAATTTATGATTGTAGATTTTTGTAACTGACATAATGATCACATGAAGAGATTTAGTGACGAATTTTTTTATTATCATTAAAGGTGTAAGCACTACAAAAAATGAGGTATTTAGAGGCGGTTTTAAACCGCCTCCAATTTCGAATAAACCGCCTCCAATATGATTAAGGGCGGTTTTGTCAAACCGCCCACTATAGTGGCGTCGCTTATTCCTTTTAGTGGCCGACTAAGGGCGGTTTTAAAACCGCCTCTAAATAATGATTTTAGGGCATTTTCTTATATTTTAGAGGCTATTTGAAAACCGCCTCTAATAAAAATAATTTAATGGCTGTTTTAAAATCGCCTCTAAAGAATATGATTTAAGGGCGGTTCTTATATTTATAGAGGCTATTTTAAAACCGCCTCTAATAATAATAATTTAATGGCGGTTTAAAAACCGCCTCTAAAGAATATGATTTAAGGGCAATTCTTATATTTTAGAGGCTATTTGAAAACCGCCTCTAATAATAATAATTTAAGGGCAATTTTAAAACCGCCTCGAAATATTATTATTTGAGGGCAGTTTTTATATTTTAGAGGCAGTTTGAAAACCGCCCCTAAAAACAAATTAGTTTTAAAAAAAAAACAACATTAGAGGCAGTTCAAAACCGCCTCTTATGTTGTAAAAAAAATATTAATAAAATATTCATTCCAAAATAAAACCTACAATTATATAAATAAAAAAAGCTGATATTGGCACTACAAATTTCACTTATCACTTGTTTATAAAAAGATACCACAACCTGTAAATGAATATTTCACCAAACATAAGCTACAATCTACCAAAAATGTATCTATGAAATCCAAAAACAAATTACGCATTCACGAATATTTTCACTATAAGAAAAGAGACAACTCTATGAATTATAAACAAATGTGATATGATTCTTGGATTTAGTGTGCACTTGAAGCCAATCATCTCCCATACTCCACCCCATCTCCATGCTCACTCTGGCAAAATAAAATGGTGAAGCCATAAATCATATACAACCAAAATACTTGGATATCGTGAGGTTCGTTGTTTTGGGTAAGTAATCTAATTAACAATTTAGCGAAAGTGATGCAGAAGTATGGAAAGTAAAAGAAAATCACATTGTACCTTTTTGTGAATGAATGCTCTCACTTGTTTTCGGCATATTACCATTAAAGATCACCTTGAAATACAAAGAAACAAATAAATGGATAAAATCAAACAAGATGGCAATTATTTATTTACCCGATTTGTCCACTTAGCATACATTTTAACATATCAACCTGCAATTTCGACTTACAATACTACAGAGACCTGCAATACCACTCAATGTCATAAGGTTCCATATCTATCCATATCCAGTTTCAAACTCACATATCCCTATCCTTTCGGAGTTAGTTTAACCAGGACATGGTTCAATCCCAGCTTAGTCATAAAAACAACTCCTACATTAATCAACCCCACATTAATAACCTTGATTTGAAAGTTCAAGGGTGCCACTACAACCAAGTTCATCTAGTAAAAAAACATTCAACTTCACCGACAAGATACTTGCCAAGTGTCTGACTTAAATAATGAGCAACCTTTTATAAAGTACATGGAGATTCCCTAAATGTAAATCCATCTTGCTAGCTACCTCATTGACTATCGCCAATGGAAGACTTGAAAGGACCATATTCCTACAAACAGATTTGGATAAGGCTTGTGGTTGGTCACAATTAATAGGAGTTAATTGTGTTCGATCTGAGAAAAAAGGATACATGCAGTCAATGATTAGAGCTCATCTCATTGTCTTAATATTAACAACAAATCCCCAAAAGGCTAGTTCAAACTTGGTGCATTAGGAGGGTCCACCATTTCACACTTGTTATTGTTGAAGCAGTCTTACTACAAACTTAGTTGAACAAAGTGGGAGTGGTATAAGAGGGGACTTGGGAGCGAGGGTAGGGAAACATATATTGCAAACAAGTTTTAATTTAATTGCTACTAAGTTTTAGTTTAGCTTTTATGGAAAAAAAAAAAAAAACGAAGGTGGTGCCAGTTAGACTACAAGGATGATGTGCCAAATGTGATATACATAGACAGGGTGGAGCCTTACAGAATGGTAGGTTCTACTCTCTTGCACATGCACCACATGTGTTACACTGAGGCTGGTAGACAGTCTGTAGTCTACGGGGTAACCACTACAATTTTTACCTCCTAAAATGTTAAGGGAAACTGTTTTACCAAATACCAAGTACCAAAAGTAAAGATAACAACATTTAACTTGGTACACAGAGAAAGAAATTTTCCAATACAAAAACATAACTCTAAAGATATAGCCTATAAGAAGTAAACAGTGGAGTCATTAACAAACCTGCCAAAATATAATTTTTTAATAACGTATGCACTAAGTAGACCACTCTGCAAGAGAAAGAGAAGAAGGCTTATCTTACACACACAAGAAAGAGAGAGAGAGAGAGACTTACAAACACTCCTAACAATGTGCTTATGGTAAATAAATATAAGAAGTTGTCAACAAAATGCAAGGCAGTGCTGGAATTGATGTGAGTGAGATCATAAGTCTGGATTGCATTAAAAAGTACCACTGATGTAGCATCATTAACAACACCTTCCTCGAAAACTAAACTGTATAATAGAGGTGTCTCATCCTGATTAAGCACCTGTACCAGCAAATGAAATAAACTATAGTGTTTGTTTATTCCTATTTTGAGTAGTTCAAACAATACACAACTTTTTAAGTCTTTCCATACCTGCAATGTGCAAACAAAATCTGTTGCGGAAAAGATTGCTCCAATGGCTGAACGTAATCAAATGGGATACAGATGACAGCACAAAAAAAGGTGAACTAAAGCAAAAGACAGCATAAAATATAGGCGAGATAAGAAGAGAGTGAAATAAATAGAGTACCAAGATAATCTCCAATCTCCAGGGCACCTACGTCCATCTTTTTAAATATTTGTCTAGCACCTAAGTCATGCATTGGAGAAAATCATGAGAAACAAATGCGACACCTCTATTATACAGGACACCTAAGTCATGGTTTTCTATCAACATATCAATGCAGGACACCTATGCACATGTCTGTGTCTTTGTTACACAGCTTGTCGCTATCCACGTGCCTGCTCAAATCTAGATTTTAGTTCAATCCACGTTGGATGCTGTATCAAATCACAAAATAATAATAATAATAATCTGTAACAATGTGCCTACATGAGACTTTGGTCTAGTCCATAATTGAAGTAAGGCCCCAAATATCATATAAAAAAGAATGGACCAATGATGCTACATCACTGAATCATGGTAGGGCAAGGTCTGATAGAGATTAATGTGGACAAATTAACAATAGAAACTCTCTTGGGAATGAAAACTGACTTGATACATATTTGCTTCCTATTTAAATTAAAATATTGAACTAGTTCCATGCACAGTAAGAAAATTAAACATAATAAAAACATCAACCTTAATCTTCCAAGGCACACCACCATACATAGTTTTATATTTAATAAGGTACTGACATTACTGGACCTTGAATTGTTCCCCAACTATAATCCTTCAAAATCTCAAAGCTCCCCTTGTGATCGAATTAACATCTATGGGTTTGAGTCCACTCGGATCCGCATCGATAGCAAAATTGAAATCCACATCTGCAACAAATTGCAACCATAAAAGATTTTTAATTTACTTATATGTATGAACATCATCAAATTAATTAAAGCCCAATCTCCCAGCAAAAGAGAATGCAATATTTATGTAGTAGCTATAGCTAGGGAGTAAGTCAGGAAATAAATTAATCAAAACAAACTAACCTGCAATTGATATGTAAGCAACCATCTTTCTTTTCCACATAAAACTTGCAATTGGGGCATTTCATCCATTTGTTATCCTTAGCAAGCTCTATGACCTTAAGATCATCTCTTCCTCTGTCATTCTCATCCAAGCTTTGAAATTCCTCGCACACCATCTCCGAATGCCATGGCACCTTACACTGTGCACAAAACAATCTTCTGCAATATGGGCGCTCAGACTCCCTAACAATCTCCTCTCCATCATTCACCAACATATCAGCTCTTATGTCAGCAACTCCACCCTCACTTTCAATTTTAGTCTCCCATGAATTTGTTAGAATGTTGGTTGCCTCCACCATTAGGTTCACCATGCCCTACAATAATAGTATATATAGCTATTCAATTATATTAACTATATCATTAGTAAACATAATTAAAGAAGAAAAAATAAAGTACAAGCACAAAGCCTATTATTATAGAGGTTCTATTGTCACACCAACTTTTGCTAACAACACCCCAATTCATATGTAAATCATGACTTGAGAATGAGCAAGCATATTGGGGTGGCGTTAGCAAAAGTAGTTGTGGCAATAGAATCTCTCTATTATTATTATTATTATTTAATTACCTTAACTCTGTCCATGTATAACTCAAGAGCAATGACTTTCCTTTGGTGAGCCCACATGCAAATTGTTGACGTAGTTGTCATTTTTCATGTTATATACATGCCCCACTAGCTCCAAGGGAACAAAGATGATACCTTTTGTATAGATAATTATCCTCCCTCACTGTAAAGTTCATTCCACTGAAGCAGTTCGCTCATGTTTACAGGCTCGGATGATACACTTGCACAGACCTAGTTCCATAGATTGAGGAATTGAATGAGAAAAAATGAGCAATCCTAATATTTATTATCAATATTGAAGGACCAAAAGAGGTGATCACACTGGTCCAAACCAAATTGAAGGCTAACCATATTTGAAAGTCCAACATTAAGAGGTAGCAAGAAAGAGATTATGGGGGCAGACCATCCTTTGATGTATGTACCCAGACAGTAGGTTTTCAGCCATTCTCCTCAGACCCATCATTGAGCTAAGGTAAAGAACGGCCAAAAGCCTGAAGGAAAGACTAATGGGGGCAAAACAACCAACTTACGGCACATATGAGGACTTTAAGTTGGAATAATTGGGCGTAGATTGAACTTTTGAATGGAAACACAAAAAGAAAGTAGATTTTTTACAGATAACAAAATTACAGCATCTCATAATGAAAGTTAATTGATTGCAAATTACCACATACCTTATTGAACACCATTTGTGATTATTGCTTCTGATGTAAAGACATGTTAAAGAGGATGAACACAGCAGCCAAATATTTTCTCTTCCATCTGAAAAGTTGGCTCAAAGAGTTCTTTTCAAGCACATATAACTAAAATCATAAGAAAATCGCTGTCATCATCAACAAAACCTTACCCCAAAATTTTGGAATCAGCAGAATGAATCCTGACCCTCCATTCAATTCTATCTAAAGCCTTGTCTGTTGTTGATTCAAGGGTATTCATAACCATCTTGCTACCTTAATCCATGTTCCTTTAGATCTTCCTCTTGCTCTGTTAGAATCTAAGTCATAAATACAATCATATAAGACAACTATCATAGAAATTGTATTCTATCATCATCACCACCACCACCACCACCTCCATCATCATTATCACCAAATGAATCTTATTTCAATTGACTTTCCTCCATTTTATCTTCTATTATGTTATTCCCAAATTTTCTCAATGTACTCGGTCTGATTTTACCTTTCTTAGCTTTAAAACTCATCCATCCCAACATCTACATCTCTACCATACTCATTTTGTTCAATTGCTTATTGTTATCTTAAATTGTTTTGTTATTGTTTGTTTTTGTTTGATCAATACACATCTTTAAGTTCTTCAACTATACAACTAACCATAGTTTGCCCCCACTACAAGAAAATCCTGGCTCCATCCCTGTAATTGAGCTATGGGGCCCATGTTGAACCTGCGACTTATAACATTGAATTTAGCAATCCATAGAAACAGACCCAGTTTTGAAATGGCTATTGCTCATTAAAACACCCAAGTCAATTCCAATGGTTATACACTTAGATGACCCCAATAATCCATTATAATATTTTCAATTATCAAGTAAGTTTCTGGTTGTCTGTTTTCCTAAATTTTTGTCCATTATGTCCACCACTAACCTATAAGAAAAGATATCTAACTTTCTCCATGGTTTTAACTTTCAAGAGCTACTGCCACCCCTTCTCCATTTTTGCAAACCAATCTCACATAGAACTCTCTTTCCTCCACTTGAAACACATCCATCTATAAAACAAGGAAATTTTATGCACCTTAATATATAGATATAAAAAAGGTGGTACTTAGTAATTCTGTAAGTATTTGATATCTCTATATACCTGAATTATTTTCATGCAAATTTGGTACTTATTGTTTGCAATATGAGTGTTCTTCAGATTTTCGAAGGAACAGTGAAACCGGAACTGATACGCCTTTTTGCGATGATTCAAGTCCTGCTATTTCAGATTTTAGCTTCTTAGCTTGCATTTGCAACTCTTGCAAGTATGACACAGCATCTCCTATGATTGACGCCTTATCCATCTGTACATCGGAAAGAAAAATAGATTAAAAATTATTGCTAGGAAATAAGGAATAGGGTAGATTTTTAATAGATTACAAAGGAATAGCTTGGTGGTGGTAAATAATTTTGGTAACATTTAAAAAAAAGAACTTATATTGTCATTCCAACTTTTCTTATAACACACTAATTCATGAAATCATGTCCAACCAGGGGCGGAGCCAGGATTTTGCCCACATTTTTTGTGTGCTTATCGAGGGTATCCCCACCCTTCGGGTGAGACTAATCTCATGGGCACACCCCCCCCCCCCCAAAAGTCCTACGTGCAATTGGTTGAGTTAGGTCAACAGACCCTGGAGGGTGGTCCCAAAGAATTCATTGTTAAGTACTAATATCACCCTTATCACTTCAAACTTTAGAAAACATCTACAGCAAAAATATTCAAAATGTTTATATAGATTGAAAAAATGTGTAAGAGAAACACACCTTCCCTACAAAACCCCCAATGCATAGGAAATAATCAATTGGTGTAACCATGTGTTTGCTATGAACAATTTCCCCCAAGATTCGTTCAACTGTTGCACCATGATTTGAAAATCAAATAATCAAATGAAGAACAAGCAGTCTATTTCTAGTTCACTATACATGTATGTAATACCAATCTTTGATGATAGGTTAACTCCACTCACCTTTGGAACACCAAAAGATCTGAACTCAACAGATTGGATACGTTGAACAAAATCAATAATTGTATTAGGAATTGGGCATCCTTTGACAGTTCTAATGTAAGATCTCAAACTTAAGTTATAGTAAAGCTACAAAAACATCATTGTTCTAATAGTAAAGTAACTTCTATTTAAGATTATATAAAATAATTACCTCTTGGCCAGGTGCATCAAGCGAACTACTCCTTTCTTTATCCTTTTCCCTCCTCCTTTATCCGAGCTTGGGACCGGCAATGTAAAATGTTTAATTTTACATTGGCGGAGTTAAAAAAAGGTTTACCTAATAAGCAAAAAAAATATGAGTTAGTAACAAGTAAAAAAAAACAATATAGTAAGAAACATAAAATATGCGATACGAGATATTAACAATAAAAAAATATGAACTACTAACAAGCAAAAATATATAATAAAAGATAGGAAAAGTGTATGAAGTCTTACACTAACATATTAGTGTATGTGTACCTTACACATTCCAAAATAAAGAGTATGATGTGGGTGAAAAAAGTAATTCTTACCTATGTTGAAATAGTTCAAAAAACCCCAAAAATTACTGATGTTACTTAGTATTTAAAACAAAGTAGTTTACTAAAGACATTAAAAGAAAGAGTAACTCTTAAAAGTTACGGTAAATCAATCATCGTCCGGAGGCTGGGTAGAAGAGTCATGTGGAACTGAGTACGAATTTTCAAACTGCAAAAAAACAATATGTATATTATGAATTACATTGTATTACTTTATTATAAACCTTAAACAATAAGAATAAATACTTACTAATCGTTCCATTCCCATAAAAAAACGTTTGAGTTCCTCATGCACCATCCTATCAGCTTCTCTTTGTCGCGCAGCCTCGACCTTATCAGCTTCTCTTTGTTTCTCCACTTCAATTAGTTGATTTTCTAAAATTTTCACTTTATCCTTCAAAATGATAAGCTCCTCGGTATCTATGGATGAAGAGGCACCTTGGCTAGAAGATGATTCAAACAATGATGTTGGAGTCGGACCCAAGTCATACCCATGAACACGGCCAGGTTTCTCAGGCCCCATAACCTTAGCAAATATGTCATTCGGTCCGATGATGTCTTGAGAGTCCGGTGGTAAATCTTTCATGAGTTCTTTCATCTCATCCTACAAAAATATTTATGATTATAATTAATTTAATTAACAATTATTGACAATGATTAATTATAGTAAATAATTGAAATTTTTCAATAATGTAATTTTGCACTTACAATTTTCTTAGCAGCAACATCATCCATTGGAACGTTATCAGCATTGGTGTGGGTCTTGATAAATAATTCTGCTCGGCTAAGTCGACCCTTCGTTGGATTTTGCTTTTCCTATTCACATATTAGAAAATAACATAATAGTGATTAGTATAATTACATATGTAACTAATATATCAAACAAAATAAATACTATATTTATAATTAATGGAATATTAATATGATTGATATACCTCTTCATGAAACACACGTGAGAAACTCTTCGAACCACATGTATGAAGCATCGTCTGGTGGGAACGATTTTCTCGATTAATAGTACTCCGATGCTATACCAAAATCAATTAATTAATTAAAAACTCAACATGTAACGTTAACAAACTAAATTCTTTTATACAAAATATACCTGACCCAATTCAGAATTCCAAAAATCAATCAACGTGATCCATTGCTCAAGAGGAATATCATCTGGACAGTTTTGAACTCGAATTCTATCATCATTAAATACATTATAAATACGAGCTTTCAGTCTATGCTTATAGTCCTTCCATAACTTGTTAATTTTTTTCATTACATGCTTACGATGTTTAGAGTCGATGACAAATTTATCCTAGAAATCAAAGAAACCTACATAATTCTGTTAAAGATATCTAACATACCAAAACGCTCTGCCACACCCGTTCTTTGGCATCCTTATCAATTCTCTTCCATGATGGGACATCTAATCTAAGTAGATGTGGGTCTCTAGCCAAGACACCACAAAAACTAGACAACTTTTGAGCATGCTTACCATAAGCTTGTCCAGCCTTGTTAAAAAGTACTTCCGGTCTTCGATTATGTTCGACATTAAATATATTAATGCATCGAGTCGGACCTCGCTTTCTCTTGGGGGGCACTCCTGAAGACACCTCATCAACCTCATGCTGAAGTGAGTCCATCTACATTTACAAACAATGTTAGAACACAAATATGAAATCAAAATAAAAATTAATTAAATATTTATTGCAAATTTAAGTAATAAATAACTAATTTAACAATTATATTGATATACCGATGAACATTTAAATTAAATAATTCATTACAAAATATGAGCTCTACCTTAGTGATTTTCAAAATCAGAATCATTTGCATCATCAACAATATCAAATGAATGAGAAAGCGGTTCAGATAACAAGTGGGGAGGTGCATCGATAGTAACCCCTGGTACATCATCTCTAATCCAATTGACATCACCATCATTGCTCTCTTCAAAAATATTTCTATCAAAACCATCACCAAATGGATGGTTCTCCCATATATCGTCTTCCTCATTAACAATTTCCTCATTCATGTCATATAAATCTCTCGGTTTAATCTTTACAACAACATTCCATCCTAAATCAACAGGATCTTCTACATAGAAAACTTGTCGTGCTTGTGAAGCTAGTGCAAATGGTTCATCTGTGACTTTATCTCTTTGAAATAAAAGTCGTGTGAAGTTGACAAGAGTAAACCCATGATCATCAATCTTTATTCCTTTGCCCATTATCGTAACATCAGCCCAATCACACTTAAACAATACAAACTTAAGATTATGAGAATATGTCAATTCAATTATATCTGTTAAACGCCCATAATATATTATTGATCCTGTAACGGGTCTTTTATCTCTAACGCTTGCATAACTTGTACTAGTTGCAGTAACCGCAACACCACTATTTTGACTTTTACGTCCCTTCTCGTTATCCGATACACGAAATCTAAAACCGTTCTGAATATACCCTTTAAATCTTTTTGCAAAACTTTGCAGACCTAAACTTAAGCTCACAATTTCATCTGACACGATTTTATTTGATTTCTTCAGTAATTGCACCTGATTGAAGCGAAAAAATTAATATTGATGCATTACCAAGATAAAACTAATGAGTCATAATCATATTTAATCTATTTCACTTACATGATCCTTGAACCAATTAGTAAACATTTCATTTTATAATTTCTGCAGTTCATGAGAATTCTTACGTGAAAACTGCATTCTAAGAGAACGCATATGTTGTCTGCACAATCACAAAACTAAATTACATCACGTACACTTGTGCATAACTTAAATGATTCAAACAAAATTCTCTTACTCTATGTAACACGTAACATTCTTGTTGTTGAACAGTATGTAGCGATGTGCCTGTTCTCTTTCCAATTCCCTCAAATGAAATGTAACGACACCTCCTATCGCACAATCATCGTAATTTCTAATTGGTCTATTGAACCTTGTCTCAACATTATGTAGATATCTTGAACAGAATGTGAGACATTCCTCAGCCAAGTATCCTTCAGCTATAGATCCTTCAGGTTGAGATCTGTTTCGCACATAAGATTTTAATCTGTACAAATACCTATATAAAAACAAACATAATTTATATGAGATAATTGTTTGAAAGCAATTTGAGCTAAGATCATAATTACTTTTAATATTACGCACCTTTCGATTGGATACATCCAACGATACTGAACAGGACCACCTAATATTGCTTCTTTAGCCAAATGGATCGATAGATGCACCATAATGTCAAAGAATGCAGGTGGAAAAATTTGTTCTAAATTGCACAACGTTAGCGCAATGCGTTCCTCAAGTTGATGCAACTCCTGAACATTACATACTTTGCTACATAATTCACGGAAGAAACTGCACAATTCAATGATAACTGTAACGAGATTCTTAGGCAGCGATCGTCTAATAGCCAATGGCAACAATTGTTGCATTAAGACGTGCGAGTCGTGACTCTTCAAACCAGTAATTTTACGCTCTTTCATATTGACACGTCTTGTGATATTGGAAGAGTATCCATCTGGAACCTTCAAACTCTTCAATACCTTACAAAACAACTCCTTCTCGTGTCTGTCCATGGAAAAGCAAGCAGCTGGCAAATAAACTTTATTCGTCGTAGACACTATACGCGGGTGAAGTGTGTCCCTCAAGCCCATTTCTACCAAGTCCAAACGAGCCTTTAAGTTGTCTTTTGATTTACCTTCGAGATTCAACAAAGTACCGATTATATTATCACACACATTCTTTTCAATGTGCATCACATCCAGATTATGTCTCAATAAATTGTTCTTCCAATATGACAATTCGAACAATATGCTTAACTTCTTCCAGTTATCTGGCATTATATCATCTTGTGCTTGTCTCGATCGCTTCTTCCCAACTTGTTTTCCAAACTTAAACGCAATCCCGTTCAATAAATTTATAATGTCATTTTCAGACACAACCAATGGTGAAGTCCTATCTTCCACCGTGCCATCAAATGATCTTTTTTCCTTCCGAAACCTATGGTGCGGTTTTAAAAAACGACGATGGCCCATGTAACAATGTTTTCTTCCTTTATTCAAATATCGACTACATGTATCCTTATTGCAAACAGGACACGCAAGTTTTCCTTTTGTACTCCAACCTGATAACATTGCATAACCAGGAAAGTCACTAATGGTCCATATCAAAGCTGCACGCATCTGAAAGGTCATTTTTTGATGCATCATACGTCGTTATTCCGCATTCCCACAATTCTTTCAATTCTTCCACCAGAGGCCTCATGTAAACATCTATGTCATTTCCAGGACTACTAGGACCAGGGATCAATAGGGATAAGATCATATTTGACTGTTTCATACACATCCACGGGGGTAAATTATATGGAATAAGAATCACAGGCCATGTGCTATGAGAGATGCTCATCGTCCTGAAAGGGTTAAAACCGTCGCTAGCCAATCCAAGCCTTATATTACGACTGTCTGAAGTAAATGACGGATTATGATCGTCAAAATATTTCCATGCTAATGAGTCTGCCGGGTGCCTTAACAAACCATCCTTCGTACGACCCTCGTCATGCCATCTCATGTTAGAAGCAATTTTGGTTGACATAAACAGTCTTTGTAGCCTTGGTTTTAAAGGAAAATATCGCAATATCTTAGCCGAACTTTTGTTCTTAGCCCTTGGATCATCTCCTTCCATTTTCCATCTTGAAGCACCGCATGTATCACATTCTTGTTTCGCACTAGTCTCCCTCCAATATATCATGCAATCGTTGGGGCATGCATGGATCTTAGTATAGTCGAGACCTAAATCTGATATGATCTTTTTTGTCTGACTAAAATTTTCTGGCAATGTCGACCCATCTGGAAGTACCTCCCTCAACAATTCAAGTAACATTGTAAATGATTTGTTGCTCCATCCACTAAGACACTTTATGTGAAATAGTTTGACGATGAAAGATAATTTGGTATGTTTTGTACAACCAGGATACAACTCTTTCTCTCCATCACGTATCAGATTGTAAAATTTTTTAGCTTCTGCATTTAACTCACTATTTATTGTGTGCATACGACTACCCATATCACAATTTGCGTTGGGAATTCTAAAAATATCATTTAAAAGATCTCCCATTTCATCTCCCATACTTTGCACGTTTGATCCCACATCTGAATCTAAATTCCACTCTCTCGATGATGATGATCCAATATCTTCACCGTGAAAGAACCATCTAGTATAATTCTTATCGAATCCAAAACAGATCATATGGTCATATGCATTTTCTTTACTCTGATATAATACATTGTTACATTTCGGGCATGGACACTTCAACTTCCCATTAACAATGGCTCCACGCTTAAATGCTAACTCAATGAATTCTTTTACCCCTTCAATATATTATTGGCTAATCCTAAGACATTCAACATATTTGTACAATCAATATATAAAGAGTGTAACATTCTCACATTAAACTTAATAAGCTATCAAATATAAACATACCTCGACTTATGAATCCAACTCTTATCCATTAGGGGTGTGTTTGTGAATCTAACATCCGTCAAAGAAACCGACACTAAAATGGAGAAACGAGAAAGAGTCACATATATTCTAACTTATATATCACAACATTCCTAAAACTTCATACTTGCCTCCAAGTAAAAAACGAGGTTAGTCATCGTCCATGAAGTATTTCTAGAACTACTTAAGGTATGAATCAACCAAGTATACCAAACTCATTACTATGACTGAGTAATAAGAAATTTAAAAGCCAAACATCTATATAATGTACCTATTGTTTTTCATAAGATCAATGAGAATAGAAATCAACATCACATCTAATAAGGAAACTATAAAAGTACCCCACGGATTAATTAAGGCAAGCCACGTAGCCGAATTATTTGGTCTTATATAGGTTAAAAGTTTTGGAATGTACTGATTTTGGGTGAGGATGATCTTTGTGATGAGTAGATCATCCTCCCAAAAAATCAGCCCTTTCTGAAAATTTTAACCCCCCTCATAAGCTTACATCCTATTCAAATAGGCATTCAAAAAGCTAATACTTTAGGAGATCATACTTCTTTTTCATCTTTTGACTAAGGCATACGCCTTATGGGAATATGTTATAGTATATTTTTTTCTTTGTTTTTTGTAGTATTTTACATAATAGGCTTTTGTAATTATATGGTTTCCCTTGTTATCATGGTTTAAAGTTTCGTGCCATTTTGGATAAATGAAAGAAAATTTTATTAAAAATAGATAATCCCTTTAAATATATTCCGGAATCATAGATTTTCTAACGCCCCCCTCTAACATACAACTCCCTACTCTCCCATCACAGAACTGTAGATCATTTGCCTTGGGATACAAAAAACCATTAATCTCTTTCTTTTGTACCCTGAGGCAAATGATCTACAGTTATGTGATGGGGGCGTATGTCATAGTGGGGCGTCATATCATCACGACTCTAACATAATAGAGACAATTCTATTAGTTCAAGTAGAGAGAAATAAAACAAGAGTCGGATCTCAATATCGTAATCACCCAAGGAAATATATTGAGAAAGAACCGGAAATAAAATATATTAGCCCAAACAAAGATAAATATATAGTTGTAACAAGTTATCAACCTCCCTTAGTAGGTTTAATTTCTTACTTTAACTTAGATATAAAAAAAAAAAAAAAAGAATTCATGAACATGAAGATGTTCATGTTTACAAAAAATTAGTGTAGGACTTTCCGAGGGGGTGACTTATTAATTAGTGAACCAGATAGGAGCAAGACTTATGAATTCTATGAAGAATAAATACCAGTGATCTCGCTATATCTTGTTTTAAGGTTTGTATGTTCTTGGCAATCCAATTGGAATTTCCAAACTAATGTGTTTTCTAGTCATTTCAATCAGAATTTGTTCATTCTATTTTTAGTTCCTCCCATCAATGAGAATTTTTTATGTGAGGTTTCTTGATTTCATTTCTCGTTTTCATATATGGAAAAAAAAAATAAAACAACTTTCCAACTTTTCTTATAACAACAATAGAAAAAAAGACTACTAATTGAGTAATAACAATAGAAACGTCCATAAATGAAATTGAAAACAAGACAACTACTAATTGAGTAACAACAATAGAAACTTCCATAAATGAAATTGAAAAGAAGACAACTACTAATAACAACTATTTGAACACTCCATCAATCAATAGCAACTAAAACACATAAAAGTGCACACACACATTTGAACAACAAGAATATAATACAACTCAATTGCAAGCTGCGAGTCTTATACATGTATTTGCAACTCAGTTGCAAGTTGCATGTATTATTAGCAAAAAAATATATATATATACACAAAATCAGATTTGTACTTCCCTAACTTTATCAAGAAAATTATATTGCCAATAAACAACTCAATAATATTTATATCATAACAAAGCATCTAGTTACAAAAAACGAGAGAAGTAAGCTAAGGTACAAATTCATCTTACACTTTCTTATGGATTGTTCAACAGATTCAATAACTCCTACTCAGTAGATTTCAAATATTGGGATAAAAAACACCCAATTTGATGAACAAAATATCTTTAAAAACCAAAAAAAAAAATCACTTTGATTACAAATTCAAGGCAACCTTTTGTGTTGATGGTGTTGTAATTCATACTCGTTTTTTTAATTAAAATGGGCCAATATGATAGTTAGGATTAGTGATATATAATCCTATCATATGACATAACTAAGGTATATGAATTGGCATATAACCACTTTTGATGCAAGTGTGATCATATTGCTATGTGATATATGATCACATATATCACATAATTAATGTATGTGATATATGGAAGCAGAATTGTAAGCATTAGTAAATGAACTTATTAGAAAAAAAAAATTTGAACAATGAGAAAAAAAGAAACATTGGGAGTGAAAAAAAATAAAGTAAAAATAAACATAATTCAATTATATGTACAGTTAAGGAATTAAGGATTGATATGGAAGCAGAAGTAATGTATCATTTAAGGTGGGGCCAAAGGTGAGGAAAAAAGTGAACAATGAGAAAAGTGGGAAACCAAATCTATGGCTTCACTGTTTTTTTGTTTCCAGCGTACTAATCCCATATTCCACTTGATATAGAGTTGTTTTTCTCTCACCAAATCTATGGCTTCACTGTTTCTTTGTTTCCCAAAGCATTTTTTAATGACTCTTATCACATATGCAGCAAACAAAGTCAAGAATGCAGGGAATAGCATTACAATGATGATCTCTAATACAAAAACACCAAAGCCAAATTTAAGATTTAGTAAAAATTTTAGTCTTTTGAACCTTGACGCAACATCGATATGCAGTAAATCTGGTGTATCTTGTCCTCCTATGCTACCACAGATTTCCTTAAAGTCAATGTTGTTCATCACAGTAAACCATCTATAGCCAATTGCAATACAACATACTATGATGGTAAGAATCTGAGTCACAATCACCATCTATAATACGAAATCCCACAATGAAATTCCATCTTATTAAGGAGGGATTTAAAGGCAGCATATGATAGAAGCACTGTGCAAAGTGTGGGAATCATGCACAAAATCATACCAGGTGGGCTATTAATGAGTAACAATTGAGCTACAGCCCAAAGATCTCACTGATTGGTTCAGTCTATTAATCCAGCTAATTGGCTATATTTCATTCTAGCTTAACTTCAATAACTGAATCAAAGCAAATTAATTAAATTAGGTATTAGGATCATTAAACCACTTGGGTTGTGGGGTGTAGTCCATCCAAGATGTTACCCAAGTATAAAAATATGAAAATAAGAAAGAAAAAAGAAACAGATTTCCAAATTAATGTATTCTTTTCAGATCTGATCCAATAGAAAAATAGTATTTTTTTAATCGGTCCCAATTTGATCTTTATTCGATTTGATAAAAATATGTATAAGATTTAATGTACATTACATATATAAATATCATCTATAATATTTTATATCAAACACCTTCCATTTTTCTTCAAAAAACAGCACAAATTACCATCAAACATAAACAAATTAAAAGAAATATTAAAAAAAATTGAAAAATAGAGCAACAAAGGGTTTGAGAAGAGGGGTGACTACTTACATTATTTAGAGCGAACAATACAACGAAAATTTTGGAGACTTGGTTCTCTCTGATCTACCAAATACTGTAAATAAAATTTTCTGAAAAAAAAAAATAAATTAATTCGAATTAATGTTGAACCTAACGATTAAAAAAAATTCATAGAAAATCAATTGATACAAAGAAAATGGGAAAAAAAATTTACCCGTTCCAACTGTCGACAGATTGGGGTTTTGAAAAAAAACCCTCTTTCTTCTTACTTTTTTTCTTCTTCTTCTTCTTCTTCTTCGTCTTCAACCTTGATAAATAATTAGAGAATGGGAGAATTAGAGAATGGGACAGAAATATATAGTGGGAGTGGGAGAGAGTGAGGGAGGAGAAGAGGAAACGAAAAATTACCGCCAAATTGGAACCCGCGAAGAATCCATGTTGAAAACGCCTCGATTCGTCGTCTCTCTAATGGCCGAGCCTTGATTTGGGGTTTCTAATGGCGGTTCACTAAATGGCCGTTGGAAACGCCTCGACGATTGAAGAAAATTACCTCAAATTTTGCAAAGAAAAATCCATCGGTTCTTCCTTCTTCAGAGGCGTTTCCGTTGGAAACGCCTCCAATCGATCGGCTTTAAATCTGAGCATATAAAAATTCCGACGATTTTTGAAAGATTGCCTCCCATGCTCTTGATTTTGTGGCTGTTATGAGAAGACGCCATTAAAATCGATCGACATTTTGGAGAGAAAAAAAAAATTGTGGGTTTAAGAGGCGTTTTCGTAAAAAACGCAGGCAAATCCCTTGTTTTTAAGGCTTTTTACATAGACGCCCTTATTTTTAGCCTCTAATTCTTATCTTTTTTGTAGTGAAGGCTTTTGCCGCAACATTTTTTGTTATCACTAATGATTAGTTTTAGATACAGGTTATTTTTTGCCACTAAAACTTACTTAATATGAAATTCCAACAATCCTTGAACTGGGGATCCACGTCATCAAATTCAAATTGATGGGTTAATTTGTTACTCAACATAGCTTGGAGTGGATCTTAACCTCATCAATTTGTGGCACCCAAAAACATGATCTGATGCCACGAGGTTATAAAGTATAAAATTCTAAGAACTTTGAAAAAGAATTTTGAATTTTTTTTTTATTTTCAGTTTTCACCATTACATTTTATATTTAAATTAGGGAGTTTGGTAGCCATTCATATTCAATACCTTGGATCAAGCTCAAAAAGGAATTCTTTGATTTTTTTTCTTTTTTCTTTTCTTTTCCCATGAAATCTAGAAGTCGTGGTGTTGGATTGCCAATTTGATAATCCATGTGGGTCCAAAAACCCTTAGTAAGATTTGAAATCTTATTAAGCTAGTCATACCGTCCTAGTCCATAAAGTAAAGGCTTGCTTTGTAACGAACTTGATAGAGTAAGGGAGTTTTGAAATAAAATTGCAATAGAGGTCTACCCAATAAATCTCTCTTTTTTAAATTTAATTGAGGTGTAATAAGTAAAATTTGGGGTGCCAATAACATCTCTCAAAATTTTTAGGTTCCCAACTTACTCATCAGCTCCCTTAATGAAATTTCTTTGTAACTCCTCTCTCTAGACTATTCCTTCCCCAAAATTAAAAATCCTAGAATATCATCTAGGGTTTTCAAAATCATCATCAACTCTTCTTCCTCTACTTCGACTGAAGACTTGGTTACAAGAGACAATCAAGACGGGTTCCGAGAAATCAAGAATTGATTAGTTGTGTAGAGCTCGCGTTCAATCGAGTATTCGATATTGGATTTCTTCTCACCGGAGCATGTTCGATAGTGTTATCAACCAAAACGTCGATATTTGAAAAAGGAAAACTATCTTTTGAACTTGATTTGTTCAAATCTCTGAAGTCTACACACATCCTAACTTTTCCATCTTTGTTGGGAATAGGGACCACCTTAACAATCCATTTAAGATATTCTACCACTTCAACAAACTCAGCATTGATCTATCTGGTGACCTCTTCTTTGATCTTGAAAGTCCATTTTGATTTCATTCGTCAAAGTTTCTACTGAATTGGAAGAGCGTCTAGGTAGAATGGAATTTGGCGTTGAACGATGTTCATGCTTATACAAGGCATATCCTTATAGGACTACACGAATACATCTTTAAATTTTCTAAGAAAGTCCACTATCTCTTTGTGTTCTTCGAGGGATAAAGTAGTTCCAATCCAAACTTTTTTAGGACTATCTTTTTTTATGTTAACTACATTTGTTTGCTCCATTAAAGGTTGAGTCCGATATTCAGCATCTCATTCATTATCTCTTTTTTTAACTTAGAGGGAGTTTCCTCATCAGAATATTCTCCTTCTGAAGTTAGGTCATTAGTTAAGTCGTTATTGCACTCAAGGTACTCGAGAATTTTCTTCATTTCATTAACTCCAGATGGTGTAATAAAAAACATTGTAGAGTCAACTAACTGACTGGCCTAACTTGGTAAAAACAATAGGATTAGACTCAACAAAAATTAAAGGAGTCAGAATGCGAAAATTATAAATAAAAAAAAGGCCCAATAGTGGGCTTAATTATAAACTGGGGACTCGAGATACCAGATCCAACTGATAAAATATAAATAGTACAATCTTCTTTGAACATTTAAGCGAGATTAAGGCAATCCATGGCAGCTTGCCAATCTTGTATTTTCTCTTCTTCAGATTTCTTGTCTTTTTCATCCTTAGGCTAGTCCATCTTGAAGAAGATCTTAAACCCTGGTAAGCGAGTATCGATGATGTGATCAATGAACAATTCTAAAAAGTCAAAGTAGGAAAAATTTTCTCTTGCCTTCATAAAGTATCCATTCAATGTTTTGTAGTAGGGCTTCATCTTGATTACATCTCTAATACAACCTATCTTTTTTTGCTTTTGCTACGTCTCACTTTATTTTCCAATATTGAGCTCAAACTTCTTTGGTGGGTTCATATCCAAACCCAAAAGTACTGACAGCTTCCTTAATGATTGGTGCGGCTCTAATCATTTGTTGTCTACGATCCAAACCCATTCCAAGGTTGAAACGCATGTTTCTAAATATATTTGTCGCTAAATAGTTCAAGGTATCGTCGATGGGAAATAATCGTTTCCAGGCCCATCCAATTAATCAAGCAGACTTTTTCAAATTCAAACCCACTGAATTGTACTACTTGATATTCCGACTGAATTTCATGTAATGGTTCGATTTTAGTTTCTTGCCCATTCATGACTCTTACCATTTCAGCATCTTGGTTAAGATTGATTACCATGCCATCCTTAATGAACTTAACCTCTTGGTGCAGTGTGAATAAAACAATCTTAATCTAGTGCAACCATGGTCTTCTTAGTAATACGTTGAAAGAAAATTGTATATCCAAGACTTGGAATTCTTTATGAAAGTCGATTATTCTAGTAGATATCCAAAGATGCAAAACTCTTAATTTTTCGCTTTTAATATTGTCGTAGGCTCTAACGTCCTGATTAGTCAGTTGTAAGTCTCCTTATTTAAACCCAAGGCCAGTAACGATCTTCAAAAGATAAACATTGAGTGCACTTCTATTGTCAATCAATAATAAAGGAACTTCCATCCTATTGTAGTAGACTATGATGTATAGAGGCCTTGTGTGGCTTGCCCCTTCTCTCGGGAGATCCAAGTTACATAAATATAAGATGTTGCTGGCATAAGTTGCCCCCACTATATTTACCAACTGATTTAGAAAGGTGTTAAAAGAATATTGAGCTTTATTTAATGCCTTGAGAACTGCTTCCTTGTGAGCGGTATAGATCATGAGTAAACCCCAAAAAAATATATTATCACTTGATTTCTTCAATTGCTTAATTAGAGTATCATCTTCTTTGATAGTTTCCTTAATGGGATCTAATTTTTTTCCCCTTGGACAGCGTTGTAGGATTGTAGGTGTAACACCCCGGATTTTTAACTCATATCTCGAGGAAAGTAAATGGTGAGATTTGGAGGGAAATATCGAATGAGAGACTTAGAGTAAAATACTCGAATATTGCTATGATTAATTTTGAGGAAAACCGACTTTGTCATTAGATTCAAAAGGATCGGAATATATACATTAGCTTGTAAGCAAGTTCGGAGGAAAAAGTTAACAAATCATCGAATTTCGCGTTAAGTGGGATCCAACATAGTGGAATTTCGTTAGAGCGAGAATCGAAAAGATTTGATGATACCATTAGATCCGAATCGAAAAATTATTCGAAATGGTATATTCGTTTGTCGTTTTTCGAGTCCGAATAGTTAAGTTACGATCGAAACTAGAAATAAGGGGGAAATTACAAGTATGCCCCTCAGATTTATTATAAAAAGGGATCTGATTTCTTTTATTTCATTTTTCTCTCATTCTCTAAGAAACCCAAACGACAGCCATTTTCAATCCAAGGGTTTCGACCCATTGTCATCAAGTTTGTGCGCAAACGAAGCCGAGTTGAACATCGACGAAGAAGACAAAGTTGTCGGCCACGTCGAGAGCTACAACTTCACCATCTTTACTTACCCATTCTTGTTCGTTTTCCCCATCCTTCATCAAAACCAGCTGGGTAGCTCGAGTAAACCTCAACACCTTCCATCTGAGGGCTTCATCGAGTTAGGAGCTAGGTCTATGCTTCATTATAGAGGAGAAGGAGAACGTTATTGTCGGATACCTTGCGAACCCTTGCTCATTTGGCATCCAAGTCAGTCCAACCTCGACTCTCGAACCACCAACCTTGATCATTGTGTGAGTTTATCACGTTCGACGTCCACAACCAAGTAAGGGACTTCCGATTCTTATTGGTAACTTTAGATTTTCGAAATGTGCATTTAGGGTTTTGAAACAAAACTTATTGTTTGCATTTAAATCGTAGAAATTGGTGTTTGATTTCAAATTCATGGTAGAAGTAGGTGTTTTGTTTATGATTTATCGAATTTTGATAACAAAATCGTGGGTGGGTCGAATGGTTGAAAGAATGGAAGAAGAAATCGAAAAAGGGATCGAAAAACCCAAAAATCGCGAGCGATGTTCAGGCTGTAGGTGGGAAAGGTCGGTGCCACCGGCACCTACCGAAGGCATCCTGTCGGTCCCACCGACAGAATGTTGCTTCTGCCACCGACGAAATCAAGAAACCGTCGAAAACTTTGTTCTGTCGGCAGGACCGTCGGTCCCACCGACATCTGCCGATGACCAATCTGTCGGTTACACCGACAGAATCCTGGTTCTGCCACCGACAGCCACCGACAGACATAGTTTTGATCAGAACAGTGTTCTGACTCTTGGTTTGACCACCTCACACTTTATACACTATTTGTCACCATTTATTTCATTAAAAACATTTAAGTAAATGTCCTTTTACTTTAAGTTCTGTAATGAAATTAAGGTTTTACCCCCCATTTCGGAACAATGGGAATGGTTTTAAGATCCAAATCTCAAAGGATCAAAATCCGAATTTTGGTTTAAAGAACAAAACGTAATTTTCGACGTTTTCGGCAAGTTTTCAAAATGAAATAACTTTCGCGTTTCTTTGAATTAGATTACAAAAACTATATGGTGTCGAATCTCATGATCGAGACTTTCATTTCGAAAAACCCGTTTTCAATTTCGAGAACTTTGAAAATTTGAGTTTTTGACACTTAGCCAAATTTTCACCAGCTTTCTCTATTTTTAACAGCCTTGGTCCCGAGCATCGCTGGGACTTTGTTTTTAAATAAACTTTGAGGGTTTTTAATGGAAAGACCAAAAGAATTGATGGTCGATGTGAAAAGATGAAAAGTGAGAATGTCGAGAGAATGGGAAAAGGGAATGAATGGTAAAATGTCAGAATCACACCCGAGGGGTGATGTCTGCATTTTACATTGTATGTTGTGTGTAGGTTGGTGAAAGGATATCCAGGTTATTAATGAAAGGGTTGCATGTTTATTTCCGATTATGTTAGCGCTTGCGCTGAGTACTGTTATTTATTTTAGGCCGATTGGCCACGGTTGCATGGTAGGAACTGGATATCCGTTCTCAACCCTGTTCTGTTAATTTCTCTTTTGTTTTAAATGAAAAATCATATATGTACGTAGCTATTTTATGAGCTGTTAAAGGGTTTGTGAATGCCTGAAGGGATAGTGTGTCACATCATCCGGAGGGGTGCACTATCTTGGGATGTACGGTAGGGACCACCAAACTCATACGTGGTATGGGACGCGTATGAGAGTGGAGTCACAACTGGAATCCGGGTCCATTCTTTTCTTATCTTTACTAGTGAACGTGTATTGTAAAGGTGGTCGTATACGAGTGGAGTGTCATTTGGGAATTACATGCACGCCTGATAGGCATAGACGAAGATGATTAGTCAGTGATCACTAACAATCTAGTAGTAGTTGAACGTTCTGACACATCGAAAAGAGACCCATTGCTTACGGTCACGTCAAACGGCCAGCCTGAGCCGGATAAATGGTCACTCGTGTGGTAAGCGCAGCGACCGGCCACAAAATCAGGAACTAAAAGCCAGATTTATGTTGTAACATCATGTCCCGACTGGGAGCGATCCAGTCGTGAATCCCAACGCTCAAATTCCATTACTCCACCATTTGTACTATGTATCTGTTGTTATATTTCGAATTATAAATGAGAAGCATGTCTATTATTTCAATGTTGGCAATCTTATTTGCATAAAATGAAAAATGTATGATGAGTATGGATGATTGATGTTATGTGTAATTTTTAAAACTGTTTAGTTGCTCATCCCTGGCTATATGTATCAGTTAATCGTATTTTATCTTGTAAAACCTTGCATGTATTAAAATGTTCAGTATGCTTTATTCGATCATGCTTAGGAAGGGTTATTAGTAGGAATTGGCTGTGGACTTACTGGGTAACCATTGTTACTCACCCTTTCCTTCCTATTTTTTTTAGTTTCAGCACTTGCAGCTGTCGAGGCAGGCGTAGAGGCAGTAATTGAGGAGTATCTGGTCGATCAGATCGACGATCAGATTTTATTGCCTGGTGAGCACTAGGGCCACATCCCTTAGTGTTGTCAGTTTCATCCAGGATGTATGTAATTTTTGGATTTGAGAGTTTAGGCCTCTGTTAGAGTGAGAGTGTTTTGGTAAGCCTGTATATTGATAAATCTTCCGCACTCTGATCTACTTACATGTTAGATGTAATTAGTCTTCCGCTGTTATTTTCATGTATCTACATTTTTATATACAGATTTTGTTATAAATTGGTTTATCAGGTTTGAGTTCCGTGAAACGCTAACATAAACAGAGAAGACTATGCCGAAATTTCGAGGTGCCACCTAGTACCTTGGGATTTGGCCTTGGGATTTGTGTTAGCGTTTGGCGGGGCGCCACAATTCCAATGCTTTATTTTGTTACCAGATATGTTTTAGAAATCCGGATGAGGTATCTCGAACTGACAAAACTTAGAAACCACATTATGCTAGAAAAATACGACCCTAGAAACATAGAAATCATCATCTTGCAGACCAAAAAGAAGCTTCACAATAAAAATCACTAAAAATGACCAAATTACCAAAATACCCGTAACCTTAAAACATCCTTAGAGCCTACGTTACGTTTAGGAAAAGTCAATCAAACACATAAAATAACAAATCGAAACTAAATAAATCATTTCTCCAATTTTCACAAAATTTGACAAAATTATAAAAATGCCCCTCATAAAGTTCACTACAATTTCATACAAAAAACTTCATAAATGATAAAAACCAACATTCCCATTGAATTCCTTATGAAAAACTGATTCCAAAATATCCTAGAACTTGAAAAACGACTTAAAACGTAAAAAATCATCTCCGAGGGCAAAACGGTAATTTCACAATTATAATAATTAAAATTTTTGAAATTAATAAATAAACCATTAAATAATGTAAAGTGAAACATTAATAAAATCAATTTAAAATTTTGAACCAAAAAATCGATCAATCAGGCTTTCAGGCAAAATTGTTGATGGTTGCCAGAATATTTATTCAAGGACCCCTCCATTTGGGGGTCCAAAGAATTAGAGATATAATAAAAGGGAGTTCTCCAAAAATTAAAGTCAATCAAATAAGACTAAAGTCAATCAAGTAAGACTAAAGTCAAGATATTAAAAGTCAACCAAGAAATACTAAAGTCAAAGTATTAAAGTCAATCTCATAAGACTAAAGTCAAAACCCTAAATCAAAATCCTAATCTAAACTAATCAAGTCAATCTCATAAGACTAAAGTCAAAACCCTAAATTAAAACCCTAAAGACTAAGTCAATCTCATAAGACCAAAGTCAAAATCCTAATTAAAACTCTAAAAGAAACCATAATCAAACCCTAATTCTTCTAAAAAACTTTATAAATAGGAACCTCCACACCCTATTTTCGTATCAAAGAAAAAATCCTAGAAAAAGTAGGTGAAGAAGCCTCCACAACCTTCCCAAAACCCTAATTTTGAAGTCCTAACTCTTTACTTAACACCAATGCTTTGATTTTAGCCTAAAAAAAATACCTAAAAGCCTTTCAAAAACACCCCAGAATCCATAACAAATTCGAAGAATCCAGATCCAAGAAGGAGATACCTTACCTCGGAGATCAGAAATCAGATCCAGAGACAGAACGAAGCAAGGAGTACGGTACAAGGAGCAGTTTCACCAGATCTGAGGGAATAGAACCTTTGCGTATCGAAGGTAACATTTCTGTTATATTTTTATCTAGGTTTTGTCATTAGCAATGTAGTCTTATTTGGGATAAGTAGAGACCGGCATTGGCCGGGCGGGATTGGTGCCTAACACCTTCCAACCTCGTAATGTGATCCTCGGATTCAGTTTTTCTGTAGTAGATTAGTTTTTTATCCATTTTAGAGTTAGTTTGGTTCCTAGACCGTAATAACTAAGTGGCGACTCCCAAACCTCCAGGGTCAAAAGCGGATCCGCGCACCCCACGGATCAAGGGCGTTTTCACTCATCAAACTCTACCCTAGGATGTGCAAATTCATGGAGTTGTCGTATTCAACAAAGCACTTCTACTTTGGGCACAACATCCCTCTGAACACGTTCTCGAAAAGACTTATCGAGCTAGAAAGTCTTTAGAACCACTGATACTCTGCCTTGACTCACTATAGTTGGGCCTAGATGTTGTTGAAGAATACGAGAAATAAGATGGGGGAAGATAAGCGATCTATGAGAAGTCGTAGTGCTTTAGTAGACAAAAATCAATGTGTGAATGATAGCTCTAACCATGCAAATGGTCATGGGTCATGCCCCCTTCCAGGGACATACCTACCACATAATATCTCAGACAAAATTTCGTCAAAGACGGCATGTGACCCACTGATTTCCTTTGTTATTGTCATCATCGTATTGATGAAAAAATTCATCAGTTATCAAAATTTTATGAAGAAAATTATAAATTTTCATGCACGCAATTACTATATTTCTTTGAATAGAAAAAGAGTATGGTACGATCCTTTTTTAAATTGGGAACCGCACTTTCAAAACTCCGAAAGCCTTCTCAATTACATTTCTTAGTTTGGCATGTGCATGGTTGAATATTTCCCCCTTACATCTAGGACATCCACAACGAAAATCAGATAATTAATAACGTATATTGCGATATGGTGCCATAAAATCTCGTGTGTGCGTGTAGGCAACATCAACCAAATAATATTTATCTATATAAAAAAGAATACATTGTTAAATTAGAAATATATATATATATATATATATTATATTTATTACTAATAAAACTATATGAAATACTAATAATAACATATGAATGTATTGAAAATCTATTTGCAAGATCACGAATAATCTCCATTAAGACCCTTAAATCATATGTCACTCCTTCCCATTCAGTTTTCACTTATATAAATATCATATCAAAGTTACAAATAGCCCTTACATTTTGACAGTATTTAGACCTTCCCTTTCTAGTGTAAGGAATCTGTCTATTCGATGGACTGCAAGCATTGATGAGTATTCCATCAAAAATTCCCTTGTTAATTAATTAAATGAATACATTACTATTGGTAAAAAATATAAACATAAATATAAATTATCATGGGTAGAAAGTTAGGTACCTTAAATATTTGTTTAAATTGTCGATGAGTTCGAATTTCTTCCATTGGTTAATGAAAAGATAGCGATAGGATTATTTCTTTGGAAAAATACAACATAGTTAGTAAAATCTTATGAAAATACTTGTGGATTGTTTGCAATGAATGTTGGAATTGATTTTTTATTAGTCAATACTGACAATTATGACTCACTGTCATAAAAAATATTGCAATCATCTTCAGTATTTTCACATGTCTACTATCCACAAGCTATGTTCGTTATTGAAATAAATGACAAAGATTAACGAATGACTCATTTTCCATTGTTAACAACTCATAACAGTTTGATGAAGGACCCTTTAAGAGTTAATTCACAAATTGTGCACCCATAAGTGTTGATACATTGATTGCATCTCGAGTGATAGATTATCGTCTAATACGTTCCAATATGAACTTCAATATTAATATTATTAGTAGCCTCTGTTGTTGTGGTGTCATATTCACTATTGCATAAATAACTTTTATACATATAAAAAATAATACGATAATCAAACATTCCATACTCAAATATCCATTTAAAATAAGAGTGTTCCAACATTCAAGTCTATAGAAACCCATTTAAAATAAATGTTTCAACATGTCATAAACAACAAAACAAACAACAACATTCCATCAAAGATATAAAAAAATCACAGAACTACCATTAAGATATCACATATCAAAGCCTATGATAAGTAAATAACATTAAGCCAAAACAACAATAGTGTTGAATCTGTCAATTCCTTCGAAATTGGCTTATACTCATTTTCCTTAGCAAATGCATTAAGCACAATATTGTACAAGTGTCCTCATTTCTCCATCATCGTCATTTCATTCAAAGATTTCATATAGTTTTGTATCGAGGGTCCATTGTCTGTATCTTTCACAAGAACATCGATAAGTATTTGAATATTATTTTGAAAATCATCTTGATCGCTCTTTTTACAATATTTTTTTGATGATGAAGTATCCACAGGAGTTGATATATTTGGAACACTCTGTCCTAAATATTCATCATCCAAATTTTGTATTTTAAACTCTTCAAAATTTTGTGGATCCTTTTCAACTTGAGATGATACATCCACGGGCAACCCTTCTTTATGTAGACCCCATCTAATATCCCTTGTGACCATTATATATTCAAATAATATACATAACTCACGTGCAAACATCAATGGCTTATGACGAAATTTGTTTGCTTCCAGGTATTTCTGAGACATATTAGAATCATATTAAAAGTAAGTCCACTTATAATATTCTCAAGATTTAAAAATATATAGTAAAAGTATAGGTTTAAACATGTCTTTAAATAGTCATCCCCTCATTTATTAATCCAATGAATGGTATTTATTTCTACATTGTATCCATGACCCGTGAAAGTTTTAAGCTGCATCCAAATTCCATATTACTTCTTTTGATAATCCCATTGATTTTTTTAGTTGTCTTTACTTAAAAGTAGTCAAAAATTTCTTCTTCATTTCAACTATAATTCTAGTCCATGATTGGGATTTTAAAGTTCCTCCCGATCTTCCTTCACAATTAACTTCATCAATACATAGATCAATAAAAAAAATTTCTAACACTCTCATCAAGCCAACATACTCGGTTGCTTTCATTAGAATCAATATCTAGATGGAGTAGAAAAATAAAAAAAATAACTATAAAAATAATCCATATCGATGTCAATTATGTTCAACCATGGAAAATAGTGCAAACTACCATTCATGGAACAGTTGAAAAAATATAGGCACACCACTGCATGCATAATTTAGATTTTAGAACAAAACACAAAATTATATGGAAGTATTATATAGTGGACATGTGTTTGTAGTATATTCTAGTATAACTGAAAAAAGAAAAAAAAAAGAGTATATAATGGGCAGAACTTGGTCGAGTACTCAGACTTGGGCATGCAGAGGATCAGGAACCCAATGTTTAATTGGTCTTTCAGAAGAGAGATACAATACCAATATCAATATGATATGGTGATATTAACCATTCAATTTTATTTTATCCATCGTATGGTGAAAAAAAATTCTATAAAAAGCTCCAAAAAAATTCTACAAGAGTGATGTCATATATTTGTCACTATGCCCCAAACGTTGCTTGTTGCTTACGTAAACTGTAAAACCCCAAATTTTTTATTCATATCTCGAGGAAGAAAAAATAATGGAATTTTGAAAAAATCTTGAAAGTGGGACTTAGGGTAAAACTGTAAGATTTTGTTATAGCCATTTTTAATGAAATATGACCTGACCATTGGATTCAAAATAGTCAAAAAATATACTTTAGCTTGTAGGTACACTCAAATGCGAGTCCGAACAGAAAAATTACAAAATCCTCGATTACCTAGTCGAATCAAGCTAAAATAATAATTGTTTACTAGAACAAGAATTTTTTAAATTTGATCATATCATTGGGTTCGTAACAAAGAATTATTGAACATGAACTATTTATTTGTCATTTTTGAAGATCAAAAAGTCGAATTATCATTAAAAACGAAAATGACGTCGATTTTAATGTCACATCATGCCAAAAATGTAAATTTTTGTTAGAGATAGAATTTGTAAAAATGACTACACCATTAGATCCATAATGAAAAATTAGACGAAATAGAGTTCATTCGTCATTTTGAAGCTCAAACGGTCAAGTTATCATTAATCGAAACAATAGGCAGAATACCGATTTTGTCCCAAGACTTTATATAAATAAAATTTTGAATTTTTTTTATATTCATCATCATTCACACACATCCAAAACCAGCCAACATTTTTCTTTAAAAAAAAAAAATTTCCCTCAACTTTCCAACTCAAATTCGTTACGAACAGTCTGTCGTTGACGACCGACACAAAAGGGAAAAAGGTCTGTAGCCTCAACATCTACAAAACCCACCCAATTTCCTTATGTTTTCTTTTTTCGTCTTGTATCGTCAAAAAAACAGTCATATATATACGGAGATTTCGCAACTTTGACCTCGGATTTCATTCGTTTCGGGATCAAATCGTCCTCTGTCGCAAAAGGGAGAAATGACGATGGTGTCGAGATCTTCGAAACCACCAAGTTAGATTCGAAAATCAAACATCTCAAAATTTAAACCACCTCAATTTTCATATTGATCACCTCAATTTCTGTGCACATGCTTAAATTCCATCGCCTAGAGATTGTAAGGACTCTTAATCTCTATCAGTAACCGTAGATTTATGAAAATTGTATTTTGGATTTTATTAAAAATTTATTATGTATTTTCAAAAATATAGAATTCAATTGGTTATTTCAAATTCATGTCAGAACTTGCATATTTGATATATTTAGTTGTATTTTATAACAAATTATACGTGGGTAGGATATTTCATCGGGTTAGTTCCGTCAGTTGGATCTTATGCACCTCTCGGACCCCGTTTTGATCTAAGTTTTGTACTTTTTCAATATTATTGATAAAAATGAATTTTATAGTTGAAAAAATAATTTAATATTCAATGAATTCATATTGAGTTGATAAATATCAAAAAGTAGATATTTTGTTTAAGAGATTGAAAATTGTAAAAATTGAGAAAAGGGGAAAAGGGTATAAAATAGTAAAATGTCAGAGTCACACCCGAGGGGTGATGTCTGCATTTTACATTGTTGTGTTGTGTGTAGGTTGGTGAACGAATATCCAAGGATAATGTTATTGATTGCATATTTATTTACTTTCTGTTAGCGCGAGGCGCTGTTTACTTTTTTGTTCTGTTATTTATTTTAGGTCGGGTGGCCACAGTTACATGGTAGGAAATTGGATATCTATTCTCAATCTTATATTGTTAATTTCTCTTTTGTTTTCAAATAAAAATTATATATATATATATATATGGGTCAGGTTCAAGGGCCATATGAGAAAACATATGTAAAAACTTTCATTTTTTATAAAATTTTAAAATATGGGTTAGAAATTTTGGATTGAGATGATTTTTTGTGAGGATGATCTCTATGATGGGAAGATCATCCAAAAAAAATCAGCCCAATCTGAAACTTCTAACCCCATTAAAAGTGATTTAGAATGTGGACCGTCGATTTTTTACCAATTTTTATCACAAATTTGTAAATCACTTTTGATGGATTTAGAAGTTTCTGATTGAGCTAATTTTTTGTGAGGATGATCTTTTCATCATAGTGACCATCCTTGCAAAAAATCAGCTCAATCCAAAACCTCTAACTCTTATTTTGAAAAACGAAAGTTTTTTCATATGTTTTCTCATATGGCCCTTGAACCGCCCCCTATATATATATATATATGGATGGCATTATTACGACCCCTATTACGACTCATATTGCGACACACCATTTGTCTTATATGGGCAAAAATATTAGGAATGGGCTGATTTTTTGTGAGGATGATCTCTGTGATGAAGGGATCATCCTGGCAAAAAATCATCCCATTCCAAAACTTCTAACCCCATCAAAATTGATTTACAAAAATTAGACGGTCTAAAATTTTTCAACTTGTAAACATAAGGCTAGAAGTTTTATAATGAGCTGAGTTTTAGCAAGGATGATCTCCTCACCATAGAGATCATCCTCACAAAAAATTAGCCCATTCCAAATATTTTTGCCCATATAAGACAAAACGGTGTGTCATAATGTGAATCGTAATAGGGGTATACGGAACCCGACCCTATATATATATATATATATATATATATATATATATATATATATATATATATATGTAGTTATTTTGTGAGCTGTTAAAGAGTCTATGAATGTCTGAAGGGATAGTGTCATATCATCCAGAGTGGTGTATTATCCTGGGATGTATGGTAGGGACCACCAAGCTTATACGTGGTATGGAATGCGTATGAAAGTGGAGTCACAACTAGAATCCGGATTTATTCATCTCTATCTTTATTAGTGAACTTGTAATGTGAAGGTGGTCGTATACAAATGATTTGTATATTTGAGAATCACATGAATGCCTCATAGGCATAGACGAAGATGATTAGTCAGTGATCACTAACAATCTATAATAGTCGAACATTATGACACATCGAAAAAAGACCCACTGCTTACGGTCACGTCAAACGGCCAACCTGAGCCAGATAAATGGTCCCGCAAGTGTGGTAAACAACGATCAACTACAAAATTAGGATCTAATACTTTATTATGAAACATCATGTTCCGACGGGGAGCGATCTAGTTGTGAATCCCAACTCTCTAATTTCACTACTCCACCATTGTGTATTCTGTATTTGTTGCCTTATTTTGATATATAAAATGAAATGCATGTTTAATATTTTCATTTGATCAATTAGATTTGTATAAAAAAGAAAATGTTATAGTGAGTACTACTGATCGATGTAATGTGAGTTTTAAAATATTTAGTTGCTAATCCCTGACTATATATACCAATTAATCGTAGTTTCTTTTGTAAAATTTTACATATTTTAAAATGATTCAGTATGTTTAATAATTCATGTTAGGAGAGGTTATTGGCAGAAATTATTTGCTTCCCTATTGAGTAACCATTGTTACTCACCCATTCCTTCTCTATTTTTTAGTTTTAAATTCCGAACTTGGCGAGGTAGGTGTAAAATATGAGTGAGGACTATCTAGTAGGTCAGATAGACGACCACAGTTCATTACCTGGTGAGTATTGGGGCTATAACCTTCTAGTGGTGTTAGTGTGTCTAGGTAATATTATGGATTTTGTACTGAGCGTTAGGACTTTTGTTAGAGTGAAGAATTTTATATAATCATTTATTTTATTTATTTTTTCGCTCTCTGATCTATCGTACGTTATTAGATGTATATTTACTTCCGCTAGTATTATATTTTGTATGTACATATGCTGGATTATGTATGTTGTCTATTAGGTACAAGTTAAATGCCTTGGAATGCTAACATAAACAGAAGAGACCATGACGAAATTTCAAGGTACCACCTTGTGCCTCGAGATCTGATATGGGACTTTGTGTTAGCGTTTGGCGGGACGTCACATAAACCTTCAAGTATGTTCTCGCGCAACTAACTCTATTGAATTTCTCCATCTCTGGTATTATGTACTTGTCAGGAAAATGGGCCTTAAGAATGCCATTTAGTGCATAAACCTACACAATTTTATCAATCTCTTTTATATATTTTAGGTATAATTTTAGTTGAGTCATTCTATTGGCTAGCAAAAGGTTTTTGACAACGGGTTCTTCTTTGTCATCGAGCTCAAAGATTTCTTACGGCTGCTTGATCGCACTGATTTTTGTTTTCATACCCTTCGACTCGGTAGGACAGTTTTCAATGACTCTTGAGTATGTTTTAGTACAATGATCTTACTCTTCATGTTGTTTATGTCTAGGAGCGGGTTGGCCAGGGGGTTTGGTAAAGGTCAAGGTTGGAGAGAGGTAATGAGTCCCTTTTTCAATAATTTTTGAAATGTTATGTTAAGGGCAATCTCAAGACTATGGTTGATTGGATTTGGGTTGATTAAGGACGGGTTGACTTAGAGGTGGAGGCTGAGCTATAGGTTAGGTAGGAAAGACGATGGAATAAGATGTGTTAGCTAGGTGGAGGTGATTAGCATTAGGTTTGGGATTGAAAAATGACCTTTTGCCTCTATTATTTGAAGAGTTGACAAAAATCCCATAAGCAAATGCATCCTCAAGTTGGCTTTCAGCTTGTATTAGAGACTCAAATGTGGGAAGGTAGTAAAACACAAAATGTTGGGCATAACCTGAGTGAGGTTTTTAATAACAATGATGACTTGTTCCTTTTTCGAGGGTTGATTCCACATTTGTGCACCCTTAGTTCTTCATAAACTAATGAAATTGGTGAAAGTTTCCTCATTTTTCTATTTTGTTGCCTTTAAATCTCTCTTAGAAGTCTCAATTTCAATGTTGTACTTATACTGATTCTAAAGATTGCAGACGAGTCTTAGGATATTGGCCAACGTATTGTTGATCCAAACAAAATACATTGATAGAGTAGTGTCATATGTTCATCCCTAGGCCCCAAAAGTTCCATGTTGCTTACGCAATCCTTCAAGTGTGTTCTCACATAACTGACTCTGCTGAATATCTACATCTCTAGCATTATGAACTTGTTAGGCAAGTGAACCTTAGAAATAAGATTTAGTACCTCAATACCTACTGTAATTTCGTTGATTCCTTTTATACTTTTTAGAGCTTTCTCTACCTGAGTCATTCTGTTGGCTAACAAAAGATTTTTTATGGTTCTTCTTCATTATTAATCTCAAAGATTTCTTATGAATGCTTGATCGTACTAATTTTCGATTTTCAATGACTCTTGAGGACTCTCTAGTACAACAATCTTATTTTTCATGTCGTTTATGTCAATGGAAAATGTTGCCAAGATCTTACAAATCCTCGTGAGTTCAAATTTTTACGTCATTCCTGACTGTGTGCTTGGTGTTGGTATTCATGCTTGTCAATTGGACTTACGATCCTAACTATGCGCTGGATACTTAAGTTTTGGAGCAATGGTAACTTGAAATCCCATCGAAGGTAAATTTTATTATTTTTCATGTCAAAGACTCTCTATTGATAGAATTTGATTGATTAAGTCCCTTAGATCCAAAGTCACTAACTGACATGCCATACCGGTCAAGAGATATTAGATGAAGATGATTTATGTGTTGATCAAGAATCATTTGAAAATTTTGAACCATAATTGAGAGTTGTATCAATTATTAAATTTTATTAAGTTTTTTTTAATGATTTGGCCTAAAACAATTGAAATAAAAAACTATTCTAACTAGAAAAAGAAAATAAAGAGACTCTCTTCTTTAAAAAAAATAATGACTCGATCTAAATTTGTTACTGACTCCTAGCCTATGTGCACCTTGAACTCTTCTTTCTCTTCTTGGGTACTAGCTTGATTTTTGATCCCGTTGTTACCCAATAGTCCCATGTAGTTGTTTTGTTATTTACAAACTGAGTAGTCAATCCCCTGATAGGGTGCCTATGTAAAGGGTAGACGAGCACCATGAGGGAAGTCTCATCCTTCTCAGTATCATACCTAGGTCATAAAATGATGTGTCCAGCAAACCTGTAAATGATACGTGATCGTATCCTCCTAATACAAGGATAGTGTCTTCATTTGTTCCAGCTACAGGTTCTTCGTAGTTGATGTCCCGTTCGATCTGAGTGAGAAGCCAATCTCTCCATCCTTCTATACTTTCCAAGTCCACCAACACATCCATGTTCGAGAATCTTTCCTATTTACTCTTCTTAATCCAAAGAAACTCTACGATGCAAAGTTGGATGCACAACCATATGTAGAGTAAATATGGACTTCCTTTGAATCCAAATCCCTCATACATATGCACATTTCATAATCCGTAGAAACTTTTAACAGATCGTAGGGACCGGATTTGCATTGTTCCAAAGTTTCTTGCTCGCATCAAGAAAGAAACATGATAAGACTTGTCCCAATTTGAATGATATTATGCAAAACTCCAGCAATACTACTAAACATAAAATGAAGTCTTGAGTTTTCTTCTGAGATTCTCAGGCTAGATCCCAAGAGTTCTAATCAATGGGTGTTTTTTTTTTATCTTTAAGGAGCCAATCTATTTTCATGTGTCTGTTCTTGATAAGTCTCCTCATTTTATTCATGTAAATCCCTAATCCTTATGCAAGTTCGTTTGTAAACCCATTTCGTAGTGATGGTCTGATCATCAATCCTGACGTACCTATCTTCATGAGACTAAAAAAATACTCATGTGTTGGGTACAACATGATTGACCCAAAATGGAACACGTGATGAGTAAAGTCCCACAAAATCGTTGTGGCTCGTAAAAGGTTCTTGTAAACATCCATTATCTTGAGAGAAAATGCGTTTTGAAGTCCATATGTGTCAAATTGTACTAATTCACAATAGTTAATAAGTCAAAGGCCTGACTGATATGGAATCCCACATAACCATTAGCCATTTGGGAAAAAAACACTACTTTTATTATACTTTGACACGTAATTTCATAAGTAAGAAAGTCGAAGTCATTTTAATTGATTCTAATCCATTAATTATGAAATATTGGGTCCATTGGATCAAACTGGCCTATATGAAATTCTTAGGACTATGTACCTAATTAGGTTGAATTTGCGTTGATTCGACCCAATGGATCTAAAGAATTTATTTGGATTATTTCATCTAATATTCTTTAAGACAATTAGTCTAATCGATTTATGTGTTGATCATGAGGCCTATTTACCAATTGGGCTAACTGATTTAAGTGGTATTATCCGGTATGTATAGTCAATTAAGTCTATTCAACTGGACAGGTCCATCCACTTACATGTTGGTTGGATTAAAAGAATACAACCCAAGAACACCCATAGTAGGTTAGGGTCATGGCGTAATACGACCTCACCTAAGCTTGTATTTCTAAGCTCACTACATGATTGATGCTAAGTTAGGACAAAGCTTCGATCACTTTATCTTGAAATATCGATATACCTCCTAGTCTTACTTAGGTGTTGTTTGTTAAACTGAAAAAAATAAGTGTTGAATATCATTAAGTGCTAAATTTAAGTGTTGAAAAAGTTGTTTCTTTATATGCAAAATCATGTTTGTTACACATTGTTGAAATTGGTAAATTATTTTTTTTACCCTTACAATCATATTATACATTGTTTGCATGTTTCAAATGCCTATTTCTTATTAAATATAATAAAATATATTATTTCTTATAAATTTAAAATACAATTCATTTTTAAATAATAAGTAATACTCAAATTTTCAATTTATAAATAATAATTTTTATTTCTAAAAGCCCACAAATTTCAAATTAAAAACAATAATGTCATACAAGTTACCAAAATTTGAAATCAACATTGAAATAACTTAATTTGTGATAAATAATTTTCAATGAAAATGAAGGATGTGTAATTATAAAAGCACCTCACGAATTAATAAGGGCAACCCACACAATAACCAATTTTTTTTGTCTTATATGGGTTAAAGTTTTTTAAATGAACCAATTTTTGATGAGGATGATCTATATGATCTAGAGATCATACTCACCAAAAATCAGCCCATTTTGAAACTTCTAACCACGTCAAAACTAGTTTCCAAAAAAAAAAATAGACGATTTATGATTTTGAACTTGTTTTAATGGGGCTAGAAGTTTTGGGATGGGCTAATTTTGTGTGAGGACGATTTCCTCATTGTAGAGATCATCCTCCCCAAAATCCAAATCATTCCAAAACTTTTAACCCATATAAGACAAAACAATTTGGCCATGGTGTGGGTTTATTAATTTGTGGGGTGCTTATATACTTATCCATGGGATATAAGAGATAATATCCTTATAAGTATAAGGGCATACTTGTCCATGCCTAAAAACGAAGGGTATACTTGTCTGTGCCGAAAAAAGTGAAGTGCTTACCGCTTCAACACTTTTTTTCAGCATCGAAATAGTGCTTAATTTTTTTCACTTATTTTCAACAATAAGTGCTAAAAGTATGGAGTAAACAAACACGTTATTTTGACAAAAAAATGTTGAATTTTTTTTTCTAGCAATAAACTTTGAAAAATAGCACAAACAAACACCGCCTTAGTTAGATAATACATGGTGCCCCAGTTAGATACACCCAAAGGTATTGGATTGAAGTTGTAGTGTTCGGATGTGTCACTCATGTACTAAGGGACCTTGTTGGCTATGTTTGGCTACGAGGCTATAGGGGTCAAAATATGATGCAAACATGTATCAACATGTTCATGAGTGTGTGTGCAAAGGAACAGGGTGCGCCCAGGATGTTTTCCTGAATCATGAGCATATGAGCATGGTCATCACAAAAAACAACTACAAAAAAAAAAAATGAATGAATAAAGAAAATGCTAGACTAAGTTCTTCTTGGGTCAACTGGGTTGACCCAAAGAAAAGTCAACTAAAAGAAAGTTTTGGATCGAGTCAAGCTTGACCCTAAAATCCCCAACGGATTTGCCACTGAAAGCACCTCGACACTTTTTCCCCGATAAAATATAAAAATATGAATTGGTATTTGGGAGAATTTTCTAGGAATTTGGAGTCGCCAACTAGTTTAAGTCTAGAAATCAAAAATACTTCAAAATAGATCTGGAACAGCCCATGGGTAAGATATATGGGAAAGGGAATGAGTTACGGGTTTTAGAAGGTATTAGGCATCGAATCCACCCGATTGAGGTGATCGATCTCTACTACAATTGAAGATTATATATGGTCAATGGGTAAAAACTAAAGTCAAAGTCCAATGGTCAATCATCATTATCATTTTATGCCAAATTGACCAATCAAGCCTATGACTTAGATTTTCCCAAAAATTCAATTTCGAAAATTCTTTAAATTTTTCACATGAAAATTTAGATCAACATCATGAACTCCATGTGGCAAAAATGGATGAATTGACTTCCAGTTAATTCCCATGTAGAAAAAGTTGGAGAGTCAAAAATATTTTAAATTCTTATATACACCAAAAATCATTGAACCAACTCAGGTATTTTTTTTTTTTTTTTTTATAAATTCATTTTAAATGCCCAAAATTCAATGAGTTAACTCGGGGGATTTTTTTATTGAAAATGTTTATATTAAATCTACTTTAAAACACTTAAAATCGATGAGTCGACTCGGCCAACCAATTCTTTTGTTAATTCGGTCTTAATATTTTGATTGGGTCGTTGGTCATTCCTTCTAAAAGACATTGTATTTTTTAAATACATATTTCCACCAACCTATCAAAATATTAATATTCTACAATGCTCTTTACGTTAAATCAATCGAATTATTGGTTAGCTATTCATCAAAATATTCACAATAAATGACAAATATGAGGAATCCAGTAACCTTTAACTTGTCAAACTAAACTCTTGTATAATGTTTGGTGGCTACTTTGATACTTTCAAAATCAAAGAAAGACTGAAGTTGAAAACATTGTAGCCACATGTTGGGGCTACTATAAGTGAGAAAGTGATTGATTGAGTAATCGATCGAGAGTTAAGGGTATTGTTGGGTGAGTCATAAGGCTATGAAATTGAAAGTAAAAGGCTCTGTTGAGGTGTAGTGAAAGCATAGAGAAGACTAAGACGTTGAGAGGGTTGAGGGTGATGATGGGTGTTACGATGAAGTTGGTCGAGGTGGTTATATCGACGTGATCCTCCGCTCTCTTAGCGACTACACCGCCGTGTTCGTATTATGTATCTTTTCTTTATTTATGATGTTGATAGATGGTTTTCATTTGGAAGTTGTATATGTTATTTTAAATAAAAGATTGCAGTTTTATTACAATTGTTTTCAAATCATGCTTAGACAATTCTCGTATATTATGCTATGAAAAATCTGCATTATTTATCTGTTTAGATGTTTACTCGTGCATGTATGATTCATTGTTAAAACGACGTTTATCCTGGAAAGTAACATCCCATGTTACTCACCCTATTCGTCACCTCTTTCAGATTACCCAATTTTTGAAGAGCCTGCTTACGAAGAACCATTCGAGGAGGTCCTCATAGAAGGTAATGTCAATGATCTGCAACTCCTGTCAATTTGAAGATCACTTTAAGGATTTAGGTGTTGTATTTACATTTTAAATTTTGGGAGATGATGTATTCTTTTTGAAGTTGTACTTTGGGATATGATTATGATATTGAGGATTCTCATGGACTATGATTATGATTATCTAGCTTCCGTTACTCTGATTTGAGGTTGTTCAGTATAGTTGTAAATGCATGATTTTCAATTATGAGTATCACATCTACTAAGGTTTGGAGTCACTACCATTCATATTGTAAGTGGGTGTGAATGATCACCCGGAATGTACATTTTTCGAAATAGTGTAATTTTTGACGTTTAGTGACTCTCGTTGGGATAAGATACTACTCAACTTGAGAACGAGATAAGCGGTTAGATTAGAGAAAAGAGAAGGTGTTAGGTACCCTTTTCTCCCCACCAAGTGATGGTAACCTCAACTCAACTCAGTCATTTTTTTATGGAAATACAAAATAAGATAAAATGCCACGTGTTGATGGCTTGTACCCTAAGTAGGGATTTACTGTCGACTTTAGCTTATAAGGATCATCTCATTAAAGGAGATGATCCGAATAGACATTTAGCCTTGGAAATAACACATTTTGATAAGTGTTGGCTTCGGTTACGAGTCCATTCTCATGAGTCGAGAAGAACCTGAATGCCGAGTGTCTTAAAATAATTTAAAGGTTTAAATTGATCTTATTTTTGAAGATGGGTACAATCCCTATACTTTCAACCGAACCAAAGTCCGACCTATCAGAGATAGGAGAGGGGGAACATGACATCTTAGAAGTTTTCTAAAAGAAAAATTAAAAAGAACTGAGAGGGGAAGTAGGAGGATATATAAAGGGTAAAGAGAGAGGGGGGTATTGATTCTATGACTCACTTTGAAGCTCCAAAGATTTCTTTTCTTTCTTTCAGTGGCGTCCCGCAAAACACTAACACAAATCCCAAGGCCAAATCCCAAGGTACTAGGTGGTACCTCAAAATTTGGGCATGGCTCTCTTTGTTTATGTTAGTGTTCCACGGACCTCGAAAACATCATAATTTAATATACCACAAATTCTGATCATATATAAAGGCAACACGAAAATAACAACGGAAGACTGAAAATATCTAATACATGAGTATATCAAAGTACGGAAGTTTAACAATATACAAGATTTCCAAAATACTCTAACTCTAATTCAAACCTAACACTGACTCCAAAATTTACATACATCTTAGACGAAACTGACATCACTAAGGGGTGTAGCCCTAGTGCTCACCAAGCAATAGACTCTAATCATCGATCTGACCGACCAGATACTTCTCACTTAATGACTTTGCGTCTGTCTTGGTAACAACAAGTGCTGAAACTAAAAAAATAGGAAGGAAAGGGTGAGTAACGTTGGTTACCCAGTAAGTCTACAACCAATTCCTCCTAATAACCTCCCCTAAACATGGTCGAGTAAACATGCTGAACAGTTTAACATATGCAAAGTTTTACAAGAGAAAATACGATTAAGTAGTACCTATGGTCAAGGATGAGTAGTTAAACAGTTTAAAAGTTTACATCACATCAATCATCGGTACTCACTATACATTTGTCATCTTATACAAATATAGTTGATAACATCGAAATAGTAGACATGCGTTTTAGTTTATACTTCGAAATATAACAACAGATACATAGTACAATTGGTGGAGTATTAGAATTAAAGAGTTGGGATTCACGACTGGATCATTCCCAGTCGGGACATGATATTCCTCAATAACATCGTAGTTCCCGATTTTGTGGCTGGTCGCTGTTTACCATGCTTGTGGGACAGTTTATCTAGCTCAGGCTGGCCGTTTGACGTGACCGTAAGCAATGGGTCTCTTTTCGATGTGTCAAAACGTTCGATTACTACTAGATTGTTAGTGATTACTGACTAATCATCTTCGTCTATGCCTATCAGGCGTGCATGTGATTCCCAAAATAACACTCCACTCGTATACGACTTTTACAATACACGTTCACTAGTAAAGATAAGAGAGGAATGGACCCGGATTCCAGTTGTGACTTCACTCTCATACGCGTCCCATACCACATATGAGCATGGTGGTCCCTACTATTCATCCTAGGATAGTACATCCCTCCGGATGATATGACGCACTATCCCTTCAGGTATTTACAGACCCTTTAACAACTCACAAAATAGCTACATATATATATATATATATATATATATATATATATATATATATATATATATATATTATTTTCCATTTAAAACAAAAGAGAAATTAACAGAACAGGATTGAGAATAGATATCCAGTTCCTACCATGCAACCGTGGCCACCTGGCCTAAAATAAACAACAATACTCGGAGCCTCTGTGCCAACATAAATTCAAATAAACATGCAACATTTTCATTAATAACCTGGATATCCTTTCACCAACCTACATACAACATACAATGTAAAATGTAGACATCACCCCTCGGGTGTGACTCTAACATTTTACCGATTCATCCTTTTTTTCATTCTCTCGATATTCTCACTTTTCATCTTTTCAAATCAAATCCATCTTTTTCAATCTTTCAAAGTCATTTTTTGGTATTTCCATCGAAAACCATTAAGGTTTATTCAAATGAGGTCTCAACAGGTATGCGAAGGCAAACTGCCAAAATTATAAAAACTGATAAAAATTTGGCTAAGTGTCAAAAAAAACTTGATTTTTCAAAGTTGTTGAAATTGAAAATAGATTTTCATAAATGAAGGCCCTCGACAACATAAGAAGAGCCATGTAGTTTTGTAACCTAATTCAAAGAAATGCAAAAGATATCACGCGAATACTTAAAACATTCCCGTCGTGATGAAAATTTATTTATTTTTTTCCGCTTCGTTTGAAAGAGTTACGGGAGCCATAAATAGCCATTTTGACATGTTAAAAGCATGAGGAATCCAAAACAAATATCAAAAAAAAAATCGGGTGCTTTTTGATTTTCACGGTAGCACCGTGCCTAGACCTTGACGGCTCACGGTAGCACCGTGACTGGAGCACGGTGGCACCGTCAGAACACTGGATTTTTGCGTATTTTTTTCATTTTTTCTTCATTTCTTTGAGTTTTTCACTCGTTTTCGATTCTAATAACCTACCCATGGATCCAATAATTAAATCACGATAAAATACATCAAATACCTTAGGTCTAGCATGAATTTGAAGCAATTATAACAACATTCTACGATTTTTAAAACACAACATAAGTTTCGAAACATCCCTAAATGTAATTTTTCGAAATATATGGTTATTAATAAGAATCGAGAGTCCCTCACTCTTGTGATTGTTGGACACGATAAGCTAGCTTGGAAATGAAGGAGTGGCGGTCCGGAACATCGAATTTGGTGGAACTTGAATGGCAAATGAAACGGTTTGGTTGCAAAACCCTCGATGGAAGTGTTCTTCCCATTTCTAATGACAAACAATGACATTCCTATGATTTGGATGAGACTCCAAGTGGTTATAAACAAACCCACTTGTTTATTTTTGTGGGAGACCAAGAGAACGAAAAGGAAATGGAGGTTAAATGGGGTGAGCACGTGGAGCTCGACAACACCGACGACTTTGCCTTCTTCGTCGAGGTTCAACTCGGACTCGCTTGCGATAGATATTGATGGAAAGGGTTGAAACCTTAGGTTTGGAGAATGGGCTGATCTTTTGTGAGTTGGAGAGTAGAAAGTGAATAAAAGAAATGAGTTGATTATTTTTATAATAAAAGTTGAGGGCATTTTTGTATTTTTCCTTCGTTTACATTTTCGACAAAATCTTGACCATTCGAACTCGGAAATTGACATATGAGTACTCCATTTCGAATAATTTTTTGTTGCGGACCTCATGATATAGTTAAATTTTTCTGATTCTTCATCTATAAAAAATTCACTGTTTTGGGTTCAAGTTAACGCGAAATTCGAGGATTTTATAATTTTTTCATCCGAACTCGAATTCGAACTTGCTTATAGGCTAAAGTATATATTTTGACCTCTTTGAATCTAATGGCAGAGTCGGTTTTCATTAAACATGATCGGAATAATATTCGAATGTTTTACTCTAATTTCTTTCTTCGATATTTTTATCAAAATATCACCATTTGACTTCTTCGAGATACGAGTTGAAAATTCAGGGTGTTACATTCTCCCCCCCCCCTCCCCTTAATAAAAATTTCATCATCGAAATTAAAATTGTACCTTATCAAACGTGGTTGTCATTCCCCTACTTGACTTGTATAACCAACAACACTTGTAAGTGATTTATCATCTATTCTTGGTCTCAAGCCCATTTCATTCATAACTCCTAAACCTCATGTTACATATTTTTCATCAACCCAATACATGCATTGATTAATCACTACAAATCATTCTCATACTCCAACTAATTAATCATTTGTATAACTCTATGACAACAATTAGCTCACATTATACCAATTCCTCAACAATCTTTATCAATAATTCTTTCATACCTTCTCTATCTTTTATCTTTGTTTTTCTCACCAACTATATCGTCTATTATGTGTACTTGTACTTACAATAGAAATTTATTCCTCAATATGCAGTCTTACTACAAACACACCACTACTATAATGCAAGTATTTACCAACACTAACTTCGTAATTCGTATTCAAATCCTTTATTCCTAATACACCAATATATCTACATTCGACTCAAGATTCCATGTTCTGCTTACCGTGATATCACCTCAAGGCCTTTATCAGGATCTTTATGATTTATGACCTTAATCAAGAGGGTAAATCCTACATCAAATAAATTATTACGCAAACTGACCACGTGTGAAAGGTTTGACAAATACTTCTTCAACATGGACACGTGGAACACGCGATGACCTGCTCAAGATCTGCTCACCTACTTCAAACAGTCCCATAAGCTACAAGTCATACGCTTTCTTTCTCTACTCCCAAATTCACAATATCGACCAGTTACTATTTAAATATCATTGTAATATCAATTGTTGCACGTACACAGTCACATTACTAGTTTTGCAAATAGTCTTCATCTCCTCGCACTCTTCAACCCTCCTAACACCTAAAATATACTCATTAATTAACAAAACACACGTTACGATCCACCCCTTATTATATCTGGTTTGTTCTGAAAACTACCTTCTCTATCTAACTGTTACCTATTGGAATTCAATCTCTTTGGCAATATTTTTTTGAACTTGTACTGTCTTCCAATCCAACACGCTTCCCCATTCATAAATTTATTTCTTACATCTCTTAATGAAACTCATCTTTCACACATTAAGTTTACCTCCAAATACTCGTTCATTTGCATCACATACAAAACTTTAGTTTTTGATTGAACACCTCTATTCTGTAGGTTCCTATTTAATTTATCAAAAACATCATTCTTTCTTTACAAGGTATCATTCTAAACATCACTTACCCACACATACTTTTAGCCTTTACTCACACAATCTCAACCATATTATTTTCATGTTATAATTATATTTGTCCCCATAACATACATTTTCACGTGTAATGTTCTTTTCTACTCTACTCTACTATGCATATCTCATCCCAAAGTACTCAACAACTTTTTAACAATCATAATCTTCTAGTGGCGTAGATAATTTTATTACACGGTCTGTCTCTATAATTTATAACTATAGTAAGGATGTAAAATCTTAACAGAAGTATATAATTCAAAAGAATCAGTATTGAATAGAAATCTGGTTTCTAACATTATAATTAGTAATTGTACCTTTCAAAATTTCATCAGAGACATGTACTTTCTCTTGGATCACAACCCTTGCTTGCGACTGTGATAGATGACATTCTCTCCTTATATGTCCCACCTGACCACATGCGTAATATGTCAACGCTTTTATCTTCATAGGTTTATGTGGAGTGGCTAGTTGGAAAGTTGGAGCCTGTGGTCTCTGAACCTACCTCGTTAGTTCTCTTGGCCCTGCTAGTCTTGCTAGAATTCCAGCCGTTCTATGACTCAATGATGAGGGAACCCCACAACTTAGTAGTGGAATAGCTCTATACTGTAGGTAAACTGAACCCGGGACGATTGGCCTCAAATACATCGGCCTCTTGGTCGGGTCTGATCTGAAAGGAAGAGAGGTTAAGGGTTGACTGGTCTGTCCTTGGCACATCTGTAATTCCATCCCCTCCCATTTTCGACCACTAGTTCGGTCCGCTTGTGATGGTATAAGCATGTCATCGACCTTGTTAAAATCTGGTGACCTTATTGTTCCTTGAATTGGCCCATCTAACATCTTTCTGAGCCAAGCATATTTAATCGGTCGACGTGGACCTGAGCATTGTACCCTGTGTGTCCCAACTTATCACATTCATGACACGCTACCACTTTTTCTTTCAATCGATTTAATATTATATGTTGTTGTTACCTACAAAACTTCTCCATTTCTTGAATGGATAATTTTATAGTCTCGCTTCTTATATATAGTCGTTTTCCCCGTGACCCTGCTAGTTTCGTAATTGTTTGCCTCTTGTTGGATCCTAACTGCCCTTCTTCAAATAGGCTTGGAGGCAATGATTGTACTATCCATATTTCTTCTCGTAGTCCTCCCTGTGCTGGGATATCTACTTTAGGATCCTTATGGGATTCATCCTTAAGATGGTGGTCGAGTTTTTTTTCTTCTTCTATTCTTTCTAATCTTTTCGTTAATTGACCCACTATGATCATTTGAGCCTCAAACATCTCCAATTGTCTCATTTTCATGCGTGTCTGACTCTAGGATAACCTCGAGACTGCTTCTATCAATTGTTCTATCTTGGTGAGTTGACTTGACCCAGGTAGGCATTCCCCACCAGTTTGACTCCTTATCATGGGTCTCGTCGTAACTTTATTTTCTTGCCTCTTTTCCTAGCCTGCAAGTTCAGAAATTTCTATTTATCAAAAGCAAGATACTTCTCCGAACTACGCCAACATTATTTTTACGGAAGTATTAACTACTATTATAATAAGGAATCTAATAATGAACACAATTTTCATCATTATAAAATGAACCTAGAATCTTATCTTAGGCTTACTAGGTTCTACAGACTTCTAGACACGGAAGAGCTCGCAATCCCAATACGGAACTACTGATGAGCTCGGATATAGAATTCATAGTGATGCTCTATGATTATCTCTAATGCCCGTGGTATCAGTCTATTCCTCAAAACATAACAGATCTGTATCCCATATGGATCTAATACTATGTTTTGATGCCATCTGTGGCGCCCCGCAGAACACTAACACAAATCCCAAGGCCAAATCCCAAGGTACTAGGTGGCACCTTGAAATTTAGGCGTGGCTCTCTTTGTTTATGTTAGTGTTCCACGGAACTCGAAAACATCGTAATCTAATATACCACAAATTCTGACCATATATAAAGGCAACACGAAAATAATAGCGGAAGACTGAAAATATCTAATACATGAGTATATCAGAGTGCGGAAGTTTAACAATATACAAGATTTCCAAAGTACTCTTACTCTAATACAAACCTAACACTCACTCCAAAATCTACATACATCTTAGACGAAACTGACATCACTAAGGGGTATAGCCCTAGTGCTCATCAAGCAATAGACTCTGATCGTCGATTTAACCGACCAGATACTCCTCACTTAACGACTTTGCGCCTATCTCGATAACTACAAGTGTTGAAACTAACAAAATAGGAAGGAAAGGATGAGTAATGTTGGTTACCCAGTAAGTCCACAACCAATTCCTACTAATAACCTCCCCTAAATATGGTCGAGTAAGCATGCTGAACAGTTTAACATATGCAAAGTTTTACAAGAGAAAATACGATTAACTGGTACATATAACCAGGGATGAGCAGCTAAATAGTTTAAAAGTTTACATCACATCAATCATCGGTACTCACTATACATTTTTCATTTTATGCAAATATAGTTGACAACATCGAAATAGTAGACATGCTTTTCAGTTTATACTTCGAAATATAACAACAGATACATAGTACAATTTGTGGAGTATTGGAATTAAAGAGTTGGGATTCACGATTGGATCACTCCCAGTCGGGACATGATATTCCTCAATAACATCGTAGTTCCTGATTTTGTGGTTGGTCGCTGTTTACCACGCTTGCGGGACCGTTTATCCGGCTCAGGCTGGCCATTTGACGTGACTGTAAGTAATAGGTCTCTTTTTGATGTGTCAAAACGTTCGACTACTACTAAATTGTTAGTGATCACTGACTAATTATCTTCGTCTATGCTTATCAGGCGTGCATGTAATTCTCAAAATAATACTCCACTCGTATACGACCACCTTCACAATACATGTTCACTAGTAAAGATAAGAGAGGAATGGACCCGGATTCCAGTTGTGACTCCACTCTCATACGCGTCTCATACCACGTATGAGCTTGGTGGTCCCTACCGTACATCCCTCCAGATGATGTGACGCAATATCCTTTCAAGCATTTACAGACCCTTTAACAGCTCACAAAATAACTACATATATATATATATATATATATATATATATATATATATATTATTTTTCATTTAAAATAAAAGAGAAATTAACAGAACAGGGTTGAGAATGGATATCCAGTTCCTACCATGCAACCATGGCCACCCGGCCTAAAATAAACAACAATACTCGGAGCCTCTATGCCAACATAAATTCAAATAAACATGCAACATTTTCATTAATAACCTGGATATCCTTTCACCAACCTACATACAACATACAATGTAAAATGTAGACATCACCCCTCGGGTGTGACTCTAACATTTTACCGATTCATCCTTTTTTTCATTCTCTCGATATTCTCATTTTTCGTCTTTTCAAATCAAATCCATCTTTTTCAATCTTTCAAAGTCATTTTTTGGTATTTCCATCGAAAACCATTAAGGTTTATTCAAATGAGGTCTCAACAGGTATGCGAAGGCAAACTGCCAAAATTATAAAAACTGATGAAAATTTGGCTAAGTGTCGAAAACTTAATTTTTCAAAGTTGTCGAAATTAAAAATAGATTTTCATAAATGAAGGCCCTCGACAACATAAGAAGAGCCATGTAGTTTTGTAACCTAATTCAAAGAAATGCAAAAGATATCACGCGAATACTTAAAACATTCTCGTCGTGATGAAAATTTATTTTTTTTTCCACTTCGTTTGAAGGAGTTACGGGGGCCATAAATAGTCGTTTTGACATGTAAAAAGCATGAGGAATCCAAAAAAAATATCAAAAAAAATCGGGTGCTTTTTGATTTTCACGGTAGCACCGTGCCTGGACTTCGACGACTCACGGTAGCACCGTGACTGGAGCATGGTGGTACCATCAGAACGTGAGATTTTTACGAAAATTTTCCATTTTTTCTTCATTTCTTTGAGTTTTTCACTCGTTTTCGATTCTAATAACCTACCCACGGATCCAATAATTAAATCACGATAAAATACATCAAATACCTTAGGTCTAGCATGAATTTGAAGCAATTATAACAACATTCTACGATTTTTAAAACACAACATAAGTTTCGAAACATCCCTAAATGTAATTTTTCGAAATATATGGTTATTAATAAGAATCGAGAGTCCCTTACTCTTGTGATTGTTGGACACGATAAGCTAGCTTGGAAATGAAGGAGTGGCGGTCCGGAACATCGAATTTGGTGGAACTTGAATGGCAAATGAAACGGTTTGGTTGCAAAACCCTCGATGGAAGTGTTCTTCCCATTTCTAATGACAAACAATGACATTCCTATGATTTGGATGAGACTCCAAGTGGTTATAAACAAACCCACTTGTTTATTTTTGTGGGAGACCAAGAGAACGAAAAGGAAATGGAGGTTTAATGGGGTGAGCACGTGGAGCTCGACAACACCGACGACTTTGCCTTCTTCGTCGAGGTTCAACTCGGACTCGCTTGCGATAGATATTGATGGAAAGGGTTGAAACCTTAGGTTTGGAGAATGGGCTGATCTTTTGTGAGTTGGAGAGTAGAAAGTGAATAAAAGAAATGAGTTGATTATTTTTATAATAAAAGTTGAGGGGCATTTTTGTATTTTTCCTTCGTTTACATTTTCGACAAAATCTTGACCATTCGAACTCGGAAATTGACATATGAGTACTCCATTTCGAATAATTTTTTGTTGCGGACCTCATGATATAGTTAAATTTTGCTGATTCTTCCTTTATGAAAAATTCACTATTTTTTATCCTACTTAACGCAAAATTCGAGGATTTTATAACTTTTTCATCCGAACTCGAATTCGAACTTGCTTACAGGTTAAAGTATATATTTAGACCTCTTTGAATCCAATGACAGAGTCAGTTTTTGTTAAAAATGATTGGAATAATATCTGAGTATTTTACTCTAATTTCTTTCTTCGGTATTTTTCTCAAAATATCACCATTTGACTTTTTCGAGATACGAGTTGAAAATCTGGGGTGTTACACCTTCCTTCTTCTTCCTATTCTTTTATGTCTTCTTGAGTCTTTAGTATGATATGAGAGTATATATTTGTTTTTGAGGATTAATTGTGAGAATAAGAGAATGAAAATAGAAGTTAATTGAGAGAGGATTTTTTTGTATGAGACTTGGTACCCATTTTGGAAGGGGAGAGGGGGTATTTATAGGTGTTTGGAAGATAATTTAGGGATAAAATGAGGTGAAGTGTTGGGAGAGTAGAGAATGACATAGGTTTTGAAGGTGATGGGTATGAAATTTAGAGTTGGGAAGATGGTAGTTGTATAATGAGTAAAAATGGATAATGTTTTGATTCAAATGATTTGGATCTTACCCAATCCATTTGGGTAGAATGTTTGATGAGGTAAGATGAGTGATATGTGATGGAGATAATCGGGGTATAAGGGGTTAGGTGTTTGATTGAGTGTTAGGTTGGTTGAAAATATGAGGTGTTTATATTAGAAGAATGGATTGTGTAAGGAATTAGGTGTTTAAATTTTTGGGAGGGTTAATGAGATGATGACATGTGTTAAAAGGATGGGGAGATGATGTGATTTAGATAGATTGATTGGAGAGAAAAAGTGTTAGATTGGAGATCAGGGGTGTAGGTTTGATTTGTAGAAATGGATTTATAAGTGATGATGAGGATAGGTTAGAGAAGGGTATTGATTGAAATGAAGGGGGTTAGATGATTTGTTTAGAGAATGGATGATGTGGTAGGTTAGGGAAGAGAATGAGTTGAGGTGATTTTTGGAGAGAGGTGATGTGGGTAGATAGATTGTTAGAGAAAGGTAATGGGAGTAGGTAGTTGGATGAGGGAGGTGAGATGGGGTGATGACATGTGTCATTTTTTATTATCAAAATGGGGATTGGTTGATATGGATAATGGTCTGTGGGTTAGGGTTATGGGTATATTGGTGGATTGGATATGGATAATGATTTTATGGGCTTTAGTGTATTGGGCTTGGGTTATGGAAGGTTGTAGATTATTTGAGATTGGGTAGGGTTTGTTTTATGATGGGGTTGGATGTGTTGGTGATTTTTTTAGGATTTGGGTAAATATGAAATTAGGTTTAGGTTAGGGAAGGTGGTGGGTATCCCAAGTCTCAATTTACATTTATTTATCTTTTTAAGGATTTTGGAAATCATTGGATCAATCAAAATGTCATGTTTTGCCAAATTGGGCCATAGAGGCCCTTCGGTGAATTTTATTGCAAATTTGGTGTTTTGGTCTTGGAAGCGTAGTGATGAAGGTTGGGAAAGTGTAGGGTAGGTCAAATTCTTTTTTGTTAGCCCACTAGACTCTTAGGGGGTCTTAGGAACCTTGGTTCGATCAAAATGTCATTTTTCACTGATTTAGGTCTTTGAGGCCCATTGGCAAATTTTGTTGAAAATCTAACATTTTTGGGCCTTTTTGAGTAAGGGCCTGTTTAAATTGGGGTGTTACAATAGTTTTCCGTTGCGTATATTCTTATATCTTAGCATTATTATTCTTGTTTGCTTATCAGGTTGTGTGTATGTTCACATCACACCTCGAGATCCTGATTAATGAATCATAGGGATTCGTGTTTGGATTTTGGGGCGTGACACCAATTTACAAGTTGAAGAATCGCGAACCATTTATTTTTTTGTAAATCATTTTTGATGGGGTTAGAAGTTTTGGAATGAGACGCTTTTTGGTGAGAATGATCCCATTTCGAAACTTCTAACTCATATAAGATAAAAATCATTGTCATAGCTCAATAAAAATAGAGTGACAAAACTAGTGTGGGGAACTTTTTCAAACAAATAAAGTGGTTGATATCTACATAAGTTCTAATGTCATAGCTCAAAATAACATAAACTTTCGTACCAGTGAACACTATAATTTCTAAACCAAACTAATTTTATCCCTCAAATCAAGATAGTTAATTAACACACCACATCGTACTTAAACAAATGGATATCTAGTATTCAAAATTCATGTCTAATCGAAATTCATACTCATCACTTCATTAGGAAATTCAAGAAAATTAAGGTTCAATGTTGTCATAAGTATTTCAAATTGTGGGATTTATGAAAATGAGATGACTTTCTCATTAACAGGAGGAGAACAAACACCAATGGCAGTATCAAACTCATTTTCTAAACTTAGTTTATTGGTTGATTCAAACAAAAATTGCCTAATTTGGTTCAATTTAGGAGTGGGTACATCTGAGGATTACTTAATGCTCACTCAGATTTTATGTGAAACTGAAAATCAGTGCAGAAAATATTGATTAATGGTAAAAATTCATCACGATTATATAAGAATCCATTAAGAACAAATAAATTTTCATAATACATATACAAAATTTTTAAATAAATTCAAAACTTGCCTTAACACAAAACACACAAATTCTCATAATATATACAAAATAGTGCACATTAAGATGAGAAGCAACCACAAAACTTTCACACATGCATAGAGGCCTAAATGATTTGTTATCAGAAGTTCTTCTAACACAATGAATTATGAAATCTCCTTGATTTATGTGAACATTCCAGAAATCTCGATTCATTAGGGAAATTGCCAAACATTCAAAAGTATGAGAAGATAATACAATTAATACACGCTTACGTGGACTGCTAAATAATTGGTTTACTCACTTGATTCTACATTCACAAAATACCTGACTTTGCATACCATGTTAGTATGCAAAGAAATATTGGAGAATGGAATTTGATCATAAAAGATCAACAATCAAAACGAGCTGAATCCCAAAAAGAGTTTTGAAAACTAATTAGAAAATTGCTATGAAGTTGAAACATTCTCTACAATCACATGTTTTATGATTTAACATCCAATATTTTAGTCATTTATCAAGTATTTAAAAGTCATAGAGCAATAAATTGTTCTCATTGGGGAAATCATCACAGAATAACATACAAAATCCTATTTTATATTTTATCTACTTAAAATCAAACATTCAAAAGTGATAGAAAATTGAAGAAAGAGAGGTTACATGTGCTTTGCATTGAAAATATGCTAACTAACAATATATCTACAAATAAATTTAATTTTTTTTCAATGAATCAAGGATCTTTTCCCATGAAATTAAAGATGATGGTCATGACGGTCTCGATCCAACTTGTTTATCATAATAATAAATCATCGTGGTTGTTCAAAACTTTATCAAATGATATTAGCAAGGTCCTTCGTACAATAATAATTCGTTAGGTTAAGGTTTCATTGCAAGTAACAAAGACAATTTTTTACTATTAGAATTTCTTTTGAGAGAGAGAGAGAGAGATTTGTCTAAGAGCATGAGTATTTTTCTCAAACAAAGTGGTAATTGCAGTAAATTGCCCGATTTGCTATATTATTTTTAAAAAAACCTCCTTAATTTCTGAAAACTGCAAACGTATGGAATTATTTGCTATAAAATTGTCTTTTTAATTATTTTAATTATAAAAGCACTATCAACAAATGATGTATAAAATGAAATTGTCTATTTAAAATTAAAAAAGAAAATTGAATTAATAAATCCTAACTTGGACATTGGCACGCCTACTAGTAAAATCATAATCAGAGAAGATTTGTGTACAAATGACCGAAACCAACATGTGACAAATGGCTAAAATTAAATCCTCACAAGAAAACAGAAAAATTGAATTATTAAAAGTTAAAAAATAATAAAAAAAGAAAGAAAGAAAGAAAAAACGAAACAGAAGAGAAAAAAAGGTCAAAATTGAGGCTTTGCTGGGTGTCGGGGGTGATGTGTCGGCTCTTGCGAAATTGACTCTCTCTCTCTCCAATCGCTCTGCAAATCCTTTCAGGTTGATCGGTAAGTTGTCGATTTTGATTACGTATATTTTTTTTTGGACTTCAATGGAAGATGTCGAATTTATGTGGGAAGTTCTCTATTTGTCAGGTTTTTTATTTTTTGATTTATGATTTTAAAATGTTAGAGCTTGAATAACATTAGATCTCTCTCTCGTTTAGGGTTTCCTGCTCAATGATCTAGAGTTAGAGCCGTGGTTTGTCGTTTTGAAGGCGATCCCTCTGCTTTGGATCCCTAGGGTTTTTGTTTCTGCAAAATTTGGGGCTCATATTTTCTCGTAGCGGCTGAAAGAAAATTTTCTTCGATCCTGTACGGTTTTGGATTCGCAGAAGATTTGTTAGGGATTGAAATCGATCGTTGGTGTGGTGAATTCGGTTGAATTTTGTTGAGTTTGGGCGGATCGAGTCCAGAAGTTTGTGAGAAGGATCTTAGGTATTAGGGTTACATTCGATGGCTTCTCCTCCATTTCAGTTGGAGGATCAGACAGATGCGGACTTCTTCGACAAGCTTGTTGATGATGAATTTAGGGTTTCAGAATCTAATCCTAGTTTTGTAGATGGTGTTGACTCTGATGAGGTGAAAGCATTTTCGAATCTGAACATTGTTGAGGTTGGTAATATCTCCGAAGATTCGGGTGGCGAAGGTGGGTTTGCACCCGAAGAGGAAAAACATTCCACCGATGTAATTGTGCCTTCGTCCGATGCTCCTGAAAAGGATATTTTGGTTTCTGAGGAGAGTATTTCTCTCGTATCATCCAATTCAGTTGTTTTGGATAACAGGGTTGAGTTCAGTGATGGTGCGACGGGTGTGGATGTTTCTTCAGAATCCTCGACCAGCAAAAGCAGTGGATCTAAGAGTACAAGCATTAAGGAGGTTCAATGGAGTTCCTTTTATGCAGATTCTGCTCAAAATGGTGGGAATGGGTTTGGGTCGTATTCAGATTTCTTTAGAGAGGAGGGAGATCCATTTGCGAATGTGGTTGACTCTAATCTGAAGGTTGACTCTAATCAAGATGAACAAGCTTATGTAGCATCGATTGAACAGATACCCGTTGATCAGAATTTGGATAACAGCCAATATTGGGAAAATCTGTATCCGGGATGGAGGTATGACCCGAATACTGGGGAGTGGCATCAAGTGGAAGATCACAATGCAGCAGCAAATGCCCCTCAAGTAACAAGTGGTGGTGATCTTGTATCGGGCCAGACGACTGAAGTTTCATATTTGCAACAAGCAGCTCAGTCCGTTGTGGGAACTGTAGCTGAGGGTTGTACAACTGGTAATGTCTCTACTTGGAATCAGGCCTCACAAGAGAGCACCGAGTACCCATCACATATGGTTTTCGATCCTCAATATCCTGGTTGGTACTACGATACAATTGCCCAAGAGTGGTGTGCTTTGGAATCATATACTCCGGCTGTTCAATCTACTAGTACAGCTCATGATCAGAAAATTCAAGATAGGAATGATTCGAACACCGGTTTCTTCCCGATCACAGAAGAAAATAACATATATGGTGATGGATCACAACGCTTGGGTGGTCAAAACCAAGGAGGCGGAGGGGATTGGGCTGGTTCTGGAAGCAACAACGTTCAGCAGAATTTGAATATGTGGCAACTTCAGACGGCCGCTAAGACCGATTCTTTAGCTGGTTTTACTGAAAATCGGCAATCGGAGAACCTTTATGGATCAAGGGATCTTATAAACAATTTCCCAGATCAACAAATGGGTTTCAAATCCATGGGAACATCTTCTTTGTATGAACAGACAAGTCATAATTATGGTGGCAATGACATTGGAACTGGCTTTCAAAGCTTTGTTCCTGCTAACAACTTCTCTCCGCAAATCAGTCTGCCAAAGGTGGAGCAGAGCCAGTCGATGCCTTTCTCACATGATTACTACGGAAGTCAGAAATCTACAAATTATTCTCACCAACCATTTCAAACTGGCACACAATTATCTTTTAATCCGAATGAGGGAAGGTCATCTGCAGGTCGTCCTCCACATGCTTTGGTTACTTTTGGGTTTGGTGGAAAACTTGTAGTCATGAAAGATAACAGTTCTTTTGTCACAAAATCAGCGTACGGAAGCCAGGTTAGGCATTCAGCTCTTTTTAATTCTATTCTCATTGAATTTGTTTTAATGTGAGTTTGGATTTTATAATTTTTGTGTTTATATGTGCAGGACTCTGTTGGAGGCTCAATTTCGGTTCTTGACTTGATGGATGTTGTGATTGACAAAAATTCACCAATTGTTGGTGTTGGTGTTAGTGATTACTTCCGTACTTTGTGCCAACAATCCTTTCCCGGCCCGCTAGTTGGTGGAAATGTTGGAAGTAAAGAACTAAATAAATGGATTGATGAGAGGATCACAAACTGTGAATCACCCAATATGGACTATAGAAAAGGAACACTCTTGAGGTTGCTTCTCTCTTTGCTGAAAATAGCTTGTCAGCATTATGGAAAACTTCGATCTCCTTTTGGTACTGACCCATCATTGAAGGTAAAATATGATTATGCCTTCAAAAAGTTTGGTGAAACCTTAATATAAACACCAATTAGTTGTTTCTATGTTTTTTGTATCTTTCATGGAAAAACATATATACATTTCAGATCTCATTTTGTAGAGATTTTCAAATTCACCAAAATCCATCTTACAAGTTCAATTGGCCTTCATTTGGGTTTATTTTTTTCATGATAGGAAAGTGATCGTCCAGAATCAGCAGTGGCGAAGCTTTTTGGTTCCGCTAAAAGGAATGGTGTTCAACCGAGTGGATATGGTGCCCTTATTCATTGCTTGCAAAATGTGCCTTCTGAAGGGCAACTTCTGGTACATAATGATTCTTTTGCAAGCTGCTATTATTAAAGAGTTGCTATTGGCATCCCAACATTTACTTATTACGCCCCAATTAAAAAAAAAAGTAAATGGTTGGGAGTAAGTAAAAGTTGGGTCTCAATAGAAGCTCTCTTTCATGTTTTTTTTTTTTTTTTAATGTTAGGTTTTGATTTTTTGGGTTTAAGATTTTATATGAGCCTAATCATAATTGTAAACAATTACTGAAATTGTTTGAACGAGTGTTTTAATGTTTTATAATATTGAGATAATAATTTGAGCCAAACCTTTGCATTGTTTGAATGGTGTGTTCTAATCTTTAATTGGGATGTGATAAATAATTTAAGAAATTGCGGTGTAACAAATAAAAGTTGGGGGGCCAATAGCAGCTCTCTATTATTGTCATCGTAGGAAAAGCTTTCATTTAGTGACAGCACGCTACCATCTTTTTGTAGGCAACTGCTGCTGAGGTACAGAACCTTCTTGTTTCTGGTAGAACAAAAGAGGCTCTCCAGTATGCACAAGAAGGTCAGTTGTGGGGACCTGCGCTTATTCTTGCAGCACAGCTTGGCGATCAGGTCAGACTGCGTTAATTCACCTTTCTTTCCAGTCACTTCTATGTGGTTGAAATAATTTAATCTGTAATTTATCCAAAATTTACTCGATTCTCTTCTTTCCTTCTGAACCAATGCAGTATTATGTTGATACCGTGAAACAAATGGCGCATCGCCAGTTGGTAGCAGGATCACCTTTACGGACATTGTGCTTGCTAATAGCAGGCCAACCGGCAGATGTGTTTTCTGCAGACAGCACAACTAGCAGTGCTCTTCCTGGTGCTGTAAACATGTCTCAACCGTATCCACAGGTGATTCGTCTGCTTGAACAGATTTTTCATTGGTTGCACTTGTTGGCTATTCTATTTTTTGATTCTTTCGATCTTCCTTTTGCTGTATCTATTGCGGCCAATATGTAACTTCTATCATATATGACAAGTCATGGTTACTGTAGATACTGGGAGATGTATGTAAGCTTTACGCTATTCCCTTCTTTGAGGTTCTCCTGTAAACTGTACTATTTGGATCTCCGGGGACTGGCTCTCCCATTCCTGATTTCCAGAACTCAATTGTAGTCTGTCCATTACATAACATTTTTTTTTTCTATATATTTGCTTTAGGGAGCTCACATGTGTTTTTGAATGAGATACAGATTGGTCCTAATGGAATGCTAGATGATTGGGAAGAGAATTTGGCCATCATAACTTCAAACAGAACGAAAGGTGATGAACTTGTAATTCTTCATCTGGGAGATTGCCTATGGAAGGAGAGAGGAGAGGTTTGTCTTTCATAGTGGTTCTTCTAATTTTGGGTTTTTATTTTTCCTATTTCTTCTAAGAAAGATGTTAGTCTTCAACGTGGCATTTTCCTTATTCCAACATTTAATGGTACAGATTACTGCTGCGCACATCTGCTACTTGGTTGCAGAAGCAAACTTTGAGTCATTTTCCGATGGTGCAAGACTCTGTCTTATTGGTGCAGACCACTGGAAATTCCCCCGAACATATGCTAGCCCTGAGGCCATTCAGGTCCTTCCCCTTCGATTTGGTTTTCATTGTATCACTTTGTGAAGAAGTTGGGTATTGTTTCTTCATGCTGGAATTGGTTTTTATACACTTGATGCTTTTAATTCTCATCATTGTTGACTTATTGACATGGTAGAGTGCTCAAATGGCTACATTGACCGCATTTATGGCTCACTAATTTATGGAGGGGCAAAAAAGGATTCCGATTCAATCTTTGTCGAATCTTGCTGTACACCAGCCACACCTTACTAAAATATGATGTTGTATTTTATTTATAGACATACACAAATATGTAGTTCATTGTATGGCATGATGCTTCACCTAACTAGTGTTGTCTTGGGTTGTTCTCTAATTATGTTTGTCTTGCAGTGAACTTTGTAGAATGCTTTGTCCTCGTTTTTTGCTAGCAGCATCTTATGTTACATGGATATAGGTAAGGTCGCTAGAGTTAGACATGGGTATGAAGTGCCGGATTCGGCAAACCCTGAAAAGTAGGATTCTTGGACTCGACATTATACTATAGGTAATAGTTTGGAGTTACTTCATTACAGACTAGAGGATACACATATTCGATGTTATATTTGCTACAACTAAGGTCTTAATTGGAAATACTAAGCCCAACAAAGAAAAAAGATCTTCACTGGAAATGATGGAATTCATAATCTCTGGTAAATGTTAATTAATACCCAGCTATAAAGGAAGGAAAACCAATTCAGCACTGTTGTAGGAGATTTGATGGATTTTTAGAATTTGACACATGTCTCTGGCAGGTTCTCCACCCTTTTAGAAGAGTCCATGCAACATTGGTAGCATCCATTTTCTTTCTTTCCTTTTTCCTGATAAATGAAAGTAGCATCCATTTTCTTTAATCTTGCAATGATGAGGATTGCTTAAGGTGCTTCCCTTTATATCTTTCTCAATATGGGAGAATTTTGGAGAGTCTCTTGGTAGCTTTTGTTGCAAAATTTACTAAAAAAAAAAAAAAAAGAAAGGAATTCTGTCAGAGCTGGTTTACCTCTATGACTTCAAGAATAAGTTGCAATCATTCATATCAAACTGCTACTGGGTGCATATTGTTTTTCTTTTCTTTTCCTTTTTTTATTCCTTACTAGTTTCGTTCTTGATGATCATTCAGTTATTCAAGGCAGTTGTTACAATTTATATAATAAAATACAATTGTGGACCCCCACTCTCTTTATCCCCCCTTTAAAGAGAGGTTGAGATTTAATCTCTCTAGGAATCTCAAGGACCCTTTTAACTTTAATGTCTCTCCTATTCCAAGAGTACTCTTCCAACTTTGTCGCCTTTCCTCTTCTAACCTCCTTTCCAAAAAATACTCCTCCAACTTTATTATCTTTCCTCTACCCCCCATTTCCAATAAGATCCCTCCAAACTTATTACCTTTTCTCTCCTACCCCCTTAACCCGAAAGAGGACACCCATGCCATAGGCACAGGCAAACTCTAGTGTTATTACACAAGACTTCCGTTTTCGCCCATATATGCATATGGGAGTGTTCGGCAGACAATCTTAGGGGGACAACGTTGGGAGACAAAATATGTCCTATATGGCTTCAAAGTTTTGGATTGGGCTGATTTTTTGTGAGGAGGATCTCTATGGTGAGGAGATCATCATCACAAAAATTCAACCCCAATTTGAAACTTCTAACCCCATCAAAAGTGGTTTACGAAGTGAAGATTTGCAGACCATCGATTTTTATTGTTAATTTGTAAATCACTTTTGATAGGGGTTAGAAGTTTCAGATTGGGCAGGAGATCATCCTCACAAAAAATCAGCCTATGCTGAAACTTTTAAGTCATATAGGACAAATTTTGTCTCCCAATGTTGTCCCCCTAAGATTGTCTGCTAAACACTACCTAATATATGTATATATATTTTGGATAGGCAAATGCTTGGCTAGGATGGATGGATTCTAGGGGGTTTGAACCTAGGACATTAGAACGACCCTCCACACGTCTTATCACTTAGCTAAGTGACTTCTTTTATATATATAGGGTGCTGCTTGGGGGACAACATTAGGGAGACAAAATTTGTTCTATATGGCTTAAAAGTTTTGGATTGGGCTGATTTTTTGTGAGGATGATCTCTATGGTTAGGAGATCATCTTCTCAAAAAATCAGCCCAATCTAAAACTTTTAACCCCATCAAAAGTGGTTTAGAATTGTGGACTATCAAATTTTTACCGATAATTTGTAAACCACTTTTGATGGGGTTAGAAGTTTCAGTGTGCGCAGATTTTTTGTGTGGTTGATCTCCTCACCATAGAGATCATCCTCACAAAAAATCAGCTAAATCCAAAACTTTTAAGCCATATAGGACAAATTTTGTCTCCCTAATATTGTCCCCTGGATGCTGCTATGCATAATATATATGCAGGGTCATGTTCAAGGGCCAACAAGTTTTGTCCTATATGGATTAGAAGTTTTGGAATGGGCTGATTTTTGGTGAGGATGATCTCTACGGTAAGGAGATCATCCTCACCCAAAAATCAGCCCATTCCAAAACTTCGAACCCCATGTTTACAAGTTGAAGAATTGTAGACCTTCCATTTTTTGTAAACCACTTTTGATGGGGTTAGAAGTTTTGGATCGGGCTGATTTTTGGTGAGGATGATCTCCTATGACCAAGCTGATTTTTTGGTGAGGATGATCTCCTCATCCTATGATTGAGCTGATTTTTGGTGAGGATGATCTCCTCACCATAGGAGATCATCCTCACAAAAAAAATCAGCCCATTCCGGAACTTCTAACCCATGAAGGACAAAACATGTTGGCCAAATCGTTGGCCCTTGAACATATGTGTGTGTCTCGCACTCTTTGTGATGTTTTTTCTTCTCTTTTCGTTTTACAAATTCACATCCTAAATTCTTTAACTTTGCATCCATTGCCAAAATTTTGAAGATTCAATCTTTGTATAATGATATATGTAATGTGTGTAGTTGTTGTATTGTCTTGTGAAGAATAAAACTGACTGCCTTAACCTAATATCTGGGCAGAGAACAGAATTATATGAATATTCAATGGTTCTTGGAAATTCCCAGTCTATCCTGCTACCTTTTCAGCCATATAAGCTTATCTATGCTCACATGCTGGCTGAAGTTGGGAAAGTTTCCGATTCATTGAAGTAAGTGGATTGGTTGTTTTGCTTAGTTGATGTTTTTGCTCTTGCCTTCAATTTTCTTAGTGTGGTTATGTTATCTCAGGTATTGTCAAGCAGTATTGAAGTCTCTGAAAACTGGTCGAGCACCAGAAGTGGACGTATGGAAACAATTGGTGTTATCCCTTGAAGAGCGCATAAGAACCAACCAGCAGGTATCCTTCAAGGATATAATTTGGACTTGCATACACATTCATCAATCAGTCTATTTGTACTGATTCCCTCTGATTGTTCCATTTATAGGGTGGATTCAGCACAAACTTGGCCGCGGGAAAATTAGTCGGTAAATTGCTCCCTTTCATTGATAGATCCATTCACCGCATGATGGGGCCCCTACCACCACCTGCACCATCAGTTCAAACTAATGAACATGATAGCCATGTGGGTCCAAGAGTAGCAAATAGTCAGTCAACAATGGCCGTGTCATCACTAATGCCTTCAGCGTCCATGGAACCCATAAGTGAGTGGATGGGTGAGAGCAGTAGAATGAGTGTGCCTAACAGAAGCATTTCAGAGCCAGATTTTGGTAGAAGCCCAAGACAGGTATACATCTTACCAACAAATGAATCCATTTTAATTCATAGCAGTGATTGAATTGTTGCATTGTCGTATAGAGTGTAAAGTCTAGCTGATCAAATAAGCCATTATTTCAAGTCAACCTTTGATGTTATAAATAGTATCAGTACAAACTGTTTTTGATAATGATAAGGGTAAGGGGGCCATACTCCAAAGAGTCCTTTTTCTAGAAGAAAATGTTGCAATCTGCCAACTTCGGAACAAAGATAAAGTGGAACTAGGGAAGCACCATGATGCATGAAGTAGGGATAACAAGTTTTCAAATAAGAGAAATCTACTAACATGATACCCCTTATAGTGATATGATTGGAGGTTAGGATCTTATCTAATGCGGCTAATAATATGAAAAATGCTGCCTTAGATGGAAACATAGGTCCCTAAACAACAATAGTTGGTAAATTCAGTGAAAAGACTAGATCTAGGAATTTGTAAATGACTTGATGACTAGATTTCTATCCTGATTAAATGCCCATACCCTTCAATCCTCATCCAAAGGAGAAAAAGGATATGAAAGATAAAGTTGATGAGATTAACAATTGTTTGGACATCCTAGTAATTGAAATTTCTCTTAAACCCAAAGTCCCGTGAGAACTACCTGGTTCTAACCATGAAATTTTCGATCGATAGCCTCTTTTTAGAAGACATGGAATACAAAAAGGGAAATTGTGCCTGAAGGGACAATGCACCACACTATTGGTCCTCCCAGAATCAAATCCTAGTCCTTATGCCAACCTTGAAAGCTATGCTATTATTGAATTCCAAAAGAATTTTGACATTGCCTTTGGATGTAATTTCTTTGCTTTTCTACACATTACTTAATCCATATTAACCTTCCACGTACTCTCCAAGTCTCGGCTGAACCTCCACAACCACTTTCCTAGAAGTGTTAAAGTCATATGCTTGAATTATTATTTTTTAATCTATTTTTAATTTTTTGAGAGCAGATGGGTTTTCAATTCACTATATAAAACTTGTGATTACCATCTTTATCATTACACACAAAATTTTCAATCAATTTGTCTAACAACAATTCTGCTCTCTTGGGCATAGTTAACAAAGGAATTATATTGAAATACTGGCTAGGTACTTCTAATGAATGTCATAGAAAACTTTCTAAGAGCCTAACCTTTTCCCCCAATCAATTAGTTTACATGCAACTCGGTGAGAAGACCTATACAAGGAATTGTAAATTTACCTACTTGACACCCCTAACATCTCATTATGATATGAAGATTGGAGACCAATCTCTTTGTAGTATTCTCAGTTTGTTATTCTTTTGATGTAAGTAATTTATGGAGTTTAAGGGTTTCTTTTTCGAAGATTTTCTGTTTAGATGGGAGAATGTAATTAGAGAGTAATCTTTTTGTTTGTTTGCTTTGCTTGTTTGTTGTATGCTCATTTGTGGACATCTTGTCCTCTTCTCAATAAATTTAACTTAAAAAAGAATGAAGATTAGAGACCAATCCAACTCCAGACTTTGCTTTTATGCATATTAATGCTCAGTGTGATACCTCTGAAAAAATTGATCTGATCAATTGATTCATCCAAGAAGACCAAGGTGTCATATGCAAATTGTATTTGCTAAACCATAGATCCACCTCTGCTGATCACAAAACTGGACAAGTCCATGTTGGATACTGTCTTTGACATAAATCTTTCAAAATCTCCGGCGACTATCTTAAACATGAATGGCAATAATGGGTCACCTTGCCATAACGCTCTCAAAATCCATGGTCTACTATTGACTAGAATGGAAAATGAAGATTATGATGTACAGTTCATGATCCAAATCCCATCTGAGCCAACAAATCTCAAAAATGGTTAGTGGTGTGAAACTGTGTATCCATCTGTGTCAGAGGTTGTGGTTTCAAGCTTGTAATGGATATGAGGCATCTTTGGGAAACCCAAAATGTCGATTAGTCTGTACATGTGATAACTCATCCGAAAGCCTCTGACCAGAAGTGATTATGAATGCTTGGGTATCTTTTCTTTTGGAGGGCCTTCAAGGAATTTGAGAGGTCTAATTCTTTGAGATGGTGTATGTTGTGTGAAACCTTAGGGAACGTATTGTGTTTTTGTGTATCTGCCTTATTTTCCTTATTTTCTCTTTTTTAGTAATCTTTCGTAACAGGCTGGTCAATTGGCCACCCTTCTCAATCAATAATCGTTTATCCATCATAAAATAAATAAATTGGTGTATGGAGTATAGATTACATTTTCTTTTAGAAGTTTTTTTATTTTTTTATTTTTTTGTATATGAATATTTTAAAAGCCTTTTTTTAACAGTCATAAAAGATTGGGTGACACTAAATTATAATAAGATACATGGCAAGGTCTCGGAGTTGTATCTGTATCAATGCATGTAAAGCATGGCAATCCTAAAAGTACATTGTCAATGTTACATAGGTGCCAAACTTGGCACACCACACAATGATATATTAACATCCCATGAATCAAGTGGAAATGAATGTGGCGAGAGTGGAAGTCTGAGGTGTGGGATACAACCACATGTTGTCATGAGAAAGTATTCTATGTAGTACATTTTTCAAGCACACTGTCTATAGTTTTCATGCCCAATCTTTGGGATACGTCTTCGATGGTGATTATGATGACCAACTCCATGAACTTTTGGCATGTCCTTGGTGAATCTACACTGAACATTTACTCAAGAGGTCCTCCCCTGATGTTGGATTTGAAACTTTTTCATCATAGGTTTCAAATCCATCATTTTTCAATCATGTTCCTGTTTTGAAATCATGATGGAAAAGATCTCAAATTTAATGTCTAGGAATGACCTACAAGGTTGATTATTATGTCTACCCCTATAAGGGGTGGGCCTAACGTTCCTGGTCTAGTGGGCCTAAAAAAGTGTCATGGTTAGAATGACCAACATGTTGTACAGGTATATTATTGACCAAAGATCTCGGGTTTATGTTCTTGCAAAAACGCATGTGCGCATACACACAAACACACAAAAAAACACATGCATGCACACACACAAACATGTTCTTTTAGATCTTTTACCAAATTTGTCGTGCTGACTTTATGCAGGGACAGGTTGATCAATCGAAAGGAGCTTCGTCCGATAAACAGGGAAAATCATCGGTCTCTGGTGGGCCTTCTCGCTTTGGTCGGTTTGGGTCACAGATCCTCCAAAAGACCATGGGGTGGGTCTCAAGATCCCCATCTGAGCGCCAGGTAATTTCCTGTACTACTTGATTCTGTGGCGACTACTTTTGGATTTCTCCTATCAGTTACATTTCTTGATTTTCCCCTAATCTCTTTTGTGTCTGCTACACTAATACAAAAGGCTAAACTCGGTGAAAAGAACAAATTTTATTATGATGAAAATCTCAAGCGATGGGTAGAAGAAGGTGCTGAACCTCCTGCTGAAGAAACGGCTCTACCGCCGCCACCACCAACTGCAGCATTCCAGAATGGAATGTCAGGTTACGACACTAAAACTACATTTCAAAGTGAAAGCTCACCTTCTAATGGAGGCCCTGAAATCAAAAGCCCGACTCCCTTGGAGCGCACCCCAGGGATCCCACCCATCCCACCCAGCTCAAATCAATTTTCTGCTCGTGGACGGATGGGTGTTCGATCAAGGTAAGTAAGAGAAACATTGGAAGTTTTCCAAAAATCATTTGTGCCTTTATTTTGCTCAAATGTGCCCAACAACCCTTTGGCCTGAACTTTCTGTAGGTACGTTGACACCTTTAACAAGGGCAGTGGAACCCCAACAAACTTATTCCAGTCACCTTCTCTTCCATCAGCCAAAACTGTTGGTGGTGCCAATGCAAAGTTTTTCATCCCCACCCCTGCAACCTCAGGCGAACAAACAGTAGACACAGCAGTAGAAAGCATGCAAGAAGCTGCTTTGGCCTCCACTAATGAAGATCGCTCAACATCCATGTCAATGGACTCGTTCTCGTCTCCCCTGGCACCGTCATCGACATCATCAATGCAACGGTTCCCAAGCATGAACAGCATTACCCCAACTGGGAACAAGGGTATGGGTATGCAGGGTAACAGCAATGGTTCCCTTTCTTCCCACTCACGACGGACAGCGTCATGGAGCGGAAGTATCAATGATGCCTTTAATCCTCCTAAGATAAACGAAGTAAAACCTCTAGGAGAGGCATTGGGGATGCCCCCATCATCTTTTATGCCCAGTGATTCTTCATCCATGCGGCTGCCAATGAACGGTAGTGGCAGCTTTGGGGATGACCTTCATGAAGTGGAACTCTGAGTCACGATGGTGAACAAAGGCTCTATTCTTCGGCTTCTCACTACAATCATCTCTAATCAGATCAGCACTTTCCCTAAGTCACTCTCCCCAAAAAAGCCATCCAGCTGTGGAATTGAGTTTTGTACAGGGAACTTAAGAGAGGGAATTCTGATGTTTAGACGAAATGCCTTGGCTCGAAAAACAGTTTACTTTTGAACCTGGCTTGATTTTGAGTCTCCTGTTGAGGAGTCAAATGTCCTTTTAAGAAGGCTAAGAGGACATGTGTGGTCCCATTGTATAGTTCATTTGTTGATTTATTGGACCAGATATTGTTTGTGAGAAGGCCCTTGAGAAAAAGTTGAAAGAGCCTTAGAATGGGTATATAACCCCTCTTCACAGTCCTAAGGGAAAAAAAGAAAAAAAAGTAAAGCATATTAGAATTGGGAAAAAAAATAAGATTTTATATTTTGTTTTATAGCTTTTGCAGACTCTTAGAAAGACAAATTTTGAATTCGTTCATTTTCCCCTCACTTGTTTTTTTAATCCCTTCTCATATGCCTTGATGTGAAGAGTGCTGCTCCAATATATATGTTATGTTCAGTTCAAACTTTAGAACATTTATTTTTGGGTAATTTAGACTTGCCCCTCTGGGTTTCAGTGACTATTTGACTTGCCCGTGATTTTGAGCTGATGACATACCTTGGTGACCTTGGGTATTCTATGAGAGGCTAACAGAAAATGACCAAAATAACCTCATCTTGAATCTCTTCCACTACTTCCAATTATCGACTTTCTTTAATTCATATAATCCACTCAAGTAAATCATAATGGGCCACCAAAATCGTGGTCTAACCAAAATTACATTACCAAAGTTCGTAGAATTTTCTCCTTCCCATCCTAATGGCATTAGATCATGTTTTTATTTGGATGTAACAAGGTAATGCAGGTATGAAACTTTTCTTACTAATTTAAAAAGGGAAGTATTTTTCTTTTAAACTTAAGTTTAACCTTTAATTATTTAAAAACTATCTTAAAATATCATCTATATTTGATAAAATGTGAAAATGTATTATGAAAAAATTATACAAAATTCTAACAAACAAATGGGTAAATTTAATTTTTTTTTTAAAGAATTGTTGATATTTATCAAGATGATAATAATGATGGTCATGGTGATGATGATCACAATAACCATCATCACCGTTGTCTCGTCATCAATGAATTCATCTCATCATCATTCCAACATCCATAGTTTGAAAATATCTGATTTGAAATAAAAAATCATGGTATTTTAAGACAATTTTTCATTAGTATATAAGAGAAGACTGATGTCAAGGGACATATCATATAAGATTAATCAAATAAGAAAAAAATTACTAGTTTATTTTAATAAATCCTATGACACCATTAGGTCTGTGTTAAAATTGAAGCTCGAGACATGGACTTAAACAAAAGAAAAAAAATTCTAAAATGACCTTTACATCCTAGGACTATAAATACCAAACTTAAAAGAAATTCCAGATTTTTATCTCTCTCACTCTCTTTTCTTCTAAAAGTAAACCTTAGCCTCCTTCAACTTTCTATCTTGGTTTTATCATCGCAAACTTCAAGGGGAACCAAAGAAGTAGAGTCTTTGATTACTTTCGGGAGTGAAATACTCAACTCAATCTCTCACATTCTTCGAGGACTTTATATTTTGTATCTAAGGTAGGAAATTTCTAAATCTTCTTGATAGTCATAGATTTCAATGCATATTAGTTTTCAATTCAAAACCTTATATTTTTGTTATAAATTAGGAAAAATATAACATATTCATGTTTAGAATTATTTGTTTGGTGTGTTTTATCTTTGAATCATGGTTTGAAATTGATTTTTTTTGTTGAGAGAGTGAATTTGGGGCAAAATTGTGGAATATGATAAAAAAAATCTTTTCGCTTGATCGATCCACCAATTGCCCCATGAACAAGTGCTAAGTGTGCATTCCTCTCAGGATCGTTCATCCCAAAGAGCTTAGTCAACTCCATCTTCCACCTCGGTCGACCAACCAATTGTCCCACAAAGAAGTAGAGGGTGAGCAACTCTCAGGTTTGGTCGATCCAACTAACTCAGTCAACCCAACAAGCTCATTTGACCCATGTTTTACCCTTGGTTGACACAACTTCTACGTCAATCGACCAACCTAGAATCCTGTGTACAAAAATTCATAAATTTGCACTTCTCGGATTCAGTCTCCCGATCTTATAGAAATTTTCTTAAAAACCTATTTTTAATTATTTTGAGCCATTTTTCTTAAATACTTTTAGAAAAATGAATTTTAATATTTGACATTGATTGTAAGCTTAATTCCAATGGTGTTCAATATTGGTTGAATTTGAAAAAACAAAATGATTTGAGTGTTAAAGTTCCAAAAAAATATTATGTTCTAAGTACGATATTTATAGAATTTACAACGGAGAGTGTAGACTCTCTCTGGGTGCGTGTGTTGGTGAGTGCATATTCATAATTAATATTTACTTTATGTTTTTGCAAGGCAGTGTTGCATGCTTTTTTTTTTTCCTGTACGAGTAATGAGAATGTAATCATTATTTATGTTTGTCATGTTGGATGGTTGCATAGTAGGAAGACTAGATATCAACCCACACACCTGTAATCATAGTAACAAAAATTAGTGATTTTTTGAAAAAAAAAATGCGTTTAGAACACATCTTGCATCCCTGACGATTAAAATAGTAAAAAAAAATGTGACTTTTTTATGTGTAAGAAAAGTCACCATTTCTTTTTCCAACTTTTTCTATTTTTTTCGAAGGAACAAAATTTAAACATTTTCTCTTTTTTTCTAAATGTAGGATTTGATACATAATAGACTTTGGTCATTCATAAATGTACAAATATGGGATTTGATGATAATAATTTGAGTTTTTGAATTTTCATTGGATATATATTTTTTCATAACTTTTAATATCTTTTACTTTCATTGTATTTTTTTCCTATTTTTAACATTTTTTTGAAGTTTTCCCTTGCCGATTTAAACTCGTACTCCGACTTCGTGACTATGCTTGTAATGTTAATTTTTATTTTGTTTTAAAAAAGAATATATATGTAACTATTTTGTGATCTGTTAAAGAATCTGTGAATGCTTGGAAGGATAGTTTGTCATGTTATTTTCGGAGTGACATACTATCTTAGGATGTATGGTTCGAATGGTAAACTCCTATGTACTATGAGATACATAGGAGAGCAACAACACAATTCAGATCCGAATGATTTTGATCTATTTTTACCAGTAAAATATATAATGTAAAGGTAGTTTTTAAACGAGCAGAGATATCTTACAAGAATCATATGTTAGCCTAATAGGTTTAGAAGAAAATAGCTAGTCAATGATTATTAATAGTCTAGAGTAGTCAAACGTATTGACACTTTGTGAAAGGTCCTATACCTTATAGTCACAGTCAACAACCAACTTGAACCAGATACATGGTCATCCAAGTATGGTAAATGAAGCAATTAGCTACAAAATTAGGAACAAATGGTGGGATTCCACATCGGTGATTATTTGAGTACGCTCTTACACTAAAATACTTTGTGAGTATGTTATTACGTCTATAATTTAATTTTAATATTATTCCCCTGTTATATTATTATCTTAACCTTGTGTTGATTATTTATGTTATTAACATTTATGGAGAGTGTTATTTAGTACCTTCGCTTTGTCATAGGATCATGGGGATTCGTGCTATAATTTGGGGCACTACAGAGTGGTATTAAAGGTCAATATCAATTCTATATGGGACAAAAACTTATTGAGTCTAGAGTTTTGTTAGAGTCTTGACAAAAGTTAGAGATAAGATCTTCAGGATTTTTCACTAGAGTCATGAAAACTGATAAGTCATGCAACAATCTTCTATTTTAGGAATTAACAAGATGGGCAAGATTACAAATATTTAAAATATAACCCTAAACTTAAATACAAAATGACCAATAATAAATAGGGCTAGATAAAAGCTACGACACCTCATAAAATGAAAAAATGTAAATAAGATACACTTATTACGTAAATGGAATATTGTCAAAATTCTGATATGAAGAATGAACTACTATTATCTTGCAGATAGTTACTCATTCCAAGAGTTTGAACTACATATTGTTTATATCTCAGTTATCGATATGAGAGGAAAAGGAAAGAGAAAACTAGATGATGGTCAACTTTTATGATAGGGTAACAATGACCAAATGGATCAAATACTAGATGTGATAGCTCACATAATAGAACATCGTGGAAAAATAATTAAAGAGATAGTCCATATTAGGGAACGCTAAGCTTACACTCAAGGAACAGAGATTACTCTACTCCAGGTCCCTCCTATAGGACTATTACCTCTTGTGTGCCCACCTATAATAGAGAGGGCTCTAGCGCTTCAGGGTCACTTGCAACTAGGGGTATTATTACAAAAAATTTAGAGATTGCAAGCCCCATCATTCAGAGGGTCGGTAGACCCAATAGAGGTTGGAGAGTGGGTGTTGAGGACAAAGGAACTTTTGGTTGCTATGGGTTGTATTGATGAACACAAGGTGACATTGGCTTCATTTAACCTAGAAGATGATGCTAATCAATGGTGGAGGTAAGTTAAAAACGTATAAGGGGGCACTTCGGCCACTTGGATGGGGTTTCAAAGGCTATTTCTAGAGAAGTTTGTGTTTGAGACTACAAAGGAAACAAAATATCAAGAGTTTGTGATTTTAACTCAAGGGACACAAACTATGATGGGGTATGAGATCAAGTTTACCTAATTGTCTCGATATGCACCAAACATAGTGGCCACAGAGTTGTGGAAGGAGAGTAAATTTTTTAGAGGGTCGAGGTTATTCTTCAAGATTAGAATGATTGGGTTTGAGAATACGATATATTTGGAGACGGTAAGCAGGACACAAAGGATTGAGAGAGAGATGAGGGAGAGTTGCAGGCTACTAAGAGATAGATTAATCGCTTTATAAGACAATTCCCAAGTCGATCAAATTTGACCAAGAGGCCCATGCTTGTGTGGCTTGTAGTTTTAAGCCATACATATGTACCATATTGACCCCCGGCTCCTCAGACATGGCAACCAACAGGGGCACAGCCTGGATAAACTAACAAGAGGCTAGTAATGAGGCCACCAATACTAAGAGATCTAGCACCCCATGTGGTCAAGCCACAAAGTCAAAATTTTTGCAGCTGCAAGTTGGTAGTACAAGAGTTCCTCCAAGACCTTAGGGGAGAGTCTACAACTTGACATGAGAAGATGTTCCAATCTCAGATGAATTTCTTAAAGGTAACATTATAGTTTCTAATGTGTAAGCTCGTGTACTGATAGACACAATTTCTTCTAGTTTTTATATTACTATTAAACTTTCACACATGTTAAAGTTAGAAATCACAAGCACATCCCGCACCCTAGTTTTATATACTCCCTTGGGAGATTAGCATATTGCCAAATCTGTATGTAAATATTGCATCATTAGAGTAGCTCATCAAAAGATGATCGCTAACATTAAACTTCTACAATTTAGGGAATTTGACTTAATTCTAGAAATGGATTGGTTTGTTCAAAATCATGTCTATGTATACTTTTTGCGAGAACAATGTGTTAGTTCCAAATTTTGTTTATCCCAAGACATATGTTGAGTGTCGGATTAATTTGCCATTAAATACATATGAAGACTCCGATAAAGCTACTCAAATACACGCGCCTCGACAAAAAGCTCAAATATGTGTGCACAAAGCCTAAAAGGTAATGAGATCACATAAGACCATTTCCCAACACTTAGATGATTGATAGGTTGACCCGTAGTGATTAGGAAAACTCTTTCTTTGACCCATTCACTTATCGAATTTTTTGAGAACAAAAAATGATCATATAGGGGACATTAAAGACTTGACTACCTTAAGACCATCCTCTATCCTTGGTGATTTTTTTTAGACGTTATATGGGTAAAATCTATTACTCCTTCGAACCGTTTCATCATCTAAGTTCCCGAAAGCTCATTTTGCCAAAAATGAAAAAGGATATTTTGGTTATGGCCCACCCCTTGGTAGAAGTTTGAGGAAGTTTTACATAGTAATACATATCATATCCCTAAACGGTGTATGAAACAAAGCTACCGTTTCAAAGTTATGGTCGAAATACCTTACAGTGATATTTCTATAATTTTGACGGCACTATCGTTGGAATTTACGGCTCCACCATTAGTACCTAACGGCGTAGCCAACAACAAGTGCCCAACGATCGTATTTTTGACCATTGAGACACAAAGTCCCCCTTTTATCTTTCAAACTAACTTTAGTTCATTTTTGTTGGTTGGTTCAAGCACTGTAGAAGAAACTCTCATCTCTAACCCATTCTAAAGATCTCTCTAGCCATGGAAGGCCCCATATTTAGTTGAAAACACATTCTTTTGTAAAATTCATAGTTTAATTTTCATATAATAGTTCATTCATTTATTGTTGAGAATAAGTTTCGAACTCAAGACCTCTTGAGTGTTTTATTGTAAAAAGTAGTACTTTCATTTTTTGGTGAAACATAAAAGAATTCTTTTCTTTTTTCCTTTTTTGTTTTACTTTACTTTATTGGTTTTGAAAGTTGTAAAAACATCTCTTCTTTCTTTAGTCCCACATCGGGTAAATCAAGGAAAATTCTCAACTTATTTATGATCCCTCTCTCTTTAATGCTTGAGTGTGAGAGAGATAGAGACTGGGTCTCGCGCGCACATGGGGGCCCAAGGCACTGTGGGACTGCAGTCCATTGAGTTTGGGGCCAACCCGTCGGACCTTAGTGGGCGTGTGCGCATACGATGCACGCGCAGGGGGGGTGCAGATTTCAGAATTTAAGCCTCACCTGGGTGCGTGTGATAGGCCCGTTTTTGCTAAACTTTTATTTAATCTCAATCGTTGGTTTGTGTTTTTATCTCAATCGTTGATTTGTTTTTTACCGTTTTGGACTACAATTGTGAATAGTTAGGTCTGTTATGAACCGATGGCTTGCTGTTTATAAAATTAGTTTTTTCCCTTTTATTCAAGTACAGAAAATGAAATTCTTTCTAATATCTCTTCTTCTCCGATTTCAAATTTTATGTTATCTCCGAATAGAAATCTTGCTGCTTGTGAAAAGTTAGATCTAATCGAGTTCGCCATAGATCTGTTATTTTCGAGTACACGGTTAGCAGACAGTGATTGTTGAATCTTGGAAATCAAACACCAGAAATCGACTGCACTGAGGATTCAATCTTAAGGAGGAGAAATTGGTTTTAAGGACAACAGCTTCTCCATGCCTCAGTCACCGATAAGTTCTTCCAATTTCCTCGAATTATTTACATTATAATATTGCTTATAATTCATTGTTTCAACAAACCAGAATCAGAATTTCTCCAACAGTCCTAAAACCAATTTATATCTATATCCTGTTTCTGTTTCTAAACTTTAAAACATGGATTTTAGACCCGAACATGTGAAACCTGACTTGTTGAAACCAGAACCTTTTAATGGAAGATTTTATCGAAGATGGAGTCAAAAGATGCTCTTCTTCCTTGAAGGCCTTAATGTATTGTTCGTACTCAAAATAGAAAAACCTATAGATACAGACCCTAATCTATAGAATTGGATCAAAGTAGATGAAATTTGTAGGAATTATATTTTATCTTGTCTTGTAAACACTTTGCATGATCTTTATTGTGTGTATGGTACTTCTATAGAATTATGAAGGGCATTAGAGAAGAAATATGTAACAGAAAATGCAGGTGTCAAAAAATATGTAGTTAAAACATTCTTAAAATTTTTAATTGTCAATGGGAAGTCGATTATAGATCAAGTAAATGAATTTCAAAATATTATTCATGAGTTGACATATGAAGGCATTAAATTGCCAGAACAGTTTGTAGTGTCATCTTTAATTAGGAAACTTCCCGAAAGTTAGAATGAATATAAGACTAATTTGAGGCAGAAAAAGAAAGATAAATCTCTTGAAGACCTCATTGTCCACATTAACATAGAAGAAACTAGTAGACTAAAAGAGAAAAATGGTAAGGTTAAACAATTTGTTACCAAAACCAATCTCATAGAAGGAGATTCTCAACTGTCTAGGTTTAGACCTAAGAAAGTATTTAAAAAAGAGGGGCCAAGGACTAAGAATACTGTTGGCTTCAAGAAGTCAAAAGGTAGTTGCTTTGTCTGTGGTAAACCTGGTCATCATGCAGTTGAGTGTAGATTCAGGAAAATTAAAGAAAAATTGAAAGGGAATCATGTGAATCTAACTAAAATTAATAATGATACTATTATTGCAGTTCTCTCTGAAGTCAGTCTTGTGAAAAATCCTAAGGAGTGGGCAGTAGACACTGGTGCTACGAGGCATGTGTGTGGGAACATGAAGATGTTTACTTCCTACAATTATGTGGGAGACGAAGTGGTCTATTTAGGAGACTCAAGAACATCTCAAGTTGTTGGAAAATGCAAAGTAACCCTTAAGCTAACTTCTGGGAAGACACTAGTACTCACAGATGTTCTTCATGTTCCTGCCATTAGAAGAAATCTTGTATCTGGGTCTCTTTTGAATAAAGTTGGGATTAAACTTGTATTTGAGTCTAATACACTAGTATTGACTAAAAATGGGGTATTTATAGGAAAATGATATTGTAAGGGAGTTTGTTTGTACTTAATATTGTGAATGATATTGCATCGTCTTCTGCTTATCTTGTTGAGTCAATTTCTTTATGGCATACTAGATTAGGTCACACCAATTTAGGAAAATTAAAGAAATTGAAGAACTTGGGTATTTGACCTAATATAGAAATTAAGAAATTAGATAAATGCGAGATTTGTGTAGAATCAAAATTTACACATAAGCCACACTATAACATATCAAGAACATCTTCAGAACTTCTTAGTCTTATTCATACTGATCTTGGAGATTTTAGAAATCCTGAGTTTAGAGGAGGTAAAAGATATTACATTACTTTTATAGATGATTTTTCTAGATTCACAAGAGTATATCTTTTTAGAAATAAAAATGAAGCAGAAGATATGTTTCTAAAATATAAAAATGAAGTAGAAAATTAATTAAATAGGAAAATTAAAATATTAAGATCTGATAGAGGAGGAGAATATGATTATAATCTCCTTAGTCAATTTTGTGAACAAAATGACATTATACATGAAATCACGCCTCTATACTCACTTGAGTCAAATGGAATAGCGGAAAGGAAGAACATATCTTTAAAAGAAATCTTAAATGCGTTACTTATAAACTCTAGAATGCCTAATAATATGTGGGGAGAGGCTATATTGACTGCAAGTCACATTACTAATAGAATTCCCCATAGGAAATTAGGAAAAACTCCTTATGAGCTTTGGAAATGTTATACACCTAACTTAAATTATCTTAAAGTATGGGGGTGTTTATGTAAAGTAGGACTCCTAAAAATTAAAACGAGAAAGATAGGACCTAAAACAATTGATTGTGCATTTTTATGATATTCTGAATATAGTATTTCATATAGATTCTTAACATTAAGATCTAATGAAGATGGTATTGATAGCAATGTCATCATTGAAGCTAGAGATGCTGAATTTTTTGAGAAAATTTTTCTTATGAGGGTTAAAGATTCCTTAAGTTCTGATGACAAAGGAAAAATGGTGATAGAAAAAGAAACGTCAATTTTTGAATCCTTTCCTAAAAAAATAGAACCTAGAAGGAGTAAAAGAATTAAAAAAGAAACCAATCTAGGAGATGATTTCTATACTTATTTAGTAGATGATGATCCGTTATCTTATCAAGAAGCCGTGACATCTCCTGATGCTGTTTTTTGGAGAGAAACCATTAATAGTGAATTATAGTCAATCATGTTAAATCATATTTAGGAATTAGTGGAGTTACCTAAAGGCACCAAACCTATTAGATGCAAATGGGTATTTAAAAAGAAACTAAGATTAGATGGATCAATAGATAAATGTAAAGCAAAATTGGTCGCCAAAGGATTTAGACAGAAAGAAGGAATAAATTACTCTAATACGTATTCTCCAGTAACCAGGATTGCTACTTTTAGAGTTTTAATAGCCTTAGCTTTTATTTACAAATTAGTAGTTCACCAAATGGATGTCAAAACAACATTTTTAAATAACAATTTAGAAGAAGAAATTTATATGGAACAACCTGAAGGGTGTATGGTTCCTGACCAAGAGAATAAAGTGTGTAGGTTAGTAAAATCATTATATGGGCTAAAACAAGCACCTAAATAATGGCATGAGAAATTTGATTCTATGCTTAAGTCTAGTGGATATATTTTTAATGATTGTGATAGATGTGTGTATAGCAAATTTAGTGGCAAAATTGATGTAATCATTTGTTTGTATGTAGATGATATGTTGATTTTGGGAACAAATCTAAAAATAGTTGAGAAAATTAAATCTTTCCTAAAATCCAAATTTGAGATGAAGGATTTAGGAGAAGTTGATGTCATGTTAGGGATTAAAATAGCTAAAAAAGATGAAGGATTTGTATTGTCTCAAAGCCATTATTAGAAAAAGTGTTAAAAAAGTTTGGATATTTTGAGAGTGTACCTGTCTTGACTCCTTTAGATCCGAACATAAAATTAAGAAAGAATAGAGGTGATAGTGTGTCACAAAAAGAATATGCTAGGATCATAGGAAATTTGATGTATTTAATGAACTGTACTCGTCCAGATATAGCTTTTGCTGTGGGGGTACTAAGTAGGTTCACTAGTAATCCTAGTAGAGACCATTGGATAGCATTAGTTAGGGTTCTTGGATATTTGAGAGGAACCATAGACATGGGTTTACATTTTAGTGGAAATCCAAATGTGTTAGAAGGGTATAGTGATGCAAACTGGATATCAGAATCTAATGAATCCAAGTCCACTAATGGTTATATTTTTATGTTAGGTGGAGGGGTTATCTCTTGAAAATCATTTAAGTAGACATGTATGACTAAATCTACAATGGAATCAGAGTTCATTGCGTTAGAGTTAGCGGGAACTGAGGCTGAATGGATAAGAAACCTATTAATAGGTATTCCTTTATGGGAAAAACCAATGCCATCAGTATTTATACACTGTGATAGTCAAGCTGCTATAGCCAAGGCTAAAAACCATATATATAATGGTAAAAGTAGACACATTCATCTTAGACATAATGTGGTCAGGCAATTATTAATGAATGGAGTGATTGCTATTGACTTTGTAAGGTCAAAAAGTAATTTAGCAGATCTATTAACAAAACTATTAACTAGAGGGTTAGTGAGTAAATCATCGAGGGGAATGGAATGCCTATATAAATAATTAGTCTGTGATGGAAATCCAATTTATATGACTGGAGATCCCAAGAAGTAGATTCAATGGGTAACAACAAGTCACTGAACTAATTGATGAAGCACTAGTGAAAAAGAGTTGAAAAACTTTTGATCCCTTTCCTATGATGTTAAGTAGTACTTATCTATGACGAGTTAAGGATGAACAAAAGTTCTTAATATAATCCATAGCCTTATTGGGTGGTGTGTAATAGTCATAGAACATACTTGATGGATTTACCTATGTGAATGTAGAAGTGGGGTCGTTTCTTATGAATAATATGGGCAATTATTCTAAAGCATTCATGAAATACCAAGATTCGACACATGGTCGGAAAGTGTTAAACCATAAGAACTCGAACGATCCTAGAAAGAAAGATACGTATGATATGATAGGTAAACTTACATTAAAAGGGAAAGGGTTAAGTAACCTAGTTACACCAGGTCCCTGTGAGTTTTGTCTATCTATACTAAGTATCGATTAAATCCAAAATACATCGATATTAGGTATCTGGTATTTCAATTTGTACGAGCAGCAATTCCTTCTCTTCTTACTATGAATTTGTGAGGGATTTTTATAAAATTCATAGTTATTTCATATAATATTTCATTCATTTATTGTTGAGAATAAGTTTTGAACTCAAGACCTCTTGAGTGTTTTATTGTAAAAAGTAGTACTTTCCTTTTTTGGTGAAACATCAAAGAACTCTTTTCTTTTTTTGTTTTACTTTACTTTATTAGTTTTGAAAGTTGTAAAAACATCTCTTCTTTCTTTAGTCCCACATCGGGTAAATACAAGGAAAGTTCTCAACTTATTTATAATCCCTCTCTCTTTAATGCTTGAGTGTGAGAGAGATAGAGACTGGGCCTCGAGCGCACATGGGGGCCCAAGGCACTGTGGGACGGCAGCCTATTGAGTTTGGGGCCAACCCGTCGGAAAATCTTAGTGCGTGTGTGCGCATACGATGCGCGCGCAAAGGGGGTGCAGATTTCAGAATTTAATCCTCACGTGGGTGCGCGTGATAGGCCCATTTTTGCTAAACTTTTATTTAATCTTAATCGTTGGTTTGTGTTTTTATCTCAACCGTTGATTTGTTTTTTACCGTTTTGGACTACAATTGTGAACAGTTAGGTTTGTTGTGAACCGATGGCTTGCTGTTTATAAAATTAATTTTTTCCTTTTATTCAAGTATAGAAAACGAAATACTTTCTGATCTCTCTTCTTCTCCGATTTCAAATTTTATGTTCTCTCTGAATACAAATCTTGCTGCTTGTGAAAAGTTCGATCTAATCGAGTTCGCCGTAGATCTACTATTTCCGAGTGAACGGTTAGTAGACAGTGACTATTGAATCTTGGAAATCAAACGTCAGAAATCGACTGCACTGAGGATTCAATCCTAAGGAGGCGAAATTGGTTTTAAAGACAGTGGCTTCTCTGTGCCTCAGTCACCGATAAGTTCTTCCAATTTTCTCAAATTATTTACATTATAATATTGCTTATAATTCATTATTTCAACAAACCACAATCAGAATTTCTCCAACATATTCAACTCAAGCCTTTTTCACTATTGAACCACTTCATTCAACACTCTTACTTGCACACATATTGGTGAATCTTATGGAGCTTAAAGCATTCTCTTGAAGTAAGGAGTACTTGGAATAAAGGTGACATTCTCAAGGACATGAAGAACTTGATAAAAAAATTGGCAAATCAATCAAGTTAGGCTAGGTCCTTGTGAGTATTTTTTTGTTATTTTTCTTTCTTTAACAAAAAGGATTCTTAATTCCTAGTGAAAACCAAGCTTTTGTGAGGAGTTGGGGATTCTATTCAAGAGTACAAGGTTGTGCATTTCTTAAGGAAAAAATTCACAGAAGAAGTATTCTTTTCAAACCATAGATTTAGATTTAGCTTAGAGAAAAATCTGTGTTGTAAAGTTTTAAGGTGAACCATAAACCTCATATGATAGTGGAACCTAAGACCCTAGAGTTGGGTACTCGGTAGTGGATATAGGCAACTTACCGAACCACTATAAATTGATTGTCCCCTTTTGCGATTATGCATGGTGTTCTACTTTGAATGAATGACATGAATGCCATGACTTGCTTATCAAGTGTTTGATAAAATGCCTCATTCATATTTTCTTGTTGTATGCAATGCCATAAATCAATTAAGATTAACTTTATGCATATCTATGTATTCAATGATATTAGTATAATCAAGAGACTTAGATTAGCTTTGTGTGGTGAATTTAAAATATAATTTTTAATTAACCTATTCACCCCCCTCTAGGTTTAGACAAGGTGCAAAACTCAACATTTCAACTAGTGTCAAAGCGGGTTACTCTATAAGGGTTTAACAACCTTGAGTTGATCTTATAAATTTTGAATCATGTCTAAATTCGAGAAGTGAAATCCCATTCACTTTCCCATATTTGATGGTGTAAAGTATGTTTTCTGAAAAAAATAAAATGATGATATACATCAACTCCCTAAGTAAGGATATAGAGGAAGGTTGGGAACCTCTTATTGACAAGTTAGAAGTAATGGTGTTTCCATCATTATGCCAAAACCATCAAAGAATTGGTTTGAACAAGATAAGATCGACAGTAGCAATAACTTCAAAGTACTTAATACTATAACTAGTACAATTTTCGATGCTGAATATCAAAGGATATGAATATGTATGTCGGTCAAACAAGCTTAGAAAATTTTAGAAGCCGCGAACGAAGGAACTAGTATTGTGAAAAAGTCTAAATTTCAATTCCTTAGAACTCAATTTGAAAACATTAAGATGGAGGAGAGTGAAACTATCCAGGAATTATAGACACGATTAAGTGACATATTCCACGTTTTATGTGAGAGAGTCTGCCCATAGGGAAGAATTTACGCTAAAATCCTTAGATTTCTACCCAAGAGGTTCACTTCTAAGGTCACCTCAATTGATGAATATCGAGATGTGGAGACTTTGCTAGTGTAGAAACCCCCATTTTCGCACTTGTCTAATTAATCAACCTGTAAACCCGATTGAGACGGTTCCCAATGATAGATGAATATTCCAATATTTTTATTTTTTACTAGATGTGTTTCCAAAGTTCAGATAAGATATTTCAAACAAATAAACTTTAAAAATCACGCTACGTTAGGAAAATATGACCCAAAAACATAGAAATCATCATTTTCAGACAAAAAAATGTATTACGAGAAAAATCACTAAAAATGATGAAATTACCAAAATACCCTTGACATCAAAATATCCCTAGAGCCTACATTACACTTAGGAAAACCCTTTTGAAGACATAAAATAACAAACTAAAATCAAATAAATTATTTCATCAATTTTCACAAAATTCGACAAAATTATGAAAGCGTGCCTTATAGGGTCTATTATCATTTTACATAAAAAACCCATAAGTGACACAAACCAATACTCTCATTGAATTTTTTATAAAAAACTGATTGCAAAATATTCTAAAACATCAAAAATTAACCTTTTAACGCAAAAGCCCTCTTTGAGGGCAAAACGATAAATTTTCAAATCTTAAAAAATAAAAAATTAAAAACTAATAATTAAAACATTAATTAACATAAAATAAAATTTTAATAAATTAAATTAAATTTTTTTGGACAAATAAAACCAATTAATTAAGCCCATGGGTCAAATATTAAGTAGTGACCATTTATTTAAGTGGGGCCCACATGATATTTAATAAATAATCCTCCACTGGGGGTCCCGAAGAATTAAAAATATAATTTAATAAAGAACCCTCTATTGAGGGGTTCTCCTAAAACTTAAAAAAATTCTCATTCTACATAAGTCAAAATTCAAAATTCAAATAAAACCTAATTGAATCCTAATCTAAAACAACTTAACAAACCTTATCTCTAAGAGACCTAATACAAAGTCTAATATTCAAAACTCTTTTTAAAAGGAGCATCCACCACTTAAATTCGTAGGTAAAAAAAAATCTTAGAAAAGAGAGTTCAAAAACTCTCCCAAGACTTCCCAAAATCCTATATCTGAAATTTCAAACCCATACTTAACCCCCAAGTCTTAGTTTTCCACCTAAAAAACACCTAGAACTCTTAAGACACCCCAAAAAAGTCAGAAAATATTCAGATCTAGGAGAAGAAAATCTCATCTCGAAGATTGGAAGTAGATCTAACAACTGAGACAAAAGTGATAATATTTACACGATGAACACTTTCCATCAATTTCTGAGGGAATCGATCATTGCAATCACTCAGTTAAAGAAGATAATATTTTTATTTTATTTTTAGGATATTTTTTTTGTAATGTAAAATTTTTGACAAAAGTAGAGATTGATATTCGTTGGGCGGGATTGGTGCCTAACACCTTCCAATCCCGTAACATGATCTTCGTACCCATAATCTTTTTTACAATTCAATATTTTTTTTTTATCCATTTAGAGTCATGTTTTAGTTTTTAGACTGTAAAACTAGGTGGCGACTCCTAAAAAAATAAAAGCAGATTTGCACCAGTAGATCAAGGGCGCTTTCAAACAGTTAAAGAACTTATGGGTTCACTCGCAACCTTTGAACTCCATCTTGAAGGTTCTCCCTCTGAAGGGAAGACAACGGTCTTTAAGACCTCCTTGCTTAAGGCACCATCTAAATGGTCATCTCATTACCTTGTTGAATCTTCCTCCCAAGATAATAATAAAATCAATAATGAAGAAGATGACGAGGATGACCTTGAAGATGAGGACTTGATCTTGCTTGCTTGAAAATTTCATAAATTCTTCAAGAGGAAAGATTCCAATAGCTTCGGCAGAAAGAGTCTACCTGTGAATAAACAACCAATAATAGGAAAATACTCGTCCAAATCCAAGGAAGATACTGAATGCTTCAGTTGTGGTGGAAAATGCCATTATTCCACTATTTGTCCCTCAAAACAAAAATCTAAAAGTCTTTAAAGGCCAAGTCTAAGGAAAATACTATGGCTACAAAAATCGCGTGGGATGATAACTCAAATGAGTCAAGAGATGAGGAACAAAGATATCAGATTCTAAAAACTACAAAACCATTTGAATCCTTATGGCTTCCACCACAATCTCCATACTCGATGAGGATGAAATTGATGAAAAATAGGAATCTGAAAATTAGAATCACCCTTAAGATGTCTTTTCATTTGATGAGGAAAGAGGATGATGATGACAAACTCAAACTTTAGTCAGCATTCGATCAACTGTTCATTAGTCATGTGAAACTGACCAAGAACTATGATAAAAAAAAACTTCAAAAAGAACGATGGTGTGCTGAATATGTCAAGTTAGTAAGGAAAAATGTTTCCTAGTGCTTCAATTAGAAGACAATAAAATTCAACTCCAAACAGCCCTAGAGAGACAGTCTAGTGTGTCTTCTTTATCTGATAAAGCCATGAATAAAAAGAATGAAATGCTCACAAATCTTCAACAATTAAAAAATCTTCTTAATATGGCAAACTCCACTATAGCCCATCAAAACTTAGAATTATTGAACCTTCGTGATGAAAACAAAGTTCTTAAGTTTAACGTCAATGAGTTGTAAAAACATAATGCTAGACTTGAGCGTAACTACACTTAGGAAAATTTGGATTTAGAAAATATTATGGGAGTTCAAAATCCCTATAGGGATAAAGAAGGTTTGGGTTATGATAGGTATACTTCTACATCACCTCCATTTCCTACTGTGTTTATTCATGGAGAATTATCCAACACTAAGACGAACCTAAAAAAGTCATCACATGTAATTTCTATGGTGGAACTGGTCACATGATATATGAATGTATTGAATACAAGACCATCCACAACATAACCTCACAGGCCCCTATTGGTAGATCTTTATTGGTTGAAAAGAAAAAGCATGATGAAAAGAAGTCGCCTCTGCAAAACAAAGCTGAAAACGTTAAGAGCGAGGTGTCTCCCAAGTAAAAGGGAGTGAATAATTCATCTTCTCCCAAATAGAACAATAATATTGATGAACTCTTTAACCAAATTGCTCATCTGAACCTACAAGTTAAAGAACTTGTTGAGTCAAGTAAAGGCAATCAAGATATAAGAAGGAATCCAAAGAAAAAATCACCTTCAAGATCATCCAAGAAGAGTAAGTCCCTTAAGAATAACTCACCTGTCGAGGAGAAAGTAGAGTCGAATAGGAAAATTCCTTTTCCTCTTAAACGTAATCCTCAACCCCCTAAGACAGCTCTATAATGAAAAGTCAAAAATGGGGATAACAAGTACCTTGTAATTCACACAACTCTCAAGGCATCTTGATAGCAATTGCTCCCGACACATGACGGGTGACAGAAGTCAGTTTAGTCACATGGTTGACTTTGATGGAGGAACTATCACCTTTGGTGATGACAGCACCGCCAAGATTATTGGGCAATGAGCGGTTAGTGGATTGGGATTGCCCACGATAGAAAATATACTATGTGTTGATGGTTTGAAATACAACTTTCTAAGCATATCCCAAATATGCGATAATGACCACTTGGTGAATTTCTGTCATGAAATTTGCGAGATCTCAACCTTCAATGGTAAAGTTATTATAAGAGATCTTCGCACTTCTGATAACTGTTATGTTATCGAAAATACAGGAAAAACCATTGTCTCTTGTGTGAGCAACGTGGCTCAAATTGATGAAATCCAGTTGTAACATCAACGACTCGATCATGTCCATTACAAGAACTTATTTCGTCTAATCTCAAAAGGCTTGGTCAGAGGATTACCCAAGTTAGGTAAACAAGTAAGAGATGTTTGTGGGGAATACCAAAAAATAACATCCACTCTTGCTATCTCAAAACCCCTAGCTTTCTCACATATGAACCTTGTAGGTCCCACTAAAATTATGAGTCTAGGAGGTAAGAGACATTTCTTGGTGGTCGTTGATGATTACTCTAGATTCACCTGGGTCGTTTTTTTGAAAAAAATCTGATACTTTTGATGAGTTCAAAAAGATCATTAAGCGAATCTAGATAAAAAAAATGATTAGTTGTAGGTAGGATTAGAAGTTATCATGGTAGAGAGTTTGAGGATGGTCAGTTCACACATTTCTAGGATGAAAATTGAATCCGACATGAATTCTCAGCTCCTAGGACCCCTCAGTAGAATGAAGTTGTTGAGGGGAAGAATCGCATTCTTCAAGAAATGGTCACAGTCATGCTTCATAGTAAAAAACTTCTTAAAAGTCTGTGGGCCGAAACTGTGAATACAGCTTGTCACATTATCAATCGAGTATATCTTTGAGTAGGCTTAAACAAAATAGGTTATGAACTATGGAAGGAAAAAACTCCTAGTGTCAAGCACTTCAAAGTCTTTGAAAGTAAATGTTATATCCTAAAAGATCGTAAACACTTGAAAAAATTTGATTCGAAGAGTAACGAAGCAATCTTTTTGAGATATTTTTCAAATAGTCGTGCTTTTCGAGTTTTTAATCAAAAGAACTCCTCCATCCAAGAATCCATAAATGTGGTGATCAATGATAAACCCATTAAAGACAATGGTTTTTTTGACCCAGAGGTTGAGGACGAGGAAGTATTTCATGTTCCATCTTCAACTCCCTCAACGTCTCAGGTTCCGAAAACATTACTTGTTGTCAAGGATCATCCCGCCAATCAAATCCTTCGAGACCCTAGCATCGGTGTTAAAATCAGACGAGAACTTGAAACATTGAACAATCATCTTTACTTTACATCCAAAATGGAGTTCAAAAATATTGATGAAGCCCTCATTGATGAATATTGACTTCAAGCTATGCAAGAGGAACTTTTTCAGTTTACTCAGAATCACGTGTAGTGCTTCGTACCAAGACCATCTGATAAGAATGCCATCAGAACCAAATAGATATACAAGAAAAAATTTGATGAACTTGGCAATGTTGTTAGAAACAAAGATCATCCAGTAGTTCAGAGATATTCTCAGATTATGGGTGTTGATTTTGATGAAACCTTTGCCCCTGTTGTTAGACTTGAATCGATTCGAATTTTGATGTCCATAACATAATCTATGAAATTTGAATTAATTCAGATGGATGTCAAGAGTACTTTTTTGAATTGCATCTTAGATGATGAAGTTTATGTTGAGCAACCCAAGGGTTTCATTGATCCTAAACATCCTCACAAAGTCTTCGGACTTAAAATATATTTTACTGTCTTAAACAAGTCTGTGCGTGGTATGACCGGTTGAGTCAATTTTTGATCAACCATAACTATACTAGGACTAGTGTTGATCAAATATTATTTGTTCAAAAGGTCAAGGGTCATACTTTCATTGCCCAGATTTATGTGAACGACATTGTGTTCGGCTTCACCAATGAAGAGATGGCTCATAAGTTTGCCCACTTGATGCAATCTGAATTTGAAATGAGCATGATAGGTGAGCTTAACTTCTTCCTAGGGTTGTAGGTTAAATAGCTTAAGGATATTATGTTTGTCTTGTAGACTAAATATGCACATGAATTGGTAAATTATTTCGGTCTTCAGTCTGGTAGAACTCACTACACCATACTCAAACTTTCTAAAGATATATCTAGTAAAAGTGTGGACCAACACCTTTATAGGAGTATGATTAGTAGCATTCTCTATTTGAAACCTAGTCGGCTAGACATCTCCTTTTTTATTGGAGCCTGTGCCTGCTTTCAAGCCAATCCTAAGGAATCGCATTTAACGACTATCAAATAGATCATTCATTATGTGGTTGGTACATTCGAATATGGCATCTGGTATCCTTTTAATTCATCTTCTATTATTGCTGGGTACTTTAATGTTGATTGGGCTGAAAACATTGATGACCGAAAATCCATCAGTAGTGGTTGTTTTTATATAGGAAACTGTCTCATTGCTTGGCAAAATAAGAAACAAAACTCTATTTCTCTATCCACCGCTGAGGCCGAGTACATTACGACCAGAAGTTGTTGTGTACAACTTCGGTAGATGAAGTAGATGTTTTCAGACTACATGTTATCTCAAGATATGATGAGTATTCTATAACAATACTAGTCCAATACTCTCAAACAAAATATATCGACATTCGGCATCATTTCATACGTGTACTTGTTGAAGATAACGTTATTTCTCTTGAATATGTCCCAATCGAAAGTCAGCTTGTCGATATTCTCACAAAACCTTTGGATTCGATGCGTTTTGAACATCTTCAAAAAGTGCTTCATATGAGCTCCCAGTCTGAGATAATTGGCTGAGTGCTCGTTAGCACTCCTATAAATTTTTATTTTCGATTTTTCACCTAGCATGGGTAAATTTGAGTCTTTAGACTCAATCATTGTGCTTTTTAGACATATCCAAGGTTATGATCTTTCTTGCATAAATAAAAATTTTACGTCATTTTTAGACATCACTTTTGAGCAATTTCACTGATGCTTGAATCTCTCTCGAACTTGAGACTATTTGTAGATTTGGGTTTATAGACCCCTCATAAATTCATTCTCGAGCTTCTATCGATTTATTTGCTCATTGCTAGCTCATTTTCTCTCTTTTAAATTTTCAAAAATTTTGCCTTTTAACAAAATTTTGTTTTGTTTTGTTTTTTTTTTGAGACTTCTTGAAAGAGTATTTGGCATGTCCATAATATTTTTTTTGCATGTTAAAATCATACTAAAACCAAAAAATTATGAATTTTTCTTGGGCATTTTTTGGAATTGACTGCATCGCTATTAATTAAAATGGTGGCAACGTCCCTACTCATAAATTTGCTTTTTTTTTTTATCACTTTTTTCTTTTTGCCTCCACTCTTCTCCCCTTTTCTCTCTTTCTCTCTCCTTTGGGTGTGTGTTTTTCCCCATTTTTTTCATCGTTTTACTCCATCACTCATCTTTCCATCAATATGTTCCTCATTTTTTCTTCTTTTCCCTTTTCACCATCTCTTTGTTGGTGGTTGTGATGGCTAAACAAGGTCAAACTCCACAAGATCCGCCTCCTCGTCATTCCAAAATGTCCATGAATATGGTTTCTCCTCCTACTTTGCTCCACTACCTCTTCATTTACCTCTACCCTCTCATATGCTAGTTGAGGAATTGGAATTTGAATCAAATGATGAACTACCCACAGATCATGTTAATTATGTATCTTGATGCACATCATTCAAGAAGCGCTTTTTTATTTGTGAAATCAATGTTCAAGAATCCACCGCTCACAAATATGACGTGTTTAGTATGCTTCATCGCGTGGGTTGGGAAGAGATGTTTCATTTTTGTGGTGGCGTCTACCTTATGTGTGTAGTCAATATCTATGCAAGTGTGACGAAAATCGAGTACAATCCTCCGTCTCTAGTTGTCACTATATTTCATCTTCGGCCACCTCTTCGTACTATGGTAATCCCTCACACCATTAGTAGACTTCTAGGGATGCCTGTTACCGATGTGCCCATGCCCGAGACGGAGTCTGACTACTTGATTCGATAGGATCAACTCCAACAAGTGTTATGTGGTCCCAACAACCAACTCTGATGGTTTAAAGGCAGTATTTGCTCGACATGCACTATGTGAAAAAAGCCCATATTTGACGGTCTTAGCTCGTCAAATTTCTCAAAATTTGACAGACACTCCTGTCAAATGTGCCCGTCAAATATGTTCTTGTAGAATTTTTTTTTGACAATCCTGGACTATCAAATTATTGGAGAATGAGCTTTAAAAAAATTTAAAAAAAATTCATAGAGTATGACCGTCGAATTTGGAGGTTTAACAAACAATAGCATGGTCTTCTAATTCACCAATCACAATAAACAACATAATAATAAAAAAATAAAAGAAAAATCATAACACAAGCTCCAAATTAAATTAAACAACTCAAAATTCATATTGTGTATTGAAATTCCATTACTAAACAAGCTCTAATAGAAGCAATTGGGCACTAACAAATGAAATTGAGTCACATAATTGCTTAGAAATAAAATACAATCAGAAGAAAATGGTTGTGATGCCTTTCATCTCTTCTGACTCTCTTCGCTCTATCATGTATTCTTATTTTTCTCAAGGTTTGGATTTTTTTTACATTGCCACTGTTTCCTAGATCAGATACTCCTTTTTGAGATGGTTGAAGACTTCACCGCCGTGTCAAAAGTTTCTTGTGTGATGTATGCTCAAAATTTCAAGTTCAAAGATCATGCCACGTGGAATCAATCACCATATATAAACCACTAATACCATCAAACAGCCAAAGAGAGTCCCACATTCTCCCATGCCTTATGAACACAAAACATGATTACCAAGATATCACTCCATACCTTCAATATCAAAGGTTCGTCAACAGAAGTGTGACGTTTTTTTAATTCTAATGTCGGAGCTACAAAACAATAAGTTGAAGAAGAAATCAATGATCATACAGAAGATGGAATACAGACAAAGCATGTTGTGTAGTCAATTAAAAAGAATAATACTAAACTCAAACACACTCAACTAACGTAGAATGTGCAAAGAACCATAGTGCTTTAGTTACGTATTATGCCCATCCTATAGATCTTGAGTCACATAGGGATAAATGGGGCTTGAACTTAAGTTGTGCTTTTGTTTTTTATTTTTTTCACTTATTTCTCCTCTCATATGGGTTTTGTGACTAATGGAGAAGGTTGTTTACTATATACTAGTTATAAAAATGCATATAAACAGATTAAAGGGCATCAAGACAAATACCTCAGGAGTGAATGTGAGGCTAACTCTAATCTCTCCACAATACTCTTGGTCCTTGACCACATTGTAAGGAGTTGGTAACAAGTTTCCCTCCATAAATAGTGGATCAAGAGGAATGATGCAAGAATCATAAAATAAAAATTTGAATAATTTCACTTCAAGTATAATGATAATACATAAAAATTAGTAGAGTTAAACAGAGCAATGTTAGCCTCATATTTTTTGTGACAGCCACTAACCCATGAACACTTTTCAAGCTACAATTTAATGAGATTTTAATAATATGTAAGTAGGATAACTTCATTCCTTTCCAATGTGAGATATGCACATCAAACATTTGAGAGAGATGCTGCAACATTGTGGAATGCAAATATTTAACAAAACGTTTTAATATTCTAATATTATCTAATTTCGTTGAATACATAATCTAAATGCATGTTGAAATCTATTTTCAATGAACAATAGGACCGACTTATTTTAGAAAATATGGATGTTCAGTATATTGTGCACATCTCATTAGTTCTGTGAGTGTGTGTGTGTGTGTGTGTGTGTGTGCGTGTACGTGCAATGCATGCATGTGTGTGTTGGTTGCTTGTATGGTCCAAATACATAGCTTTTTTATGTTAATTGAAGGTCATGAGTGGGTCCAATATCTGGTCAGCTAGATTAATTAGTTGGAAATTTATTTATCTGGATTCTGAATTATTTTTCTATTCAAAGAAGACATAGTTATATAGGAGTCAAACTAAATAAGAACAAGATATGATAAATTTAGTCTAAGAGATGAAGTATGCTTTTTAAGTATCAAAATAGATCAAAGTACATGTAAATCAAGACATTAGGAGTTCCAAAAACTTGTATATATAATTAAAAAGAGATAATGAAATTTCTGAAAGTTAGTTCTGATGGGGGATTCTTTCCAAAAGAGATGAGAATTTTACCAGCCCTAGTTAGTTGCTTATTTAGATAGTGTCCAAGATACAAATGGAAAATAAATAAAAGAGGATGGAAAGATGGATATACATACTCAGCAACCAAATGTTCCTCTAAGCTATGAACAACCTCTTATAAAGTGGTGCCCCAAGCTCAGGTTTTATGGTTCTTATGTGAGATGGCCCCTTAATATAGCTTACCTACCATAACAAAATGTGCACTGTAAGAATCAATCAAGTAATCCTTTGTCCATACGAGAATTAGCAGTATTGTCTACTCCTACCCAAAGAAGATTACACAAGAGATCAAAATTATTTCTTAGTCATTTCTCCTTTTGTACATCTACTTGAAATTCTTAGCAATTTGATACTAAGTAGCGTACACCAACAACCAAGCATGTAAATAAAAAGTTTTGCTTCTAACTCAAGCTAATTAAGTCAACTCCAATATAGAGCCTGGGAACACTACCAACTAGGTTGAGTTCATTACTGATATCAAAGACGAGTTAGTAACAAAACCAAGACAACTTAGATTTTAGATTGAGGTAGTGAGAGCGGACATGAACACATTTGCGATAACAGAAGACATGGGGCTTAGAAAAAATTGAATGGAGAAGCAAGATTTATTCATCCAATCCCAAAATTTTGGGAAAGGTAGCCAAAACAAAATAAATAGTTTGATTAGTAAACAACTATCTAATGCACCTATTATTAGAAAATACACTATGAATTGTTACAGTAGATGCAATTTGATGTATCATCTCCGAATCTTTTTTCTGAACAACTAAAGATCATTCTTTAATTCATTGCAGATTTTGAACTTCTCCACTACTTGAAATCACAATTTCAATTAAGAGCTGCACCATGTTTATAGGAAGAATTCAGCGTAGTTATCCAGCTCGGATTCCTCGTAACCATATTAGTCCATTTCATACAGAAAAGAATGTGCACATCATGCACACAAAGATCAAAAGATAAAGAGAAATGTGCACAAAAGTACTATGTAAACGTAAAACTTGGCCTCTCTTATAAAGCCAGTATAAGTTGCTGTATTTTGTTATCGGAGTACACAAAAGTACCTATCTGTTGGGTATTTTAATTAGAGGGACCACGGGCATTAGCTTAGCACTAGATAATGACATCACAAACCCACTACTCAGCACTAACACCACTATTTCCATTCCCTCCGGACACATCTCAGCATGTGTCACACATCAATGTTGTTTCGTGTTTCATAAATTAATTGAAAAATGTAGTACTGATTTGTTATGACCACACCATCAGAAACAATGGGGATCAAATATTTTCAGTCTAATAAATGATTTCAGTCTTCTATAAATGAGAGCAGTCGGCAGCGCAATATCAAGGAAAACATCAATGAAAAATCACATCAAGTTTACAAAAATACCTAGAATTTCACAACAATATCAGGAGTATGAAGGAATCCCCGTGGGGATTCTACAACAAGCTCTACAGCCTCCTTATATTTTGTCTAAGACAACAATTCTTGGAACCGCTGAACAACCGGAGATATTAAAAAAATGATTCCAATGTGCAATAGAAGTACATGGCATGCAAAACAATGACTTTCATTTAATATGTTAGGAGAGATTTGAACACAAGATTCTAGGTTGCATAAAGTTCAAGTTTCTTTACTTTCTTGCAATTAAAAAAAAATTGCAAGTATAGACTAAAAAAATCAAGAGTCAAGAATTAATTTACCAAGTTTAAAATGTTTAATTGAAGAAGAAATCGGATGGCATTCATAAGTGCAAATTGGTCTAAACTCATTCTAGCATTCAAGGGAAAGAATGATGCAAAAAGGAAAATGCAAAAGGATGCATAGGATAGTCCAAAAGAGCTGCAAATACTACTTTCACCAAATGGGCTACCATACTCATTACAAATTGCATGTACAATTATCAAGAAAAGGTTTAAACTAGTAGTTAGCCTTCTTTTTGGTAACTCCACCTGATCCTTGCCAAAAGCAATTACATAGATGTACAAGCTCTCACACACGCACATACACGTGAGAACTTGGCTTCAAAATTTATGTTCATCTCAGGCAGCCCACTTATATATATGAAACTGTTAACAAAAACAATTCAATATTGATGCAGGATCTAGAACTTGAGATAATGTTGCTGAAATCCTACAATAGGATTGAATCACCCATCAGGAGTTCTTTAAACCTTTATATATTTTCATCATGTCAAATGCAATAGAACTTCTAATATTGTAATGACTATATCTTAGTCGTATCTGTTTAAAGAAATTAAGCACATACAAATTAAACTTCGGAAAATATTTAAGCAAGGATTGGAAGCAAACACATTCAAAAATCAAAATAGATACAGATTTCCAAATCTAGGAACAAACCAATGCTTATCCTATTATTCGATGGTGCCCCATTTGTACCCAAGGAGAAGCAAAGCCCAAGATCAAGCATCTCCTTTATGGGTGCAAATCCAAGCATTCACAATGTAGTAGCAGGACAATGAGAAACTTTTACCCTTGCCCTTGAAAGAAAACCAATCTTTCAACGAACAAGCTATCAGTTACTCGATTATAATCTATATAAAACATGTAAAACTATGGGCAATGTTTTCATCAAATTAAAAAAAAAAAGGAATTTAGTAGTACAATTACCTTAGTATCTGAAAGGGCCCTCGATCCGCGGGGTGCGCGGATCCGCTTTTGACCCTTGAGGTTTGGGAGTCGCCACCTAGTTATTATGGTCTAGGAACCAAACTGACTCTAAAACGGATAAACACTAATCTACCATAGAAAATCTGAATTCGGGGATCATGTTACGGGGTTGGAAGGTGTTAGGCACCAACCCCGCCCGGCCAATGCCGGTCTCTACTTATTCCAAATATAACTACATCGCTAATGACAAAACCTAGATTAAAAAATAATGAAAAACCTTACCTTCGATCTGCAAAAGTACTATTCCCTCAGATCTGGTGAAAACAGCTCCTTGTACCGTACTCCTTACTTTGTTCTGTCTCCGGATCTGATTTCTGATCTCCGAGGCAAGGTATCTCCTTCTTGGATCTGGATGCTTTGAATTTGTTGTGAATTTTTGGGGTGTTTTTGAAAGGTTTCTAGGTGTTTTTTAGGCTAAAATCAGAGTAGAGGTGTTAGGGAAGGAGTTGGGGCTCCAAAATTAGGGTTTTGGGGAGGTTGTAGAGGCTTCTTCACCTACTTTTTCTAGGGTTTTTTCTTTGATACGAAAATAGGGTGTAGAGGCTCCTATTTATAAAGTTTTTAGAAGCATTAGGGTTTGATTAGGGTTTTGACTTAGTCTTTAGGATTTTAGGGTTTTGACTTTAGTCTTATGAGATTGACTTAATTAGTTTAGATTAGGGTTTTGACTTTAGTCTTATGAGATTGACTTGATTAGTTTAGATTAGGGTTTTGATTTAGGGTTTTGACTTTAGTCTTATGAGATTGACTTTAATACTTGACTCTAATCTTACTTAATTGACTTTAATTTTGACTTTAGTCTTATTTGATTGACTTTAATATCTTGACTTTAGTCTTGCTTGATTGACTTTAAATTTTTGGAGAACCCCCCTCTATTATATCTTTGATTCTTTGGACCCCCAAATGGAGGGGTCATTAAAGAAATATCTTGCGAACCATCAACAATTTTTCTTGAAAGCCTGATTGATCAATTTTTTGGTTTAAATTTTATAATTAATTTTATTAATGTTTCACTTTACATTATTTAATGATTTATTTATTAATTTCAAAATTTTTAATTATTAAAATTATAAAATTACCATTTTGCCCTCAGAGAGGATTTTTTACGTTTTAAGTCATTTTTCAATGTTCCAGGATGTTTTGAAATCAGTTTTTCATAAGGAATTCAATGTGAGTGTTGGTTTTTGTCATTTATGAAATTTTTTGTGTGAAATGGTCGTAAATTTTATGAGGGGTATTTTCGTAATTTTGTCAAATTTTGTGAAAATTGGCGAAATGATTTATTTAGTTTCGATTTGTCATTTTATGTATTTGAACGGATTTTTCTAAACATAATGTAGGCTCTAACGTTGTTTTGATGTTAGGGGTATTTTGGTAATTTTGTCATTTTTAGTGATTTTTATCGTGAAGTTTCTTTTTGACTTGCAGGATGATGATTTCTATGTTTCTGGGGTAGTATTTTCCTAGCGTAGCGTGGTTTCTAAGTTTTGTCAGTTCGAGATACCTCATCCGGATTTCTGCAACATATCTGATAACAAAATAAAGTATTGGAATAGACATCCATCATTGGGAACCTTTGCGATCGGGTTGACGACTTGATTAATCAGGCGGATGCAAAAATGGGGTGTCTACAGTATCATTGACCCAAACATAATGAGCTGCCAACAGGTTGCTTGCAGGAGCTCTATTTTCTCCAAGTACATAACTGTTCCATGATCAACTTTCAAATATCCATCACAAGTTGATTCTCATAAGGTATCTCTGCTACATGCTAAGTAAAAATGAAAAACTAAACACTGATAACCAACCATAAATCAAATTGGTATCGATCCAGGAGGAACAAACAAGTTCATTTTGATAGGTATAATAAATTCAATGTTCTAACATTGAATGTCATCCAATTGAGTTAGAGAGAAAAATCCCATATAAGGTTCAATAATGGAGCAAAAGATAGTAGACATACTTTTTCACAATTAATAACATTACTACATTGTGTGGACACTTAGAAAGAACCATCACTGTAAAGCTTTGATTAGGTACATGAGCTAAGCACCGTGGACACTTAGAAAACAAAGGAAATGAAAATTTAATGATACAAAATATTCTAGAAAGGTTGGCCAACAAAATTCCATATGTTTTCTCAACTCCTCACTACTAATATGATGTTTATATGTAGGATACGAAGTTCCAAATTCTTCCTAGTACCCTCCTGGGTGGTAGTTCAATCGGTTTACAACAGTCTGATTGTGTTATTTCAATTAGAGCAGCAATTTGGGCCCTAAAGGACATCAAAAACTCCTACTGAAATTTGTGAATAAGAGAAAAATCCCAATTTTTTAACAACTTATGCATGTGTGGGTCAAATATTGTACAACACCAACACTAGTATCAAACATTGCAAGATATTTCTACCATATGATAACATTAGTTATTTTCCTATAACAATTTTCGTATTTTTTCTGAAAAATAATTTAAAAAGCATGTTGTACCAAATTTTATTGCCAACCGACTATAGATAATTGGGATAAAACATTAATGATGATGATAAATATTACTGTAAAAAATTACAAATAACTTATAAAAATACACAAATGTTAGAAGTCTAATTACATCCATCAAGAATTATATATTGAATGATAAAATCAACTTAAAGAAATAAAAATGAAAGCATAGCCATTAAAAAGTATGTTGAACAAATCTTGTTTGTCCATTCAATTCAACTTCAAACCATGCTTTTAATTAAATTCAAGTGTCTCCAAAAAGTTTGCATATCAGCAACTTTCCAACAAAAAACTACTGATTTAACTTAGCTCTTTCTTTGCTTTGACCAGGGTAAGCAAGAATCTGGATACTGAAACAATTATTTTTTTTATCTTGAGAAATAACAAAATTTCTTTAAAGCTAACTGATATTAAAGGAAAAAAGAAGAGAAATAAGTGCAAATAAAATAAACAACCATGGCCTAAATACATAAAAATAAAAACACTCTTGAATTTTACCATGTGGATGCCTATTTTTAGTTCTTATGATTACTCAAATAAGAACACAAATACATGAACCCTAAGTTTTCAGAATCCAGATTTCAATAGTAATTAAACTTCTAGATCTAGAAATATCTAGAAGAAAAATCCGAAATAAGTGAAATAAAATTACATCAATCAGTAATCTCTTCAAGACAAAATCAAAATTTTGAATCGTTTTGAAACAACTGATTTTCTCAATTGCAGATCTCTAACACAAAAACTAATCCAAACAATAATTCATGAATCCTAGGATCCGAATTCAAAATCAGAAAGACAAATCAACTAAATCAGATATCTAAAATGAGTAAAAAAATGAACGAAATTGAAGAAGTTGTGAAATTATCAGAATTAGTATAAGATTTAGGTTGTAGAGGTGTGAAAGGCTAGGATCCAATTCTAGGGTATGCAGTGTTCTTGAAGAAATTATCGAGAGATCACTTTAAGGCTCCATTTAACCCTAGATCTCATCTTCACTCCATCATTTTCAGTATTGTGAGTTCAAAAGATCAGCTGCAGAGAGAGATTGATCAGATATAGAGTGAGATGTGATCGAGGAATAGAGATAGAGAGAGAGATTCTCACAATCGTAGAGCTTCTTACGAACCAGAGAGATAGAAAATGAGAGATGGACAAAATCGCAGATAAGAGAGAGAGAGAGAGAGAGCGAGTATTTGAGAGAAGGAAAAAAATATAGATGAAAGAGAGGGAAAAAAATTTGCGCAGATTTTTTTAAATTTTGTGTGCCTTAGTGCTTGATTGATTCAGTTACCAGAATCTGTTGTCAGCTTCTGCTGTCAGAATCTACTGTTAGAATCTGCTGTCAGAATCTGAAACACTGAAAAGTTTGCTTGATAGAGCTTTCTAAAAGTGCTGTGCTGTCAGAATCTGGTAATTACTGCTTGATACAGCTTCAAGAATTTGCTGTATTAGGGTAAAATGACCAAAATACCCTTAAGGTTGATAATGCACCCAGAATACATTAAAAATTATCAGAATACCTTTATAATTATATAATTACACTAAATATATATAAATATAATAAAATTATATAAAAATTAAAATAATTATTATTTTAATTTTAAAATGTCTATAAAAATTATAGAAAATTTTATAATTCTATAGAAATTTCGGCAGCATCTCCTCTTAAAAATGGACATATGAAATTTTCCTGATAAACAAAATACTTGCATAATACGTAATCCAAAATTCACATTGTACATAACACATCCACATAACATCTAATTTACATGCTGACATCATTTAAACATAATAATCATAGTTAATATAATAAGTAAAACTGAAATAAAAAAAATCTGAAAAATATACATCCAACAAATGCGTACAAAAGATATTTTTCATTCTTCTTATTTGACTCCGCTACTTTATCTTGAGGAAAATTATCATTAATAATGTCAAGTTCATTTACTCATAGAAAAGACCCTGCATGTTTCTATAAAGTAAACTAACACATGAATTAATATCAATATCACCAAATATAAATACGCACCCAACATTAATATCAATACCACATTACCTACCAAGATGGACACCTATAAAACATCCTCCCATAATTTTCTTTTGTTTTAGCTGTGACTAATGTCATCACTCGACCACATGAACAACATGGTGGATACGTATAGTTTGCATTCAATGCTATTAATCATACACAAAGACAATAAATAAATAATTATAGAATATTTGAAATATGCTTAAAAACAGTATAATCTTTATTCCAACATCGTTTAACAGTATTTATAATTACAATACAAAATAAAAAAATAGAATATAAAAATGTATCAATGATTGCTAGTAAAAATGACATCAGCTATTAAATCCATATGTATTTTCATTATTTGTTGACTCTGACGACCTCCTAATGGGGGAACTGGATACTCTTGATTAGTGATACCATCTTCTTCCATTCCCGTAGATCTTTCTTCCACTCCCGTAGATCCTTCTTCCTCGAATAGGACAAATTCTTCATCGACAATCACTTATTTTCTGATAAAAGTATGCAATGCCATGCACGCAACAACTATGTTTCGTTGGTTATCCAAATTATATGAACGCATCAACTTCAAGATTGGCCATTTTACTTTCAAAACCCCAAAGGTTCGTTCGATCACGTTCCGAAGTGATGAATGTAAATGATTGAATAGCTCATTTCGACCATTTGCCCGTGATCTCCTATAGTTTTGTAAATGGTATCGAACACCTCGATAAGGTGAGAGATAACCATCCATGAGTGGGTTCCCAGCGTCTCCCAAATAGTATTTACCTATTATAAAAAAAAATTAATAATTTCAAGGATTGAATATAAACAGATATAATTGACAAACTTTTAAATATATACCTGGTGGAGGATGTGAAAAATTTAAACTAGGAGTATTCACTGTCTCAAGGAAGACACATGAATCATTAGCCGAACCTTCCCAACCAACCACCACATGAGTGAACAACATGTCAAACGAACATGTTGCCATTACATTTTGTGTGAGTCCCTTATGTCCTCGATATCATATTTGTTCTGCAATTGGTACAAATGCACTAACATGCGTCCTATCTATCGCTCCAATACAATCCTATATATTTTTAAGGTATATTAATATATAGACATTAATAAAATAAAATATGGCCTTAAAATATATATATAATTACCTTAAAATATGATAAAAAACGAGGATTGTTACGGATGTGCGAAGGGACTTCATTGAGGTCGAGAGGTACAATTAAGAACATTGAAAAGTTCACAATAGCCAAAAGAACTTTATTGAAATACTTGCTAACCGTTTGAGGTGAGTGATTGAAATGATTTATAATTAATCTTTGACCTTGATTATGTCCTTTTACTAATAAGAACATCGCTAGTTGTTCTTGAATAGTAGCGTAGCGTCCCATCTTCAATAGACCTTGATTTTCCAAAATATTACACAGATTTAGAAATACGTGTCGTTCCATTCTAAATAGTGCATGACACATTGCACGATTATCATCTAGTGTTTTCCGCACAAAGTCAATCCCCTTTAATTGACTATTACTATGTGACTCCCTATATAATAAATTATCGCAATAAAATAAGGAACTTAAGATGCCTCATGTAGTGGCCATACGCAAACTACTTGACCCGACAGTATTGGTGGTATCACCATTTGAACCGATGGTATCAATCGTATCATCTGAATCGATAGTAATCGTGATATCAATCGTATCATCTGAATCCATATGACCTGCTTATAAATCCATATTAGTCCTATATATCAATCTAACAAAAAATATTAATCACAATATCCATCCAACAACAAATAAAATATCAGATATCCATCAATAAAAAATAAATGATCCAAACTTCATAGTATATTACACCATAACAACATCGAAAAAGTAACCAATGTATATTGCACCCTATAGGTGCATCATAAAACCCACATAAAATATTAAAGTAACATATAAACATGTTTAAACATCTTTCCCAGTCATAAAATCAGACATCTCGTCCTCCAGCCACCCAAGATGAACATCTGCTGATCGTAACGCACAAAATATCTCTCTGAATTGTTTGTTCTTACTAAACATCTTCAACGCAAAACGATAAAGATCACTCTTGGGGGTTAAATCTGGTAGTTCATCTAAGAGAGACACATACTCTTGAATACTGCCTTTCTTAATATTAGTGGCATTGGTAGCAAGATATGTCTGATCATGTACTGTATTTGTGAGCTTCTTTAATGATTGACCAATTCGCATTGCAGTAGTCATCTTCTGCCTACGATTATGAGGTGGTAGATGATTGCCACTTCTACGTCGAACAGGGTATGTGGGTAGGGGTACAGTATGGTTAGCATCATCCTCAAACTCATTATCAGTATCAGGAGTCAAGTCTAAAGGTGTATCAGACTCTGGAGGTTGGGTCGCCATAACATCTTCTAGATCATCCGCATCAAGATTCTCATTCTGAGGTGTTGATGTAGATGGCATTATACCAGATGCAGGCGACCACATGCGGCTACCAGTGGCATATGTGCTTCCAAAAATGAAATCCAATTGTTTCGCAAATTTCAGAGGTTCCTTTCGGAATATTACATCTTTTGGATGATGCTATAAAAAATATAAACCCTAAGTTACATAAAGAAACAAAAATCTTAAAATAAATAAAAGGTCAAATTATCAAAAAAATGTACCACCAACCACCCATCCCACCACTCATCACTTGCATCTAATATGCCAGTCTCAATATCATAAGAGACGCTAGTATTCGTGCAAACCTTATTCCAACGTCCCCAAATGCCTTTTTGTCTATCACATTTATTCTTCATTTGTCCACTATCGTAATAAATATTTGTTCTTTTATTAAACTCTTTAACCAAGAAATCATAATCGGTCTTGTCAAGTACTTTATGCGGTCTCCTCCCCTTCTTAACTAAGTCATAACAGATCTCGACCCAAACTTCATGTTGTTTAGGTGTCCAATCTGCTTTCGCATTCATTGAATTGTTATCTTTCATCTGCCAATGGTAATAACAAGAGTAGCGCATAGAATGGAACATGTCATATTCTATTTCAATAAAATAACATGATTCATTGGTTGAATAATAATTGTTGTGTGTATGTGCGTGTATAAGTTAAAGAAAAAAATATATATATTTTAACTTTTGCACAGTGTATAATCAAAGAGAGAAACCAGGAGACAATGTCAGGTTACCATATAGATAGTTGGAAGAACGCACAGTTCTCAGTCCCACGGTGAGGGAGCCCTGTGTTCTTAATCTTTGACTGTATAACGTACAGTAATTGTTGTGTGCATGTGTAAGTTAAAGAAACACATATATAAATTTTTGAACTAACAATCAACAGATGTGACTGAACAATCACAAGTTAATTGCACGTAACTAAATTTTAACATTCCTCCCTACATGTAAAAAATAATTTTATTGCCTCCTTGAATATTTGACCTTGAACCAATCAAGAATTATATATTATTTGGGTAGGTAGTGTGTTGGAGACTCACATTTTGGGATATGGGAATAATGAGATTCATAATTATGAGAATAATGAGATTGTAATAAATGTTTTTGTAGTTTACATCTCTTACTAACATGATTATAGGGATATGGGAATAATGAGATTGTAATTTAATTGATTAGTATTTGCATGTAAAGATATGACATTCATGTTTTGAACTAACAATCAACAGATGAGACTGAAAAGTCACCAGTTATTTGCATGTAACTAACTAAAATAGAAGAGACAAGAATTTTGAGATGCCCGCAACTAATACATTGTCTCCTCCTTGTTAATTTCTCAAACAAGACAAATGGAGAGGAAAGTGTTTGTTCTCATTCCAAATGGAGTATCAAAGCCTATCAATAAGTGTTGAAAATCAAACTAACCCTTTAATACTCCTGAACAAATTTTGGCGAGTAAGAAATATAATTTTCTTTGATTCAAGTCAATAAAACGATTAGATAACTTGAAAAGATGACAGATAAATGAGTCAATAAAACAATGTCAAACAGTAAAACCAACAACAGGAATTATATGACAATCATTGGTTTTGTAAATGAAAGTTTTCATTAAATCGAGATGCAAGACATGATGAGAATAGAAATCCTTCCTCTGGATATTGCCCAATTGTAGCATATAATTTTTTTTATTTATAAAAAAAAATAGAATCACAAGATAATCCCCATGGATGTATGGGTCGATATTTTGTATTAAGGTATTCAAAAAACACAGCACAACCTGTCTGAAATTGTATAAAAATCACCATAGTACACCATATATGAGGTTTTGGTCAAATATGTATATGCTCCAATCTGTTGTTATATTATCAACTTTTTTTTTCTCTAAAAAATATACATAATGTTGTTAACCAGTTCTGCAAGTTTCGGTAACTAACCTAAAGAGTCTTATAAATCTTCACTGATACAAGTAGTTATCAGACTACCAACAGTCAGTTATCATAAATTCATAATACCATATGGCCAAGAATGGTGCTAGCCAAACATCCAATCCAAGGTTGGGCAAAATAAGCAACAAACATTATCAATGGTAAATATTTCTGACCCTATCAACGGTGAATAAAAATAAGCAACAAAAATAAGCAATAATTTCTGACCCGATCAATGGTAAATATTTATTTTTTCTATTATTATTTTTAAATAAAAATCTAACAAGAAATTGAAAATTAGAAAAACAGTAACAGAAAATTTTAATCTGTTAATCGAACTTCAAATTGCAATTTCGTCAAAGATCCAAATCGATGAGAGAGAGAGAGAGAGAGCTCAGAGATCTTGGTCGAAGCTGTTGTGAGAAGGAATCGAAAGGCGTCAATCAAAAAAGGGGCAAACGGAGAGTTTGAGTTCGCTTAGACTTCGAATCGTCGTCGTCAATGGCGTCGATCGGACTAGGAGTTATCAATGGCGTTAATCGGCGTCGCTGTCTTCACCGATTTTAGGTTTAATGATAATGGGTTTCGAATGCTTTGATGTTAATCGATGGGTTTTGGTTTAACAAGACAACGTCGTCTTTGTCGATGGGTTACGATCGGAAAAGTGATCGCCGTCGTCAAGGTAGGTCGTCAATGCTCTCGAAATCGATGAGAGAGAGAGAGAAATATATTGAATAGGACGAAGGATTGCTGTCGAAGTCGATGAATGAGAGTGATGCTTTCGTTTTATCGCGGACTGTCGCTGGAAATTTGATAAATGACAAAGGTTATTTTTGTCTTTTCACTTTCACGCTTTTGAATGCAGCTGTGCAAAGCTGTGTTTATCCGCTTTTCAAAACAGCAGTCAAATACAACAATCTGCATTTAAAACTTCGAAACGCAATATCAAGAAGCACTATCAAGCACGGCGACGCAGAGGAGAAGTTGACTTTTTGATGCAAACGCACCAAATGCTGCGTTTAGAAGCGCTATCAAGCACGCCCTTAGTCATCAAATTTGAGTTTTTAAAAATCGTCGGGCCAAGCCCAACAATTTTTTTTTTCAAATTTTAAGATTTTCACATAGTGATGCATGCTCACTCCCTTGCGAATCCTGCAAAGTATTTTCTTATGAAACTTATACCCTGGTGTTGATAATTCCATTAAATTGGCCTCCCACCAATATGATTTATTGTATTGTGTGGCCCAAGGTGTTTCTATGTGCTTACCGACGCTCATCCTTTAACACATCATTTTGACGATACAACCTCAATTTAAGAGGGGTCTTGGATTTGGTCATCTCATTTTTCATCTTGCTCTTGATTGTCACCTTGGAGCCAGTTTTCCCCATATGATTTCGACTAAGATGTTTGGTTATACGAAATTGACCAACATACTCAAAACAGTCCTTGGCCCTTCTGCTTCACCTCAACCATCTTCCCCTACCTTAGATGAAGAGTCCCCACCCTTTTCGGAGGCTCTAGTATCCTTCCTTGTTGATTTTGGTCAAGAGTGCAACATCAAGGCTCGCTTATCCAGTTTTGAGCGCTAGTAGCAGGCACTTGGTGCACAACGAGTCTTTGACAAACAACAACATTGGATTCTCGAGTAGCAAGAACGCATGGAACAACAGAATGTCCAACTTGCATCTCAAATAAAGAAAATTTAGCATTACCTTCGTCGTTTCATTCAGTCTTACGGTCCCATGACTCCCTCTTTTCTAGTAACGTTTTAGTCTAGCATATTCTTGTTAGTGTGTAGGTTATTATTCCTTGGGTTTTAGTAGGTTGTCTATCTATTTGAGTCTTGTTCCTATATCATCGACTCACATTTTGTAATCCAGACAATTATGTATTTTCTTAATAATAAAATCTTTTGCTTATGTTTCGTATGAACTTGATTGATTATTTGCATACCATTTATTTTGTGCACATACACTTATGCATGATATGACATTGACTTAATTAGTTATATTCTTTATCTATGTCGTTTATCATGCCATGCCTATTCTTTCTAGTTATATTTTTTTTTTGGCATGTCTTTATTTGCTTCCACAATGTATCTCTCTCTGATAGTCATACTAATTGTTTGCATATATTTTTTCCCTATGCTTATTGGTATATATCTTGTATCGATATTGTGTTGATTACACCCTTTGTCAAATATTGAAAAAAGGGGGAGAATGTAGTTTCCACTCGTATATACTATCTCAATTGAATTCTATAGGTAAATCATTCAGGGGGAGCAATACTTAAGGGAAAGAGAAGTAGTTAGAAACTTAAGTTTTTATTTGTAAACACTTTTGTAAGATTCTAATCGGGTGTAAGTTGTGTTGCTCATTCTGGGAATGTTTCCTAGTTTATTTTGTCTAATTTAGATTTTGTCTCATAATTAACAAAAGGGAGATTGTCAGTTCCAATTTTTTTTAATCCTGAGACATAGGTTGAGTGTCGGATCGATTTATCATTGATGACATCTAAAGACTCCAATAAAACTACTCAACCGCATGCACCTCGACAAAAAAATTCTAATGTGTGTGCACAAAGCCTAAATGGTAATGAGACCACCTAAGACCATTCCCCAACATATAGATGATTGATAGATCGACCCGTAGTGATTAGGAAAACTCTTTTTTCGACTCGTTCACTCATTGAATTTTTCAAGAATCGAAAATGGTCATATAGGGGACATTAGAGATTTGACCATCCTAAGACCATTATCTCTCCTTAGTGATTTTTTGAGACATTATATAAGTAAAATCTATCACATCTTCGATCTGTTTCGTCACCAAATTTCCTGAAAGCTCATTTTGACCAAAAATGGTAAAAAGAGTATTTTGATCATGTCACCCACTTTTTTCATATCCTACCCCTTGGAGGAAGTTTGGGGATATTCTACATAGTAAGATCTATCAGATCTCTAAACGGTATATGAAACAGATCTACCGTTTAAAAGTTATGGCTGAAATACCCTTTAATGGCATTTCTATAATTTTGATAGCAGCACCATTAGGATTTACGGCGCTGTCGACAGCAAGTGCCCAACAGTCATATTTTTAACCGTTGAGACATGAGATCCCCCTTTTATGTTTTAAACCAACTCTAGTTCATTTTTGTTGATTGCACTAGAGAAGAAACTCTCATCTCCAACCCTTTCTAAAGATCTTTCTAGTCATGGAAGGCCCCCATACTTAGTTGAAAACACATTCAACCCAAACCCTTTCCACTATTAAACCACTTCATCCAACACTCTTTCTTGCATACATATTGGTGAATCTCATAGAGCTTAGAGCATTCTCTTGAAACAAGGAGAACCTTGGAATGAAGATGACATTCTCAAGGACACAAAGAACTCGATTAATAAATTGGCAAATTAATTGAGTTAGGTTAGGCCCTTGTGATTATTTTTTTGTTATTTCTCTTTCTTTAACAAATGGGTTCTTGGTTCCTGGTTAAAACCAAACTCTTAAGAAGAGTTGAGGACTCTATGCAAGAGTACAAGGTTGTGGATTTCCTAAGGACGAAATCCATAAGTTTGAGGAAGAAGTGTTATTCTCAAACCATAAGTTTAGATTTACCCTAGAGAAAAATTTGTATTGTAAGGTTTTGAGGTGAATCATTAACCTCATATGATAATGGAACCCAAGATCCTAACTTGGTAGTGGATATAGACAACTAGCCGAACCACTATAAATTGATTGTCTCCTTTTACGATTATGCATGATATTTTACTTCGAATGAATGACATGAATATCATGACTTGCTTATTAAGTGTTTGATAAAATACCTCATTCATATTTTGTTGTTGTATGCAATGCCATGAATTAATTAAGATTAACTTTATGCATATGTATGTATTCAATCATATTAGCATAATCAAGAGACCTAGATTAGTTTTGTGTGGTGAATTTAAAATATAATTTTTAATTAATCTATTCACCCCCTTCAGGTATAGACACAGTGCAAAGCTCGAAATTTCACAATGACATTTAGAAGACCAGGACATCCGAAGGTGAAGTTCAAAGGATTCAACAATCGAGTAGAAGGCTTTTAGAATATCAAGTTAAACAACTTTAAAGCTTCAGAGAACACTGTTATTTCCATTGTTAGAGATTTCATATATGTCTTCCTAGAAGAGTTACTAGGGTTGCCACCAAATCGAGAGATAGAATTATCTATTGCCTTAACCCTGGACACCTTATCAGTATCTATTATACCGTATCGAACAACACCAATTGGGACTCAAGATTTGAAGGCACAAGTTGAGGATTTTACCAACTTGGGTTTTTTTGGATTAATTTTCTCACCATGGGGAGCTTCGATTCTATTTGTGAAGAAAGATGGTTCATTGTGATTATGTATCAACTGCAGGGGATTGAACCAAATAACCATTAAGATTAAGTACCCTCTTCCTTGAATAGAAGATTTGTTTGACCAACTACACAATGCACAATATTTTTCCTAGATCAATCTCAAATCTGGGTACCATCAACTAAGAATAAAGGGGTGAGGGGTGAGAGGGGGAGAATATTCCACAAACTGTATTTGGACAAGGTTAGGATACTTTGAGCATCAAGTGATGTCTTTTGGTCTGACGAATGCACCAACTACATTTATGAATTTAATGCATAAAATATTTTGAAAATACCTTGACAAGTTTGTGATCGTGTTCATGAACGATATTTTGATTTACTCTCGATCGAGGAAAAATCACGAAGAACACTTGAGGATTACGTTTTAGACCTTGAGGGAGCATTGAATGTATGCCAAATTCAATAAGTGTGAGTTTTGGCTAACCAATGTGAGATTTTTGGTCTATATGGTATCGAATGAAGGTATTTTAGTAGACCCTTCAAAAGTAGAAGTAGTGTTAAATTGGAAACAACCCAAGGCATTAACAAAGATAAGAATTTTCCTTGGGATGGTTAGGTGTTACAAAATATTCATTAAGGACTTTTTTACTCTTGTAGCACCTTTGATGAAGCTTACTCAGAAGAATATAATGAAAATCGACTAGTGTGAACTAGCATTTCAAGAACTAAAAAAAGAATTGACAACATCGATTTTGATTTCATCGGTTGCATGGGAGAAGTTGATCATTTATATAGATACATCTGACATAGGTTTGGGATGTGTTCTGATGCAAAATGGAAATGTTGTAGCCTATGCATCTAGAAAATTAAAGATTCATGAAAAAAATTACCTAGTCTATGACTTAGAATTGATTTTCATTGTTTTTGTCTTAAAGATTTGGAGACACTATCTTTACGGGGAAATATTTGAGATATTCTTAGATCATACGGGTGTCAAATACATATTTTCATAGAAAGAGTTGAATATGAGATAGAGGCATTGGATAAAGTATTTGAAAAACTACGACTTCACTCTACAATATCATTTGGGAAAAGCAAACATATTGATCGATACACTTAGTCAGAAGGATGGGAATGCATTAGCACATATGATGGTTAAGGAGTGGAAGATATTAGAGACAATGATAGAGTTTGTATTCGATACCCAAGTGAGGTAGAAGAATAACACAATTACTTGGCAACGATAAAAATTTAGAACTCATTGGTCTCAAGTATCATAGAATCTCAAAAACCAATGAGGATTCAGTAGAATTTCAGTTGAAACAAATGACATGGAAAACTCGGATTGGAAAGTAGATATTAATGAGAACCTCAAATTTCAAGGTAAATTGTGAATAGCTTTAGAGAAACCATTAAGAGCAGATATATTAAGTGAGGCACATCGATCGAGATACTCGATCTACCCAGGTGATACTAAGATTTATAAAGATTTGGAGAGACATTTCTAGTGGCCTAGGTTGAAGAAGGACATGTAGAATATGTGACTATGTGTTTGACTTGTCAACAAGTTAAAGTTGAACATCAATGACCATCGGGTCTCCTCCAACCAATGCTAATAACGGAATGGAAATGAAAACACATAACTATGAACCTTTTTGTTGGGTTGCCAATGACTAGTGACGATCTTGATGAAATTTGGGTAGTTGTGGACAAATTGATGAAAACTCATTTCATATCGATCACGTACAAAGTTGGTAGACTAAGTAAGATCTATATTACGGAGATAATCAAACTACATAGAGTACCAGTGTCCATATATCTAATAAGGACCCTAGATTTACTTCACAATTCTAAAAGATTCTTTACACGACTTTAGGTACTCAACTAAATTTCAGTATAATATTTTATCTTCAGTTAGATAGTTAGTCGGAAAAGGTGATCCAAATACCAGAAGATATGTTTCGAGCATGTGTTTTAGATTTTGGATGGAAGGCATACTTGCCCTTGGTTGAATTTTCTTACAATAATAACTATCAAGTTGGACATGGACTCCTTTTGAGGCATTGTATGGCAGACCATGTAGGTCGCTGATATACTGGATAGAAGTCAGAGATACAATTTTGATGGGTCCAAAATTGATTGGAGAAACAAGATAGAAAGTCAAAATAATTATAGAAAAATTGAAGACGGCTCAGAATAGATAGAAAAACAATATTGACACAAGATGGAGGTTTTTGGAATTTGAGACATGAGATATGGTGTTCTTGAAGATATCACCTAGGAAGAAGATCTCTTGATTTGACATGAAGAAGAAGTTAAAACAATGATATGTGGGACAATTCGAGATTTCTAAGAGAATAAGCCTAATAGCTTACATATTTATATTACCCCTCAATCAGAGCAGATCCATAATGTCTTTCATGTATCTATGTTAAGGAAGTATGTATGAACCAAATCCTTCACATGTGGTTGACTTACAATCATTGGAGGTTGATAAAAATATTTCGTATAAGGAAGGATCCACTCAAATTTTGGATAGAAAAGATAAGAAATTGAGGTCTCACACCATTCTTTTAGTTAAAGTATTACAGAGACACCACAACATTGAGGAAATGACTTAGGAGAAGGAATCAGACATACAAACTTGATATTCGAAGTTATTTATGGATTAAGGTATGATTTTAAATTTCGATGATGAAATTTTTGTTAAGGGGGAATGTAGTGACCTAAGATTTTTAATAGGTATCTCAAAAATGTTTTTATACTAAGATTAACCAATTAGAAATTTTTTTAGGAGTTGATTTTAATAAATCCAATAACACCATTAGCTTCGTGTCGAAAAATCACCCAAAATAGACTATTAGTTCGTTAAAATCAGAGTTCGGGACAGACTTTTAAAATAAAAGAAAACAAATCCTAGATAAAACCCATCTGTCACATTTTTTTCTCTTCTAAAAGTAAATCTTAGAGAAAATCTTAACTTACTTTAATCTTTTACCTTGATTTTTATCTACTTAGAGGTTCTGTTAGGCTTTGCCGTAGAAGAGAGAATTAGTTGGCTTGTCACAAGCTTCGAGGGGAATCGAAGAAGTTGAGTTTTTGATCACTTTTGGGAGTGAAACAATCAACTCAACTCAATCTTTCTCGTTCTTCATGGACTTTATATCTTGGATCAAAGGTAAGGAATATCTAGATCTTCCTGATAGTCATAGATTTCAATGCATATTAGTTTTCAATTCAAAATATTATTTTTTTGTTATAAATTAGGAAAAATATGTTATTTAACAAATTCATATTTAGAATTCTTTGTTTGGTGTGTTTTATCTTTGGATCGTCATTTGAAATTGATTTTTTTGAGAAGGGGGTGAATTTGGGGAAAAATCGTCAAATAGGATAACAAAAATCTTTCCGCTCGTTCCACCTTGGTTGACCGACCATTCGCCCTACAAAGAAATAAAGGCTAAGCAACTCTCAAGTTCAATCGACTTAACTAAGTCGGTCAACCTACCAAAGCCTCATGTACAATAATTTAGAACTTTGCACTTCTCAGGTTCAGTTGCCCGCTATAGAAATTGCCTTAGAAACCCATTTTAGTCATTTTGAACTATTTTTCTCAAATATTTCAATAAAAATAAATTTTAATATTTAAAACTAATTGTAAGCTTTATTTCTAAAGGTATTCAATATTGGTTGAATTTGAAAAAAAAATGGTTTGAGTGTTAAATTAAAAAAAAAATTAAAATCACGTTGTAAGTAGGATGTTTTAGAATTTATAACGGAGAGTGTAGACTCTCTTTGAGCGAGTGTGTTGGTAAGTGCATATTTAGGGTTAATATTTACTTTATGTTATTACAAGACAATGTTGCATATTTTTTTCTATATGAGTAATGAGAATGTAATCGTTATATGTTTGCCATGTTGGGCGGTTGCATGGTAGAAAAGTTGAATATCCATTCCACATACTTGTAATATTAATTTTTATTTTGTTTTCAAAAAGAAAAATGTATATATGTAACTCTTTTGAAATCTATTAAAGAGATTGTGAATACTTGAAAGGATAGTCTGCCGTATCATTTTCGTTTTTACATACTATTCTAGAATGTATGGTTGGGATGGTAAACTCCTTTGTAGTATGAGATGCATATGAGAATAATGTCACAACTGAGATCCAAGAGATTTCATTCTATTTTTACTAGTGAACTAGTAATATAAAAATAGTTTGTAAGCGAATAAAGATGTCTTACGAGAATCATATGTTCGCCTGATAGACTTAGATGAAGATGGCTAATCAATGATTAGTAATAGTCTAAATTTTTTGAATGTATTGACACTTCGTGAAAGATCTAAACTTTATAACCACAATCAACGACCAACTTGGCTGGATAAATAGTTACCTAAGTGTGGTAAAGGCAATGATTAGCCACAAAATCATGAACAAATAATGAAGTTTCACATCCGTGAAGTTTGGAATAATCAAATCCTAATCGAGAGGTATCCATTCATGATTGTCAACACTCTTAACAATTACATTACCATTGTTTTGCATTTAGTTCTATTAGAAATGCCACGTGGTTTAAAATTGAATTGTTTACAAATTATGATTTTATTTATATTTGCAACATCACTTCATATAATTTTGTTTCTGTTTACACCAAAAATCCTACATATATTTCAAATGTTTTAGAGTAATTGATTATTTTATACATAAGAGACTATTAATTTGATATAGTTGTTTACATGTTGGGTAACTCCCCCGTTACTTACCCTACCATTTCAGTTGCAGATCTACTCTCAGTTGAGGAGTACCTTGAGGAGTCTCTAGAGGAGTTTGAAATTTTCGGCTTTGATTGTGTCTGGTCGTAGAGGGAGGGGGGGTGAAAGGGACTATTTAAAAATTCTTCTAAATGTGAATACTAAGTTGATACTGGATTACTTATGTGTTTGTTCTAAGTGGTAATTCACCTATTCCAAATTTTAGTGCTAAATCCAATGTGCAAGATAGAAGATTATGCAAAGTCAATTTAGAACATACACAACATGTCATTCATGGAATTAGGGTTTAAGCATACAAGGTTTATTCATGGCATACAGTCAGTTTAACATAAATTTTCGGAAGTTAAGTAAATGCACAAGACAAGCGATTTATAGTGGTTCGACAATTGTGCCTACGTCCACTCCCAGGAAAACTAAATCCTTGGTTCTTTGGTGTTCAATAAAACAGAGGTTTCTGGTTCACCTTAAACCTTACATAGAATTTTTTCTAGGCTAATTCTAAAAAATTAATATCAAGTAAAACGCATCCACTTGAAATGCTTGAGTTTTATGCTTCAGAAACTCAATAACCTTTTACACTTAACTTGAGTCCGCGACTCAAACAAGCACTTGATTTTTGAAGATAAAAATCAAGGAAACTGTTACAGTGTTTTTGAATTTAAAACAAAACAAGGACAAACTCATAACTATGGATTTGGCTATGGGATATGCAGAGTTTGTAGGTCCTTGGTTCTTCACTTCTTCCTTCGTCTTTCGCTCATTGCTTAACTAGATATGTGCGGTTGCAAGAAATATGAAGGTAGTGAAGCTTAATCAACTCGGATGAATCGACATGAGGTAAGTGGCCTCGACTTTACCCGATGAGTCTCATTTTTTATTAAGCCTCTTGAAGTTTACTTATGGGTTCGAATTTTTTTAAGGAGCTGTTGATCAAGAGTAATGAAGCCCAGTGCTTCTAATTTATAGAACTTTTCATTGCAACGGCTTTCTGTCGATAGCACTCTCAAGCTATCGGTGGAACTAACCAAACTCAATGGTAAAAAGTATGACAGTTGAGCACTGTCGGCAATACTATCAGGGGATCCTCCAATAGTCATTGGTGGCATCAATGACCATTCCGTCAATGGAACCGACATAAACAAGCGTCTGCCACCAATAGAATGAATTTTAATATGTTCTGTTGATGGCTGGCGGTGGAACCTCCACTCCTGCCGATAGACTCAATTTCAATGGAAATTGAACCATTTTGGGTTGAGCTTTGAATAACCAAATGATGTGTCGACTCCGACATGTTCTAAAGCTCCAAATGTATGTAAAAGTGGATTCGATGATGGTCCATGTCTCTGATTGGGTTTGGCACACGAATGATTGGTTGTTGGTGTACTTGCATGACAATGTATCTTCATGTATCTTGGACGGTTACAACTTGACAACATTCGACAAACTCGAGATTGACAAAACAAGGTACTAACAGAGTTTTAGTTTGTAGGACACAGACAATCAGAGTCCACTCCTAGGCGAGCTTTGTAACTATTTTTATTAGTCCAGTTACAGTTTAGGTTTAGGGACTTTTGCTTTATTTGTGAGTGAGAGGGTAGGATTTGATGTTAGTGAGAGGAATCTCGTATATTGGCATTGTTATGCCATTTATTTCTATTATTATATTTTGAGTTTAATATTTGTGTTTGCTCTTGCACTTAAATACTTCGTGAGTATGATATCACGTTTGCAGTTCAATTTTAATACTTTTTCCGAACTATATTATCATCTTAATCTTGTATTAACTATTTATATTATTATCATTTATGGTGAGCGTTATTTAGTGCCTTGGACTCCAGTACAAGATTTTGGGGATTCATATTAGGATTTGAGGGCACTACAATAACTCTCACAAATTATTGGGGATTCACGTTTGCATTGCATGATTTTAAATCTCGTCAAGGCATCTCACATGTGGAAATTCTCTCGAGACGAACGAGATGACTCAGACGATATTTTGAAAATCTCAGTTGAGTTAGTAAAACTCTTCTAAGTCAATTAGGATTTTGTATATTTTAATCAAAATTAATTAATTTTTTAAATTTAGATATTTATTCTCTACATAAAATATGATTTTTTGACTAAACATTCTCTAATCCTATTTATTTTATAAAAAAATTAATAAATATTTTTACATAAATAATTAATTCTAAACCTTGTTAAATAGTTTATCTCGAGACAAGTTGAATCATTTGAGACAACTCAGTCTCGTTCATGAAGGAGTCGAGAAGTCAAATCAAGTTTTGAAACCATAATGCACGGTCATTTACCCATATTTTTTTATAGATTCTATTAGCACACCAGCTTTTACTTACAACATATCAACCTTTCGAAATTATATGATCTTTTACCTATAGTTTGGTGTGTAAATGGAAGCTCTCTTATTTTTAACCATAGGATTGTGATAATTTTTCATGAGTTATTTGTAGCCACAATGATCTTATTTAGGATTACTTAGATTCAATGGTAAGAAATTCAAACAATCAGAAGTATAGTTCTTGTTATCTCGGTCCACCAATAATTGGGTCAAAAGTAAGCACAAATACCATTCACGCGGCATTCTGCAGATATGTTCCCAGTGTTCCTCTAGGAATATATTCCTCTTTGAAAAATTTATTCTCCCATTCTCCCTGTTCCCTAACATTTATCATTTTGACAATGTTAGAGATAGCCCAGTGTTTTCAAACTGATTACATAACCCTTGACCTTGACCTAAGTTTTATCTGAGAGACTAACATAAAATGATCTAAATACTCTTGAAATTTATATCCTCAAACATATTAATCTCTAGGGTCAATTATTTTTAATTTATTCAGTCCATTGTTTTCAATTATTGTAGAAAACCCTTAATTTTTTTAATCCAACATTCATCCTTCTCCAAATATCCATTCTTGTTCTTGAAGTTTTAAGGAGTTGGAATTGTAAGGTTAAGGCTCTAGTCGAGTAGATACAATATTTATTTTCAAGCCCCTGCTAGTCGAGACAATGGGTCCAAAACTCACATCATAAAAAATAAAATCTTTTAGGATAAATTATTTTTAACCTACTCAATCTCATTTTCAACATCTTGTAAAAATTATTAAATTTTTCTATCAAAAATTCTTTTGGTCTTCGACTTGAAAAGAAATCTTTTCTTACTCTTAAGGTTTATAGGTTGAAGAAAATAGAACCTTTTAAGTCTGAATAAGAGAATAAAAAAGCTTTGCACTTAAAGAATGAAGAATGAAGAATGATTTTGGTGATTTTAGAAGAGAGGAGTTAGAAGTTGAAAATGAGGGTATTTAAGTCATTTACATTGATTCCTGTGTAGGAGACATAGGTCATGGGACATGTCATCAATTTGGAAACTCTATTATTCATTCAAAGCCAAAGGAAAACGTAAGAGTGGCATTTAAACCCCAAGCAAGATCCAAATCCCACTAAAGGCAAAACCACAGAGAGAGAGAGAAGACGACGATGTTGATGGCCAAATCCTCCACATTCTATCCCTCTCTCTACCTATCTAAAACCCCAAATAAACCAAACCCTAACCCTAACCCTAAACTTCCTTTTCCTCTCACCTTCTCCAAAACCATCTCCTCTCCCCTTATCAAATTTCCCCTAAAATCTTCACTTTCAACAATAATTACACAACCATCATCACCACCACCACCAAAAACCCCAGCTCAAACCCGAGTCGACATCCTCTCTGAATCTCTCCCATTCATCCAAAAATTTCGAGGCAAAACCATAATCGTCAAATATGGAGGCGCCGCCATGAAATCTGAAATCCTCCAATCTTCAGTCATCAATGATCTTGTCCTCCTCTCCTGTGTCGGCCTTCGTCCTGTTTTCGTCCATGGTGGTGGCCCAGAGATCAATCACTGGCTCGGCCGACTCGGTCTCCAACCTAACTTCCTTAACGGCCTCCGAGTTACAGACTCGTCCACCATGGAAATCGTCGAGATGGTCTTAGTCGGTAAAGTCAACAAACATCTCGTCTCTCTCATCAACAAAGCTGGTGCCACTGCAGTCGGTCTCTCAGGCAAAGACGGACGTCTCCTCACTGCTCGGCCATCTCCCAACTCCTCTCAATTGGGATTCGTTGGAGATATTGCTAGTGTGGACCCCACAATTCTCCGCCCGTTGATTGCTAATGATCACATTCCGGTGATTGCATCGGTGGCAGCCGATGAGAGCGGGCAGGCCTATAATATAAATGCGGATACTGTGGCGGGAGAATTGGCGGCGGCTCTCGGGGCGGAGAAGCTGATATTGTTGACGGATGTGGCCGGAATTCTTGAAGATAAAGATGATCCGGGAAGTTTAGTAAAGGAGATTGATATTAAAGGGGTGAAGAAGTTGGTAGAGGAAGGGAAGGTTGGTGGAGGGATGATTCCAAAGGTGACTTGTTGTGTAAGATCTTTGGCTCAAGGGGTTAGGACTGCCAGTATAATTGATGGGAGGGTACCACATTCTTTACTCCTCGAGATTCTCACTGATGAAGGTGCAGGTACTATGATCACTGGTTAAGATACATTTTTTTTTTTTTTAAACTTAGTATGTGTTGTTATTTAATAGAGTGTTAAAACAGGACCAAAACTGGTGGTCTGATAGAGGATTCGACTGGGTTTTGTAATAAAATTGGTTTGGCTAACGAATCCTCAAAAAAGAAAAAATTTAGGCATATTTTGAAGTTTATAAACATATCGAATTGAACTAGGGTCCAATCCATTTGATTTGATATTCAGTCTGATCCATCGGTTTGGGAGATTGGGTTTTAAAAACATTGGTCTTGAGTCCTTGAGGTTCTTTGGTTTTACAAATCGGTTGAGATTGAAATGACCTAGACAAATTATATTAGTTTGAGTGGCGGTCGAGTAATTAACCTCCCATGACATGTTAGTGGTTAGCATTTATTATTTTTAACTTCAAACCCTGGTCAGGTCCCTTGTGGATTGAAAACAAATTTTTTTAACAAGTATGATTTATATTTATTAAAGGAAGATAGTTTTCCAACATTTGTCAAATTATGTTAAATATGGAAGTCCAATAAGACTGAGGTGTCATTTGGATAGTTCTCATGGCCCAAATGAAGACCTCATTCCAAGTTCTATATGGATGGTACCTTACAAAGAATTTTCAATAATAACTCTCAAAGATTGATCAAAAGTAAAGGTCATTGATATAAGTTTATTTTTTTCCTTAAATCTTGATTTAGTAGTTTCCTTAATACTACATTACTCCCATGATCATTTACTTAGATCTCTGGGATTTACATTTTTTTCATATTCAAGATTTTCATAGTTAGTTAGTTACGTCCTAGAGATTTGATTCGGTAAATTCCTTTTTCGTTTATTCATCCACAATATGAGTTTATTATTTTCTCTTTAATAACCTTGAAGATTTATGGGACAACACACCCACATGCCTAAATGTCTCTTTCTATTGGCTTGACACACCCAAGGATACGGAGACAACAATAGGGAGTTGATGACATCTCATGAGCTTTTTGACAAGGGAAGATGCTTTTTCTCAACTCTATTAGTTATTGAAGTACGACATTTAAATACTTGTTTGAAAAGCATCCTCAACAGTCAATCAACACTCCTCTCTCTCTCTCTCTCTCTCTCTCATACTCTTTTGCTTGATAGATGATACAACTATGTCAGTCCACATTTTAATTAATTTATCCTAAACTTCCTTGATTTCAAACATTCTCTTGCAATTTATCAAGATATTTCTTGGTATGTGATATCGACGTAGGAAATTATCAAGCCTAGTTCCATATCTATCTATAACATCTCCATCTGTTCCAATGCCTAAGTATAGTTGTCTTGCCTTTGATCATCTAAGTAGACAAATACCAATGAAAATGTCATCTCAGTCGGTGTAACCCTTACAATCTCCAGCAATGGCATGTTATATCGATTTCTTTTGTAGGTGCAATCCACTAGATAGGTATTAAAGAAACACTTTGCAAGTTGGATTGACTTGGGATTAGCCCAAAATATATCTCTTACAATATCCGTGCCATTATCCTATGCCATTCAATATACTCTTTTTTCAACCAAGTTTTTTTTTTTTTTGGTTGTTGTGTGGATAGGTAAAGGGTTAGTGGTTAGCAAAAGAAGTTGGGTTCAAGGGGGTTTGAAATTAGGACATAAGAACATCTTACCACTTAGCTAAATTGGCATTTCTTTTTTCGATGAATTTCATTAACAATCTTGCATATATAATCTACTCGAAATCTCAACTTTTCTCATCTGTGATTTTACGTTATAAATCAGCTTCAATCGTGACACATTATACTCATCTCTTTGCTTGATTGCTTGTAGTATACATCTTGGGAGTAACGCTTGTTCTCTCATTAGGGAAAGCCTCTCAAAAAATACTTCACAATGTCATGATTGTGGGAACCACATAACACCTTCATCATCCTATGACAATTTAAAACCTTTGGGAACAAAAGGTTATCTGTATCTCTCACTAATGGATCGTCTATCATATTTTTCATCCCCTTCATTTTTGGTGCCTCTATACTTTCTACTCGTCTCACAACAAAAAAATCGAAACTATTAGAATAGTTCCAACAATCCTTCCAATTTATACAACCCATCTACATAGCTCGTCATGGCTATTGAATATATCTTGTATGATCTACCACTATTGACAACTTAGCATCAGATGTCTACATTAACATTGTTACAAAAGAAAACAATTAGCAAACAGTTGGATAATCTACCAAACATTTAATTAATTACAGTACTGTTCGGTAGGTACATACCGAGTTTGTCCATTTACACTCTAACAAGATTTTCAATTTTGTTTAGTACATTGAATTAGGCCAAAGCACTTTGGTGGGTTTGTATCAAAAACTTTGAAACAAATTTGATAGGTTCTTACCAAATAGAACGTGGTATATTCTTTGTGCCTATCCAACAGGACAGACTTTTTTTTTCAATTTTGTTTGGTAAGAGGATACTGAATCTAAACTCACTTATTTGTAGGGCTTAAACGGGTCGGATTCAAGTTGGATATGTGTCTACCCATATCCATATCCAGATTTTTTACTTGGGTCCAAATCCGGATCCTATTAATGGAATTTTTTTTTTTTTTTTTACTTTACAAATCATTTCTAAATAATTTATTAAAAAGTGTGACTTAAAAGTGATTTGAATTCAAGATCTCATCGCTTTTGAAAAAGAGCTTTGACCACTACACCAAATACTAATTTATTTACAAATAATATATTAAAAAAATATAAAAATATAACACATAACATACAAAATAATATATCATTCGGATATAGACGGGTACAAGGATGGATCTGTATTTGACTCGTATCCGTCTTGGGTTAAGGGACATCAATCAATATCCAACCCATATTTTTATTCGGATATACTTGAAGAAATCAAACCCGTTGAAATTCAGACTCAAATTTTGGATAAAATCTGACTCATTTTAAGTCCTACTAATTTGAATTGAGCCTACCGAAAGAAATTGAAAAAAAAAATTGGATTTCATTTCATTTTCTTCTTTGGTGATTAAATATGTTATAAAACTATAGAAAAAACTTATAAATATTGAAGATGAGTTTAACAATACCTAATATACTAACCTCCATCAATTCAATCATGTATGAAACTTAGAAATGAAGTTGTGAAATGCAAGGAGGATGTATGTAAAATTCATGTCAAAATCTTGATTCCTTGTTCTCGGTAGAAATTTTCAGATTTCAATCGATATAACGTAGGGGTAGAGCCAGGATTTTCTTGTAGGGTGGTAAACTATATTTAAGGGAAAGGATCACAAACTTGAAGATGACTTGTTTTATGGAGAAAATTCGAGGGTTATTTGGTTAAAAGTTGAAGAAAAATGCATTTAGGTCATTCTCCATTAGCCTAGAGAGAAATCCATAGTCAATGGGGGCAATGTCATCAGCTTAGAAACATAAGGATCTCAAACATTCCTCAAAATGCTTATATGCCCGATTGAGATTCAGAACTCCAAGTGTGAGGAAAATTTAAAAAGGCTAATAGATCAAGAAATTTTCTCAAATTATATTTCTTTCAACTTAATTCATTTTATTTCATTCCTTTATTTGAATCAGATCTGAGAAAAAGCTGAACTACAAAATTAAAGTATATAATTCTACGGAAAAATTTGACCTTAAAAATCTTTACCTAATTAAAGAAACTTGCATAATACATTTTATTATAAAAAATAGAACTTGAAAAAATTGCTCTGAGGCACGTAGTTATCTACGTTATCTTATAGACAACAGATGCCCCCACTCCGATTGAACACGAAGATGCAGATGGGTTACTGGCGAACTTGTCTTCAGGATACAACAGAGCCCAGTTCTAACACAATTGTATATTTCCTCAAAATTTGCACTATTTTGAGAAAATCTGTCACACAGAATCTCGGATACACGAATGCCTCTTTTCATAGAAAATTTTTGAATTATTTTATTTTAACAGAATTGATCTCCATAAAATAGATAACAATTATAAAAGTCACACCCATTCGTAAATGGTTTTTGAATCTCAATAGGTATGAAACCCATTGGAACCACTAGGCACCTATTCGGATCAAGGAATCCGTTAAGCACCCTTAGGCCCCTTCGACACCTTTCGAATCGGCCTTGGTGCCTATCCAAAATTGGACGGCCTTATGAAATATTTAATTTCTCTCTCTCTCTCTCTCTCTCTCTCTCTCTCTTCTTTCTTTCTTTCTTATTATATATATATATATATATATATATATATATATATATATATATATATATATATATATATATATAAAATTAAAAAGAATTATTAAATTTCCATATAGCTTGAAGCCATTAGGAGCTCTCAAGAAGAGAGTCTTTGGAATGAAGAAAGAGTTGAGAATAGATTCTTATTTATAGGTTTAAAAATTCCTCCAAAACATTTTAAAAAGCAATGTGGGATTTATAAAAATTTGAAAAAAGGAGCCAAAAGAACTTTTACAAATTTCAATCCATGTGAAAAGTTATCAACCAATAGAAATGTTCTTTTAAAAAATACTCACTTTTCTTTAACAAAAAGTACACCAACCATAAAGTAACTTTCAAATATCATTTTAAAATAAACTAAATTAATTTTATTTGAATCAATTTTAAATAAATATTAATCAACATTTATTAACATTTATTTTAACAATCCCCCACTTGATTATAAAAATAATTAATTAATAGAGGTAAACTGAATGTGTATCAGAATGATCATAATAAGTATAACCATAGGTACCTAACAATTTGAACCTTTGGCTTAAATATATAATTCAAAGTTTATAAGATATTTAAGTAGCTTATAGCTTTGAACTTAAATTCTATATAATAAACCGGAATTATATATACACTTATTATAATCTAACTCATTATTGACAAAGAATAGCGCTTTGCAGTCAAGCGCTTAAATCCTGATTTTCATGAGTATTTCAGAGAGGTGACCAATTCTCTGTTTAAAGTAGTTAAACTTTTATACTCATATAGGTGAATTTGTCATGAGTGCTCTTGTAACTTCTTTAACACCCAAGCTTAAAATAGCCTACAAATTCATTAAGAGTTTAACTCATCATTTTCACATTACAAGATATGTGCACTAAATAACATCATAGGGATAGCCAATATAAATATTGTGTGCACTTACAAACACAGTAAAGTAGCTTCTTATCTCTTTGAACTTAGAAAATGGGATCTCCAAATCTACTAAGTTGAGGTTCCACTACTCTGTCTTTATGGATATAGGTCTTAGGCCCATCCCCCTCGATGTTCTCAAAATTACCTCTCTAGGTAGTGCTTTTGTTAACGGATCCGCTAGCATTTCTGAAGTTAGTACATACTCGAGCACGATCACCCCATCTGTCAACATCTGTCGAACAATGTTATATCTAAGGCCTATATGCCTTGATTTACCCTTATATTTTCTATTTCCTGAAATGGCTAACACAGCTTTATTATCACAATAAATAGTAATTGCATAATCTCGAATAGGAGTTAATGGAATAAATTTAATAAAACTTCGAAACCATTCTATTTCTTTTACCGCAGCCGATAATGCTATGTATTCTGATTCCATATTTGAAGTAGAAATACAAGTTTGTTTCTTTGACCCCTACGATATCGCTCCTCCTGTTAAAGTATAAATCCAACCCCTTGTAGATTTTGAGTCATGAGAATCAGAGTTCCATGTAGCATCTGAGAATCCTTCTACTAGTTCAGGTTTACTATTATATTGTAAACAATAATTTTGAGTACCTTTTAAATATTTCAGAACCCTTCTAATTGCTTCCCAATGTTTAGGTCCTGAGTTACTTGTAAATCTACTCAATACCCCCACTATAAAAGTTATATCGGGTCTTGTACATTGCATTAAATACATAAGGCTACCAACTATTTTAGAATATTCTAATTGAGATTCCGCTCTACCCATATTCTTAAATAATTTCTTATTTGGATCACAAGGAGTAGGAGAAGGTAAACAGTCAAACATATTATATGTTTTCAATATTTTTTCAACATAATGTGCTTGAGATAAACTAATAGTTTTATCTTCTTTTATGATTTTTATTCCAAGAATAAGGTCTACCTCTCTATAAACACCCCATTTTTACATTTGCCTGATTAATCAACTCGTCAACCCGATCGCAACGGTTCCCAATGATAGATGTTTATTCCAATACTTTATTTTGTTACCAGATATGTTTCAGAAATCCGGATGAGGTATCTCGAACTAACAAAACCTTAGAAACCACGCTACGCTAGGAAAATACAACCCCAAAAACATAGAAATCATCAACTTGCAGATCAAAAAGAAGCTTTACGATAAAAATCACTAAAAATAACCAAATTATCAAAATACCCCTAACATCAAAACAACCCTAGAGCCTACGTTACGATTAGGAAAACTCATTCAAACACATAAAACAACAAATCGAAACCAAATAAATCATTTTGCCAATTTTAACAGAATTTAACAAAATTACGCAAATGCCCCTCATAAAGTTCACGATCATTTCACACAAAAAAAACTTCATAAATGACACAAACCAATATTTCCATCGAATTCCTTATGAAAAACTGATTTCAAAACATCCTGGAACATCGAAAACTGACTTAAAATGCGAAAAGTCCTCTCCGGGGGCAAAACGGTAATTTCACAATTTTTATAATTAAAAATTTTGAAATTAATAAATAAAACATTAAATAATTAAAGTTAAATATTAATGAAATTAATTTAAAATTTTGAACTAAAAAAATCGATCAATCAGGCCCTCAGGCAAAATTGTTGAGGGTTCGCAAGATATTTCTTTAAGGACCCCTCCATTTGGGGGTCCAAAGAATTAAAGATATAATAGAGGGAGGTTCTCCAAAAAAATTAAAGTCAGACTAAAGTCAAGATATTAAAGTCAATCAAATAAGACTAAAGTCAAAATTGAAGTCAATTAAGTAAGACTAAAGTCAAGATGTTAAAGTCAATCAATTAAGACTAAAGTCAAAATCTTAAAGTCAATCAAATAAGACCAAAAGTCAAAACCCTAATAGAGTTCTAATTAAATAATAACTCTACCTAAAAGAATTTTAACTAAAATATAACTCTACCTAAAACAATTCTAATTAAAATACAACTCTACCTAAAACAGTTCTAACTAAAATACAACTCTAACTAATAGAATTATAATCAAACACTAATTCTATCTAAATCAACCCTTAAAAAAATCTATAAATAGAGGTCCTCACACCCTATTTTCGGATCAAATCATAAATCCTAAGAGAAGTAGGTCAAAAAGCCTCCCTAACCTCTCATAAACCCTAATTTTGAAGCCTCAACTCCTTACCTAACATCCATACTTCGATTGTAGTTCAAAAAATACCTAGAAGTCCTTCAAAAATACCCATAAACAAATCCGAAGAATTCAGATCTAAGAAAAAGATACCTCAACTTGGAGATCAGAAATTAGATCCGGTGAGAGAACGAAGCGAGGAATACTCTACAAGAAGTTATTCTATCAGATCTGAGGGAAAAGAAAATTATTGCGTTCGGAAAATGTAAGTATTTTATTTTTTTATTGATTAGGTCTTTTTAGCAATATAGTTCTACTTGAGAATTAGTAGAGATCGGAGTTTGCCGGGCGGGGTTGGTGCCTAACACCTTTCTACTCCGTAACGTGATCCCCGGACTTAGTTTCTTATTTTTCGTAGATTAGTTTCTTTTGCCTTTTAGAGTCAATGTTCGGTTCCTAGACCGTAATAACTAGGTGGCAACTCCCAAACCTCAAGGGTAAAAAGAGGATCCGCGTACCCCGCGGATCGAGGGCACTTTCAATGGCGACTCCACTGGGGACTATTGAGGATCAGACTTGAAAAACCCCAAGTATGGGAGCATTGCCAAGATGACCTAATTTTTTTTTTATTTAGTTCGATTTATTTTATTTATTTGTTTATTTATTTATTTATTTTTGTGGCTTGATTGTGGATGATTTTTGGTATTTTATTTTGTCCAATTAAGGGTCACTTTTTGATGACCCCTAAATAATGAGAGATTCAAATTGACATATGAAAAGGATGGAATGATGAAGATTGGGACAGTAATGTTAAAATATTTTTACAGAATATTCTACTGAGAATTACGTCTGGGCACCTTTAATAAAACGTAGATCCCATCGAGTAGATTAATTTAGAACCTGAATTCACTCGATTTCGTTATCGGGAGCCTTAGATATCATCGATGCAAGTTCAATATGTAAATCTGGAATTATTGCTGAATGAAGATTGGGACAGCAACGTTAAAACGTTTTTTATAGAACGTTCTAATAAGAATTAATCTGGGCACCTATTAATAAAACGTAGATCTCATCGAGTAGATTAATTTATAACTTAAATTCACTCAATTTCGTTATCGAGAGCCTTAGATATCATCGACGCAAGTTCAATCTGTAAATCTAGAATTTCTGCTGAATGAAGATTGTGATAGTAATGTTAAAACGTTTTTACAGAACATTCTAGTAAGAATTAAGTCTGGGAACCTCTTAATAAAACGTAGATCTCATCGAGTAGATTAAATTAGAATCTGAGTTTACTCGATTTCGTTATCAGGAGTCTTGGATATCATCGATGCAAGTTCAATCTGTAAATCTAGAATTGTTGCTGAATGAAGGTTGGGACAATAATGTTAAAACGTTTTTTCAGAACATTCTAGTCAGAATTAGGTCTGAGCACCTTTAATAAAATGTAGATCCCATCGAGTAGATTAATTTAGAATCTGAATTCACTCGATTTTGTTATCGGGAACCTTAGATATCATCGATGCAAGTTAGATTGTATTTTCCTAATTCACAGAAAATCCAAATTTATCTAATGTTAACACAGTTAATATTCCTGAAAGCGAGCTCATTTGGCACTAGGATCTTTCTCTTTGATTTTGTTTTGGGATGTGTTTCTAATTTTTTTTTTATATATAATTCTATCATCAATGTAACATCTATTGGAATCTCGATTTATTTAGAATCACCCAAAGCAACCGTTGATTGGACCATAAAATTACAAAAATTATGCCTATTACAATGTTTGGGTTTGATCAATTATTCTATGCCATGATCATTAATTGATTTGCCATGATCTTGATTCATATATATTTTGATGTGCATGCTTTAATCTTGATCTTGATGCTTTGGATATTTATGTTGTATGACATTTTCTAATATCCATATTTTGATGGTTTGATCTGGCTCATGGGCCCACTTGTTTGAAAAAGGCCCCGGGCACACCCCACCCTGTTTTACACACACCACATGCACGTTTACTATTTTGCACACTTACACGTCCTATATAGCCAACGTGGCACTAGTGCGTGGCCCGGTCTCTTCGGAGATGCAACGTCATTCATGAAAACCACAACTCCAGTCACGTACCTTAGGGTATATCAAACTGGGGCATCAATACCGTCTGATCGGGTGATTCTGAGAGGTATATTGATGCACCCAGGCTGGAGCGACCTGAGCCTTTGACCTATTGTGAGCCACACAGTCACATGTCCCGATTGTCAACGTAGTACTAGTACGTGGTCGGTCCCCTCGTGGGATGCTAAATCATTTATGAAAGCTACAACTCTTAACTCGTACCCATAGGTATGTAAAAGATAATCTAAGTATATCAATTGCACTTCTTGGTCAAAACCAGTGCCTAAGCGAGATCTTGCCCCGCTGTACCCTACTATACGAGGGGGATAGACTACGTCTATTCTAGACGAGAGGTATTTAAGTGGGCCCTTGCTTAGCATTGTGCGCCACCTCTCAACTGGAGATCAAACTGGCTGTTTTTGACTTCAGAGAAGTGAGTTGAGATTTTATATTATCACCTATATGGTATATCAAACCAAGTCACCACGTATCGAGAGGTATATAGGTGTATTTGGGCAAGGGTGGCTAGATAAAAATGCATTGCATGTAGTAAGCTTAGAGTCTTGAAACCTTCCCTGTAAGTCACAACTCGAACTTATCGTGGGTGTTTCATTTCTCGGGATGTTTCCTTCTTTGAGCATACCCCATATTATAATGGGTCCGTTGGCACTCAATCTGAGTAGTTTCCCTTAGACTCCCCAGATGATCCCCTCCCTATTTCCTTTCCTCTTCATTTTCCAGTTCCTCCTTCTCCACCCCCTGTCAGTTCGTCATCCCCTCATCTACAGGTTTACTCTCGGCATCCACGCGATCCTACCATCACTTCTATGACAGACTAGCTCGCCTCATTGCCTCCAGATCCTCCTCCTTCTGTTCCCTGTGATGATCGTCCTATTGCCACTCGTAAGGGTAAGCGTATTTGTACTTATCCTATTTCTAATTATGTATCTGATTCTGCACTCTCACCCTCCTATCGAAGTTTTCTTGCCTCTGTTTCCGCTGTTTCTCTTCCTACAACTGTTGTAGATGCTATTGCCCATTTTGAGTGGCGAATAGCTATGATTGAAGAGTTGAATGCTCTTGAAAAGACTCGAACTTGGGAACTTGTTCCTCTCCCGCCTGGAAAGAAAGTTGTGGGATGTCGTTGGGTTTTCACACTTAAGCATAATCCGGATGGTTCTATTGCTTGTTATAAGGCACGTTTGGTGGCCAAAGGTTATGCTCAGACTTATAGGATCGATTATCAGGAAACTTTTGCTCCGATTGCCAAAATGACCACCATTCGCGTTCTTCTGTCTAGTATCGCTATCAGAAGCAGGCCTCTCTATCAGTTAGATGTCAAGAATGCGTTTTGTAGCTACGTGGTTTTCGTCATCATGACGACCACAACTACTAAATATTGGAGTCGCCACCATTCAAATTGAAAAGGGGTGTGAATGGTCACCCGGTGTGTGCCTATCGAAAAATTGCCATTTTTTAGCGTTAGTGACTCGCAACGGATAGGGTTGATCAAACCTAGAGGTTCGGGCAAGCGGCTCGGTTGGAGAAAAGGGAAGGTGTTAGGCACCCCTTTCTCCCCGCCACGTGGCGGTAACCTCAAATAACTCGGTCATTTTGATTTTTAAAAGAAAGTGGAAAGTGTGCCACATGGGTACATTTGTTCCCTAAGTAGGGATTTAATTTTGGCTTGGTCATAGGATCATCTCATCAATGGAGATGATCCTTGTAGATCCAAGCCTTGAGGTCCATTCATGCTCAACTCATTTAAAATAAAATGAAAAGAGGGGGTGATAGAAGAGGGAAGAGGAGAGGGTAGAGAAAAGAAAAAAGGGGGGGTGTTGATTGCTCCCACCTTGTACTCTTGGACTTCTTCTTCTTCTTTTTCTTCTTCTTCGTCTTCTTTGAATTCTCTTTAGTCCTTGGTGAGTTGAGAGTGAAGTTATTTCTCTTAGAGTGTGTTATGAGAGAGTAGTGAGGAGGAGTAGATAGAGTAGATTTTTTTCTTATGGAGACTTGGTGGGATGAGAGGAGAGGTATTTATAGGTGTTGGATGGGGTTTGGGGGTATAATAGGGTTAAAATGTGAGAGAAGGGGTAATGGTATAGGATTTAGGAGTGAGGGGTGTGAAATTTAAGGTGAAATGGAGGGTAAATGTGTAATGAATGAAAATGGGTGAGGCTTAGACCCAAATGGGTTGGATCCTACCCGAACCCATTTGGGTAGAGTGTTGGATGGGTTGACATGAGTGATGGTTGGTGGTGGAGTGGGGGTGTAAGAGAGTGGTTTAGAGAATGAGTGTTAGGTTGGTTGATGAGGTGAGGTGTGTAGATTTAGGGGAATGGGTTGTGTAAGAGGTTGTTAAGTTAGTTTTTGGGAGGAGAAAGGAGATGATGCCATGTGGCAATCATGATGAGAGGGTGAGGAATGAGATTGGTTGATTGGTTGATGGGGATTGGTTGATTAGGGAGAGAGAAATGGGTTAGTTGATTGATGATGAATGAAGTATGGGTTGAGTTGATTTTATTGGAGTGTTTTAAGGAAGATGATGGGTAGAGGTATGGGTGGTGATGTGGGGGTTGATGATGGTGATGGATTAGGGTATGGGTGGAGGTGTGGGTGGTTGATGATGTTAGAGGATGGGGATAGGTTAGGTTAGGGTAGGGTATGGGTTGAGGTGATTTTGGAGAGAGGTGAGATGGGTTAGATGGGTTGTTTAGAGCATGGTGATGGGAGTGGGTGATTGGATGAGGAAGATGAAGGGTGGTGATGACAAGTGTCATCTTTTGATGTTTAGGGGTTGATTGGTTGATGTGAGTAAGGGTTGATGGGTTGGGTTGTGGGTTGGATGGTGAATGGGGTATGGATAGTGGTTAGAGGGCTTTTTTTTATGGATTGGGCTTAGGCTTATAGGAGATGTAGGTTGTTTTGGATTGGACAAGGCTCATTTTGGATTGAATTTTGATAAGGTAGGTTGGTTTTAAGGTTTAAATGATGTAGGATTGATTTTTAGCTTAGCGGTGAGGTGAAGAAATTCTAAAAATGAGTTAATGGTTCGTGGGCCTTGAGTGGGTTTAAGGTGTTTGTGGATTTGGAGATGGAACGATGAAGGTTGGATGAAGGGGTAAGCATCCCAAGTCTCGCATTTTATTTTTTTGATTTTTTTGATTTTTTTGATTTTTTGAAACTATTGATTTAATCAAAATGCCACGTGTTGGCGAATCGGGCTTTTGGGCCCGTTGGGGAATTTATCGATTTTTGCATGCGTGTGCGGAGCGACGATGTTGAACGACCGTGGGATGGGTCACTACCTTTTTTGCTGGTCCTTGAGACCACGGGGTGGTCTTAGGGGCATTGATTTAACCGTGGTTACTACTTTTGGTGTTTTGGGCCTTAGGGGCCCGTTAGCCCCTTTTGTTGGAAAATCGGTATTTTGCATGGAGCGGGGTAGATGGGAGTGTGCCGAACCCTTTTGGTGGACCTACTAACCCATTGAAAGGTGTTAGTGGCTTGGGTTTCGGCGAAAATATCATTTTCCGATGATTCGGGCCATTGAGGCCCGTTAGTCGAACTTATTGAATTGTTTTTGGGCCCCTTCGAGTGAGGGCCCGTTCAAATCGAGGTGTCTACAGCTGCCCTTCTTTGCAGGAATTGCATGCAAAGAACTGCAAAGAATAGACCAAACCCCTATTTGTACGGGCCCGACGAAATTTTGTAAAACATGACTTCGAATTATCGGTTGAATTGATGACTTTTGCATAAAAATGGTTACTCAAGCACGGGGTCTGACAGAGTTACCTTATTGATTCCTTGGTCTCGATGGCGCGGAGCTCGTGTGAGACTTTGGATTTGATGAAGATTTGGTGATTTTAAAATTTGGGTATTTCTCGGTCGTGTTTTAACAAATCGAAATTGAGTGCAACTCGAAAGGTTTTTGAACTTTCATATTTGATTTTTTTTTTGTATTTTCTTTTCCTTATGCGGATGTATGCAAAATGTCGAAGGACTAATGCAAAGAAAATAGGTTTTGTACTTACTTGGCCTCAGGTATATCTATTGTTCTTGAAAACTTGAGGTTTTGTTGAATACATTCTAGATTTGTCATCATTGGCCAAAATAGTAGTTTTGAAATGCAATTTTGTGAAATGCCTTTATCAAATGAGTACGATAAATTCAGAGTTTGCAAAATCTTTAGTTGTGACGATTTTGGTGTTTTTGCCCAACACGGGTGATGCAGATGTCAATTATACTTTTGGTTCCTTTAGAATCATTCCCAGTGCCCTGGTGTCGGAAGGTCGTTATCCGTTTGGGGTCTCGGAGTTTTTGGATGGATTTTGCCGTTCACAGTTTATACTCTTGCGGGCCAGGAGTTTTTTTTTTTTTTTTTTTTTTGCCCTTATTGCCCCTGGTGCCAGTTACGGTTTTCACCAGACCCGGTTTCCACATTTTTGCGCATCGACGTCCTGTTTGGGATTTTCATCGTGCCGGTGGCTTTGATCTTGCCATAGTCTGATTCTTTTACTCATAGCGTCCTTTCGGATTTTCACTATGCCATTTCAGACTATGCTTGTATCTTTAGATTTTTACATTACAATTCTGTTCGGAGTCTCTGTGTCTCTGTGGCTTGGTGACTCAAGTTGAGCTGCGAGATCGGCGACTCTACTCTTGTAGTGGCACTCTTTCTCGAGTAATAGATCTGGATTCCCCTCTCGAGTTTGCTGACGACTATTCGTGGTTCGGCGACTCAAGTTGAGCTGCAAGATCGGCTACTCTACACTTTGAGTACTCTTTTTTTTCGAATATCCGACCTGGATTCCCCTCTCGAGTCTTCCAACGACTAATAAGACTTCAGAGATCCGGACCAAGTCGCAAGATCATTGATGCTGTCATTGTCATTGGGTTGCCCTAGGACATTCCCTGATCAAAAAGGACTTTTGTTGGGACGAAACGTTGGCCTAGGCTAGTGGTGGTGAAAGGTTACAAAAAGGATTAAGGTCTGGATATATTAGAGCGGTTTAGACATGGGGCTTGTCTATTTTTGTTTCGAAAAGGTGATCTGCATCTCCTCCCAGCGTCTCTCGAACTTGTTTAGGCTGGAGATTTGGGTCGAGCTCAGATCAAGTGTCCAAGTTCTTTTTTTTGTATTTTTTTTGTATTTTTTTTGTATTTTTTTTGTATTTATTTTTTTTTTGTATATTTTTTTTGTATATTTTTTTTTTTTTGTATTTTTAGCCGTTCACAGTTTATCCTCATGCGGGCCAGGAGTAGCTGGATGCTTTTGTTTTGATGATGATATCTTTTTTTTTTCTTTTTTTTTTTTGACTTGACTTACCCCTGTCTTAGGTTAAGAAATGAATGTGATGGCTCAAAAAGGGTTGACTAGGGTTAGATTTGTTGGTTTAGAACAGCAAAGATGGCCTTTCGTCATTTCAGGGTCAATTCTTAGGCGTAGTATTTTTTGACAGTGTCAGCATTGATCGGTTGCGGGAAGACTTGTCCGTCCATCTCCGTGAGGATCAGAGCTCCTCCCGTCATCACCTTCTTCACGATGAATGGTCCCTCATAGTTCGGTCTGAATTTTCCTCTAGCGTCTTCTTGGATCGGCAAGATCTTCTTTAATACAAGGTCTCCAGGCGAGAAATCCCTAGGCTTGACTTTCTTATTGTAGGCACGAGCTATTCGCCTCTGATAAATTTGCCCATGGCAAATGGCTGCGAGCCGCTTTTCTTCGATTAGATTTAACTGGTCGATCCGAACTTGGATCCATTCGGTTTCATCTAATTCTATTTCTTTTAAGATTCGGAGGGAGGGAATCTCCACCTCTACGGGTAAGACTGCTTCCATTCCGTAGACCAATGAATATGGAGTTGCCCCGATCGAGGTTCTAAACGAAGTTCGATAGGCATGTAGTGCAAAAGGCAACATATCGTGCCAGTCTTTGTATGTAATTGCCATCTTCTCGATAATTTTCTTAATATTCTTGTTGGCTGCCTCAACTGCTCCGTTCATTTTAGGTCTGTATGGTACGGAGTTGTGATGAGTGATCTGGAAATCTTCGCACATCTTGACCATATCCCTGTTTTTGAAGTTCTTAGCGTTATCAGTTACTAACCCGCTGGGAAGTCCATACCTGCAGACGATGTTATTCTTGACAAATTTCAGGACATTGCTTTTGGTGACGTTGGCATATGACGCAGCTTCTACCCATTTGGTGAAGTAATCGATAGTCACTAGGATGAAGCGATGTCCATTTGCAGCTTTTGGCGAGATTGGCCCGATGACATCCATTCCCCAGAGGGAGAAGGGCCAGGGCGTAGTCATGTTATGCAACTCCGAAGGCGGGGCATTGATCTTGTTGGCGTAGATTTGGCATAGATGGCATTTGCGAACATGCTGGTAGCAGTCACTTTCCATTGTCGACCAATAATACCCCATCCGTATGATCTTCTTTGCTAGCATGTGGCCATTCATATGGGGTCCACAAACTCCACCATGTATAGTTTCGATCAATCGCTTTGCTTCGGCTTCTGCAACGCATCGGAGTAAGACCTCGTGGTGTGACTTTTTGTACAGGATGCCATTGCTGATAAAAAATTGCCCTGCCAATCTCTGAATGGTTCTGCGATCGTTAGGCGTTGCATCTGAGGGAAGGGTTCGATCTTCGAGATATGCTTTGAGGTCTGAGTACCAAGTTTTTTCCTCAGGTTCTTCTACTTCGACGGGTAGACAATAGGCCGGCTCATCCTGAATTCCAATCTCAATCGGGTCGATGACCAGACCTTCTGAGATACTAATCATGGAAGCAAGGGTAGCTAGTGCATCGGCGAACTGGTTCTTCGCTCTAGGCATGTAGGTGAATGAGATTCTGTGAAAGTGTGAGCTTAGTTCCTCTAGATACTCATGGTAAGGGACCAGTCTCTGTTCTCGAGCTTTCCATTCTCCGGTCGTCTGATAGACTACCAGGCTTGAATCTCCGAAAACATCAATCTCGTCTACTTCAAGATCTAATGCTGCTTTTAACCCTGCTATGCATGCTTCGTATTCGGCTTCGTTGTTAGAGCATTGAAATTTCAATCTGATTGCGATCGGTACATGGGACCCGTCTGGTTTAATCAAGACTGCTCCTATTCCGTTTCCTTTCTGATTAGCTGCTCCGTCGAAGCACATTTTCCAACCAGGTTCTTCGTCATCATCGTTTTCCGTCTCGACCAATAGTATGGCTTCATCCGGGAAGTTTGTTTTTAACGGTTCATAATCAGGCAACGGGTGCTTGGCGAGGTGGTCAGCGATGGCTTGCCCCTTGATGGCTTTTTGGGTGACATAGGTGATGTCGAATTCTGATAACAATAACTGCCATTTCGCTGTGCGGCCTGTTAGTGCTGGTTTTTCGAATAGGTACTTCAGGGGTCCATCCTGGCGATAAGCATAGTCGAGTAGCTGAGCAGATAATGGCGTAGTCGTTGAGATGCCCAAACCAATGCACAGCAAGTCTTTTCGAGTGTCGAGTATTTTGCTTCGTAATCAGTGAATTTCTTGCTGAGATAGTAGATGGCCTGTTCTTTCCGCCCTGATTCATCGTGTTGTCCTAGCACACACCCCATAGATGTTTCTTGCACTGAGATGTACATTAACAGAGGTCGTCCTGGCGTAGGAGGGACTAAGACTGGTGGATTGAGCAGATATTGCTTGATTTTATCAAATGCTTCTTGACAGTCTTTGTTCCACTTCTTCGGCGTATCTTTCCTTAATAGCTTGAAGACTGGCTCACAGATAGGCGTGAGCTGAGCAATGAAACGGCTAATGTATTGTATCCTTCCCAGGAAGCCCCGGACGTCCTTTTCTGTAACGGGTGCCTTCATTTCTAGGATGTATTTAGTCTTTGTTGGATCTATTTCAATGCCCCTTCTGCTGACGACGAATCCCAGCAGCTTGCCCGATGTTGCCCCGAATACGCATTTCGCGGGATTTAGCCTTAAGCTGTACTTCCTCAGCCTGTCGAACAACTTCTTTAGATTGACCAAATGATTTTCCTCAATGCCAGACTTAGCGATCATGTCATCTACGTAGACCTCCATTTCTTTATGGATCATGTCATGGAATAACGCGGTCATCGCCCGTTGGTAAGTCGCCCCCGCGTTCTTTAACCCGAACGGCATGACTTTGTAGTGGAAAGTACCCCATGGTGTGATGAATGCTGTCTTTTCTTAGTCTTCTTCTGCCATCTTTATCTGGTTATAGCCTGAGAAGCCATCCATGAATGAGAACATGCCATGCCCTGCTGTACTATCAACTAAAGTGTCGATGTGTGGTAGTGGAAAATCATCCTTAGGGCTGGCCTTGTTCAAGTCTCGATAGTCGACACACATCCGTACTTTTCCGTCCTTCTTGGGTACTGGTACAATGTTAGCTAGCCACTCTGGATACGTAGAGACTGCAAGAAATCCCGCTTCGAACTGCTTCATGACCTCATCTTTGACCTTGAGGGTCCATTCTGGTTTCAGTCTTCTCAACTTCTGTTTGATTGGCTTACTTCCGGAAGCAATGGGTAGCTTGTGGACAACGAGATTGGTATCTAACCCAGGCATATCTCTGTATGACCATGCGAAGACGTCCTGATAATTTCATAGAAATTCGACCATTTCCTCTTTTTGTTGTGATGTTAGTAAAGTCCCAATTTTGACAATTCGCGGGTCCTCTTCGGTACCGAGATTAATTGAGTCTGTATCCTCGATGTTTGGCTGAACACCTCTTTCGTGGCGTTCTACTAAGTCTTTGATTTCTTTAGGAGGGTATTCCATTTCGTCCTCAGACTCTTCTTCTATCCCCATGAGGTCGAAGTCGAGTTCAAGATTGAAATCATACTCGTCCCTTTCAAACTCTGTTTTATCTGAATACTCATTTGATGGAGACAGATCCCTTGAAAACTCTTTTTGAGAAATATCTATTTTTTTGGGATTTTGAAAGTTTTTTGATTTTTTTGATTTTTGAGAAATTTTTTATTTTTTTTCCTTTTGAGAAATATTTATTTTTTTGTGATTTTCTGGATACCTGAAATAAGAAGAACAACCATGCAAACTTGTTAATAAAGGTAGGGAGCCCCCAAAACAGTCTTCGCCCGAGGACGAGGGCTCATTATGATCCTCGGGCAAATTGACGTCGCCTAATGGCATTTTTTTTTGGAGGCCTCGACCGCCTCGAGTGTCAGTGGGAATTCCTCCCAGTTGTGCAATGTCTCCTCTTCTCTGAGGGGGCGGATGAGATGAGCAAGTGATTCGTTGGATGATTTGATTGGTGGTTCGGAGATTACCATGATCTCCAATTGAATGTTGTCAGGTTGGGGCATAATCCCTCCCGAGCTCGGTGGGATGATGACTGATGCCCAGTCAATCCCTGATGAAAATGGTGAGTTGTTCTCTTGGTTGGTAGTAACCTCTACTTTAGTAGGCTTTGGAGCAGTCTCTGATGGACTTTCATCGGAATCCCCATTGAATAGCACATCAATGCCTTCTTCGAAGGATGATTGGGACTCTACGATTAGGTCTTCTTAAATGTTCACTGGTTCAGGGTTTACCGTTCTTGGCTTTTTTGCTGATGGCAGTTCTGATAAGTCGTCAAGTCTAATATGGGACTTCGGAAAGCTAACACTGATGTGAGGGACTCGGCCCAGATTCCAGATGTTCGGATCACGATTTTGCTTTCTGGCTAGCCGAAGTTCTTTTTTCTTGTCATTCATTTCGGCAATATCCCTCTTTGTGGGTTTAAACCCTAAACCAAAGTAAGGAATATGCTTCCTAGCTTCGACCGGTGTAGCCCTTCCTCTTCCTCCCGGTCCCAACCCTTGCTTGGGTCGGTATCCCGATCTTTTCATGATTCGACCAACCATAAGGTTCGCTCTTGATAGCTTTGCCCTTACCTTTTCTCTCCCCTTCTCGATGTGATTGACAGCCGCGAATTGGTATGAATGGTAGAGTGTTTTATCTTTCGTCATCTCTATATCAATGAATGGCACATCTGGAGCTCTCCCAGCTGGAATAAGGTTCTCCGCCAATACTGATATCATCCTCTGCCCCATGATAAATTTGACCCTTTGGTGCAATGAGGATTCTTCTGATTTTTGCATTAGTCCCAGGATACTAATCTGAGCTGGGTCGTGGACCCAGTTGGGCGGATCTGGGTTGTGAACCCAGTTTGAATGGATCTGGGTCGTGGACCCAGTTGGGTTGGATCTGGTTTAGATGGGTACAAGTGGGGACCCGACTCACAAAATTGTTTCGAGTTGGCAAACCCGCAAACTCCTCCGTTCCTTTTTATTTTTTTATTTTTTTATTTTTTTTTATTTTATTTTTTATTTTATTTTTTATTTACCTTTTTTTTTTTTATATTTCTATATTTCTTTTGTTCATCTATTTTTTTTTGCTTTTGAAAACATTGATTGCCAAAATCCATTTTACTCGATTTGTCCCGAGACTTAGGATTTTCTTAAGGGTGTCATCACCGTTTGATCGATAGTGAGCGGGCCCTTTCAAAATGGGCTGTCGAGTTCATTTGGTAGCGTTGAGTTCACTCTGGTCCGTGTCAATGGCACGGATTGTAATTTATTTTTTGTTATCCGTGTCTTGGGAACGGATGAGACATTTTCTGTTTCAACCGTGTTCCCAACACGGATGACACACATTTTAGTGTATCCGTGTCATGGGCACGGACCAGAATGAAATCCAGTTTCTGGAATTTCACATAACTGTTTCTTTTGGCCCCTGTTTTTCCATGTCGCCCTGTTTTAAGTCCCTTGCTCACTGTTTTTCTCTTCTTTTTTGAACATGATGCAACAAGCATTCTCTCCCCTTTACCTAGGGGAGGTGAGAAAGAGACAGATAAATCCTACGGTCTACGTGTGCCTCTTTGGGCTTACAACTTTGGGCTTCGAGGCCCGAATACATCAAACACGTACAACTTTGCCTTGGGGGTCGATGTAACATTACAATTTTGTGTCCTAGCTCATCTAGCCGGGCAAATGCATGAGTTTAATAGGTGGCTTCACGGCTACCCGATCTTCAAACCTCGATGCATACCGAAATACACACGTCGTTGGTTGGTGATCGGGTTTGATGTGTTCATTCCCGACACTTGAAATAACGATCTCAAGCCATGGAACTACTAAGCATCGGGGCTAAGTATGTTATGGGTGGGGTGGCTTGGAAGTGAGGCTATGCTCGCAAGTGCACGTATGCATTTTCATATTCATTATTTTTTTCATCGACCCCCTTACAAACGTCATAAACAAGAATGTAAGTAAATATTACAATTGTGGATACAAGAATGCCATCGAAAGAAAAACAAAATACACACAACAACAAGAAACAACATTAGTAAACTAAAAATCTGTTTTTTTTTTTTTTCAAATGATCGAGTTACTCGCGAGGGATGAACCGAAAAGTCCCTAGTGGAGTCGCCAGCTGTAGCTACGTGGTTTTTGTCGTCAGGACGACCACAACTACTAAATATTGGAGTCGCCACCATTCAAATTGAAAAGGGGTGTGAATGGTCACCCGGTGTGTGCCTATCGAAAAATTGCCATTTTTTGGCGTTAGTGACTCGCAACGGATAGGGTTGATCAAACCTAGAGGTTCGGGCAAGCGGCTCGGTTGGAGAAAAGGGAAGGTGTTAGGCACCCCTTTCTCCCCGCCACGTGGCGGTAACCTCAAATAACTCGGTCATTTTGATTTTTAAAAGAAAGTGGAAAGTGTGCCACATGGGTACATTTGTTCCCTAAGTAGGGATTTAATTTTGGCTTGGTCATAGGATCATCTCATCAATGGAGATGATCCTTGTAGATCCAAGCCTTGAGGTCCATTCATGCTCAACTCATTTAAAATAAAATGAAAAGAGGGGGTGATAGAAGAGGGAAGAGGAGAGGGTAGAGAAAAGAAAAAAGGGGGGGTGTTGATTGCTCCCACCTTGTACTCTTGGACTTCTTCTTCTTCTTTTTCTTCTTCTTCGCTCTTTGAATTCTCTTTAGTCCTTGGTGAGTTGAGAGTGAAGTTATTTCTCTTAGAGTGTGTTATGAGAGAGTAGTGAGGAGGAGTAGATAGAGTAGATTTTTTTCTTATGGAGACTTGGTGGGATGAGAGGAGAGGTATTTATAGGTGTTGGATGGGGTTTGGGGGTTAATAGGGTTAAAATGTGAGAGAAGGGGTAATGGTATAGGATTTAGGAGTGAGGGGTGTGAAATTTAAGGTGAAATGGAGGGTAAATGTGTAATGAATGAAAATGGGTGAGGCTTAGACCCAAATGGGTTGGATCCTACCCGAACCCATTTGGGTAGAGTGTTGGATGGGTTGACATGAGTGATGGTTGGTGGTGGAGTGGGGGTGTAAGAGAGTGGTTTAGAGAATGAGTGTTAGGTTGGTTGATGAGGTGAGGTGTGTAGATTTAGGGGAATGGGTTGTGTAAGAGGTTGTTAAGTTAGTTTTTGGGAGGAGAAAGGAGATGATGCCATGTGGCAATCATGATGAGAGGGTGAGGAATGAGATTGGTTGATTGGTTGATGGGGATTGGTTGATTAGGGAGAGAGAAATGGGTTAGTTGATTGATGATGAATGAAGTATGGGTTGAGTTGATTTTATTGGAGTGTTTTAAGGAAGATGATGGGTAGAGGTATGGGTGGTGATGTGGGGGTTGATGATGGTGATGGATTAGGGTATGGGTGGAGGTGTGGGTGGTTGATGATGTTAGAGGATGGGGATAGGTTAGGTTAGGGTAGGGTATGGGTTGAGGTGATTTTGGAGAGAGGTGAGATGGGTTAGATGGGTTGTTTAGAGCATGGTGATGGGAGTGGGTGATTGGATGAGGAAGATGAAGGGTGGTGATGACAAGTGTCATCTTTTGATGTTTAGGGGTTGATTGGTTGATGTGAGTAAGGGTTGATGGGTTGGGTTGTGGGTTGGATGGTGAATGGGGTATGGATAGTGGTTAGAGGGCTTTTTTTTATGGATTGGGCTTAGGCTTATAGGAGATGTAGGTTGTTTTGGATTGGACAAGGCTCATTTTGGATTGAATTTTGATAAGGTAGGTTGGTTTTAAGGTTTAAATGATGTAGGATTGATTTTTAGCTTAGGGGTGAGGTGAAAAAATTCTAAAAATGAGTTAATGGTTCGTGGGCCTTGAGTGGGTTTAAGGTGTTCGTGGATTTGGAGATGGAACGATGAAGGTTGGATGAAGGGGTAGGCATCCCAAGTCTCGCATTTTATTTTTTTGATTTTTTTGATTTTTTGAAACTATTGATTTAATCAAATTGCCACGTGTTGGCGAATCGGGCTTTTGGGCCCGTTGGGGAATTTATCGATTTTTGCATGCGTGTGCGGAGCGACGATGTTGAACGACCGTGGGATGGGTCACTACCTTTTTTGCTGGTCCTTGAGACCACGGGGTGGTCTTAGGGGCATTGATTTAACCGTGGTTACTACTTTTGGTGTTTTGGGCCTTAGGGGCCCGTTAGCCCCTTTTGTTGGAAAATCGGTATTTTGCATGGAGCGGGGTAGATGGGAGTGTGCCGAACCCTTTTGGTGGACCTACTAACCCATTGAAAGGTGTTAGTGGCTTGGGTTTCGGCGAAAATATCATTTTCCGATGATTCGGGCCATTGAGGCCCGTTAGTCGAACTTATTGAATTGTTTTTGGGCCCCTTCGAGTGAGGGCCCGTTCAAATCGAGGTGTCTACACGTTTCTCAATAGTGATCTTCAGGAAGAGATTTATATGGTCCAACCTCCTGGGTTTCTTACATCTGCTTCTCCTACACATGTTTGTCGTCTTCGTCGTTCTCTTTATGGCCTGAAGCAGTCTCTTCGCGCATGGTCTGAGCGTTTTACTAAGGCCATGCATCAGTTTGGTTTCCATCAGTGTTCTACTGATCACACCATTTTCTTACATCACTCCCAGGGTAAAACTGTTGCTTTGATTGTTTATGTTGATGATATTGTTATTACTGGAGATGATAGTGATGGCATTACCGAGGTCAAATCCTACTTAGGACATCAATTTAATATTAAGGACCTTGGTCATCTTCGCTATTTTTTGGGTATTGAGGTTGCATCGATCCCACTCTCGTATATTTATCTCTCAGCGTAAATATGTACTTGATTTGCTCCGTGATTCCGGTCAGTTTGGTTCTCATCCAGCTGATACTCCTATTGAGCAGAATCACAGGTTGGCTGATTATAAGAGGGAGTGTTTGTCAAATATCGACCAGTATCAGCGTCTTGTGGGAAAATTGATCTACTTATCTATGACTCGCCCTGACATTGCTTATGCTGTTAGTGTCGTAAGTCAATTTATGCACTCACCTCGAACATCTCATCTTACTGCTGTCTATTGCATTCTTAGATATCTTAAGGGATGTCCTGATCGAGGTATTTAGTTTAGTAATCATGGCCATCTTTGCATTGAGGCGTGGACAGATGCAGATTATGCTGGGTCAGTGACTGATAGAAGATCTACTTCGGGGTACTGTAGTAAAGTTGGTGGCAACTTGGTAACTTAGCTTAGTAAGAAGCAGGATGTGGTCTCTCGGTCTAGTGCGGAATCAGAGTACAGAGCTATGACATTTGGAGTGTGTGAATTGTTGTGGCTCAAGATCTTACTCGCTGACTTGTGTCTTCCAATAACAGCCCATTTTTCACTATATTGTGATAATGAATCAGCCATTAACATAGCAACTAATCCAGTTCAGCATGACAGAACGAAGCATATCGAAGTTGATCGACATTTTATTAGAGAGAAGATTGTTTCTAGGCAGATTTGTACTCCGTTTGTTCCAACATCTCAACAACTTGTCGATATTCTTACTAAAGATGTTAGTAAAATCGCCTTTGAAGGTGTCTTGTCCAAGTTGGGCATTATTGATATCCATGCATCAACTTGAGGGGGAGTGTTGAATAATTCTTATTTAATTAGGTTTTTTAGTCAGTTGTCATTTTTAGTCTTTTCCTTTGTTTGTCTTTGTAATTATAAGTTAAAACCCAATTAAGGTGTGTTAATCGAAACAAATTTCTATCTATTGTTTTTTAACTTGTACCCATACCCAACCTCAAATTTTTGTACTCATTTTTCCAAGCAACATGGGTTCCAAGTAAAGACACAAATAGTGGTGCTATAACTGACACTATGAAACTTGAAATAGAAATAGAGTGGATATGGGATCTATATTGGCCTCTTATTGGTTTATAATCATTCATCATTGCTTTGTATCTTCTGCCTTTTCTTCTTTGTAATTCTTGTTTCTGCATTCTTCCCATTATTTAAACACAAGCCTTAAAGTCTCATTTCAACACAATATTTCAATTGGGAAAAAACCAAAATGCTCTCGATCGAAACATTCCCTAACGGTCCATGTTTGGGGTTAATGTTTCATTCTAGTTTCTGCCAAAATTGGAATGTTCCATGAAATTTTGACCCATGTTCATACATATCAATCAAAGGAAGACATTTTTGCAGGAACTTTCCTGAAGTGATTGTTCTCGATCATAATCTTATTTTGCATTTGTCCTACACTCATGCTTATGGGCGACTTCTGGTTTTAGTGATCATTAACTTTTGTTAATGGTTTTGTTTTCTTGTTTTCGTCCGTGGGGACTAAAGTTGATTTACTTCTATATAGTCATACTCATTAATCCAAAGGACTCAAACCACAATTTAATGTTACATTAGAAGCATTTGTGTCACCCTGTATGCCCGATGATGGTAGATTGGTAAATTAAAATAATTATTTTTATAAATTTTTAATATAAATTTATTATTTTATATATATATTTAATGTAATTATATATTTATAAGGGTATTCTGATTATTTTTTATGCATTTTGGGTGCATTATCAACATTGCGTATTATGCAGGTATTTTGTTTATCAGGAAAATTTTATATATCCATTTTTACAAGGAGATGCTGTTGAAATTTCTATAGAATTATAAACTTTTTAAAATTAAAATAATTATTTTTATAAATTTTTAATATAAATTTATTATATTTATATATTTAATGTAATTATATATTTATAAGAGTATTCTGGTAATTTTATATGCATTTTGGGTGCACTATCAACCTTAAGGGTATTATGATCATTTTACCATAATACAGCAGATTTCAGAAGCTGAATCAAATAATAATTACCAGATTTTAGTGAAAAGCACAGTACTTTTACAAAGCTTTTTAATGTTTCAGCTTCTGACAGCAGATTCAGGCAACTGAATCAAACAGGGCCTTAATGTGTGTCGAGCAAAAAAGTGATTGTGGATAGCGCTTGCCATTTAGAAAATTTTCTCATAAAAACAAATTCTAACCCATGTGAAAAGACAACAACCAATACCATTATTTTAGTATACATCACTTACTTTTCACTTTATTAAAAAATATAACAAACTTAATGTTATTTCTAAATTGCCATCATAAAAATAAATCATATTAATTTTATTTGAATCAATGTTAAACAAATATAAAATACATTTATTTTTAACAAAAGTGTTTACATGATAGTCGTATCTCTTAAATCTATCTCTATCATCTTTGATTTCTATTAGTTCTCTAAGATTTTTTTATTTTTTTTTTATTTTTATTGGTTTTTGACTCTTTCTAAGATGTTATTTTTATTTTGATTCCTATTTTCCTTCAATTTCTTCTATAAGGTTCCGTTTTTCATGTAATCACTATTTATTTTATTAATATTTTTAGAATCTGATTTCATGTTTCTATTTTTTTCCTGACGTGCATTGCTTTCTACCGATTAATATAAGAGAATATAATCTAAAATCTAGATATAAAACAAATAAAAATAAATAAAAACAAATATGTTAAAAATGTCAGTCGGTCCAACCTAAGTGAAACAGTGGTGGTCCCACTAATTGTCCAAACACCGTTTGTTCCTAAAATATAGGGTAGATGTATGCAAGTTTGTTTTTTTTTTTATTTTTTATTAAAGAAGGGTGTCTAGACTCACTTGCGTGCTCTAAATAATCCCTCCTCCCCGAAAAAAAGTTTACTGATCGGGACTTTTAACCTTGCGGTCCATGATCTTAAATATTAACAATCGATGGGAGTCAAACTTGAGACCACTGGAGAGCAAACCTGTTGACCCCAAAGTGTTACCACTCGACTACCCATCAGATGGTTAGATGTATGCAAGTTGTGTGATTGTGAGTTTGTCCCATTGAAATTATAATTAATTAATTAATTAAAAGGTATTAATCAATTTGAGCCCATATTTGTTCATACCCTCGCCCCCCATTTCCCTACCTGTCATCCTCACAAAGATGTTCTCCCTAAATCCACACCATACGATGGCGGTTCTCGAGATTAACTACTAGGAGGGAATCACGAGGATCATCTTCAAAGAATAATTAGTGGGATATCTCGTTTTAGAACTTGACTGAGTTCGATCTCAATGCACTATTCCTTTAAATTCATTTGAACCAACTAGCCAAATCATGCTAATCATACAAGAAATACACCAATTTATTTATTAAAAAGATGATTGTTGTGGATGCAAAAAATCCACAATGCTTCTCGAGAATCACAGTTAGGCCTAACTTTGATTCTGACTTCGTTGAGTCCTACAAATGTTTTTACAAAAGCACTTCATCAATGCCCAAGTCACTTACAATGCATCAAAATATGTTATATAGGATAAGAAATGGCAAACCCTTATTCTATAGTTTTTGTTTAGGGTTAATTTAATAATCACCTATAATTCTAGATGATTTCCAACTAACCTTTTGAATGCAACTGTCGACACATGTCAAGTTGATTACGAATAATGTCCCCCTAATCAGACTCCGACATTAAAGTAGCGCCGATCTTGTACTCAACTAATATATTTTGCCTATTTTGTTAAATTCTTGCCGAGTGACCGTCTCATCTCTCGAGATGACACCATTACAGTAAATATAAAAAATATCCTCCACAGATAAAGTGAATGATTTTTTAAAAAACAAACTAAATATAATGATTAATTTTAAAATATTTGAAACAATTTTTAATTAGGTATTAGTAAAGGATGAGTTACAAAAAGGTGTGATGAATTCATCTTATTTAATGGTACAATATATATTCCAAATCGTTTATAAAGTCAATAAAAAAATTGGTAAATAAGATATTTTGCTTAAGCTATCAAAATGCTAATTGTAAATATTGTAAATGGCCCTGATATCAATGTGGTAAAATAATAATTTTCCCCCATTATCTTATCATTTTTTTTTAAATAAATTGTAACTGTTATAAAAATGTGATTTTGGAAATATATTAGCATAAATTAGGACTTATGGATAATTGTGGGATTCATTTATGTGGAGGGTTTTTCAGGCTCACTCATCGAGATGAGTAAGTCTCTTGATTAGGTTTGGAAGATCTGATTTGTCAACTCTTTTATTACAGTTGATGCTCCTTGATCTTGTTCCTCTACTCCAGATAGTGAAGTCAGATCCAAGCTTTTGGTGACCAAAGATGAAGAAGGGAGGCCCTAGTGTGGTGTTTGCCAATAATTCTCCAAAGATTAAGTTAAATATTTGGAATGATACCAGGAGATCATTCTGAATTCAGAGATCTCATAAAAGATGATGAATAGTAATCTTAGAAAGGTGATTTTTTTGTTAAGCTTGTTGTCGCATTCCAAAATCTTAATCCCATACCTTACTTTGAATGAGGGTCTTATAACCCCGTGTTTAGACAAGTGTCACCACATAATTTACTCATGTGTACAAGCTGACTAGGTCATGACCTAACTAGTATAGGTGACTACGTTCTTAGGTTCTGTTCTCATGCCTCATTAATATTTGTAGTTAAATTTGATTTGAGGTGTCTCACTACATTGATTTGAACTTATTGTTTTGGAGTCGGTGAGTCAGAATATATTGCTGTCAGAATTACTTTGATTCGTACTCATGGATTCTACATTAAATAAAGATATTTGACTTCATGGTCGAACTTCATTTGTCTTCTAGTGCCATTTTGCTCCTATTCTACCTAATCTTTCTGATTATTCGAGGTTGATCATCTATGTTGGTCCTTAGCAATCTGATTTCCCGACTACTTATGCATTTTCCCCAGCCAATGTGCTTGAATCAAAGTTCGGAGTTCTGGGCCTAGGCAAAACACGTGTCCTTATCTCAAAGTGTGATGGAAATGGACTCCACAATGTAGTTCTAGAATCTTGAGGATTACCTTCTCAAGAGAAAATGATGGAATTTAGAGGATTAGATGGTGCATGATTCACGAAATGTTGAATTTAGAAAATGAAGGAATTCAAGGAAAATGATATCTTTTTAGGAGAAAGGAATGAGATCCAGAGGATCAGTGGATGAGGGAGTAGTGGTAAGTTTAAACACGAAATGTAATGACCTGAAAATCTTAATATTTATCTCGAGGAAATAATTTTAAGTTTTTACGTTGATTCAAAAGTATGGATCATAAATTTTCAATATTTGAGAAAAATTAACTTCACCAATAGATTCAGAAGGGTCGATTAACATACTTTAGCTTGTAAGCACGACTTAATCAAAAGTCGATCGAAATAGTTACTAAATCCTTGAGTTTCGCATCAAGTAATTACCAAATTGGTAAACAATACTTTAAAGATATAATTTTAGGAATCCGATTATACCATTAGATTCGTGTTAAAAAATCACCTGAAATAAAGTATAAGAATGTCCAAATAGGCATTTGAGAAAAATAATTCCCGAAATGACGCGTACATCCCAACTTAAGTTATAAATATCAGCTCCTAATTAAAAAAATCTGATTTTTCTTATCCTTCTTTCCAAACAAAATTAATCATTTTTTCTTAATATTTTCAACTCAGATCTATGCTAAACGAGAATGATCCAAGCTTTGCCGCAAGAAGGAAAATTGTTCCTCTCGTCGAGGGTTACGTGTATACACTAGAAACGTCAATTTTCATTAGAGCAAAAATTTTGAGATCGGTCGGAGGTGATCCTTAAACTTAGTTGAACTGTAGAGAATTGCCGAAGGCAGTTTGCCTTCCCTTCTACCCTCTAGTCATGCGATAATTTTATAGAAAATCCACGCGATATCTTAAACGTTCCTTTGAATTAAGTAATAAAAATTTTATGGTGTTTCTTATGTTGTTGAGGACTTTCATGTACAAAAACTCATTTTCAATTTTGATAACTTTGAAAATTCATTTTTTTCAACACTTAGCCAAATTTTCACAGATTTTTAGTTTTTTTGTCTTATTACTTTATCATGTTTTTCGAGTCTTTCGACTCAATCAAAGCCATTAAATGGAATTGGTTGATGCCTTATGAGTTTTGAATTACTTTAATAGATATGCAGGAAATTAGATGATAGATTAATTGATTTGATTAATGGATGGATAAAGAGAACGTATGTTCTCGATTGATTGATGGGACAGTGTCTCCAATTCTACGTAGTGGTCATGCCACGTAAAACGCGATAGATAGATAGAAGGATAAGATGGTTGATGGATGAAAATGAGAGATAATTGTTACTGAAGAACACTACCAGACCTTGTTTATATTTTCGATTAAAAGAAATGATATACTATATACAAAATAAATTATTTTGTTTACCAAAAAAGATTTGTAGAAAACCCATAAAGAGTGACGCGTTGTTGTCTATACGAAAGTAGCGAGTCAATCTAGGATAGCTAAAATTGCCTTGACCTGACTAGCCATCTGCTACCACATAGCGAATAGGGGTTCGATTACATATCTCGGGAATTTTTGAAGAATAGGGAGTCACCACCTAGTTTAGGTCTATGATCCATAGATAACTCTAAAATGGATCGGGTTGGTTCACGAGTAATGGGTAAGGGGTCAGATTATGGGTTTCGAAAAGTGTTAAGCACCGAACCCGCCTGATCAAGATGATCAATCTCTATTACGATTCAAAAATATCCAATGGTCAACATTCAAAGACTAAAGGTGTAAACACCCCATTTTTGCACTCGCCTGATTAATCAACTCGTCAATCCGATCGCAATGATTCTCAATGATGGATGATTATTCCAATGCTTTATTTTGTTACCAGATATGTTTCAGAAATCCGGATGAGGTATCTCAAATTAACAAAACTGTAGAAACCACGCTACGCTAGAAAAATATAACCCCAAAAGCTAAGAAATCATCATTTTTCAAACAAAAAGAAGCTTCACGATAAAAATCGCTAAAAATTGACTAAATTACCAAAATACCCCTAAACTTAAAACAACCCTAGAGTTTACGTTATGATTAGGAAAACCCTTTCGAACACATAAAACAACAAATCGAAACCAGATAAATCATTTCACCAATTTTAACAGAATTCGACAAAATTACGAAAATGCCTCTCATAAAGTTCATGACCATTTCACACAAAAAATTTCATAAATGACACAAACTAATATTTTCATTAAATGCCTTACAAAAAATTGATTCTATAACATCCTAGAATATTAAAAACCGACTTAAAACGTGAAAAATCCTCTCCGGGGATAAAACGATAATTTCACAATTTTCATAATTAAAAATTTCGAAATTAATAAATAAAATATTAAATAATTAAAGTGAAACATTAATGAAATTAATTTAAAATTTTGAACTAAAAAAATCGATCAATCGAACTCTCATGAAAAATTGTTGAGGGTTTGATAGATATTTCTTTAAGGACCCCTCCATTTGGGGGTCCAAAGAATTAAAGATATAATAGAGGGGGGTTCTCCAAAAATTTAAAGTCAATCAAGTAAGACTAAAGTCAAGGTATTAAAGTCAATCAAGTAAGACTAAAGTCAAAATTAAAGTCAATTAATTAAGACTAAAGTCAAAATATTAAAGTCAATCAAATAAGACCAAAAGTCAAAATCCTAATAAAGTTCCAATTAAATAATAACTCTATTTAATAGAGTTCTAACTAAAATATAATTCTACCTAAAACAATTCTAATTAAAATACAACTCTACCTAAAACAATTCTAACTAAAATACAACTCTAACTAAAAGAATTATAATCAAACACTAATTCTATCTAAATCAACCCTTAAAAAAATCTATAAATAGAGGTCCTCACACCCTATTTTCGTATCAAGTCATAAACCCTAAGAGAAGTAAGTCTAAAAGCCCCCCTAACCTCCCATAAACCATAGTTTTGGAGTCCCAACTCCTTACCTAACATCCCTTCTTCGATTTTAGCCTAAAAAACACCTAAAAGCTCTCCAAAAACACCCTCAAAATCCATAACAAACTCGAAAAGTCCAAATCAAAAAAAGGAGATACCTTGCCTCGGAGATCAGAAATCAAATCCGGAGACAGAACGAAGCAAGGAGTACGGTACAAAGAGCAATTTTTGTCGGATCTGAGGGAACAAAGTTTTTGCTATCGGAAAGGTATAATTTCTTACTTTTTTTTATTATCTAGGACAATGTAACTTATTTGGAAAATTAGTAGAGACCGGCTTTGGCCGGGCGGGGTTGGTGCTTAACACCTTCCAACCCCGTAACATGATCCATAAATTCAGTTTTTTCTTTTCTAGATTAGTTCTTTATCCGTTTAGAGTCATTGATCGGTTCCTAAGCCGTAATAACTAGGTGGCGACTCCCAAACCTCAAGGGTCAAAAGCGGATCCGCGCACCCCGCGGATCGAGGACGCTTTCAAAAGGTCAAATTAAGTTCTAATCATCATCGAATTACATCGGATTTACTAAACGAATCTTACGACTAAAATAACTACACGGATTCTCGAATTTTGTATGATGGAACCCCTTGATTTAGTAAGGCTTACGTGGCATCAAAAAATTAATGGATCAATTCGATCATATTTTGAGGAGTATGAAATCAATTTTCAATGTCATGTACACAAAATTAGTGAATTGGCTCACATATCCATTTTATAGAGGAAAAAAATCGATTCAAATTTTTAATGTACCTAAAATCAGTGAGTCAACTCACAAGTTTGATCAAGAAAATTTTGATTTTCCAAAATTTCCATGTGTGCCAAAATCATTGAATTAACTCACATATCTATTTTATAGAAAAAAAATCGATTCAAATTTCCAATGTCCTCAAAATCAGTGAGTCGACTCAACAATTTTGATCAAGGAAATCTTGATTTTTCAAAATCATCACGTGCGTCAAAATTATTGATTTAACTTACACATCCATTTTATAGAAAAAAATCGATTCAAATTTCTAATGTACCCAAAATCAGTGAGTCAACTCACAATTTTGATCAAGAAAATTTTGATTTTTCAAAATTGTCACGTGCGCCAAAATCATTGATTTAACTCACATATCCATTTTATAGAAAAAAAATCGATTCAAATTTCTAATATACCCAAAATCAGTGAGTCAACTCACAATTTTGATCAAGGAAATTTTGATTTTCGAAAACAACCACATGTGCCAAAATCATTGAATTAACTCACATATCCATTTTATAGAAAAAAAAATCGATTTAAATTTCTAATGTACCCAAAATCAGTGAGTTGACTCAATAATTTTGATCAAGGAAATTTTGATTTTTCAAAATTATCACGTGCGCCAAACTTAATGAATTAGCCCATATATTTCACAAAATCAACGAATTGATTCATTAATATTACAAAATGAGGAAATCGGTCTGATAATATTAATAATCAATTAGTTGATCCATCAATATTTCAGAAACTTTAAAAATTGTTATTAGTGCCACATACACCTCAAAATTCGACGAATCCATTCGGGTACATAAAAAATTATAAAATCAAGAATAAATACATAAAATAAAAAAGTAAATAAAAAAAAAAGAAAAATTATCTTTGTCGAATGATTTCGGACGCTTGGATTCTTTCAACAAAAATTTAAAATAGTTTATAAGTAGTGCCGTGATCTTGCGAGTTTGATGTGTGAATCTTCCTCCAAAATCAATTTTTATTTTTTGGGATTGTTTGAATGGTTGAAAAAAAGGATGTAGTGAAGAGGAAGAAAAATAGAAAGAGTGAAAGAAAGAAGATGGTTGGGGGGTATCTTCTATTCTTTATTTATTTTTTTTTTTTGAAGAGGTCGAAAAAATGTTAATGGAAGAAGATAATTGTTACAAATTTTTTTTCTTTTTAAAATGGGGAAGAAGAATGAGTGGGGTTGCCGTCCAACGTGGGAGGGTGGAGTTGAGGACATTAATGGAGAAGAATGTGTGGCTTTTTTTTTTTTAGTCCCTGTGTGATTATTTCTAAGTCTCAAATAGATATTTTTCTAACGTAGCGAGGTCTCTAAGTTATCGAACTATGTAGCGAACCTATGCGTACGTGCTTGCTAAGTCGAGTGTAAGATGTAGCCATCCTAAGCGTGCGTAAACTTCTATGTTGAGTTGTGACGAGTAAGGGGATGAAAAAAAATTAGAAATAGAAGGAATCAAGCAATAGTCACAAGCCTTCGAGTTCTTTTATGCTCATCATTAGGAATCTACAACAATTGGGTGACGAATTGTCGAATTAGGCAAATGCAAAAATGGGGTGTCTACAGATGCCCCTCTTCGACAGAAGGTGGAAGCAAACTAGATACCCAATCTATTTTGGTAGATAGTTCGACATCCGAATGTCAAAGCTAGTGACAGTCCATTTTGCAACCTTATTCGACAATTTGTCGAAGCATCCAGATCCTTGAGGGTAACCTCTCCTTGGAAAAATGTCAAATCCTTGAATTTTGAAAAATTCTCCTTGACTAATGCGAATGCAATGCGAGTGCACGTGTGTGCCATTGTGTAGTGATGATTTTGAAAATGTGCACCTCCATTCTGCACATTCATGCTGGGAGGATAGCAAACTTAAAAATGAAAAACTATGTAAGGTCAAGATAAAACTGAGTATAAACTGAGCAAAATCTGAGAAAAACTGAGCATAATCTGAGAAAAACTGAGCATAAGGTCTAAGCATAATCTGAGCAGGTCTGAGTAAAATTCAAGACGAATCTCGACGGGTCTGAGAAAAATCTGAGACAGAATCTCGTCAGGTCTGAGCAAAATCGGAGAAAGAATCTCGGCGGGTCTGAGCAAAATCTAAGCAAGTCTGAGAATAATCCGAGACAAATCTCGACGGGTCTAAGCAAAATCCAAGAAAGAATCTTGACAGGTCTGAGCAAAATTTGATAAATAATCTCAACAGGTTTGAGCAAAATCTAAGCAAGTCTGAGAATAATCTGAGATGTATCTCGGCGGGTCTAAGCAAAATCCGAGAAAGAATCTCGGTAGGTCTGAGCAAAATTTGAGCAGGTCTGAGAATAATCTGAGACAAATCTCAACGGGTCTGAGCAAAATTTGAGAAGACCCTCGGTGACATCTGAGCAAAATTCGAGAAACCCTTGGGGGTATCTAAGCAAACTTCGAGAAGACCCTCGACGGCATCTGAGCAAAATCCGAGTCTGAGTAAAATCCAAGACAAATCTCGATGGGTTTGACCAAAATCTGATAAAGAATCTCGGCAGGTCTGAGTAAAATCTGAGTAGGTTTGAGTAAAATCCGAGACGAATCTCGGTGGGTCTAAGCAAAATCCGAGAAAGAATCTCGACAGGTCTAAGTAAAATCTGAGCAGGTCTGAGAATAATTCGAGACGAATCTCGGTGGATCTAAGTAAAATCCAAGAAGACCCTAGGCGGTATCTGAGCAAAATCTGAGAAACCCTCAGTCGTATCTGACCAAAATCCTCGACGGTATCTAAGCAAAATATGATAAAACCCTCGACGACGTCTGAGCAAAATTCGAGAAAATCCTCGACGATATCTAAGCAAAATCCGAGAAAGAATCTCGATGGGTCTGAGTAAAATATTGAAATAAAATCTCACTCCACGGGAATCATTTATTTTTCTTTATTTATGAAGGTTAGGTCAACATTCTAATTTTCTTTGAACCTCATGGGTTTTTCACAAATTGCTATCAAGAGGGTAATCTTTTATTCAGAGTCAACCTTATCCTTTAGGGTTGAATTAACCAAGCTTCTAAACAAAATGCCTCTAGTTTGATAGGAAACGTCGTATTGGGGATAATTGAACACATTTGAAAAAGAATACCCCTAGTGTAAAGGGGGAAACTGTGCTATTTAGAAAAGGGAAGTGCCCATGTTATGAAGTTTTGAAATCTTTAATTATTGGAAGCACAATAAAGATTTAATTTTTAATTTTGACTTTTTTTTATTGAAATTTTTGAATCAGGTTCAAAGAAATTGGAATACAATATTTTCTTTTGAAATTCACCACAGAATTTGTTCTTTCTCCCCTTCAGTTCACTTAAAGATGTGAAGCTATTCATATTAATCATAGACGAGATACTTGTATCCATTGAGTCTATATTTGATTTAAGTTGGGTATTGATTATTCGATGATTAATTGTTTGTCCCGAAGTCGATGTAGCTTAGTCATTCGGATTTTCAATGTTTTGGTTCAGACCGCCTTTTAGATTCTCAATTTGACTAAGATTTCCTTTTGATTGCTCTGATTTTTACCTAAATTGCCCTTTCAGGTTTTCAATATAGCGAGCGTACTCTAGCTTTTGCCTAAATCGCCTTTTCAGGTTTTTAATCCAACGAGCTTATCATTTTTTTTGCTCTAATTGTCGTCAAAGCCGTCCTTTCAAATTTTCAACCTTGCGAGTTTGCCTTAATTTTTGCCTATGTCGTCCTTTCGGGTTTTCAACTTAGCAGGTTTTTTTTTCTTTCTTTCTGAACTTTTGGAGCGATTGCCTGATTTTGCTTGCAATTTTCCTCAACATTTCCATGCGGTACTTAGGATTTCCATCGATGGGCTTAGGAGTTGGCTAAGAAAGAAAAAAGACTTGAGGCTCAAAATCCAAATGCCCCTTGTGTGGCATTTCTTTTAATTATTTTCTTTCAATTTTATTTCTTATTTTGACAATATTTTTATTTTTCTTCTTTTTGAATTTTTTTCTAGGGAATATTTTTTTTGGTGTGGTCGGGCCTGAAGTAATTTCTAAGGTTGCATACGTACCCCAGAATTTTGGGATTAGACCAAAATGTAGTTCGAACACATTCCCTCCCCTAGGTTGGATGATCAGGTTGAGAAAGAAAAAGGCAATTTAAAAAAAATGTTGCAAAAGGCTGAAGAAGGAGATATTAAAACGGGTAACTGGAAAATTGATCCAGCCAAAGATGGCCTCCTTAAATATAGTACCGCTCAATCTAGCTAAGGTTGAATGATTCCAGCATTTTGGCGTCGTTACAATCTTTGAAGTCTGACAGTTTTATCTTGGTGATGAAAGGACCTTCCTTGTTGAATTTACAATTTTGTTTCTTCAGATTTGAGACACTGCTCGATTTTCTTTGAAGGCTAAATCTTCGACTTGCATTTCCCGCATCTTCACTTTCTTGTCAAAACACAAATGATTCATAGCGATACATCAAATTTGCTTCTAACAAATGATTTTTTTTATTCACACTTTAAGGAATGAACTTTCCATTTCAAAAACTTCCTTTCACTCCACATAACATAGAACCCTGAGTAGTCCGCATAGAAAATTGAGTCGAAGTTTGACATGTCGAGGGTGTGAATGATAATTTTTCTAATTGATCTCGATGTGTCTCATACCTTTTCATGGTGATAGCTGCCTCAATAGTAATCAATTCTAGGTGTCTAACTATTTTGATAAATCCAATGTTGATATATTTCATAACTTGTCATCTAATTATGTGATTCTGTTCTGATTTTATAAAGGGCAAATGTCCATCTTGTGTTGGACAACACCCAAGCTTACCCTACATATCCTCATACGACCATGCAAACAAGTCTTTTGAATTTTTTGAATAGGTTCATCATCTCCTCGTGTTCCTCTGGGGATAAGTTAGTTTCGAATTTCGTAGGAATTATTTTTTTACTTCGAGGTCAATGACCTGACCTTTGTCTTCTTGTTCAAATAATTTGATTGATTTAGGAGTGGATTCATTGTTAGAGGATCATTTCCTAAAGTAAGATTATTAGTTAATTCGTTAATACGCTCGAACTATTCAAAATTTTCTTTTATTCAATTAAATTCAGATAGGGCAATAGACACCATTGCAGACTTGACAAATTGACTTGACTCAATAGGAATGAAAAAAGCTAGGCTCAAATTGAATCACATGACTCGTGAAAAATTAAAGACAAGTACCCACAATGGGTTTGATTATAGACTGAGGACTCAGGACATCACTTTCAACTTGTAGGACTGAAGCATGGCAATTTTCAAGGAACAATTGGGCAATGTTAAGAGACTCTGTGGTAGTTTGCTAGTCTTAAACTTCTTCTTCAAATTCTTTGCCCTTTTCTACAGTTTTCTTATGTAGACTTGATTCATCTTCCTTGGCTATGGTTGTACGATTGTCAATATCAAGCCCAGATATTTTGAGAATTCTTTTTTCCCCAGTCGCATGTTCACGTTCCTTATAATAAAGGGAGAAATATTCCTTATAATAAAATCTTATAATAAAGACTTTCATCTTCTAAGGAGTTGGATTCTTTCAGGTCCGTTTGTGTTGAAACATGGGTGATGAAAGTAAGCCTATCAGGATGAGGTGGGGACAAGCAATAGATTTCATCAGAAGTTAGGTTGAATGGTTCACAGCCAGCAGTAAGGACTTCATTAGGGTTATCATTCCAGTAATATGATAGCTAGATGGTTTGGGATTGATTGGACGGACGAGGAGGACTAGGTCAAATGGGGGTTGGGTGATGGATACCATATTCAAATTCTGAGGAGGTTGGTAAGTAGGTAAATGATTGGTGGTAACCTTTGGTTGCATAGGGTCAGGGATGGTGATTTTTTTAACGTTGATGAGTTCTTGAATGTCATGGCGGAAGGTGATACACCGATCAGTATGATGACCTGGGTTTTGGTAGAATTCATAAAAAATGTTGGGGTTATGTGAAGCTGGTAGGGGGTTTGGCAGAGGTCGAGGTTGGAGAGGAGTGAGAAGCCCTTTTAAAAATAGTTTCTAGAAGGCTACAGTGAGGGTCATTCCTAAATCTATGAGCTGATGGGGAGGAGTTCTACCTGGATTTGACTGAGTATTAGTTCGAACTGGGGATTCAAATGGAGTGGTGGATGTGTTGGTTATATAGGCATAATTGACATTGGGTTTGGAATTAGTGAAGGGTTTTTTGGCTTTGTTCTCAGAAGAGTTGGAAAGTATCCTAGAGGCAAAAGCATCCTCAAGTTGGTTTTCGGCTTGTAACAAGGATTCGAATGTGGGGAGATACTGAACGACTAAATGCTGAGCATACCCTTGCGAGAGGTTTTTCAATATGATCGTCACTTATTCCTTTTCTAATAGTCTATTCCACATTTGTGCATCCTTGGTCCTACAGTGGCTAATGAAATCAGTAAATGTTTTCTCATTCTTCTGCTTAGTTAATTCCATATCCCTTCGAGAAGTTTCGATCTCGGTGCTGTACTTGTACTGGTGCTAGAACATCCTTGACATATTTTCCCATGTCCCTATTACAGTTGGATCTTGCGACATCAACCATTGTAGAGCTGATCCAGATAGAGTACGTTAGAACAACAATGTCATATGTTCGTCATTAAGGCCCATTGTGCGTATGTTGGTGACATACACCTTGAGATGCGTTTTTGCGCAGCCTACTCCACTGAATTTTTTCATTTTTGATATCATAAATTTCTCGGGCAGACGAATCTTAGGGATTTGATTCATAGCCTCTATTCCTACCGTGATTTCATCAATCTATTTTATGTTCTTCATGATTGTTTCCAACTAAGTCATTATGTTGGCTAGCATTGGATTCTCATTAAAGTGCTCATCATTTTCGTCAAGTTCATAAACGTCATCCAGATTCTTAGCCGTGTTACCTTCCGGACCCTTACCCCTTTGATCTTTAGGGTGGTCTCTTGTTGACTCGAAGATCTATTCTAGCACTTTTACCTTGCTTTTTATGCTATTCATATCCATTGCAAAGATCGCCAAGATCTTACGAATTTTCAGAATTTTAGATTTAGAAGCCATTTTTGACGGTTCGCTTGGTGCTGATATCCGTCCTAACCGTCCTGACTCACGACTCCAACTAGGTGGTGGACGCTTAAGTTTAGGAGCAATGATATCCTGAAACGCCATCAAAGGTGGATTATTTGTTATAGACCCGATGATAGATTTTTAGCAATTAGAACTAAAGGTCCCTCTTGATAGCATTTTTTTAGATTCACCCCCTAGATTCAAAGTTTTTAACTGATGACACATTCCGAGCAAAAAACAACATGAAAATGATTTGTTGATTGATTAGGAATCTTAATAAATTTCGAATCATAATTAAGGGTCGTATGACCTTCAAAGAGAAAGATCTAGGTTGTGTTAGTCAGTACACCCCTTAATATGTTTTCTACTAATTCCAACCTTGTCGATTAAAAAATATCCAGTCCATTGAATTAAATTGGCCAATAAAAATGATTGGGACTATGTATCCATTTGAGTTTGGACTGATTCGACCCAATGGATCTGAATATTTTTCTTAAATCATTTCATCCACTATTTTTTAAGTCAATTAGTCCAATCGGTCCATATGTTAATCCATAAGATCCATTTACGAATTGGGCTAACTGGTTTAACTTGACATTGATTGATATATCTTATCAGTTATGTCTATTGGGTTGGACTGGTATTGCGGGTTCAATTTGAGCGGTGTGGACCGGTCCACCCACTTACTTTTTGATTAGATTAAAGAAAGGCAACCCAGGAATACTTATGGTAGATTCAAGTCGTGGCCTAGTGGGACCGCACCTAAATTCTAGGCTTACTATATGATTGAAGTTAGGTTAGGACAAAGCTTAGGTCACTTCAGCCCGAAACATCGATATACTATCCCAGTTTTACCTAGTCAAGCAATACGTGGTATTCCAGTTTGATATACCCGAAGGTACTGTATTGAAGCTGTAACGTTCACGGGCATCCCCTGTGTCCCGAAAGACTAAGTTAGCTTAGATCCGGCTACTAGGTTTATAAGGACATGACATGATGCAAATATGAGTATGCATGCTCGTGAGTGTGTGCAAAGGGATAAAGTGCACCCGGGACATTTTTCGCAAATATCCAATCATACAAATCAAATGCATCCAATCATCAATCCAATCAATAGAGATAAACAATTAAACATATCTAATTACATGCCAATGAAAGAAATGACAAAATCTACATAATCTAAGATTTTCATTGAGTCAACTAGATTTACTCGAGGAAAAAGTCAACTTAAGGATAATCTTGGATCGGGTCAAGTTTGACCCTAAATATCCCCAGTGGAGTCGCCACTGAAATCGTCTTAACTCGGTTGGCCGTCTGTTACCACATAACGAATAGGGGTCTAATTAGGTATCTCGGGAATTTTTGAAGAATAGGGAGTCACCACCTACTTTAGGTCTAAAAATCATAGATAACTCCAAAATGCATCGGGTTGGTCCACGAGTAATGGGTAAGGGGTTAGATTACGAGTTTTGGAAGGTGTTAGTACCGAACCCGCCTAATCAAGATTATCAGTCTCTACTACGATTCAAAAATATCCTATGGACAACATTTAAAGACTAAAGGTCAAATTATGGTCCAATCATCATCGAATTACATCGGATTTACTAAACAAATCTTACGACTAACATAACTACATGGATTCTCAAATTTCGCATGATGGAACCCCATGATTTAGTAAGGCTTACGTGGCACCAAAAAATTAATGGATCAATTCGATCACATTTTGAAGAGTATGAAATCAATTTTCAATGTCATGTACATAAAATTAGTGAATTGGCTCACATATCCATTTCATGGAGAAAAAAAATCGATTCAAATTTCTAATGTACCCAAAATCAGTGAGTCAACTCACAAGTTTGATCAAGAAAATTTTTATTTTTCAAAACCGCCACGTGCACTAAAATCATTGAATTAACACACATATCTATTTTACAGAAAAAAAAAAGTCGATTCAAATTTCTAATGTACACAAAATCAGTGAGTCGACTCAATAATTTTGATCAAAAAAATTTTAACTTTTTAAAATTGTCACGTGCATCAAAACCATTGATTTAACTTACATGTCTATTTTATAGAAAAAGAAAATCGATTCAAATTTTCAATGTCCCCAAAATCAGTGAGGCGACTTAATAATTTTGATCAAGGAAATCTTGATTTTCCAAAATCTCCACATGCGCCAAAATTATTGATTTAACTTACATATCCATTTTATAGAAAAAAATCGATTCAAATTTCTAATGTACCCAAAATCAGTGAGTCAACTCACAATTTTGATCAAGGAAATTTTGATTTTCGAAGACCATCACGTGTGCTAAAATCATTTAATTAACTCACATATCCATTTTATAGAAAAAAATCAATTCCAATTTCTAATGTACCCAAAATCAGTGAGTCGACTCAATAATTTTGATCAAGGAAATTTTGATTTTCAAAAATCATCACGTGCCCCAAACTTAATAAATTAGCTCATACTTTTCGCAAAATCAACGAATTGATCTATTAATATTACAAAATGAGGAAATCGATCCAATAATACTAATAATCAATTGGTTGATCCATCAATATTTCAGAAACTTTAAAAATTGCCATTAGTGCCACGTACACCTCAAAAATTGACGAATCCATTCGTGTACATAAAAAATTATCAAAGCAAAAATAAATACATAAAATAAAAAAGTAAATAAAAATAAATAAAAATTACCTTTGCCAAATGATTTCGAACGCTTGGATTCTTTCAACAAAAATTCAAAATAGCTTATGAGTAGTGCCTTGATCTTGCGAGTTTAATGTGTGAATCTTCCTCCAAAATCAATTTTTTTATTTATTTATTTTCTTGAAATTGTTTGAATAGTTGAAAAAAATGATGTAGTGAAGAGGAAGAAAAATAGAGAAAGTAAAAGAAATAAGTTGGTTGAGAGGTATCTTCTATTCTTTATTTTTTTTATTTTTTTGGTTTAAAAAGGGCGAAAAAATGTTAATGGAAAAAGATGATTGTTGCAAAAAAAATTTCTTTTTAAAATAGGAAAAAAGAATTAGTAGGGTTGTCGTCTAACGTGGGAGGGAGGAGTTGATGACGATAATGGAGAAGAAGGTATATCATTTTTTTTTAAGAAAGAAGAAGAAGGTTGTAGGTTTAATGGTGAAAAAAATGTTGCTATTTTTTTAAGGGTAGCTCTAAAAATGTTTTTTCCCCTCTTAATGGTTCCCTTGATCCTCTTTTATGGTGGTTTTATCATCAAACATGAGAACGGGAAAGATAAGAAAGATAATAGAGGACATTGGTAGTTATAAGAAGTTTGAGAAAGGAAGATGAAGGACATGGGGAAGAGATAGTTGGAGAAGAAATGTGTGTCTACGTTTTTTTTTCTCTTTTTTAGTTTTTTATTTTTTTATTTTTTTATTTTTTTATTTTTTTTATTTTTTTAAGTTTGGAGAGTGGGGGGTGGTGATCCCACGCTGCTCACCTTAATGATCTCTCATAGACCATTTTTAAATTGATTGATTGCTTGGAACTCGAATGGATTTCAATTTGATCGAGTGAATTTTACTTTTGGTTGATTGATTTAATTTTAAATTCGATTGGACTATTTTAGTTTTAAATTTGGTTGATCGATTTTAATTAGTCGATTGGATTTTAATTTCAATATTAATTGATGGATTGGATTTTGATTTAAAAGTTTGATTATTTTAATTTGTACTTTGTTTAATCGATTGGATTTTAAATTGATTTTGAATTTTGTTTTAAATTTGATTTAGAATTTCAATTTGAATTGGTTGATTCAATTTTAATATTATTTTGATTTTATTTCAAATTTGATTTGGTCGAACGAGTTCGATTTTGAATTTAGTTGGGTTCCTTTTTGAATTTATTGGTTGGTTGGTTTTTATTTTTATTTTTATTTTTAATTTAATCGGTTGAATAATTTTAATTTTGATTTTTGACTTGATTTTGCATTTTAATTTGATTTTTGATTAGATTCTAATTTGATTTTCGATTTGAATTTTAAATTGGTTTTTTGATTAAATTTTAGTTTAATTTTCGACTTGAATTTTAAATTAATTTCTAAGTTAAATTTTAGTTTAATTTTCGAATTGAATTTCATTTCGATTTTCAGTTTGAATTTGATTTTCCTAGGGATCATGGTCTTTATGCTAGAGTTGGATATTGAGGGGGCATTTTGGTCATTTTTATGATTTTTTTTAAATTTCTCTATTTTCGTTGATTTGGGTCCCGTTAGACTTGAAATCACATTATGAATGCATTGGAGGTATTTTCGATATTTTTTGAGGGTCCAAAATTTATGAAGGGTATTTTCGTCATTTTGAGGATTTTTACAGATTTTTCTCGAATTTCTTTGTTTTTATCAATTTGGGTCTCGTTAGACTCAAAATCACATTTTAAGTGCAATAGATGTACTTTCGCGATTTTTCGGGGATCCAAAATTTATGAGGGGTATTTTCGTCATTTTGATGATTTTTACGGATTTTAACGTGAGGTTTCTTTTAATCCCTGTGTGATTATTTCGAAATCTCAAATCTATATTTTCCTAGCGTAGCGAGGTCTCCAAGTTATCGAACTGTGTAGCAAACCTATGCGTACATGTTTGCTAAGTCAAGTGTAAGATGTAGCGATCATAAGCGTGTGTAAACTTCTATGTCGAGTTGTGACGAGTAGGAGGATGAAAAAAACTAGAAACATAAGGAATCAAGTAGTATTCACAAGCCTTCGAGTTCTTTTATACTCATCAATAAGAATCCATAACAATCGGGTGACGAATTGTCGAATTAGGCAAATGCAAAAATGGGGTGTCTATAATAACGCTAGATGTCATATGTTTTTCGATAGTATGGGATACCTTAGAGCATATTAAAGCTTATAAAATCTAAAAATTTCTCCTACTTATTTCTTGAGGAACGTTATATGTAAAGGCGGTCTTTGTATAGTATAGAGGTAGGCGGGGTTCATATGCATTGCCTCTTGATAGGTTTCGACGCGAGGGGTCTCCTAGGCTAGTTAGTGATCATTATTAGTCTATAATCGTCAAACGATCGAACTCACCGTTAGTTGAACTCAGTATTGGATTCTTGGTCAATGATCAGTCTGAACTGGATAAATGGTAATCCAACTATAGTATGCTAGACCGACCACAAAATCATATTATAACAATGGGATTCCACATCAGATTGGAAGTCTGGAATAACGAATTGTCATAGTCGAGGCGGTTATATCGATATGTTCCTCTACTCTCTTATCGACTCACCGTTGTATTCTTATTATGTATCTTTTCTTTATTTTGTAATGTTTGATAGATGTTTTTATTTGAAAGATGCATATGTTACTTTAAATGATTGAAATTATGATAAATGTTTACTGAGTATGCTTAGACATTTATCGTATGATTACATTATGAAAAACTTGCATTATTTAATTGTTCAGATGATTATTCGTGTATGTATGACTCGCTATTAGACCGACATTCATCCTATTGAATACCATTACCTTGTTACTCACCCTATCGTTCCCCTTACAGATTATTCAGCTATTGAGGAATCGTTCTTTGAAGAGTCTTTTGATGAGGTCCTTGAAAAGGATCAAATTGATGTCTTGCTACCGCTGTGTCTTTAAGGATTAGTAGAGGGTCTTAGTGGTTTGTGCATGTAGATAAGAAACACAGTAATTTAGAAATTTTTATAATCTAATGTATTATGAGATTGAGGATTTTGATAATATCAGTGTTTGATGATTGTTCTGCTTACTCTAAACTCTTATATTGATATTAGTTAAATGTTTTTCCGCTACGTATATTTTCTTTTCCATAAGTATTATTGCTTGTGAATGTTCTAGCAGGTTGTGTGATTGGTTACCTCACACCTCAAGATTCTGATTGATAAATCATAGGAATTCGTGATTGGGATTTTAGGGTGTGACACAAAATAACTTCAAACGAAAAATCATGATGAAAATCAACGGATTTGATTGTAATAAAGTTCAATTAGAAAAATAAATCAAAGAATTGATTCTGGTTAAAAGACAAATTGTGAATCTATGACATTGGAGTTTCTTTGGCAAGAAACCACACCAGTGTTTAATTAAATGTGATTTTTTTGCAAATTTGGATTAGAAATAGGGGAGGAGCTAAAGGGGGCAGTTGCCCTCTCAACCATTTCGATTTACAACCCCTCTATTATTTGGTAAATATTTGAGATATCCCCTATGTTTCTAAATTGATGAAATGTCACATTTGACCTTGTTTTTCCTTGCTTCAATATTTTTCAAACTTATGTTATGCCCCCTTTGATCTTGTTCTTATTTTCTAAGCTAAGAAAAATAATTTAAATACCTTCATTTTCATTTTGCAGCCAAAAATCCTTAATTTTTCTTTTTAAAAGTAGTCCATCTCCAAGCTCTTCAACCTCTATAATAAATTAATCTTAATTTATTTAACCTCATATTCAATTCATTATTTTTAACCCCACCTTAATCCCTTGGAGAAATTTCTATAAAAAAATCTCATCATCTTTTACTTCAAAAATTCTTCTTTACGTTTGAAGGTTAAAGTAAATTAATTTTCAGATTGAATATTAAGATAAAAATTATTATCCAAGAGGTTGAAGATGCCTTTTTTGGGAAAAAAAATAAAAGTGTTTTAGGTTCACGTTAAAGATGAGTGTTGAAGTCATTTTGCATTAATCTATTAGAGAAGACTAACGTCAAGAGGCCATGTAGGTGTTTTGATGAATGTTTGAGATATCTTATGTTTTTATCAAATAACATTGTCCGCTCGACTTAGGTCTTCTCTCATAGACTAATGAAAAATGATGTAAATGCCTACCTCTTCAATCTCTAATCAAAAGTCCTTGAATTTTCCTTCCCCAAACCAATCTGTAGACACCCAAATTTGATCGGGCCCTCGACGCAAAATGCCCCAAAAATCGCAAAAATTGGAATAGGCTCCGAAGTCCAAGCCTACAAAAATCCAATTTATTTTATCATTATTTTTCAATAAATGGCCCGAGGCTTCCCACGTGGCCCACGGACCAAAAACATCTCATCACCCTCCTATATTCTTAAACTCAACCCAATGCAAGCCCAAACCCATCCTTATCCTACCCACTACCCAAACCCATCCTTATCCTACCCACTACCCAAGTCCATTCAATTTAACTTATTCAAGCCCAAACCCATCCTTATTCTACCTATTACCCAAGCCCATTCAACTCAACCCAACACATTACCCAAGCCCAATTCTCTACCCTAACCCAACATCACAACCAATCACCCAACATCATCAAAATATGACACATGTCATCACCCCATCTCACCTCCCTCATCCAACCACTAACTCCCATCACCTTAACTATCCCATTATTTTTCTTTAAATATCATCTACCCATACTTACAACCTACACCCCCTAGCCTATCATATCCATTATCTCAAATCAAACACTTATAACCTACACCTTCCCCTAATCTACCCCCATCATTCCCTACAAAATCCATCTCTACAATCTAAACCTACACCTATCCTCTCAAATCAAACACTCATCCTTTCCTATCAACTCATCTCAACCCTTCATTTCCACCCACTTTGACACATGGCATCATCTCCCTTACCCTCCCAAAATATCATCAACCACCCCCTTAAATCCTTCATTCTCTTAAAACCAAATACCATTTAATCACAACCACCATCTTAAACTCACTTCACCAAACACTCCACCCAAATGGGTTGGGTAGGATCCAAACCATTTGGGTCAAAACCCACCCATTTAACCCCCCTTCCCTAAATACCCTCCAATCTCCTCTAAATTACACCCACTTCTTTCTTAAACTTATAATCATTCTATCATTTTTCTTCATTTCACCCAACTTTACCCCTAAAATAACTTCCCAACTTCTATAAAAACCCCTCAATTCTCCCTTACAACAACTAATGAAAATTTGACAAAAAATCCTCTAAAAAAGACAACTCACCTTACTACTCTCAACCCTCAACTCTCTACTCTTACTCTACTCTCAACACATCTCAACCTTCAATTCTCAACCTTCAATCAAACAAGTCAAGAAAAGAAAAGAAGACTCATCAAGGAGACATCTTTGAAGATCAAAGAAGATCAAGATTGAGTCAAGGTGGGTTTGAACAAAGGACACCCCCTCTAACTTCCCTCCTCTACTCACCCCCTTCTCTACACATTTTCACACACCACGATGATTTAAATCACCAAAGGGCCCCTTCTTCATAAGGGTGCCCTCAATGATTTAAACCGATATCAAAAGCCCCTCACACTTGAGGGCACACATCGAAATGTTTTTCGATTTCATTTTCTTCTTTATTTTAAAAGACCGAATCCGAGGTTACCACATTACGTGGATGGAGTAGGGTGCCTAACACCTTCCCTACTCCATAAATGGACCCCCTTACCTTTGAATCAAAGCTTGGACCACGCACCTTATCCTACGAGAGTCATCAAAAATTGTCAAAATGACATGTCTTTTTCAAAAATACAAATTCGGGTGACCATTCATACCCTTTTATCAATTTGAATGGTGGCGACTCCAAAACACCCCAAAGTGGAGGGATGTTTCAAAATGATGGAAATCCCATGTCCACACAATCAACTTCAGACTCAACCTTACTGGTTCATTGTAATTTGCTCGCTAGAAGAGAATCCTAGCTCTACCCCTAATTGGAGACATTATGAATCTCGAGGTGGAGAAGTAAATTTTATGCTACCACAGTAAATATTTTGATAATTTCTATAACAATGAAATTTTTTTTTGATTTGATAAATATTTTAACGTGTACTTTCACAACAATTTCAAGATCTCTCATTCATGAGTTGGTAAACTTTTTAAAATTTTATCTTATATTTAATTGACTCATTAGTCGTAAAATTCACCTTGAGTCATTGGGTAGAGTCTTATTCCAGGAAGAAGCTCATCTTCAAGAGGACACCATCATTTCTTATTTTAAAGAGTGTTTTAGAAACATCCTCTATTAAATTGGTGATATTAGGCTTACCTCCTTGCAAAATGTAAAATTTGGTTTAACCCCCTTTGTTTGTTAATCAACATTATTTTTTCTTAATGATTTAATACTTATATTTGATTTTTTTTTTCTTTTCCAAATTTTGGCTTAGTAATTGAAGTATTTGAAAAGCATTTTGAAAAAAAAATCAAAATCAAAATTTTGGCGTTGAATCATGATGAAAAAGCAACCTTGATTTATGATAAGGGGGGGGGGGGGGGTAAACCTAATCTTGCATTTTGCAAGGGGGTAAGGCTAAAATTATCATAACAGAAGTTTTCAGTACTAGCTCCTCCTGACATGTTGTCTCCAGTGATGTTGTCTTTTGTTCTTTCACTTTCCCATGTGATCGTCTTGCTCTTTTTTACTCTCATAAGGGTCCTCACGTTATGAATTACCTTTATAGAGGATATGTTCTTATTTTGCCTTTTAATTTTTTGAAGCACTTGTTTCGTTTTGGCATCAAATTGATACATACTTTTAAAAAATTCATTTTCATCCTTTATAAGTCTCTTTGCATAGGAAGGACCTTCAAAAGTTAGTGGTTGTGGGTACTACATACCACCTTAACCATCCATTTGTCACCTTTCAAAAAGAAATGTCACTCACACTTCTTACTCTCAATTTATATAAGAGCATCCAAATCAAGTCCACCTTTTTTGGAAGATCTATATTTCCCACCCCTCTCACATCCAAAAAAGAGTCTTGGTGTCTTTCCCTTTTAGCTAAGATTGGAAATGTGAGACAACAATAATTGTATTAACTTGTCGGCCCATGTCTCGAACTCAATTGCACAACTCTTCATGTGTTTGGAATACCTAAGAGATAAATAAAATATCAGGATTATTTTATGAAATAAATTTAAAAAATTTATCAGGAAATCAATCAATTAAGAAAATAATATACCTCATCGATAATGAAAACTTTCGCAGATAAATTATCAACAAATGTTGGTCCCTACATCAACAATTGGAATGAAAATTAGTGAAGGAGAAAAAAATTGGAACAAAAAAAATTTAGTATTTTTTTACCAAATAATCCTTATATTATCAGTTACAACATACCAATAATAGCAACACTATTAGGTTCAAACATACCAAACAATATTTTAATAAGATTTCATGTTATGTATCGTTCGGTATACCCAAACTGAATAAAGAAATTTAATTCAATTAATACTTACCAAAATTTAAACATGGGTTCAATAAGTACATACTGAACACTCATATATATAGGAATCTTGGTGAAAACTCGTTCAGTATGTACATATCAAAAATGTGTTGAAAATGTCGGTCAATACATATTGAATGTATACTATTATTTCGATATTGGATTACCAAACGTTTTGGAAAATCTGGAAATATATATATGTGTGTGTGTGTGTGTGTTTTGAATGATAATGATTAAATTAATTTTTTTTGTACATGTTCGATTGCAAAACGATAATAACAATCCTAGAACAAAAGCTGAAGAAAAGACTTAAAAAAAAAAAAAAAAAAACACTAACCTCCATTTATCAAAATGCTTAATTTATATCGGCTGGCAACAAAAAATATCTGACTATATTGAATAATGGCCTTTACAAATCAATTGAAAACTAATATTCTCAGAGGTATTTTCGATAATTTTTTCACTAGGCATTAAACCCTTGGCATCGGTAGGAATAGTTGTCTATTAGGTGGGTGTATGCAGTAAAATAAATAAAATAAAATAAGGGTATTTCAATACTTACCCATTAACATCATTTAAAGTGTATTGGGCGAAAAAGTGATTATAGAAAACGCGTGCCAGTTAGAAAATTTTCTCATAAAAACAAATTCTAACCCATGTGAAACGACAACAGCCAATAGCATTGTCTTAGAATACATCACTTACTTTTCACTTTATCAAAAAACCATAACAAACTTATTGTTATTTTTAAATTGGCATCATAAAAATAAATCATATTAATTTTATTTGAATCAATGCTAAACAAATAAAAAAGACATTTATTTTTAACAAAAGTGTTTACTTGATAGTCGTATCTCTTAAATATATCTCTATCATCTTCGATTTCTATTAGTTCTCTAAGATTTTTATTTTTTATTTTATTTTATTGGTTTTTGATTCTTTCAAAGATGTTATTTTTATTTTGATTCCTATTTTCCTTCAATCTCTTCTATAAGGTTTTATTTTTCATGAAATCTCTATTTAGGTTTCTCTTGAACTTTACTTTTATTTTATTAATATTTTTAGAATCTGATTTCATGTTTCTATTTTTTTTTCGTAACATGCATTGCTTTCTATCGATTAAATATTAGAGAATATAATCTAAAATCTAGATATAAAAAATATAAAAAATAAAAATAAATATATTAAAAATGTAAGTCGGTCCAACCTAAGCGAAACAGGGGTGATCCCACTAATTGTCCAAACACCGTTTGATTTCTAAAATATAAGGTAGATGTATGCAATTTTTTTTTTTTTAAATAATAATAATAAAGAAGAGTGTTTGGGCATGTTTGCGTGCACCAAATAATCCCTCATCTCCGAACAAAATTTACTAAAGAGAATTTTTAACCTTGCGATCCGTGACTATAGATATTAACAATCGTTGGGAGTCAAACTTGAGATCATAGGAGGGGCAGATCCCTTGACCCGAAGTGTTACCACTCACCTACCCATCAGATGGTTAGTTGTATGTAAGTTGTGTGATTGTGAGTTTGTCCTATTGAAACCTTAAAACCATGATTAATTAATTAATTAATTAAAAGGTCTCAATCAGTTTGAGCCCATTTTTGTTCATAAGTGTGGGACTAGGTTGTAGCATCTTCTAAGAATAATTATCAGATATTCCCATTCTTAATTAATGATATATATATAGAGAGAGAGAGAGACAGACAGACAGAGACTCTTTCCACGTCAAACCTACAACCCAAAATCCAACACCATTTATACGAAGATTCCATGGAATCATACCCTCGCCCCCCATTTTCCCTACCTGTCATCCTCACAAAGATGTTCTCCCTAAATCGACACCATACGACGCGGTTCTCGAGATTAAGTACTAGGAGGGAATCACGAGGATCATCTTCTAAGAATAATTAATGGGATATCTTGTTTTAGAACGTGACTGAGTTTGATCTCAATGCACTATTCCTTTAAATTCATTTGAATCAACTCGCCAAGTCAAGCTAATCATACAAGAAATACACCAATTTATTTATTAAAAAGATGATTGGTGTGGATGCAAAAATCCACAATGATTCTCGAGAATCACAGTTAGACCTAACTTTGATTCTGACTTCGTTGAGTTCTACGAATGTTCTTACAAAAACACTTCATCAATGCCCAAGTCACTTACAATGCATCAAAATATGTTATATAGGATAAGAAATGGCAAACCCTTATCCTATAGTTTTTTTTGTTTAGGGTTAATTTAATAATCATCTATAATTCTAGATGATTTCCAACTTACCTTTGGAATGCAACAGTTGACACATGTCAAGTCGATTACGAATAATGTCCCCCTAATCAAACTCCGACATTTAAGTAGTTCCGATCTATACTCAACTACTATATTTTGCCTATTTTATTAAATTTTGGCCAAGTGACTGTCTCATATCTAGAGATGATGCTACTACAGTAAATGTAAAAAATATCCTTCACAGAAAAATTAGAATGATTTTTTAGAAAGCAAACTAAATATAATGATTAATTTTAAAATATTTAAAACTATTTTTAATTAGGTATTAGTAAAAGATGAGTTCCGAAAAGGTGTGATGAATTCATCTTATTTAATAGTGCAATATAAATTGCAAATCGTTTATAAAGTCAATAAAAAAAATTAGTAAATAAGATATTTTTCTTAAGCTATCAAAAAGCTAATTGTAAATAGTGTAAATGGCCCTCATATCAATGTAGTAAAATACTAATTTTCCCCCATTATCTTTATTTTTTTTAAAATAAATTATTACTGTTATAAAAATGTGATTTTGGAAATATATTAGCATAAATTAGGACTTATGGATAATTGTAGGATTCATTTGTGTGGAGGGTTTTTCAGGCCCCACTCATCGAGATGAGTAACTCTCTTGATCAAGCTTGGAAGATATGATCCGTCAACTCTTCTACTCCAGTTGATGCTCTTCTACTCCAAATGGTGAAATCGGATCCAAGCTTTTGGTGACTAAAAACAAAGAAGAGAGGCCCCGATGTGGTGTCTGCCAATAATTCTCTAAAGATTAAGTTAAAAATTTGGAATGATACTAGGAGATAATTCTAAATTTAGAGATCTCATAGAAGATGATGATTAGTAATCTTAGAAATGTGATTTTTTGTTTACCTTGTTTTCGCATTCCAAAATCTGAACCCCACACCTTACTTTGAATGGGGGTTTTATAGCCCCGTGTTTGGAAAAGTGTCACCACATAATTTACCCATGTGCACTGGCCGATTAGGTCATGACCTAGTTAGTATAGGTGGCTGCGTTTTTAGATTCTATTCTCATGCCTCATTAATATTTGCACTTAAATTTGATCTGAGGTGTCTCGCTGCATTGATTTGAACTTATTGTTTTGGAGTCGGTGAGTCAGAATATATTGTTGTCAGAATTACTTTGATTCGTACTCATGGAATCTACATTAAATAAAGATATTCGGCTTCATGGTCGAACTTCATTTGTCTTCTAATGCCATTTTGCTGCCATTCTGCCTGATCTTTTTGATTATTTGAGGTTGATCCTCTATGTCGGTCCTTACCAATCTGATTTCCCGACTGCTTGTGCATTTTCCCCGAGCCAACGTGCTTGAATTCAAACTCAGAGTTGTGGGCTTAGGTAGAGCACGTGTCCTTATCTCAAAGTGTGATGGAAATGGGCTCCACAATCTAGAATCTAGAATCTCGAGGATTACCCTCTCAAGAGAAAAGGAAGGAATTCAAATGATTGGATGGTGCATGATTCACGATATGTTGAATTTAGAATATGAAGGGAATTCAAGGAAAATGATACCTTCTTAAGATAAAGGAAAGAGATTTAGAGGATCAATGGTTGAGGGAGCAGTGGCAAGTTTAAACAAAAATCATGACAAAAATCAATGGATTTGAATGTAATAAATTTCAATTACAAAAATAAATCAAAGAATGATTCTGGCTATAATAAAAAAATGTGAATCTTTGACATTGGAGTTTCTTTGGCAAAAACCAAACTAGTGTTTAATTAAATGTGATTTTTTACAAATTTGGATTAGAGACAGGGGAGGAGCCAAAGGGGGCAGTTGCACTCTCAACTTTTTCGATTTACAACCCTTTTATAATTTGGAAAATATTTGAGATATCCCCTATATTTCCAAATTGATAAAATGTCACATTTGACCTTGTTTTCCCCTACTTCAATATTTTTCAAACTTATGTTATGTCCCCTTCGACCTTGTTTTTTATTTTCTAAGCTAAGAAAAAAATTTAAATACCTTCATTTTCATTTTGCAGTAAAAACTCCTTAATTTTTCTTCTTAAAAGTAGTTCATCTCCAGGCGCCTCAACCTCTATAGTAAAGTAATCTTAATTTATTTAACTTCATTTTCAATCCATTATTTTTAACCTCACCTTAATCTCTTGGAGAAATTTCTAGAATTTTCTATAAAAAAATCTCATCATCTTCTACTTCAAAAATCCTTCTTTACGTTTAAAGGTTAAAGTAAATTTATTTTCAAATTGAAGATTAGGCTAAAAGATTTTATTCAAAAGGTTGAAGATGTCTTTTATGGGAAAAGAAATAAAAGCGTTTTCAAGTTCACATTAAAGATAAGTGTTGAAACCATTTTGCATTACTCTATTAGAGAAGACAGACATTGCGAGGCCATGTAGGTGTTTTGATGAATGTTTGAGATATCCCATGTTTTTTATCAAACAACATAATATTGTATGTTGGACTTAGGTCTTCTCTCATAGACTTATGAAAAATGATGTAAATGCCTACGTCTTCAATCTCTAATCAAAAGTCCTTGAATTTTCCTTCCCCAAACCAGTCAGCTTCAAACTCAACCTTACTGGTTAATTGTAATTTGCCTCCTAGAAGAGAATCCTAGCTCCACCCCTGACTGGAGACACTATGAATCTCGAGGTGGAGAAGTGAATTTTATGCCACCACAGTAAATGTTTTGATAATTTCTATAACAATTTAAAAAAAATGTGATTTGATAAATATTTTAAGGTGTACTTTCACAACAATTTCAAGATCTCTCATTCATGAATTGGTAAACTTTTTAAAATTTTATTTTATATTTAGACGACTCATCAGAGTCATAAAACTCACCTTGAGTCATTGAGTCGAGTCTTATTCTAGGAAGAAGCTCATCTTCAGGAGGACACCATCATTTCTTATTTTAAAGAGTATTTTAGAAACATCCCCTATTAAATTGGTGATATTATGCTTACCCTCTTGCAAAATGCAAGATTAGGTTTAATCCCGTTTATTAGTTAACCAACATTATTTTTTCTTAATGATTTAATATGTATATTTGAATTTTTTTTTCAAATTTTGATTTACTAATTTAAGTATTTGAAAAACATTTTGAAAAAAAATAAATAAATCAAAGTTTTGACGTTGAATCATGATGAAAAAGCAACCTTGATTTATGATAGGGGGGTAAGGCTAAAATAGCCTATTTTAAACAAACAAACAAACCAGAAAGTCGTTGGGTAGCTTTGATGTGAAGTTGTGAACAAGAAGCGAATATGCCCAAAGGGAAGGCTCTCTTACTCGTTAACTTCTTTTATTACTTCCTAGTTTTCTACACATCCCCTTCGTCACGCTTAGCATATGCTTTCAAATATTCTACTTTTTTTAATTTCAAGTAATATTTAACCTTCTCGTTCTTCTTCTTCTCCTTCACTTCACACTTGTCAATCTTAAAACTTTGGATTTGAGAGATGAAATTTGGGAAGAGATTGAAACAACAAATTCGGGAGAGCTTGCCAGAATGGAGAGACAAATTCTTGACTTACAAGGATTTGAAGCAGCAGGTTAATCTTATCTCTTCCACACCGATGATGTCCATAAATGGAATTTCGGAATCTCAAAAGGCAGAAGCGGATTTCATCCACTCGTTGAACATCCAGATCAACAAGTTTAATTCATTCTTCATGGAGCAGGAAGAGGACTTCATAATACGCCATCCAGTAAGTTTTATGTTTTTCATTTATATATATGGCTATGGCCTATATGGCCTATATGGCCTATGGGGTTGGTAGGTACTTTGGTAAGGACCGAATTCCAGCTTTTGGATAGTAGCTTCTGGGGAGCCTCGATGAAGTGATAAGATATATTTATTTGTTTTTTTTTAAGATGAAAATGTATTTGATTTTGGTTAAGAGAATCAATTGGATTTCAACGTGACTCGGCCCCGATTCACATTTGAAGCAATTTTCAGCGTTTCAACTTGAAAATGCACCAAGTCGGCTGACGAGTTTTTGACTTTTTGAGCTTAATTAAAGACTATGACTTAAATACCTCCAAAGTTTTTTTTAAGTTAATGACCCAAATATCCAAAAAAAAAATTAGTATGATTACCAAAGTATGTATATAAGCAGTTTTCCCAATTGCAATCTCTACATCTGGGAGTGGTTTACAAACACTGTCCTCAAACAATCGATGTCCCAAGCGAGATTCATATAGGAGTAAGAGATTCGTGAAGAAGTTATTTCATAGAAGCACTTCTATTGAAAGCCATGCTGCCCCAAATGAGGCCGAAGATGATGAAAGCTAGGTCATATTTGGGTCAAGCCAAAGCTGATGGAAGTCTTAACTAAAACCAATTCCATCCAGAGATCAAGTAAAATCCAGTTTCCCACTAATTTGGGATCAGTGAAGATAATTGAAACAAACCCAAAGTAATTCTATCTATCCGGGCTTGGGACTGGCAGTTGAAATTTAAAAGAATCGATTCTGCTGAATTGGATTGTGACCTCTAGTTTGAATTTTTTTTTTAGATTACAAAATCATCTTACATTGAATTGTTGTTGTTTCTTATATATACTACCTGAAATACATATCCTTTTCCTTCCATGTGTAAAGATAAATACTTGTGATGTTGATGTACAGGAGTTGCAACAGAGGATTCAGAGGGTTATTCTCACACTGGGACCAAATGGGAGCCGACCTTCGGAGACAATTTATAGAGAACAGATGGAAATGATAAAAAAGGACATTGTAAATTTCCACGGCAAAATGGTTCTCTTGGTGAATTACAGCAACATCAATTACATAGGTTACTAGTGAATCTCAAGCTTTATTTAACATACTTGTTGAAGAGTTGTAATTCAAGGCCTACAAACCGTATGCCAATTATTACATTTATGAGATCTCCTAACCCTAAAGAGATAAGAGTTTAACTTTCCGCACAGTTAACATCTACATGCTTTTGGTGTATTACTTAGGCTCAGATAAAAAGGTAGGATGTCTCGAGTTCGAGTCTCAGAAGGGGGGACCTAGGAAAAGGACTAAGTTGGCCGATAAGGTTACTAGAGAGGTTGTCAGCTGAAGAGTGTGCTAATGCCCAAATTGTTATTTTGAAATTTCTTAAGATTCTACAAGTGATTAACAAAATAAGTATTGCAGGATTGGCTAAGATCTTGAAGAAGTACGACAAGAGAACGGGAGCTGTGTTACGCTCACCATTCATTCAGAAAGTGTTGCAGCAACCTTTCTTTACCACAGATCTTGTCTCAAAGCTCATTAAAGAATGCGAGAGTACCATAGATGCAGTGTTTCAAACAGTAGACAAGGACGCGGAAAAAGAAGTAAGAAGAGCAGAAATAGAAACTACAACAATGAAAGGACAGAGTATTTTCAGTAACACCGTAGCGGCTCTTGTTAACATGCAAGAGATTAGAAGGTGGAGCTCTACTTACAGTCAATTTTCTCTTCCTCCTCTCAACTTGCCTGACTCTGATCTCATTCAATCCTTCAAATTTAACTCTCCCATTCCCACTCCCTAATATACCACTATTTCTTCCACAATCGTTTGGTATTTGCTGCTTTTTTTTAACAAGAAGAAGATATGCTTATCAGAGCGAAATGTCACATTTGAAGACGAGTTAAGGATTACTAGAATTTATATCAAGGTTCTGTTGATGGAAAAATGTTTGAGCATGCACATTTGAAGCATAATTTTCATGAATGTTTTGGGGAAATGGTGTTTTAAGAAACTGGGTGTCAAAAATGCTGAATAACATTGCAATTGACATTGATTCTCACATTGCTGATGTGGACGTGTGTACAGAACTATAGATCTATGACTATGTGTGCACCTCCACATTAGCAATGTGAGAATCGATGTCAATTTTAATGTTACTCAGCACGACTCTTCTAAAAATTAGAGAATTGGTATTAAAAATTATAAAAATGCTATTTATCCATCCTGGTAGATAACATTATTTTTTTATGAAAATGAGAAAATTAGGAGGAAAAAAAAAAAATTGAACCAAGGTGTTTGAGGCTCTTAGAGCACCAGGCTAATTCTCGGGGCACTTCCACCAAGTAATTTTTAAGATAAAATCCCTGGGGTGGTCCTAAAGGGGGATTCAATCTCAAGACCTCCACTTCCGAAGGTATGGCCTTGGCCAGGCCATCTCACCAAACCTTAGACGGTTAAAATAAGGAATTTATTATTTTTAAAAAGCAATGAATTTGATGCTTTTAAAAGTGGTGAATTCACTGATTTTTTATTATAAAATATTTCAAGTTATTTATTTCATGGTCGATTCTATAATTTTTCAAAATGAGATAATTCCCAAAATGTGATCAACTTTTGACAAAATTCCCATTTCGGCACACTAGTCATTTTAATTTCGAAAACATGTTTAGCGAGATCGTAGGTTTTTCAAAGTGACGATCTCGTTGATAAATAGCAGCGAGATCTCTAGTACTTTTCTTGAAAAATGACAATTTGTTTGTTCATAAAAGCGACGTTCTCACTAAAAAAGCAGTGAGATCACTGCAATTGATTAGAGACATCGTCACTTTAAAAAACCTGTGATCTTGCCGGCATGTCTTCGGAATTAAAATGCGTAGTGCACTGGAATGGGAATCATCCCATATACAGCTCACGAAATGGTAATATATCCTTTGAAAATTCCATATTTGTCGTAACTCTCTCTCTCTCTCTAAAAAGAGAAAAAGAAAGAACGAAACAAGATAACCAAATCTTCTGGTAACTTCACGCCATAAAACCTAGTAGTGATGGATGCAAGCTAGTGTTGGGAAGTGATGATGCCATAGACTTTGGTTCAACTCCTACTTAAGAACAAGCTTACCCATGATAACAATAATTATAAAAACACAATGCTTGTTGTAATTTTAATTAAAAATGATAATTAATGGACCCAAAAGGTGGGATTTCTTTCATGTAACTTGTTAATTTATTTAATTAAATTTTTGTTTATAAATCATCCCTTATCTTAACAAAAGTATTAAAGATTCAAAATAACATTTTCTTACCTCTCTTAACTATGTTTTTCAATGGCGATTGTTCCATCATTATCATATATGAATTTTGAATATTTCAAGAATATTCTTGAAAAATTAAATAAGTATCATATTACGACACTTTCTGATGTTTTAAGGTTGAGCTCAATGATCTAAGATCTTGAGAATGACAGATTTTTTAGGATAAAAACAAGGTTTTTGGTTAAATTGAACATGAGAGTATTCAGGTAATTTTACATGTATTTCATAGTAGACTAAGGTCAAGAGGCAGGAAGAATATCAAATAATCGACATGAAAAATGAAAATTTTACTTAATGGTCCCTGGCACTAACTTTTCTTTCTGATTAGTCCCTGACTTTTCGATGACAGCTAAATAGTCCATTTACTAAATCCATCTTTTCTAAGCACTCCCTCAAACCCAATTTCCCTAAAAAAATTTGGCAAAACTTCTGAAACTACCCTAACTGTTCGACCTCGCCATTTTTCAACAAAAACCGTTTTTTTCCATCTACAAAACTTGATTTCAAGTTTCCATTCTAACAAAAAAAGACATTAAAGAAGGAAGAAAAACTCTTTTTTCTAAGATTTTTTGAAGTATTTTAACAATGTATGTTGTAGTTAAGGTTTTTCTCGATTTTTCGCTTCGTTTTTTTATGAAAATCTATCAAATTAGGTCAATTCTGTGTGTAATAATGTTTGTAGACACCCCAATTTGTACGGGCTCATACTCAAAAAGGGCAAAAAAATAATAGTTTTTCAACAAAATGTGCCAACGGGCCTCAAAGGCCCAAATCACAAAAAATATGACATTTTTGTCAAAATCAAGGCCCCTAAGACCCCCTAAGGGTCTAATGGGCCCACCTAAAAAGACTCGGCATGCTCCCATCTACCCCGCTCCACTCAAGCGTCGATTTTCGACACAGTGGACCAACGGGCCTCGAAAGCCCGAATCACTAAAAAGCGACATTTTGATCAAACCAAGACCCCTAAGGTCTCCTAATGGTTTAAGGGACTCATCAAAGGGATCGGACCCACCCCACCCTTTCCCAATCTTCACCACTCCGCTCTTGCATCAAAAAAATATTCGATTTGCAATAAAATTCTCCAACGAGCATAAAAAGCCTAATTCGCCAACACGTGGCATTTTAATCAATCTAATAATTTATAAAAATCTTAAAAAGATGAAAAATGAAAAAATGAGACTTGGGACACCTATCACCTCCCCTACCTCCCACCGCTCCGCCTCCAAATCCGCAAACACTCTAAGCCCATTCAAAGCCCATGAACCATCGATTTTCCAAAAAACCAATTTCCCACCTTACCCCTTAATCTAAAATTAATCTCATATCACCTAAACCCTAAAACCTACCCACCCTAAAAAAATCCAATCCAAAATAACTTACAAACCGTCTCTAAAATCCAAGCCCAACACAACAAAGCCCACAAGACATTATCCATATCCAATTCATTATCCAACCCACAACTTTAACCCATAAATCATCATCTACATCAAACTAATCACCAATTTATATCAAAAGGTGACACATGTCATCATCCCCTTTCACCTCCCCCATCTAATCACCTACCTCTATCACCTTTCTCTAAAAAATCAACCAATCACATCACCTCTCTCCAAAAATCACCTCAACCCTTTACCACCCATACCCAAACCCATCATCATTTTCTAAAACAATCAACCACCCTCACCTCAACCCATCATCACCCATACCCTAACTTATTACCCTTCTCTAACACCATCAACCACCCACATCACAACACATATCCTATACACCCTAACCTATCACCATTCTCTAACACCATCAACCACCCATCACTTTCCTTTAAAACACTCCAACAAAATCACCTCAACCCATACTTCCCACCATCATCACCATACCCTTTTCTCTAATCAACCAACCATCATCACCAATCAATTCATCTCATCACCATATCACCTTCTCCCTTTTAAAACATGTCATCATCTCATTACCTCTCCCAAAAATCCAAACATTTAACTCCTTACACAACCCATTCTCCTAAATCTAAACACCTCACATCTTCAACCAACCTAATACTCATTCTCCAAACAACTCCCTTATACCCACAGTCCTTCCATCAACCATCACTCATCTCACCCCACCAAACACTCAACCCAAATAAATTTGGGTAGGATCCAAATCATTTGGATCTAAACTCTACCCATTTTCACTCATTATACAATTACCCTCATTTTCACTCGAAATTTCATATCCCTCACCTCTAAAATCAATGTCATTATCCATTCTTTACTTTACCCCACTTTACCCCATTATATCCCTAAAATAATCCCTCAACATCTATAAATACCCATCTCCTCTTTCCAAAAATGATTACCAATTCTCACTACACAAAAATACTACCAATTCACTCTTACAAACTCACACCAAGTCTCACATAAAAAAAATATTTCACTCAATCTATTCTCAACTCATCTCTTCTTCATTTTCATACTAACATTCTAAAAGAGAAAAATATACTCTCACACTCTACTAAGGACCTTAGAAGACATTGAAGAAGAAGACGAAAAGAAATATTGAAGCTTCAAGGTGGGTGCAAAAAAAAAACCCCCTTCTCTCTCTACCTTCTCTCCCTCTTCTATTATCCCCTTATCTCTTTATTTTATTTTAGATGGATTTAGGATAAATGCTCCCCCTCCCTTATCTCCGATAGATTGGACTTCGATCAAATTGAAAGTATAAGGATTGTAATCCCTTTAAAACAAAATCAATTTTAATCCCCAAACTATTTTCGAGGCAATGGGTATGAGGTTCATTCTCGACTCATGAGAATAAACCCTCAACCTTAGCCAATATTTTTCGAAATCACATGTAAACCTCAAGGCATAGGTTTATAAGGATCATTCCCATCAATGGAATGATCCTATAATTGAGCCAAAAGTAAATCCCTACATAGGGTACAAACGCACGACACGTGACATTTTATTTTAAAAAATCAAAATGACCGAGTTCTTTGATGTTAGCACCACATGGTGGGGAGAAAAGGATGCCTAACACCTTCCATTTTCTTCAACCGAGCTACTTACCCCGATCTCGAGGTTGATCGGTACTTTATCCATCGTGAGTCACTAAAATGCCAAAATGTCACTTTTTTCGAAAAATGTAGATCGGATGATCATTCACACCTACTTACAATATGAATGGTGGCGACTCCAAATCTTTGTGGATGTGGCTATCGTAATCGCGAAACCACGTATCTACAATATTATTTTACAATATTTTTATGATTTTTTAAATGTATTTTATGAAAAAGTTTGAAGAAAGAAAATTAGGGTTGACAGTATTTATTAATAATTGTCGAGGTAGACAATTTGATATTAATTATTGTCGAGTCCGACAATAATTATTTATGAAGTTGTCAGTTCTTTCTATTTTTATAATTAATTTTGGTCTCAATAATTATGATGCAATTCCTTCTTGTTGAAGTTCAGTTTTATTTAACAATGGTAAGTGTAGACACTCCATATTTGCCTCAATTGAGTCCGAGAAGACTAAGAAATAATGAAAAAGAAGGAATAGTCCAATGAAGCAACATGCAAAACCCAGAGAACTACCAAAGTAAAAAACCAAGACCCATGGACCTTCTAAAAAGCCCAAATAAGGCATATCTGTACCTTAGGTGTGGACAGACCAAAATTGGCTTGTCCCCATCTAAAGTGTGGACATATCATTTTGAAGCATGTCCGTATCTTAGATATGGATAGGCCAAATTTGCTTATCCACATCTAAGATGTGGATAAACCATTTTTAAGCCTTCCAGCATCTCTTCTTTGGATAGTTTTGATTTTTCCCTATCCTCATCCCACCTACATATGCACAAAATTTTCGCTGGGGAGGGGGGGAAGGGACCACTCCATTTTCAAAGCCAAAAGCTCTTGAGGACCACTCCATTTGGCATATTCTCATACCTCAATCCCTTAAAACACTCCATTTGTCCCCCAACAATGCTTTACCATTTTGGGGATCACATATCTTTTACAATTTTACCCTCATTTTCATTCTCCCATCACTCCACACTTTGGTTTTATAGTCATTTTGCCTAGCCTATTACCTTTGACCTTGGTCACCATAAAAGAAGACTCAAGAATCTCTTATATTTTTACCTTTTTAACCTTAAGGACTTGGTTGGTGCGACTCAAGCTATGGGAAATGATCATTGAGGACAAAGGCATATGAGGAAAGGAATGGCACTTATGGAGGTTTTGTTGAGAATATTATGTCATTGGAAGGATTGAGACATTTTTATCCTTAAGGGGTTTCTCAAGACTCTATAAATAGAAGGCTCCTCAAGACAAATGGGGAGGGGAATTTGAAAATAAAAAATTATGCCCAAATCTCTGCTCTCTTTGGAACCCTTAAAGCTAAAAGAAGAAGCAGTTAGAAAGAACAATGAGACTAACATGAGGTGGGAGACCTAAATGCTGATTTTTTATTTATCTAAGTATTGTTGTTTTATTTAAGTTCAAGTTCTTAACAATGTAATCTTCTTGCTTTCCTTCAAGGGCATAGGGTTGAAGAGAGTAAGTCTTCTCTTTGAGAAATCATCTTCTCCTCTTAAGTCCTCCAATAAGTTCTACTATTATTCGATGTTAATGCAAGTTATTTCAAATTTTTTTTTTTATGTTTATAGCACTTTATTGTCAAGTTCTTTTAGTTTAGTTTCCTTACTTTAATGGCTAAGGAGGAAGAGAGTAATTCTTCTTCATTGAGGTAATCTTCTCCTTTTAAGTCCATTCATGCATACACCTTAAGTACCCACCACTTTATTTATTGTTAAAAAAATGGATTATAAATCAAAGGTCTGTCTTCCTAGATCCGCACCTAACTCTCTAAGCCAACAAAAATAATTTCAAAGTGAATAAAATTGCATGGATATGGTTAGTCTCTCTTTAAGGGCATGTCCATACATGGACATGTCTCTAAGGCCTAACCAAAATAAATAAACACTCCTAAGGGTACATAGATGTTTAAAAACTATCTTAGAGGCAAGTGCAGTGAAATTCATGATGATTCATACAAAATCTTCAAGTTTACAAAAAAAAATCCAACAAGCATATACTTTTGTATATGGCTTGCTCATCACTTCTTTTTTGAGTTTTTGTAAATCGAACTATAGTCTATTGGACTTTTAACTTCTCTATAATCCCTTTTATCTTCAAAAATATGAAAAAAAAATTCAATTTCCTTACTTCATTTAGGGTTTTTTTTAGTAACCATCACTTGGTGGGTGGGATAATGTGTCTAACACCTTCCTTGTCCTTCAACCGAACTGCCCTACCTAATCTCTTAGGTAGACCTAACCCCTTTTCCATTGAATGTGAGTCACTACAAAGTCAAAGATTAAATTTATAAAATTCTATTCTATGGTGGCCATTCATACCTTAACATTGAATGGTGGAGACTCCTAAACTCATGTAGATGAGGTCCAACTCATAAGCTTCACATGTCTACAATAAGTATATGACAATTTAAATATATTTGATTATTCTAAGTATCTTTGTAATTCCACCGACAGAATCAAGCTTCTACCACCGACATAAAGTTTTGAACAAAACTACTTCTAGCTTTTGGGTTATCCTCCTCATGACTTATACATGTTTTTTCACCTTTTATTTCATTAAAAACATTTAAGTAAATATCCATTTATTTTAAGTTTTTTAATGAAATTCAGATTTTACCCCCTCATTTCAGAATAATGGGAATGGTTTTAAGATCCAAATTTCAAATGATCAAAATCTGATTTTTGATTCAAGAGCAAAACGTAAATTTCAATGTTTTCGACAAATTTTTAAAAGTTAATATCTTTCGCGTCACTTTGAATTAGACTATAAAAATTATATGGTGTCAAGTCTTGCATTTAAGGCTTTCATTTTTAAAAATCCATTTTCAATTACGAGAATTTTGAAAAATTAAGTTTATGACATTTAGCCAAATTTTCACCAGTTTTTTTTTTCAATTTTAACAGTTTGCCTTCATGTACCTATTGGAACCCCGTTTTAAAAAAAAATTGATAATTTTCAATTGAATGATCAAAGTGAGTTTGAAAACTTGAAAAAAAAATATTTGATTTGAAAAGATGAAATATGAGAATGTCGAAAGAATGGGAAAGGGGATGAATGGTAAAATGTTAGAATCACACCCGAAGGGTGATGTCTGCATTTTACATTGTATGTTGTGTGTAGGTTGGTGAAAGGATATCCATGAATAATGATTTGGTTGCATGTTTATTTAAATTATATTAGTGCAGAGACGCTGAGTTTTGTTATTTATTTTAGGCCGGGAAACCACAGTTGCATGGTAGGAACTGGATATCCATTCTCAACCTTGTATTGTTAATTTCTCTTTTATTTTGAAAGAAATATATATATATATATATATATATATAATATATATATATATATATGTATGTATGTATCTATTTTGTGAGTTGTTAAAGAGTTCGTGAATGCTTGAAGGGATAGTACACCATATCATTTGGAGTGGTATACTATTTTGGGATGTACGGTGTGGACCACCAAGCTCATACGTGGTATGGGACACGTATGAGAATGAAGTCACAACTGGAATCTAGGTCCATTCCTCTCTATCTTTATCAGTGAATGTGTATTGTAAAGGTGGTCGTATATGAATGGAGTTGTTTACCTTGTAAATCACATGCATGCCTGATAGGCACAGACGAAGATGATTAGTCAGTAATCACTAACAATCTAACAGTAGTCAAATGTTCTGACACATCGAAAAGAGACCAATTGCTTACGATTACGTCAAATAATCAGTCTGAGCCGGATAAATGGTCCCGCAAGTGTGGTAAACATTGACCAGCCACAAAATTAGGAATTACGACTTATTTAAGGAATATCATGTCCTGATTGAGAGGGATCCAGTCGTGAATCCCAACTCTATAATTTTATTACTTCACCATTGCGTATTATGTAACTATTGTTTTATCTTGATATATAAACTGAAAAACGTGCATGTCATTTCAATGTTATCAATTATACTTGTATAAAAAATGAAAATGTATAGTAAGTATTAATGATTGATATTATGTGAACTTTAAAAATGTTTAGCTGCTCATTCATGGCTATATGTATCAGTTAATCGTATTTTCTCTTGTAAAATTTTGCATATGTTAAACTGCTCAGTATGCTTATTCGATCATGTTTAAGAGTAGTTATTAGTAGGAATTGATTGTGGATTTACTGGGTAACCATTGTTACTCATCCTTTCTTTCTTATTTTTTTTTAGTTTCAGAACTTGCAGTTACAGAGGCAGACGCGGAGTCGAGAAGTAAGGAGTACCTGGTTGGTCAGATTGACGACTAGAGTCTGTTGCATGGTGCACACTAGGACTACACCATTTAGTGTTTTCAATTTTGTCCAGAATGTATATAGATTTTGGGGTTGAGTGTTAGATTTATGTTAGAGTGAGAGTATTTTTGTAATCTGGTATATTGTAACTTCCGCAACTCTGATCTATCTTTATGCTGTTTTTATTTTACCATCTTCCGCACCTTGTATACTTGTGACTTATGTTTTGTATAGGATTTATTGGATTTTAGTTTATCAGATTTTCGAGTTCCGTAGAACACTAACGTAAACAGAGGGAGCCATGTCAAATTTTCAAGGTGCCACCTTGAGATCTGACCTTGGGAGTTGTTAGCATTTGGCGGGGTGCCACATGTTTGTTGGATTTTTTTATGAGCCAAGGACTTTGATGGGAATCCATTTGAATTCCACCATTTTGAATTTCTAGGCTTAAAATGAAGATTATGTATTCACTTGGAGTAATTTTTATTGGTTTAGTCTTTAGGAGGTGCCCATGGGTTAGACACAACTATTAGAAGGACTAATAACCTTCATGCATGAGTTGTGTCTTTAATGAGACTTTTTTTTTGTTAGCTTAGAAAATTGGGTGAGGATCTAAAGAAATTATCACCCTTGTCTCTTAACCTTTTGCAAAATAAAATATGAAAAGTTTGTGAGGGTGTGTATGTATGAGATGGATTTAACAAGAGAAGATTACCTCTTAAAAGGGTCTACTCTCTAGCTCTATTACCATCTAAGGAAAAATAAAATAAAAAACTATTATTCTAGAAAACTTAAAGTGCAAGTAAAGAAAGTAAAACATCTATATTATAAAATTTAAATTGCATAGAAATAAATAATGTAAAACAACTTAATCTAAAGCTCTCAAGGTGATTAATGAGGACTTATTGGAGGAGATTACCTCAAAAATGAATTATTCTTTCTCCCCAAGCCTTTAGCAATAATTTAAAGAATTACATTAGAAAACATGAAACTAAAATAAATAAAGAAAATCACTTGAAAGTAAAGAAAAGAGACGAGTAAGAGTAGGGAGATTAGATGGGAAATGAATGGTTTAACCCCACTTTGGTCTTCTTCTTTCTCTTTTTTTTTTCTTCTTGGATTTTTTTTTCCTATGAATTTTGAGAGAGGTTTGAGAGAATAGGAAGGCTAGAGAGGTTTGGGTAGAGTTTTGAATCACCCAAATGAATTTATTTTTCTTAGAAGGGTCTCATACCTAAAACATTCATTACCCAATTATTCTACAAAACAATCTTAATGAAAAACATCAATTCCACCTCCTAACCTTGGCTTGATGGATTTTAACCTACCAATCTTGATCATAAATGGTTAGAATAGTTTTTGGACCCAAAGCTCTAGAAAATTCTTTGTAGATGGTAGAATGGTTGTAGATCTTATGCTTTGAGTCAATTATGAAAGAACCAAACTAAGTGGCATTTAAATTGGTGATAGGTTTTTTGGCGTTTTGGTTACTTATTTCGATAGAGTCTCCAAAAAACTTGGGATAGGTTGGTCATTAGGTAGAAATTTTAGAGAATTCTCTTAGTGAGGACGAAATGGTCATATGCATTGCAAGATAGTCAATTTACATTGAATACCATGGGGACTGTTTGGATTTTGAAAAAAAGGTTAGAAGGCTTGAAGTGGGAATCTACTTTATTGAGTCTTAACAACCTAGGGTTAGGGGAGGTAATTATCCTTAGGTGGGGATCAACCAAGACTTTGACTCAAGTTTAGGAGAATTAGAGGATTATCAAAGGATTCTTGGTTGAGGAAACTAAACGATTTAGGGCATGGGTAAAACTGGAATTGGGAGCAGATTATGAGAGGAAAAATCTTATTTAAAAGGGTGAGTGAGGTCATTTTCTATTGAGAATCTCATGCACACATGGGCTTACTAACTGCTTAACTGAATTGGATGTATGGTAAGTATGGCCAGAAGAAATTAAGACTAGCTTTACTTGAGGTAAGGCCAATACAATTTTAAGCCTGCATTTCACAAAGGTAAAGTTAGTACAAAAAATAGTTTGGCCATATAATCTGTATAGTCAGGCAAAGCTATGCTTGGTTGTACAGTCCATATGGCCAAGTAAAAATTAATTTTTAATGATCAAAATTGATCATTTTTTATTGGTCCAAGCGTGTCCCATTTTTGATCAAAATTATCTCGATTTGATCATCAATGCATGGATTCGAACGAGTTTTCTGGCTTGTTCAATCAAATTGGGGTGTCTATATTAGGTATTTCTATTATGGACGTGTTTTGTTCTTAGTATCCGATTTGATGACAAAATTTACAATCGTTTTTCATTGACAGTTGGGTCATGCAATTTTCTTTGGACATTCTGGAGCAAAATATCACAGTTGATTACAAGACTAACATATGTAATTTTCCATCCATGTTTCAACTCGGTGAAAAAAATAATGATTGCAATTAGAAAAAATACAACAAAATTACTTACCCAAATATTGAGTTCAAATTAATAGAAAGTGAAGTAAAGAGAGAACAATCTGAATTTGTATACCACATAAAATTAAAACAAACTAACACAAATATTTCATGTTGAGAAGTTTAAGTTTTCATTCTTGTAAGTACTTGCTCCTGTTCCAAATGAAATCAAAATCTTAATATAAAATCTTATTTTATTTTATTTTTTTAATTACTTGGTACCATTTCACTAACAAATCATATTGTAAGAAAAAGACTTTGTAATTGAAGAAATTGATCCCATCAAAGACAATATCTTTAAACATTGTAATGAACCTTGCGAGCTAAATATTAAAAAACTTAAAAAAAAAGAGTCTAGGACTAATCAGAAAGAAAAGTTAGTATCAGGGACAATTAAGTAATTTCCCCAAAAAATCGATGGTGACAAGGAAAGCTCGATGTAAAGTGAACTGAAAAGGACAATTTTGCCATTTCCTTCATCAACATGAGTGTTCACGTGTTTGGGTTTCCTTAGAATCGACTCAATTCTCGTCTTCAGTATTCTTTGTCTCTCACTTTGATTTAATCTTGTCATCATTTCTGTCGCAATACATGGAAAGCGAGATTGTTCCTATTCGCGGTTTCTTTGATATGAAACATTCAAAAATTCGAAATTCGTCAATGAAAGAGACTAAGAGATCAGTCGATTCCATTTGCTCCCAGACTTCTGAAACTATCCATCCTTTCTTGGGTCGATCGGTACTTCCCTTTGTTCTTTCTTCTGAGAGTTTTTAGTTTCATAAGTAATTCTTATTTCCATTTTTTAATTCCTTCATTACCGGTTCCACTGATTTGATTCGTAAGAGAAATGGGTTTCTTTTAGTTTTAATTAGAAAATAGAAAGTGAGTTTGGATGTGATTTTGCTTTCACAATTGTTTCTGTCTCACATTCATGGTTTAATACTTTAATAATTCTATCAACGTTAAGGGAATTCGGGGTGTGGGTTTTGTCTTTTTATTTTTAGTCATACATTACAAAGCGATTTCAAATGTTGATATCGCAGATTATTGTTTAATTTGACACAACTCTACTATTTCCTTGCATCCATGGTTTGGATTGAATAATTCAAGTGGTATAAATTTTTTATTTTTTTTAATCAACTTCAGTAATTCTATTAAGATCACCAATGATTTGTTTTTCTTCTATTTAAAAAGGGAATTCAGGTGTATTTTTGTATTTTTATTTGTTATACATTTAATTTGAATTAAATCTTTAATTGGGAACCAATGCAATTTCGAAACTTGACATCGTTGATTATTTTTTGGTTTGACAAAACTCTACTATTTGTACCATTAAGTTTAGTATTTTTTTGTTTTTGTGTGTGTGTGTGTGGGGGCGGGGGGGGGGGGGGGGGTGAAATGTGTTCATTTTATTTCGTATATAAAGAGAGCTTGGTGTGGATTATTTTCTCAGTTGTGATTTCCTTACATCCCTGGTTGAATTGGATAGATCAAGCATTACCATAAAATTTGATCCACATTACTAAATCTACTAGCATCACAAATGGGTCCTTTCTTTCTCCAAAATTATAGAGAAATTGGGTGCTATTTTTGTCTTTTTTTTCCCTTATCATTTTCATACGTTAATTTGCATTGAATAGTCCCCATCATTACAATGACTCCTAGAACCATCCATCCACTCTTGGGTTGATCAGTACTTCCTTGTGTTCTTTCTTATTGGGGTTTTCACTTTCAGATGTGGTTTTTATGACCCTTTTTAATGCCTTCCTTATCAGCTTTGCGAACTTGCTTTGTAAAAAATTGATCCTTCCAATTACTTTTACGGCCAAGATGGTCTTTTTTACAAAGTGGGATTCTTTTAGTTTTCGTTAGAAAAGGAATCTGGATGTATTACTTTTTCATAATGGTAATTTCCTTACTGCTTGGTTTGGATTGAATAATTAAATGGTATCGACCAAATTTGAAGGACTTCATTAATTCTATAGATATTACAAATGGCTTTGTTTTGTCTTCAAACTAAAAGGGGATCTGTGTTTTCCTTTTGTTTGGTATTTTTAGTTAGACATTAGTTTGGATTAAATCCTTTAATGCGAATCAATGTAAGTTTGAACCTTTATGTCATAGAATCAATTCAACTTCGAACCTTTATATTGTAGATTATTGTTTGGTTTGACATAACTCTACCATTTGTACCACTAAGTTGGTTTATTTTATTTTATTCTTTTTTTTCCTGCCTTCTAGCTATGGTTCATTTTATTTCTAAAATATTACGAGAGCTTGGGTGTGAATTCATTTTACCAATTTTGATTTCGTTACATCCGTAGTTGAACTGAATTGTTCAAGCGGTTCTCCCAAATTCAATCCAAATTACTATTTCTACTAAAATCACAAATATATAGTTTTTATCTTCAAAGTTTTTTTTTGGATAAGTCGTTTCATCTCCAAAGTCAAAGGGAAGCTAGGTGTTTTTTTTTTGTCTTTTTTGTTTTCATGCATTTATTTGGATCGAATAGTTCAATGGGAAGTGGTTTAATATTGATCCTTCATATTCATATTGCAGGCTATTGTTTATGCAATAGATTTGGCTCTGTGTGTTGGCTCTATACTTGCAACTTTGACATCATGGAAGGGACTAAATTGGATCTTACAAAAGGAGAAATGTCTTCCTTTTAAATGCACTTATGCCTCCATTGAAAGGAAGTATTAATGATATAGCTACCTCCAAAGGTGTTGGAGAAGGGGGCAAATGAGTCATCATGAACCACAATATAAGAGCGGAAGGATTAACTCTCTTCAATCACCCCTCGAAGAACATTGGCATCTCACTCAAGAACAAAACAAGCGTTTGTCTTTACGAAATCTAAGCTTTAAGTTCGTGATGTCTTATCCTTTGAAGTTCTTAGACTCGTTCAAGAGAACCGGAAGGACCAAGAGCTTGCAAATAATTCTCGAAGGATCTCATGAGACAAAAGATGAAGAGCTTGTTGAGTCTTTTCGTAGATTGCTTTTCGTGGAAGGTTTCCTACCAGGGAACCATGATGACTATCATACCCTTTTACGGTAAGTTTGACAATAACTGAAATAAGTAGATGACTTAGTTGTTCTCATTCGAAATAAGGACCACAAATATATTTCTTTTTTTCCCCTAATATTATTATGTGCCAGATAGGATAGGGTTGTCATTCAAATATCATTTTTTACACCTTATCTCATTTACTGGAATTTGCAATATGACCTTATTTTTCCATTTTAGTCTATCATGAACCACACCTATGTCTTTTATGTTAGATAGAAATCAATGTTGTGATTGAGTTATTTTTGATGGTGTATGCATTATATACTAATGCTTTGCATATATCTCTCACAGTTTCCTACGAATGAGAGATTTTGACACGCAAAAAGCGAAAGATGCATATTTAAAAATGCTCAAGTGGCGTGAAGACTATGGGGTTGATGTGATTGCCAAGGTAAATCCTTAACTAATCTCTGTGATAGATTTTTAGAAGAGTAATGGTTGTTTAATGATTTCTTGTGCATTATACATATATTGATCTTTACGTATATAAAAAAATAATATATATATATAAGTTCTGATCCCTCAGGGACGTTTGCATCGTCCCATTCTTTTATGGACTGTAGTGGCCCTTATGAGAACTTCAGGAAATAATACTTTAGTTTGGGTTTTTGGTCGTTTTGGAATTATCAATAAAAAAATTGTTTACTTTCGATTCCTCTCTCAAGCTCAATCCTTCAATTTTCACTCCCAAGCTCAACTTAATAGAGAACTCCTCTCTTTCTCTCAAGCTTTATCCTTCAAATTTCAATCTTCTCTCTCAAGCTCAACCTATGGGAGAGTAATTTGAGTTTCAGTTTCAATCGTCTCTGTCAGTTTCAGTTTTAAATGAGTAATTTGAGGTTTCTTCTCTCAAATTCTTCTTGTTTCCATTTGCAGGTTCTTTGAAAGAGCTTCATAGGTACTTTATCTTCTTTGTTTTGGTCAGTGATTGCTATAATCTATCATTAGATTTGCAACCTACCTTAGTACCTCTAAAGCTAGGGGAAAAATAGCCTGATTCGATCACCTAATTAATTAAATTGGTTTGTGATTTGTGGGTGTTTTAGGAATTTTAGGTGGCAATAATCTTGATTTTTGACCTAACTGATTATGGAGCTTATCAATGAATAAGTTTGTGTTTTATTGATTTTATGAAGGTAAAGGTACCCTATGGGTACCTACTTTTGTGCAATTTAGACAGAGAGAAGGAGAGGGGAAATCAAAAGTCTATTTTCAATTAATTATTTGACAATGACAAAATTCCAAACTAAAGTAGCATTTCCCTAAGTTCTCCTTTAGGGAAATTTTGTTATATAAAGAATGGGATAATGCTAACGTCCCCAAGAGGTCTTGGACGTTAGCATTATATATATATATATATAGCTAGAATTTGGTTATACATGAACAGCCAGGCTGTTCGTGTGTGTTTGTGCGACAGCCCTAGGGCTTTAGTTGACTCGTGGTGGGCTATTTATGTAATGGGGCCCACCTTATATTATGTATGTGGGCCCTGCATACTTTTTATTAGCTGTTTTTAATAAATAAAGAGAGGCCGAACCCCTTAGCTTAGGAAAAACCCAAAAACCTAGAGCAAGTAGAAGATAAAAGAAAGAGAAGAATAAGAAGATTAGAGAGAGCGAGAGAGACGAACACAACATAAGCTAAGGGGTTCGGCCTCTTCTCTTTATTTATTAAAAATAACTAATAAAAAGTATGTGGGGCTCACATACATAACATAAGGTGTGCTCCATTACATAAATAACACACCACCAGTCAACTAAAGCCCTAGGGTTGTCTTACAAACACACACGAACAACCTGGCTGTTTGTGTATAACAAAATATCTAATACTCCCCCTTAAGTTGGAGTATACATATCAAAGATGCCCAACTTGGTACACAAAGAAGAAAAATGTACACGAGATAAAGGCTTAGTGAGAAAATCAACCAACTGATCACTCGACTTCACATAGGCCATGACAATCTGTTTATGCACGAGTAAATCCCGAACAAAGTGACAGTCAACTTCGATATGCTTGGTATGATCATAATAGATAGGGTTGCTGGCAATAAAAATGGTAGCCTGATTGTCACAATACATCTGATAGGTAATGGAGCATCAACACCCATGTCACGAAGAAGAGAATGACCCACAACATTTTTTTTTATAAGCTTAAATTTTATTAGAAGGGGACAAGATGGTCCCGAAGAACAAACTTAACAAAAAGGCAAGGGCCGCTTAGGTATCCTCTAGATTACAAGCCGTGTCCCATCTGACAACAAGATCTTCAAAGAAGATACCTTTAAAAACTTTGTACATTTTTCCCGAAAAGAACAAGAGACCCAAAATAGACAATAGTAAATCATGCATCAGAAGCTCTTTCCCCTCAAAGATATAGTTATTTCTTTCCTTCCAAATGCCCAACAAATGGTGAATGGGGTTAGAATCCAAATGATTCGTTTCGCGCCTCTAAAGGGATTACCCCACGATCCCCAAACTGTAAAACGTTTCTTGGTCAACCTTGGAAAACAAGCTTTCACATCAAAGAAACTGAGGAAATGTGCCCAACCTCATGAGTAAGATCACAATGAATGAGCAAATGGTTCGTCGTCTCACCCTCCCTTAAGCAAAGCAAGCAACCATTCGAGGTTTGAAGTCTTATCTTGATCAATTGGTCCAATGTGTTTACTTTCTCCAATGATGCTTGCCATGCAAACACAGAGACTTTAGAGGGGATCTTGACACCCCAAACAAAAGAAGCTGAGAATGTGGAGTTGGAAAGGGGAAGCTCTGAAGTGTACATAGAATTAACCAAGTAGGCCCCCTCTCTTGTGCCTGTCCAGCGGATACTATCATCCCTATCCTCACAAATGGTGTAGCCCTCGACCAATTCCAATAGCCTTCCCACATTAGCAAGCTCCCAATCATTGAAATTCCGTCTGAACCTGAAGTCCCAAGACCTTAACATGCTATTACCCACTAAGAACGCCACTATAGGCCTCCCCTTTTTAGAAGAGATGGCATGAAGATCTAGAAATTGCTCCACCAAAGGAGTCTCCCCATACCACTTGTCTTCCCAAAAGCAAATTTTGCTGTCCCTTCCCACTTTGAATTTGACTCTCATTTGGAACGCAGGGATTCTCTTTAGAATCTCTTTCTACACCCCACATCCTATAAAACCATTTCCCTCTCCACTTTCCCACCCAAACTCTTTCTCCTTGTATTTTTGCTTCACCACATCTTTCCATATGTTTTCCACCTCTGTCCCGAACCTCCATAACCACTTAGCCAAGAAGGTTGAGTTCATAGTAGTAAAATCTTTAATGCCCAAGCCTTCTCTTTGTTTTGGAAAGCAAATCATCCTCCATCTCACCATATGATATTTTCTATTATTATCCTTGTCATGCTAGAAGAAATCCCTATAGATCTTGTCCATTTGTAGCTTCACGCTATGAGGCAATGAAAAAAGAGACATAAAGTAGTTAGGGATGCTTGCGAGAGTGTTAGTAATCAAAACTAATTTCCCCCCTTTGGATAGATATTTCGCTTTCCACAAGCTTAATCTCTTCCTCATCCTTTCAAGAATTGGATCCCAAATAGCCTTACTCTTATAGGGTGCACCGAGAGGAAGACCCAAGAAGGTAGTTGGCAAAGCACCCACCTTGAAGTCGATCGAGGCCACAAACAACTCCAATCCACCAGATACATTCACCCCAAATTTTTTGTTTTTTTCTTTCAAATTGACCGGAATGCTTGAGACTGTCTTGAAACAACCCAAATACCATTGAGAGTCCTCAATTGGGTGGCTGAATGGTCTAGAAACACAAGTGTATCATTGGCGAAATGTAGACTCGAAACGATACGGACATGCCTATCTTCTCTGAAGCTAGATAAGTCCCCATTCTCCATGACTTTAGACATCATTTTACTGGGAGCTTCCAATGTCAACAAAAAAAGGTACGGTGAAAATGGATCCCCTTGTTGCAAACCCTTAGAGCCTTTGAAAAACCTTCAAGAAACCCATTCACCAAGTTTGAGAAGGAAAGGGATGACACACTTCATCATTCAACTAATCCAAACCTTCCCAAAATCTCTTCTCTGCATAACGTATTCTAGAAAGGACCAAATTACATGGTCATAAGCCTCTTCCAAATCAATCTTACATACTAGACCTGGAACTTCTACTTTGATTTTAGAGTCAATGCATTCATTAGCAATTAGAACACTATCTAGAATTTGCCTACTTGCAACAAAAGCTCCTTAGGAAGGCCCAATAACATTCTGAATTACCTTATTCAGTCTAGCGGCAAGTAGCATTGAGAGAATCTTATACGTTGCGCCCACCAAACTAATGGGCCTAAGATCTGAATGTCCTCCCCTCTTCAACTTTGGGTATTAATGCCACAAAGGTGCAATTTGAATTGTGATCTAAGAATCCCTCCATAAAGAATTCCTCCATAACCCACATCTCAAAAGTAAAGTGGGCCATTGCACAATTTTCAACTTCAATACTAGAGCGAGCCACAATGTTTTGCTTCTTACTACACCAAGTAACATGATTTCCACCAACAAATGTGCAATAACCAGAGGTAGAGTGGTGATCGGAACGACTCACGGCCCAGCCAACATTAGGATATCTAAAAATAGTCAAGGAAAATGAAGGACGGTACAAGAGCACCCTTCAGATAGTGTGGGAGTATCAATTAGACGAGATCCTAGAGTGCCTGTCTTAGATGATAAGTCCAACACATACTTGCGTTGGCATAGAATGGGTCCATCCTTGGAATGTGCAACCTCAATCCCAAAGAAATAACGAAAGAGGTCCAAGTCTTTTGTATGGATCGGAGTACCCAAATGAGCTTTCAATTGGGCAATACCAACAGAGTCACTTCCAGTGACAATAATTTCATCCACATACACAATGAGAATGATAATACTTTAGGTGGAATGCTAAAACCCATACCGAAACACCGTAGATCTAAATTTGTCAAACCAAGCACGTGGGGACTATTTCAGTCTATACAACGCCTTTTTCAACCTATACACAAGATGTTCTTTCCCTTCAACTAGATAACCTGGGGGCTGATCCATATGCACTTCCTCTTGTAAATCTCCATGAAGAAATACATTTATGATGTTTAGTTGGTAAAGTGGCCAAGTTAGAGCTTACTATGACAGATAGAAGGATTCTAACATAATTGAGGCGAGAAACAGGTGAAAAGGTTTCACAATAATCCACACCATAAGTCTGTGTATACCCTTTAGCTACCAATTGAGCCTAAGCCGATCAATCGAGCCATCAAGTTGATACTTGATTGTGTACACCCAATGATAACCAACAGTATTCTTCCCGGAAGAAAGAGTGGTGAGGTCCCATGTCAGATTCTGATAAAAGGCATGCATCTCATCATCCATTGCAAGTTTCCACCCAGAAGAAGACATAGCCTAACGATAAGTACTAGGAATAGAAACAGTGTACAACGAAAATGCGAGGGAGCAAAAAATAAATGAAAGACGTTAAAAAGATACAAAATTAGAAATAAGATGGTTAGTGCAGGAACAAATACCTTTTCGCAATGCAATAGGTAGCGTGGAGGATGATGGTGCTATAGAAGGAGGTAGAAGGTCTTCAAAGGAGACTTGAGGTGGAAGGTTCTAGGAGAGTTAGGTGATGGTTCAACTGTGGCTGGACCGTAAGATACAACTGGGTGATGTTGAGAGCACTGGTAAACTTGCAAATGAGGAGAAGGAATTGGAAGAGGAACAATAGGGAAAACTAACTCCCCCTGATGAGAATGAACCAGATCATAATCGAATTGACAACCCAAAGTAGAGAAAAAGATGTCGACTCAAAAAAGGTGACATCGGCATTAGTATAATACCGACTCCCTACAGGATTATAACATGATAACTCTTGTGAGTCCTAGAATAACCCAAGAAGACACACTTAATAGTATGATGAGACAACTTATCATGACCAGTCCCAAGAATGTGGATTTATGACACACCAAAAGACACGTGGAACAAAAGGAAAGGGCTTGGCCTTAAGATATAACAAAGAGAAAGGTGCCTAGCCACCCAAAATAGGTGTAGAAACTTGATTAATGAGGTAACAAGCAGTAAGAACATCATCAACCCACTAAGGTTTAGGAATGGACATGTTAAACAATAAGGTGGAAGTCACATCCAATATGGTCTTTGCAAAAATCAAACATACAATTTTGGGTATATTCAAGGGAATTTTCATAATGAATTTTTTTAACACGGCGTTCAAACTAAACAAATATCTCATTATAAAAGGCTAAAATTTTTTTGGTAGTTCAGAATGGTCGTTCATTAAAAAAAGCCAAGTCATTATAGAGTAATCATCCACAAAAATGACAATAAGAAAAGTCAGAAGTACTTTTTATTCTTGCAGGACCCCAAATGTCCGAATGGACTACATCAAAAGGACTCAACCGACGACTCTCAAGATTAGGAGGAAAACTACTATGGTAATGCTTGCCTAACTGACAAGCTTCACATTCTAATACTGGAATAGGACTCCATGTGGGAACAATTTGACACAATTTTTGCAATGACGAGTGACCTAAACAATAATGCCACAGTATAGGAGAGACGAAAACACTCAAAACAGGAATCGACTCATCATAGTCTAGAAAATACAGCCCATTCCATTCATGCCCTGAACCAATCACCTTCTTTGTCTTGAGGTGCTAAAAAACACAAGAGGTCGGAGAAAAGGTTATAGAATAGTTTAGTGATTTCTTTAGTTGACTTATAAATAGAAGATTAAAAGGAAATTCAGGAACAAATAAGCCAGAAGTGAGTCTCATGGAATTGGTAGGGTGAAGATCACCAATGCCAAGGTCAAGGCGAGAAAAACCATCATCTAAAATAATATGAGATCTAGATGAGTGAAAATTAGAAAAGATGGAGGAGATACCATACATGTGAGCACTATTACCAGAGTCAATAAACCAGGAAAATGAAGGGGATCGAGCAACTACACAAGAAGAATTACCTGTATTGACCATAATTGTTGTGGGAGTAGATGAAGGAGAGGGTAGCCTGGCAACTTCTGATGGATCTGACTAAGTTAAGCAATAAGATTGTTTTGAGACTTAGAATCAGTAATCGAGGGTTTGGAAGCAGATGATTGAGTGACAGATGTGGAAGACGTATCGGCAGATGTATTGTAGGCATAATTAGGATGTTCCCATTTGTCCCAATAATAATCCTCGGTATGTCTTGTTTTACCAGAATAGTTGTATTTCTAATTTAACTTATCAGTACCATGGCCAGAAATAGTACCACTCACGGGTTCCACGATGACCACCACTACAACCACCATCGCGAGTACTGCTGTGTCTACTACGAGGAGTCCCACGAGTACCATCACCATTGATTAAGGCAAATGACTCCTTAAGAAAAGAAAGAGCTAAGTACGTAAGAGAGACCCTCTGAAGGCCAGAATAGGCATTCACTATAGTAGGAAGTCGTTAACCAACTAGTATCTGATCCTTGAAGACACTGTACTTTGAGTTAAGACTAGACAACAACAATGCAACTTGGAACTCTTCCTATTGGTGTTGCTAAACTTCCAAATCAGTGCTCAGAGGTTGATTGAGTAGTAGTTCTTTCCACATACCTTTCAAATTACTGTAATGTTCATTCAGGGGTTTATCACCTTATTTGGTAGTAAACATGCCTTCAAACAACTCAAACACCCTAGTCACATTATTCTCTTGAGAGTACATCTATGCAAGAGAGTTCCAGATCTTACTGTTAGGCCTTTGGTTGGACCCTTTATAGAAGGGAAACTAACAGGGACTTTGTCGTAAAGGTTGGAAAGAAGGTTAGCTTTGTAAAAGAAGAATAACCTATCCAAAGGACGCAAGCTCACATTCATCAAGAATACAACAAAGCCTTATCCCAAACATTTGGGGTTAGCTAAATGAATCCTATTCCTTCATTCCACTTTGTCCAAAGCCAAGTCTTCTATAATTGAGAGTTATCTTTATAACTGAACACTTGGCTTGTATAACATGTTTCATTGTTCTCTATTACTATAGCTGTGACTAAGTTAAGTTAAAAAAAGGCTAGAGATTGATTATGGGGATAGAGTATCCTTGTTTCCATTGACTATCAACAAAACCAACAGTTTGTTCTATGAATTGCAATTGCAACTTTTATAAAGTGGTCCATGATGGTTGGTTTCATAAGGTAGTTGATTTTCCTTGATTAATGGGGCTCCTAGATAGGCCCTAAAGTTTTTTGGATATGTCTTGTGCATGCATTAATTATGTTCTTGATTCAAAGTTGGAAAGCTAGTTGGCAACTACTTCACACATTCAACTAAAAGAAATAGCTGAATTATTTGACTAGCACTCAAAATTTGAAAGGTTTGCGATTGCAGCCCCAAAACTTTTGGTAAGGTGGTGCAAGTTATTTCTAAAATACTTGGGTTCTTGAGAATCTCCGGCACTTGGACACTAGTGCAACACCTGAAGAGTAAACTTTAGGATGAGGTTCTGAAGTTGACGAAGAAGCTTTTCAAAATTTGGATTTCATAATGTACTATAATGAACTGATTTTCTCTATCCCCCATTTTCTTTTTTTGTTCTTTCTCCCCCGTCCCCCCCCCCCCCCCCCCCTCCCCTCACATTTCATAATGTTCAAGTATTGTTTCTGTTACCCAAATAGATCTTCTGTCTGTTAGTGTCTTTAAATGATGAAATCTATGTTATTTATGTTGTTTGTTATCTTATCTGGTTCATGTTTGCTTTGGGACTTATTTGGTTGAGAAAATACTTCAGGAATTTACTCTTGAGGAGTACAGAGAAGTTAAGAGATGCTATCCACACGGTTTTCATGGTGTTGATAGATATGGCAGACCACTATATATTGAAAGGATAGGAATGGTAGATCTTAATGCTCTATTGCAAGTAACTACAATTGACCGTTTTGTGAAATATCACATTGTTGAGCAAGAGAAGACCTCAAATTTGAGATATCCTGCATGTTCAGTTGTAGCTAAGAAGCATATAGCATCCACAACGAGTATCCTAGATGTGAAGGGAGTGGTAAGTATAAGTGCTCATTTCATCATCCCATGATATCCAATAAAGAATTTTATGAGTGCCTTTTGTAATGCTTAATTTATAAAAGGAATCCATGTGGCTACTTATAGTGATATTGCTTTGTCATCGTTTAAAAAGCATGATAATGCCAGCTTGCAAACAGCTTAAGGGTCCAATTTTATCGGAGTGTATTGTGTGGTTTATAAATGAGGCACAATCTATTTACACATAATTTCATGTTCTAGTCATGTATTGGACAAATGCTTGCACTTTTTTAAACAAACCCTAATTTCCTCAAAAGTTTTGTTTTCAGCTAGTATTTGTTTATTTTTTTATATAATTTTAACGTGTATCAGCTTATCTAAATGAAGTTGCCAGCTTGCTAAGTTTTTTAAAGTCTCTTAGTGTTGATACCATGAATAGGGTTTAAAACACGCCTCTCCTACATAATTACTAATCACTTACCTGCTTGCCTAGCAAAAAAAAAAAAAAAAAGCTTACCGAAATACGTCACTTCTATAGGGTGAAGTCTACATCACTTCTATAGGGTCTACTTCACCTAAACTAAAGAATTTCGAGAACTACAACTTTTGACATATGAAAAAAATCATCGACATTTCCATGTATTGGATTTGTAGGGATCAATGTACAATATCAATGCCAGTGTTAGACAACGATATGTCTATCTGTATGAAATAGGTGCAATTCAAGTTGCTGGAAAACAAATAAGTTTAGCTATTGTGGATTCATGAATTGTTATTGATGCATCCCATTGTTTTCTCTTTTTTGATTTTAATTCCTTTCTCTCTATCCAAAATATGGATACGTGCTACTCACATTTATCTATTTGATGATAGTATGCAGCATGAATATATATTTCACCATATTCTACAGCACTATTATGCGGTGTTGTAACTCTTTTTCTTGTATCTTTATGTGTTCTTTCTGCAGACAAGTTTAATATGACGACTTTGTGATAACCGTCCCTTCCATATTAGTAAATTGTTGTTGACTCACTTCCAAAACAGGGTTTTGGTGTGGTTCGGAGATATTATATAGTGAGTTTTGGTGTAATTCCATTAAAGTAACAATAGGAATTTTGTTATGAATTAGAATAAGGGGAGAAAAAAAAACTCGGATTTTTTCAATAATCATCATGATCAAAGCCTTATCCCAAGGATTTGGGGTTGGCAAAACAAATCCTATTCCTCCGTTCCACTCTGTCTAGAGTCGCATCTTCTTTTATTGAATATTTCTTCTAATTGGAGCCGTAATCGGGCTTCATTGGACCTGGCCAAACCATTTTGTTATGAATCAGAATAAGAGAGAAAAAACTCCGATTTTTCCAATAATCATCATCATCATCAAAGCCTTATCTGAAGGATTTGGGGTCGGCTAAACAAATCCTATTCCTCTGTTCCACTTCGTCTAGAATGGCATCTCCTTTTTTTGAAATATTTCTTCTAATTGGAACTGTAGTCAACCGTCATTGAAACTTGCCAAACCATCTTAGTTAACTTTCTTTTAGTTTATCGCTTACTGGAACTACTACTGCATTTTCTTAAATGCTTTCAGTTCTAATTTTATCATTTCTAGTTTTTTAATTCATCTACATGTAATAACTTGGGAAAATTCAAACAAGTGCAAATTTTACCAATTTAAAGCCTTAAAAAAATTCATCAATACCTTCAAAAGGAAAATCTTGAGGGGACTTTGTTTTTCACTACGTTAATGTGATAGTCATAAACATGTTTCCTAGGGGGTTGCTCGTCTGGTGAAGCTAAATGAGCAAAATCCAATGTTACAATTCATCCACAGTAAGAAGAGCTTGTTTCCCTAACAATTTTTTTTATCTTTTTACTTTGTTAATATTCATCCTCAAAGATGTTTGTGTATATTTTCTATTTATTGGAAAATTTTAGTCCACTTTATATATATAGGGGTTTGCTCATCTGAAGAAGCTAAATGAGCAAAATCCAATGTTACAATTCATCATCAATAAAGGAGAGCTGGCTTGCCTAACAAAATTTTTTTTTCCACTTTGTTACAATTCATCCTCAAAGATGCTTATTTATATTTGATACAATTCATACCACTTAGTACATGCGTCTACATAGATATATTGAACAATGAATATTTTATGTTGTAAATTCTTTGAACGAAGGTGATCTTCTTTGTGTAGGGTATGAATAACTTCTCAAGGCCTGCTAGAGAACTTTTCACTGAAATTCAGAAGATAGATAGCAATTACTACCCTGAGGTATGTGGATTATGAATATTCTTTTCACAGAGATATCTATATTAAATAAATACATCATTGGCCACAAATCCAGCTTTGGAAAGTGAGTAGTGAGCACTATTTATAGGAAATTCAGCACACATTTTTCTTCAAAAATAAGACCAGCCATGCTTTATGGAGATGAATTTTTGGCTGTAATAAACATGTCAATATAATAATCGTAGCAGAGATAAGCATGTTGACAAGGATGAGCAGTAAAACTAGGAAAGAAAAAATAAAGAGTATATTGGAAGATACGTTTAATGATAAAGTTAAATGGCAAAAATAGGATTCTTGTTTCCATCCCCAGTGATTAAGATACAATGTAGATGGTAATGATGATGATTTGTGTTTGAAGCATTTGATATTTGTATAAAAAATAAAAATAGTGACAATGACAAGTCATAGTACAAATTATAACTACAATGGGGCTGTTCTCACTTAAGGTTCATTCTTGTAAATGGTTTGTTCAATTTTTTTTTCCACTTGACATTCGTATCCATATTTAGTATTATATACTATTGAATGTTACATAACTTGGCCCCCTAGAACATCAAATATGATTAGTTAAACAATCTAGTAGACCTTGAAGATGGTCCTTACTAAAAGAGTAGTCATATATACAGCCAGTATGCATGGAGATGGGACCCACCTAGGCAGAAATATGGATTGAGTCTATTGATCTTAGATATCTGCTTTATTGATATTATTTGGATAATCCGAAAGAATCCAACTGGCCCAAATAAAAATCATTTATTCACTTGGGTTTATCTTTGGTGTTGGAGATGTAGGCAGACTACATCAAATAGTGGGTAGCTTCCTCATGCATATGTACTTGGCGTAATGTCCACACTTTCATAAATTGTCTTAGTGGTTTGAGAAAGAGGTAAATTGGATTTAAGTCTATTGGATTATGTTATGATCAGTTTATGTCTTTATGTTCAGTTTTTTTGGTTTTTTCTCTTTGTAAGGGTACATATGTCTTTTCACTCTTATTATTATAATAAATACTCTTCCCAGCCCTAATTGTGGCTGGATGATTCTCTTTCTATTACTCTTCTTGGTATCAGAGCTCTAGAACCCCATCGACAACTCCTTTTGGGTCCTTTCTCTTCGGTTCTTGGTCCCTTGAACCACCATCATCTTATTTTCTTATCCCCCTCGCTGTGGCTTTTTCAGGGGGATTATAGAATATTCGATCATGGAGAGGCTCGCGTGGTTTTCTTCCTCCGTCGCCCAAGTGTTCCATTTTGCTTTTAGTGGGATTTTAATAATATAGGCGGGATCTTGGAACCAAACACATCTAGCAGCAGGTTCTTTTAAGAGTTTCCCCCTTTAGGGGTTTCTTATTTTTTTATTTCTGTTTGGCCTAGAGTTTTCTACTTGCATGCTGCAATAGAACTAGTTGGCTGTCTTTGCAATAAGCCTACACTGTAGGCTGGTTTCCATGCTGCCAATAGGTCACTGCGACAGTGCTGTGGGCTGCGATAGGACTCTTGGTTGTGTGTTCAGGACTGTGCGAAAGTTCTAAGGGCTGGACAACAGTTTTGAGGGCGTTGCAATAGGATTGTGTGACTGTGGTTGAGCTGTTAGCCTCTTGCGACAGTACTGTATGATAACTCTATGCTTCTGATAGTCTTTTGTGCTGCTGTATGATAGTTTTGTGTTGTGAGACAGGGGTGTGTAGCCTTGTGATAGTGCTAAGCAAGTTTGTTAGGTGTTATTTTTTTGCGAGTAGCTGCTATGGACTAATGCTGTCCCCTTCCTCCTTTCATTGAACTTCGGTTTGCATGCGACCTCCCTTTAAACCAAATCTTCCGGTATTTTTTTGTTCCTCCAATTTGTGGAGAACCACTGTTTTTTGTGAGGCTGCTGTGAGTTCAGTTCTTTGTCTTGGTTTTCTTTTTTGCTTTTTTTTTTTTATTCATTTGTCTTTGGAAGTTATAACATTGAATCAAGAGAACAAGGGATCAAATATATCTTTTGGGCCCAACTCCTCAGCCCAACGTATTACTAACTGCCCTTTTGGATGGTCGAAACTTTCAGTCTCGGTCTCGATCTGTGAGACTCTATTTGGGAAGTTGAGGCAAATTTGGATGGCTTTTGGGTAATGTTACCAAGCCACCTACTATTGATCCCAAATCTGAATAATGAAAAATTGATAATTGTACTATTCTTGGATGGTTGTTTAATTTTATGGAGCAGCGGATCTACACTATGTTTATGTACCATGAGACTGTCTCATCTTTGTGGTTAACTCTTACTCAGACATATGCGCATGCTCAGAATGATTCGTGGATTTATGAGCTTTATCAAGATATTGTCTAGGCTACTTAAGGGACTCAGAGTATAGCAGATTATTTTGGATTCCTTCAGTCTCGATGGGAGGAGTTCTCTCATTATGAGCTTATGGCTGAGTTGTCTGCAGAGGTAGCTAGATATGTGGTTACGAGAATTGCTCGTCATCAGACATACTAGTTTCTCATGGTTTACGCCTTGAGTTTGAGGCACTTCGAACATAGATTCTTAACACCTCATTTTTGCCTCCCTTATTGGAGATTTTTACGACTATTGATAGTGATAAGCATCATCATCGTGTGGTTCCATCTCAGACTCAGATTCCGGGTGCTTTTTCTGCGCCAACGACAAATCAGATGGCTCTTGCAACCAACTTGAGTTCCTCTGACTCTCGTTCTGGGAGCTGAGAGTCGTGGCCTTGGGGGCCGTGGTCGTAGTTGAGGGACTAGTTTCATTTGTAATCATTGTGGGAAGGCTGGCCAAGAGAAGGCTCGTTGCTTTCAGTTCTACCCTTGTTACAATCTACTTCTACTATTTCTTTGATGCAATCTGCTTCCCGTGCTGCCATTGTGGATTCATCACTAGTTTCGACCATTGACTCTCCTATCTCTCTTGGCACTATTGATTTGTAGCAACTTCAGGCCTAGATTGCCACTACTGTTCAAGATCAGATCCATGCCCATACTCAATCATTTTCGACTGTGGCCTTAGTTACCACACCTCCAAGTACATGTTTTGCATTCCATGTCTCTTAGTCGGGTTCAACTCCCTTAAGATGGGTTATTAATTATGGTGTCTTTGATTACATAATTGGTGTGTCTAGTCATTTTACCTCTTCCATTTTTCCCGCTACTCCTAGAGAGGTTCGCTTTGCTGATGTGTCTCTTATACCCATACACAGCAAGGGTACCATCCCTTTATCCTCTGGTATTTATCTTGATTCTATACTTCATGTTCCCCATCTTTTTCTTAATCTCTTGTTTATGAGTAGTATTACAAAACTTTAAATTATTCCGTGACTTTGTTCCTATTCAATGTATTTTTCAGGATCTGACTTCGAGGAGGATTTTTGACAAGGGATATGAGCAGGATGGGCTGTACCTGTTTGGATCTCCGCATATTGCTACTCCGACTTCTATGCTTCCCTCCTCTGGGAGTTATACATTTTCTTCTCAGTCTTTAGATATATGGCATGCTTGCTTAGGACATGCTAATTTTTAGCATTTATGTTCTCTATTTCCTGCTTTAAAAAATTCTTGTAATGGACCCAAATTTCAGTGCTATGTGTGTAAGCTTTCTAAATACACACGTACTTCTTATATTCCTCGTATGCATCGATTTAATACAATGTTTGATTTGATTCATTTTGATGTGTGGGGGCCTTCCCCTGTTATTGCTCTTACTAGACATAGGTATTATGTTACATTTATAGATGACTATTCTCGTTGTACTTAGGTCTATTTGATGCGTTCTCAGTTTGAGGTGTTACCTATTTATGTTAACTTTGTTAAAATGATTTAAACCCAGTACAACATTACTGTCAAGTCTCTTAGGTCCGACAATGGAGGGGAATATATCTCTAATGGGATTCGTTCTCATTTTCATGAGCATGGTATGCTTCACTAGTTGATTTGTCCCTACATTCCTGAGCAGAATGGGGTGATGGAATGTAAGAATCGCCATCTTATGAGCATTGTCCATTGTCTTTTTAAAGGAATGCATGTTCCTAAGTTATATTGGAATATGCCTGTCCTCACCGCTGCTTTTCGTCTTAACTGCATTCCAAGTTGTACCTTAGGGGGTTAGGTGCCTCTACATGTTCTTCGTCCTGATAGAATCCTCTTTCCTATTACACCCAGAGTCATTGGGTGCACTTGTTTTGTTCAGGATAAGATTCCTCATCGCACAAAATTAGATGACAAAGTCATTTGGTGTATTTTTTTTGAGTTACTCTTCTATGTCGAAGGGGTATCGGTGTTATGATCCCATTTCTCATCGTGTCATACATTCCCTCGATGTAACCTTTTTAAAAAATGTCTCCTAATTTCCAGCCACATCTTCTTTACAAGATTCCTTTTATTTGCAGGATTCTTTTCCTATAGTACTGTCTTTTCCAGTCTTCTCTCCATCTTCAGCAACGCTTTAGGTTTACCCTCGTCGCTCTCGCCCCTCTCCAACCTTGCCAACCTCCTCCTTGCCCTTCTGTATCTGACTCGTACTTACCTATTGCACTTCGCAAAGGTAAATGGGTGTGTATTACTGATCATTTTATTGTCCAGTTTATTTCCTATTAGAGACTCTCCTCTTCTTATTAGGCCTACTTTGCTGCCACTGATTCTATTTGAGTTCTTCGGTCTATTTCAGAGGCTTTATGAGATCCTTAGTGGACTATTGAGATGGATGCTTTGTAGAAGAACCATACCTGGGAGTTTGTTCCCCTTCCCTTTGGGGGGCGTACTATTGGTTGTAAATGGGTTTTCAATGTTAAGTATCTTGTGGATGGCACCGTTGACTAATATAAGGCCCGCCTTATTGCTAAGGGATTTACACAGATTCTAGGAAAGGATTTTGGTGTTACTTTTGCTCCTGTAGTTAAACTTTCTACTGTTCGTCTTCTTATCTCCTTAGCTGCGTGCCACTCATGGTCTCTTCACCAACTTGATGTGAAGAATGCCTTTCTGAATGGTGATCTGACTGAGATTATCTATATGGACCCCCCTCCTGGGTTCCGTCTTCAGGGGAAGTATTCTGAGAAGGTATGTCGCTTTCTCAAATTTTTGTATGGCATGAAGCAATCCTCGCGAGCTTGGTTTCAACGCTTTTTTGAGGTCATTTATTCTATGGAGTTCTCTAGATGCTACTCGGATCATACATGCTTTATCTGTCAAGGATTGGATAGTCGTTGTGTTATTGCTTTGGTTTATGTGGATGATATTATCTTGACTGGAGATGATGCCCGCGGGATTGAGAGAGTAAAGATGCTATTGGGTAGTTCTTTTGAGGTTAAGGACCTGGGTCCTCTCAAGTACTTCTTGGGGATAGAAGTGGCCTGCTCTCGTCATGGTATTTTATTATCTGAGCTTAGATACACATTAGATTTTCTTTAGGACATGGTATGCTTGTTTGTTGTCCTGTTTCTTCTCCTATGGATCAGAATCATTGTCTTCATGCTGAATCTGACGATCTATTTTCTGATCCTTCCTCTTATCAGAGACTCGTAGGCCATCTAATTTATTTGACTAACACTAGACCAGATTTGACTTTTGCGGTTAGTGTGGTTAGTTAGTTTATGTATGCCCCGCGCACTTCTCATCTTGATGTTATTTACGTATTCTTCGCTACTTGAAGTCGCGTTTAGGTCTTTGACTTTTTTATTCATCCATTGCTCAACCTTATTTGTCCTGCTTAACTGACGTTGATTATGTTGGTTCTATTACGGATAAGAGATCTACTTTTGGTTTCTGTACTTTTTATAGTGGTAATCTGATCTCTTGGAAAAATAAGAAACAAAGTATGGTTTCACGTTGTTTTGCTAAAGTTGAGCATCGGGCTATGGCTCTTGGCACATGTGAGCTTATTTGGCTTCGATCTTTGCTGACAGAGCTGGGATTTCCTATTTCTTGTTCCTCCACACTGTCTTATGATAATAAATATGCTATTATGCTTGCTTTTGACTATGTTCTTCATGAGAGAACCAAGCATATAGAGGTTGATGTTTACTTTCTCAAGGAAAAAGTTCGATCTGATGTGCTTCAGATTGTGTTCATATTTTCTTTAGATCAACTTGTTGACATACTTACGAAGTCTATTGGCCCTTCTATTGCTAACTATCATCTTGTCAAGTTGGGCTTAGTTGATATATTTGTTCCAACTAGAGGGAGAGTATTAGAATATGTTATGATCAATTTTTGTCTTTATGTTTAGATTTTTTGATTTTTTCTCTTTGTAAGGGTACTTATGTCTTTTCACTCTTATTATTATAATAAATACTCTTCCCAGCTCTCATTGTGGCTGGATGATTCTCTTTCTATTACTCTTCTAATTTGACCATTGTAGAGCATAACTGAATATCTTTCTAACACATAAGGTTTCCTTTAAATACAATTAACAGTGTCTGATTTATACATCATTTACCAATGTTCATTGTTCATTGATATCCTTACAGACTCTACATCGACTTTTTATTGTGAATGCTGGATCTGGGTTTAGGGTCTTGTGGAAAGTGCTTAAGGCTTTTTTGGATGCACGGACATTAGCAAAGATTCAAGTTAGGGACTTCTTACCATGATAATCTTTGTGTAGGTTCAGTACGATATCTATGTGCTTTACCTTTGAAACAGATCTGATTCTAACTTTAGAGTATATTTTTCAGGTGTTGGGAAGCAACTATCTAAATAGCCTGGTTGAAATTATTGACCCAAGGTACCATATCTGGTGTGTCTATAAATATTCATATATCCTTTGCTGCCCAGATACATCAAAATGGGTGGTGTATGCATGTAAGATATTTCAATTTAAGTCCAATTGTCATACTAAACTGAATGGTCACACATACTTGCTGTATCTGGGGAACATATCATACATGTATTTCTCCTTGTCCATTTAAAAGTCTAATATGTTCTGATGTCTTTTATTGGTTGTTCCAACAGTAATTTGCCAAGTTTTCTCGGTGGAAATTGCACATGTTCTGAAATTGGAGGTTGCTTACTAAATGACAAAGGACCGTGGAATGATCCAGAAATTAAAGAGCTACTGCAGGTGAACATCTGTGCATTGTAGGATTACTATTATTTTTTCTTTGACTATTCTGCAATTTTGTATAACATTTCCACCTACTTTTATTTTCTTCATTTATCTGAGATGGATTTGGTTTTCTTTTCACAGGCAATAAGTGAAACGGAGCCGAAGGTCAGTCCTGAAGCAAATGGTAGTATGGCTTCAGAAGACGCTTCAGTGCCTAATGTGGTAGGCATGCATGATACTTGTGCTATATATTGTTTAACATATTTCGTAATGCTTTTGAGCATAGAACATGCAGTTTATTATTCAAGCCACCAATAGTAGCTTAGTTATATTATATTTATGGGTCAGGATTGGGGACAACCATTTGATACAATATTTTTTACAACACTACCTGGATTCCATCAAAATTTTTAATGTTTTTTCCACTGGATGCTGTTAGATCTTGTAAAATGGACAACATCTGAGTATAGTAACAAATAGTTGTCCCCTAATCCTGACCCTATATATATTTAGATATATGGGTCGGGTACAAGTACTAAATTCCTAGCCAAAGTTCTGGCTTATATGAGCTAAAAGTTCCAGAATGGGCTGATTTTTTGTGAGAACGATCTATATGGTGAGGAGATCATCCTCACAAAAAATCAGCTCATTCCAAAAATTCTAACCCCATCAAAAGTGATTTATAAACTAACGGTAAAAATTGACGGTCCATGATTCTTCAACTTATAAACTGAGGTTAGAAGTTTCAGAATTGACTGATTTTTTGTGAGGATGATCTCCTCATCATAGAGATCATCCTCATAAAAAATCAGCCAATTCCTAAACTTTTAGCCCATATAGGACAAAACACTTTGGCGAGGACTTTGGCAACCGAACACTGCCCTATATATACTAGAGTTGACTTGTGCCTACGGCACGGGCATTCTCTTTGGGGTTCAAGGGGGTAAAAGCAGAAAAAAAAAATAAAGTTGGAAGGGTATTATTAAAATTTTTGATTAAGGGAGTAAATGATGAAAAACAATAAAGTGGGTTAAAAGAGTAAAAGAGGAAATGTAATAAAGTTAGAGGGTTGAAGAGTAAAGGCAATAAAGTGAGCCCCACAAAAATTGTTAGGTGGGATGTTTATCTCCATAAAACTATAGTTTGATGAGAAGTTTATCCTCCTACAAAACTGTAGTAATTGTGGGCCTTACATTTGTGTTTTATTATATATATTTGTTTGATCAATAGATAGCTTAGTTATAGTATAAACTAAAGTTCACTACTGAAATAAATGTTAGTATGTCTTCGGAAATAGATAGGCATGCATGATACTTCCTACTATATATTGATTAAGAAACATGCATAATCTGCTAGTTTCCATTTCAAAAAGAGATGGGAGCTTGTTAATTATTATTATTATTTTAAAATAAAATTCATTAATCAAAAGAATTGGCGGTTGAGCTGACCAACCAGATACAAAGAGATCAGATGCAACAGCCCATATAAGCCATTCAAAACTCACTCCTCACCTAATATTACAGACCCATTCCCATTTATGATGTAGAACACGTGGCAGAAGTTCTCATGGAGCACTTGGATCACCAAAAATAGAAAGCCAACTAGTAGAAATCATGGACCCTGGAGATAGAATCATGCGATGAGACTCATTCTTGAATGGAATCATTGAGATCTTCAAGATCTATCACTTTTCCATGGACATTTCACTTTTAGCCCGATTCCTTCGTTTACCCCCCTTTTTAGGCAATTTTGTTATTTTGGAAAAGTTTTGTTTGGTTAATAACTTTAATTATAGAAGTCAGAATCACACACCGTTGATTTTGCCTTACTTCTAGGGTTAAGTTGTATCTATTTTCGTGCTTAGTAAATTTTTTTCTATTTTTAGTAATTTATGCTTGTTTAGGCTATTTTCGTGTTTTACTAGGATTAAAATTCTTTTTTCTATAAAATGGTTGTAACTGCAATGCAAAAATCATCTTCAATTTAATAAAATATCTCTTTGAGGGTTCTTTTCTTGTGGATCCCAGATTTTCTTATTCTTTTATTGTTCCATGCTGTGTCAATTTACCTGAGAAATCCTCCAAAACTCCTCTCTAAATTTCTAAAGAGCTTGCACTGAAAAGATAGAAACCCCACTATTGAAATGATTTTGTCCCAAATTAAATGCTCACAATTCTGAAAGATGTGTTCATTTCTCCCCTTCCATATCCTCTAATAAATGGTGAATGGCGCTATGCTCCATAGAATCGATTTTGAGGCTACTATGGATGCTCAAAAGATTGTTATACTTGTATACCAGGTCTACAATAAGCTAGGTGCTCCCCATGATGGAGAAGAGAGAAAATAAATGAGTATGTCACGAGAAAACTTACAATGAATGAAAAGGTTGTTGTAGTCTTTATGACTTTGTCCATCGTCAGTATCTTATTTCGAGCTGCCTACCAAATATAGAAAGAGATTTTTTATGGGACCTTTAGCACCCAAACCACTAAAGTTGGAGACAGTGATGATCACACCTACTTTAAGGGCTGATAGAATGATCTAACTGAATTATCTTCTAACCTTTCATCTTCAACAATTTTCCCTTGAGTGAATGAAAATTTGAGAAAGATGATTAGACAGAGTTGATACGGAGTCGATCTCCCAATAGTTGAAAGCTCTTCGGAGCCCAAAGTCCCACGACACCATTGATGAAGCTTTCTTCTAAGATACTGCGTACATGTTAGGGAATTGATAATTAAGAAGCAAAGCACCAAACACCAGGTCTTCTGAAACATGCATTATGATTCCCCTACCAATCCTGAAACTAATTCTATTTCGGAAATGGGTGGAACTCTAACAACTCCTTTGCACACCCCACCCTCGAAAGATGCTCAAATCAACACAATTCCACCCAAACTTTGATTCTCCAAACTTTGTTTTAATGACTCCGCGACAACCTATTGTGGTCTGACCTGAATATTTACACCATTCCTCAAAAAATGACTTATTCATTCATCTCAAATTCTCCCTCGCTTTTTAGGACAACATATACTTTTCCACTTCATGAGATGAAATTTCATCTTCCATCCTTATTATGCCTAAGGAAATCTCTAATGAGCTTGTCATGTTTGCTTCCACACTCCTAGGGGTTGAAAATAGGGAAGGCCAAAGTGCTTTTAATCAACATCATTTTTTCTCATAGAGAGATATCTTTAGGAATGGCAATCTTAACATGACCCACGAACATGACTCGGAAACAACACAAAATTATTGGGTTTGGGTTAAGCCTAATTGGGTTTGGGTCATAATAGTGTCAACCGTCTAACACGATTCTTAAATGGGTCAGTTCTAGATTAGGGGCGTCAACCTGCTTAACCCATTCTGTACTAGGCTATGAACACATTCTTTTTCTTTATTTCTCATCCCTTTAATTGGTTATGATACATTTTTGGTGATAAAATTTAGTTTTAGTTTTGTGATACTTAAGTTATGTTGGTAGATATTGGTTTATGATTGTGTAACTTAATTTTTAGTTATGGTATTTTATTTTGGTGGTGGAAATGAAACTTATTTTTTCTAATAAAGATTAGAATTTTATTAAATAGGTTACATATGGGTCGGGTCAGGTGTATATATTTATAAATGGGTCGGGTTTAAGTTTTTGACATGATTATTAAATGGGTTGGGTTTGATAAATTTTCATAATACCCTTACCTCAACATGACCCAACCCAACCCATTGCCAACCCTAGATCGTCTTCCAAGAATTCAATTTCCTACTTGCCATCTTAATAATGGGATCCCATCTAGCTTGACTATTACATGCTGCTCCCAATTGTAAACCAAATAAGAAGGAAAGGATCCCATTCATGGCTTCAAATCAGAGTTTGACATCTCGTCTCATTCATGGATGAGACCAAGTTGTCTCAGACGAGTCATCTCATCTCGGATGAGGTAAACAATTTAACTCGGTTTCTATTTATTTATTAATTTATCTTTTATATGCATATAATTGTAATTGTTTTTATAAAATAAGGTGCATTAGAATATTCTTAGCCACAATATTATATTTTTATTTAGATAATAAATATTTTTATAAAAATTTAATATTTTTAGAAAAAATACAAAATCCTGATTTACTTGGTCGAGTTTTACTACTCAGTTGAGATTTTAAAAATATTGTCTAAGTCATGTTGGTTGTCAAACAAGACAACATGCGAGATGAGTGATAGTGAATAACCGTCTCATTGTGAAATCATACCAAGATAACTCTGGCTAGTCATCTCAGTTTTGAACGAGATTTGAAACCATGACCACAACTGACAACCTGACGCGCTAGTCAAAGCTGCTAAGTTCAGAAATTTCCCTACAACACACACATTACTCTTTTGGAGATTGTTCATTAACCTAGATACCGAGTTGAAACAACAAAGAAGCCTGCACAAAAAACACAATTGATTTTCCAAGGCATTAAAATTCAACATATCGTCTGCAAACTATAAATGCAACACTACTTGACCACTACTCCCCACGGAAAATCCAACTGAGTTCCCTTTAAAAATAACCCTCGATTTTCTTCCTAGAGCTTCCATTACAATAACAATAGGACTGGAGACAATCTTGTCTCAAACTTCTAGAGCTCTTAGAAAAATCTATCTTAGAAACATTGGGCATAATGGAGAAAAATGGGGAACAGATACACCTCATAATCTAGCTGATCCAAAATTTTCCCAAATTCTACAACCCAACAAATACCTAAAAAAAATTTCTAACTAACACGATTGTAAACTTTCTCCATATCGATTTTACAAACCACCCTTGGGCTCTCATCTCTCTTCCTTAAATAAATACTCATTTGCAATCAAAAGGCCATCCAAGATCTGCCTTCCCATAACGATTGCTCCTTGAACTAAAACCATGATTCCTAGCAACACCAATTGGATTACGGAAGCAAGCATCTTCAAGATGATCTTCTAGGTGGCACCAACCAAGCTAATGGGCCTCAAATTAGAAATATCTTTCACCCCGCAACTTATTTAAGATCAAGGACATGAAGGTACAATTTGAGCCAAAGTCACCTCCATCAGATTGTCCTTCACGATTTTCCAATAGTTTTTGAAGAATGCCATTGAAATACTATCAATGCTTAGAGCTTTGTCATTGTTCATAATATATGGTCTTAAATACTTTATCCTTGCCAAAAGACCTCTTGAGCCAATCCCGTTTAACTTGAGAGATACCAGCAAAATCTAATTGATCAAGAAATGGCCTACTAGATGCTCCTCAAAATACAACTTTCCATTGAACTCCATCATGCCTGATCTAACACACAAACATGAGGAAGAACCAATGATCCATCCCAAAATTTTTCCCTAACAAAGTGCATGTCCACTTCAATATGTTTGGTTCACTCGATTGCAAAATAAGGAAATTGGATTTATTTTTAGATAAATTACGAAAACCCTCAAAGATTTTACATAAAACAATAAAGCATATCCTAATTAGGGATAAACTTTATCTCTAACAATCGAATCTTTATCTTAAACCAATCTAATCATATTCCTCATCTCTGTGATATATGAATCGCACAATACACCTTATTAAAATACTTCATATCTAGTACACTAACACCCTCCCTCAAACTTATGGTGATCAATGTGAGTTTGTTGAAATTAATAGTCTCCAAGAGTAGGATCGTTTAAGAAGTCACCAATCCCCTATGATCAAACGACTTAAGAATAATACCATAAAACAACTCAAACTAGATGGAAAAACTAGAATGAAAATAATCAAATGACCTCTGTTGGGCCTTGAAATGGGCACAAAATAGGACGTTAGCATTGGGCATTGCCTCTTTTGGGTCTTTGATGGTTGCAACGAGGCTCTATTGTGGGCTCAATTACTAACCTCATTTAGTTTGTTTGTTTTACTTTCAAATTGTAATGTGTTTGGCCATAAAGATTGAGATAAATTGGGTTGAAGTAATTCGGGGACAAGGAATTTGACTGAGTGGGAATGTAGTGGATCACACTAAAAGGCTTGGGGTATTGGACTTTGTGAATTAAACCCACAAAAGTGGACTTGGTGAATTGGGACATGTGAGAGGAGTAGTAGGGCCCACAACTAATACTTCTAAACTTAGTAACCTAAACCATGTGATAGGGTTGGCGGACCTGTTTCAAATCGTAGTTTTGTGGATTGAGAGTAGATTTGCCTAAATCTGCACTCCCAAATCTTACCATTCATGTTTTCAACGTAAGTAGCTTTGAATGTTGCTCTTTGACGCTATTTAGTCTTTACACATCAACAAACATTATGTACGTTTTCTCTTTAAAACTCTCTTTACACCTTGCAAACATACTATATTTAATTGTGATACGACATTAGCGAGGAAAGGTGAAGGTCTTTGATGGGTTAATTTTGCTAAGATAAAACTTAATGTTATTATAGGTAATATTTGCATTTGGTGACTTGTTAGCTTTACATTTGATACTTTTTCTTGATTTATTCCCAACCATGAATTGATCATATTTTAGCACTCAAATCAATAGTCTATGTTGCACCAATCAAACCATTTTTTTTAGCTAATATAAACCTAACAAGTGATGGAATGAAAATCAGATCTCAAGACTAATGAACTATGCCTCAACACATTTTAAGTGGGGATGGCAAACTTTTCATGCAATGAATATAATAAAAGATTTTTTATTAGAGGGAAGAAATCATTATTGGCATCTCTCTGGGCAAGTCCCTTAATCATATGTTTACATAGGCACTCTAGAGACGCTCCTAACTTAAGGGTATTTTTGAATTGGATGCTCCTGCATACCCACACCTGCACCCGCTTCACGCTCTGGTCACTAAGCTTCTAAACAAAAACTTCTTATCTTCTCTTTGTTACCAACCTTAATAGCCTTGGGAAATGGTGTTATTTGGAAGAAAAACTTCTTTTCATCTTCATCAATGCACTTGTTTTATGAAGATCAACAAGTATGGATCATAGATTGATGAGCACCATAGTTTACACACACACTTGAGTCATATGAGATATATCACTGGAAGTTTAGTGAGTATTGCAACCGCTAAATCGTGAGGGATGATTGGTAAAACATCACAACTTTCTTCCTCTTCATCATCATCATCATCTTCTTATCCTCATGCGATTTCAAATCTCATAAGGCTTAGGTGTTTGTGATGAGGGAAGAATTAACCTACTACATATGATTTATTTGAAGAAATGTCTGAATGAACAATGGAGGAAAAAAAAGGTTTTGGCATAATACAAATGGAAGAAGAAAGAAAAGAAATGGTTGGACGAGCAATGATGTTGTTGCCCGTTAAAGAAAGATATCCAAGATCTAGAGCTCGATTAACATATCTATGACTTTGATACTATGTGAAAGAATGAAATTGGATTTAATCTAAGATGAATAATTACAAGAACCTGAATAGGGTTTGTATAAAAACCAATAAAGTAAATCCTAGTTAGAGATGAACTCTGTATCTTACAATCTAATCCTTATCTTAAACCAATCTAATCCTATTTTTATCTTTGTTAAACATGATTCGGTGTATTTCAATACACTTTATTATCATACTTCATGTTTAATATTATAACATTTAAGATTGAATCTGAGGTAGTTTTCTCAACAATTTCATTGTTACAATGGAGGGGTATGATCGAAGATCACAAGAGAAAAAATCCATAAATGTTGTGTGAAATGGCACGATTCCAAGCTTCATCGCTAGATTGTGGAGTGAATAGTAGAACCTACCCAATCTGTATTGACATTTCCTGATATATGTAAGGTGACCATGAGGTGATACAAAGTCCATCATTGGGATTAGACTTAATATATCGAAGAATACAACAAACAACTGCAAGATGGTTCGCATGAGGAGTGTGAATAGATTGGCTAACCAAGCTGACGACAAAGATAATATTGGATCGTGTGAAAGATAAATTAGACGATCCATGAGACACTAGTATTCCTAAGGATTTGATAGGTCACCTTTATTTTCACATAAGGATTCTTAGGATCCATTGGAAATGAAGAGTATGCACCTAAGTAGGTGCCAACTAGCTTAGTTGGTAAAGTCTTTGGGTGATGATATCGGAGACCTGGGTTCAAATCCTGTCAACACCGAGTTACTGAACTCATTCAAAATAAGCTTTATCGACAAAAAAGAGAGTATTTGCACCCAATCATGTCAGTATCATGAAGGTCAAGAGCATACTTTGTTTTAGAGGGAAATATTCTTTTCTTGGATCGAACAATCTCAAGGCGAATGAAAAGTTTGAAACTACCCAAATTCTTGACCTAAAAAAAATGGCTAAGTTCATACTTCACATGGGGAATAAAAGAAATCATCCCCAGTGAGAAAAATAAACAAGGAGGATTGTGCATCCTATGGCACCTAGATGAGTAAAACTTGTGTGATCAGAGTAACATCTCTGGAAACCCAAACTCGTAATCACTCCATTGAAACGATGAAACCAAGGTCAAGAAGACTACTTCAAACCATAAATGTATTTCCAAAGGAGAATTTTTTTTTTCCAGTCTCCCCCTAGAGTAAGTAGGCATGAAGAGTATTCTCATAACTTCTTCTAGTTGATAAAATGGTGAATTCTTAATGGTAGCAAAAGAGACGAGAACACGATTACATGTCAAATTAACCATAGGAGTAGTCATAATCAAGACCATAATTTTGAGTGAAGCCATGTGCGGTGATTAATGGCATTAATGTCATAGGCCTCCCAAATGTGCTCTATGTAAAACTAGTAAGGGGAGAAAGCGAGATCATTACTAGAGCTTATAGTGTAAGGTGGTTGTGTTGATTTCAATAGTGATTTCTCATTATACAGGGTATTTCAACGATGGTTTCTCGTCATCACCTATAGGTGTTGCTCCTACTTTTTCTTAAATGTGTCATTTCTAAATTCGTCTTTCTTAAGGTTTCCACTCATCCAAAAATGTACAAAATAAAATATGTGAAATAGTACACGATTTTAGAATTCTATGTAATATGCTTAATTACTATGTCCCCTTAAAATAAAAAGGTTACTGCAAACACCTACAATTGAAGACAATACTATCTACATGGAAATCTTGATGCACTATATAGGCATTTTATGAACTCAATCTTACAAACAAAAAAATATATTTTTTCCTTTCTAGAAAAAAAAAGACACAATGGTCCATCACAGTAGAAGTCTAGGAAGGACGAAGGAAAAAAACAACAACTAGGGTGGTGCTCATTCTTAGTTGCATTAGTTATCGTCAAATTAAACAAGCATCTATAATGATCAATAGGCTTAATTCTCAATTTTCGAACTACATGGATAGGCATGCATTCCGTATTATTCACGTTAGATGATGTTTGGTAATTACTAAAACCATCCAAAGATTTTCTTCTCCTGTAAAGTGCAAAAATTCCCATGTAGTAATTGTTTTCATGTTTAAAAGTTTTGTAGTATCTCGGTTGAGATCGGTATGACTCATCCTTTCGAGCATTGAAAAATTGATTATTCGATTGGTTGATTCGAAATCATGAGGGTTCAAGTCTCTATTATAGGGAAATATGATGTCTTTTCTATTTTCCTAGTTTTCTATTGTTCTCTATGTAAGGGCATTCATGTCCATTCACCTTGTTTATTTTAAATACATTGGCAAGCTCTCTTTGACAGACTTGATTGTTCTTCTTCTACAATTCTTTTTTGGTATCAAAGCCCTAGAGGACCCATCGACAGCCCCTCCTTGGGTTTTTCCTTTTCAGTTTTGGGATCTTGAAGCATCCTAGTCTCCACCCTCCTCTCTTCCCGTTTCTCTTCTTCTCCCATCCATCTTTTTGACTTTGAGATCAAACATCCAGCAGTAGCCTCGTTAGAAGGTCACCCCCTTCCGGGGTTCTTTTTTTATATTATTCTTTTCATTGGAGATCCCACAATCGCATGCTGAGTTAAGGATTCCTCTCCTATAAGCCTGTGTTGCTGTTTTGCGACAAGGCAGCTTATGCGACTGCTCCTATTGGGCTGCCAGCTAGTCCATGTGATAGGGCTGGCCTGTGTGACAGGGTTCCTGTGTTGCTGAGGTGTGACATGGCAACTTCTGTGATTGCTCCGATAAGGCTACCAGCTGGTCCATGCGATAGGGCTGGGCTGTGCGACAGGGGTGTTGTCTAATCTGCTGAGGGCTTGATCCATGTGTAATCTTTACTGTTTTCATGGAGTATTTCTGCAGTTTTCTGGTTCTATGGACTGCCCTTTGTTGATTTGTTGATTTGTTGATTGCACATTGGTTTGGGATCGCGAGAGACCTCCTTTCAAACCAAAGCTCCGATTTTCTACCTCTTTCCTATCTCTACACTCTCTCTTCTTCAAATTGTAGTTTTTCTACATTTGGTTATTGCTTTATTGCCTTGTTTCTCTTTTATCCATTTTTCTTTTGGGGAGATATGATATCGAACCATGAGAACAAGGACTCAAATACTATTCTTGGGGCAAATTTCTCAGCCCAGCGTATTTCTAGTAGCTTATTGGATGGTTGCAATTTTCAGTCATGGTCTCGATTTGTGAGACTCTATTTGGGCATTAGAGGCAAATCCGGGTGGCTTTTGAGTTTTGTTAACAAGCCATCTCATACGGATTCCAAGTTTGAACAATGGAAGATTGATAATTGTACTATTCTTGAATGGTTATTTAACTCCATGGAGTAGCATATCTATACTATGTTCATGTACCATGAGACTCATCTTTATGATTAGCTCTCACTCAAACATATGCGTATACTAGGAATGATTCGAGGATTTATGAGCTTTATCGAGACATTGCCTAGGCTACTTAGGGGATTCAGTGTGTTGTTGATTATTTTTTATTTCTTCAGTCTCGATGGGAGGAGTTTTCTCATTATGAGTCTATGAGAGGCAGCTGGGTATGTGGTTAAGAGGATTGCTTGACATTAGACATATCAATTTCTCATGGGCTTACGTATCAAATTTGAGGTATTACGAACCCAGATCCTTAACACCTCGCCTTTGCCTTCCTTATTTGAGACTATTAATGGTGATGAACATAGTTACTGTGTAGTTCCATCTCAGACTCAGACTTAGGCTCTTGGTATCCTTTCTGCTTTATCGATAGATCGGATAGCTCTAGCAGGCAATTCAGATTTTATTTACTCTCGTGCCCAAGGGTTTGGGAGTCGTGGCCGTGGGGGGCGTGGTAGTGGTTTTATTTGCAGTTATTATGGGAAGACTGGCCATAAGAAGGCCCGATGCTTTCTGTTATATCCTCATTTGTTGCAATCAATTGCCACTCTTTTAGGCATTTTGCTCCCCGTGCTGCCACTGTAGATTCAGTACCAATTCCTACCACTGACCCTCCTATTTCTCCTGGCATTATTGATTTGCAGTAGCTTCAGACACAAATTGTCACTATTGTATGTGATCAGATCCATGCTCATATTCGATCATTTTCGATTGTGGCCTCAATTACCATGCCTCTAGGTATATCCTTTGCATTTCATGTCACTCAGTTGGAACCTGCGTTATTGATTTTGGTGCCTTTGATCACATGACTTGTGAGTCTAGCCATTTTACTTCACCTATTTCTCGTGCTACTCATAAGGAGGTTCGCCTTACTGATGGATCCCTTACACATATACACAGTAAGTGTACCATCCCTTTATCTTTTGGTATTTCATTTGATTCTATTCTTCATCTTCTTCACATATCGCTTAAACTTTTTTCTACGAGTAGTACAAAATCTCTAAATTTCTTTGGATCTTTTTTCCCACTCACTGTATTTTTCAAGACCCGAATTCGAAGAGGATTTTTGACAAGGGGAATGAACGGGATGGGTTGTACCTATTTAGATCTTCGCTTACTGTTGCTCCGGCTTCTATGCTACCCTCCCCTGGGAGTCATACTTTTTCTTTTGAGTCTTTAGATTTATGGTATGCTCACTTAGGACATGTTAATTTTTAGCACTTAATGTTATTTATTTTTTGCTTTAAAAAATTATTATAGTGGATATAAGTTTCAATGCTCTGTGTGATACTATGTTTGATTTAGTTCATTCTGATGTGTGTGAACCTTCCCTTGTTACTGCTTTTACTAGTCATCGGTATTATGTTACATTTATGGATGACTATTCTTGTTGTACTTGGGTCTATTTGATGTGATCTTGGTCTAAAGTGCTTATTTTTGTTAATTTTCTTAAAATGATCCAGACTCAATACAACATCATTGTAAAAGCTCTTAGGTCTGATATTGAAGGGGAATATATTTCTGATGGGATTCGTTATCACCTTCATGAGCATGGTATGCTTAATCAGTTGACTTGTCCCTACACCCCTGCGCAGAATGGGGTGGTAGAACGCAAGAACCGCCACCTTATGAACATTGGTCATTGCCTTCTTCGAGGAATATATATTCCTAATTTATATTGGAACACGGTGGTCCTCAGTGTCGTTTTTTTTCTTAATCGTGTTCCGAGTCGCACCTTAGGGGGACAAGTGTCTCTTCATGTTCTTCGCCCTGATAGCATCCTCTTTCCTATTACATCTAAAGTCTTTGGGTGTACTTGTTTTGTTTAGGACAGAACCCTTCATCGCACGAAATTAAATGACAAAGCCATTCAGTGTGTTTTCTTGGGTTACTCCTCTATGACAAAAGGATATTAGTGTTATAATCTCATTTCTCATCGTGTCATACATTCTCTTATTGCTATTTTTCTTAAAATATTCCCTATTTTCATGCCACATTTTCTTTATAGGATCCTTTCCCTTTAGTGTTGTCTTCTTTGGTCTTCTATCCATTTTCGCCAACGCTTCAAGTTTACTCTCGTTACCTTCGTCCCTCTCTAACCTTGTCGATCTCCTCTTTAGACTCAGGTATATTCTCCCTACCCTTGGTCCTATCCCTTCTGTATCTGACTCTTACTTACCTATTGCACTTCACAAAGGTAAGTGGGGGTGTATTACTGATCATCCTATTGCCTAGTTTGTTTCCTATCAGCGACTCTCTCCTTTTTATCAAGCCTATTTTGTTGCCACTGATTCTATTCAAGTTCCCCAATCTGTTTCAGAGGCTTTAACGAGATCCTCAGTGGACTATGGTTAGGACTACTAAGATGGATGCTTTGCAGAAGAATCATACCTAGGAGTTTGTTCCATTTCCCTCTAAAGAGCGGTCTATTGGTTGTAAATGGGTTTTCACTGTCAAGTATCTCACGGATGATACTGTTGATCGATACAAGGCCCACCTAGTTGCTAGGAGATTTACATAGACTCCAAGAAAGGATTTTGGTGCTACATTTTCCCTTGTAGCTAAACTTTCCAATGTTCGCCTCCTTATCTCTTTAGCTATATGTCACTCACGACTTCTTCACCAACTTGATGTGAAGAATGCCTTTCTTAATGGTGTTCTGACTGAGGTTATCTATGTGGACCCCCCTCCTAAGTTTCGTCTTTAGGGGGAGTATTCTGGGAAGGTATTTCGCCTTATCAAATTTTTGTATGGCCTAAAGCAGTTTCCACAAGTCTGGTTTCAACGTTTTTCTGAGGTCATTTTATCTATGAAGTTTTTTATATGCCACTCAAATCATACATGCTTTGTTCATCGAGGATTGGATGGTCGTTGCGCTATTATTGTAGTTTATGTAGATGATATTATCCTGACTAGAGATGATTCACAAGGTAAAGATGATATTGGGTTATGCTTTTGAGATTAAAGACTTAGGTTGCCTTAAGTACTTCTTGGGGATAGAAGTGGCCCGTTCTCACCGTGGTATTTAGCTATCTCAACGCAAATACACTTTAGATATTCTTCAGGACACTGGTATGCTTGGTTGTCCTGCTTCCTCTCCTATGGATTAGAATCATCATCTTCATGTTGAATCTGGTGATCTATTATCTGATTTTATTTTTATCAACAACTCGTAGACCGTCTGATTTATCTGAATAACACTATACTATATTTGATTTTTGTGGTTAGTGTGGTCAGTCAGTTCATGTATGCTCTGCGCACTTTTCATTTTGATGCCGTTTATCATACTCTTTGCTATTTGAAGTCACGTCCTGGTCTTGGGCTTTTTTATTCGTCTATTGCTTAACCTCATTTATCCTGTTTCACTACTGCTGATTATGCTGGTTCTATTACGGATAGGAGATCAATGATAGGAGATCAATCTCTAGTTTTTGTACTTTTCATGGTGGTAACTTGATCTTGTGAAAAAGTTAGAAATAAAATGTGGTTTCTCATTTTTCTGTTGAAGCTGAGTATCGAGCTATGGCCCTTTAAACCGTATTCATGTCTTCTTCATATCAGCTTGCTGATATACTTATGAAGTTTGTTGCTCTCTCTGTCACCAATTCTCATCTTGTCAAACTGGGCTTAGTTGATATATTTGCACTAGTTTGAGGGGGAATATTGGGAAATATGATGTTTTCTCTATTTTCCTAGTTTTCTATTGTTCTCTCCATTCACCTTGTTTATTATAAATACATTGACAAGCTCTCTTTGAGAGACTTGATTGTTCTTCTTCTACAATTCTTCTTCCCTATCCCCCCAAAAGCCCAAGTTGACTCCCCAAGTATGTATCTTCTTTTTTTGTTAGCGGTTTCAAATTAGGTACTGCCCCACTAAACATGAAAGAGAGCTATTTCTAGATGGGTCACTTCATGAAAGACGATCTTTCTGCCCTTCGCCCATCTGCTTGACAAGCAAGCTACCTTGATCAATCTTTGGCTTTGATTTGTTATGCTCAGCAACTCCAACAAGCTTGTTAGTCTCTTGCTGCCCAAAACTCTGCCAAGAAAGCACTGCTTTACGTTTGATTCTCTGTTCCCAGATTCTGTGGCTTTAAAGAAATTCCTACTATTATCGTTGTTAGTGCTTAGTGATTCCTATATTATGTTTTGGGATTATCTTGGTTGAGATCATCCTGAATTTCTCCTAACTAAGATAGTGCCTCAAGACGAGGTTTTAAACATTGATTGTTTTCACCTAAAATGTACCTCATGTTCAATTTAAAATTGGAAGATTTGAATCATGAATTTTGTTCTAATTGTAAGATTAAAAATTAGATTATAAGATTTTTATAAAGGATTCTTACTCAAGATTCAAATCCTTTGAGTTAAGATTGATTCAAATGGTAGGATTTAAATTGTAAATCATAGGATTTTAACCAAGCATTAAAATCTTGTCTCGATGCAATGTTTTGATTAGGAAAATCAGAGACTCTCTTAATCGAAACATTCTGAGCCAATCTGAAACATTCAATGTTTCTAGATCATTGTTTCATCCTGGTCTTGGCCATTTCGGAATGTTCCGTTGGAACATTGCAAAATGAAACAAAACATTAAGCCATGGTCTTAAAAAAACTATTTGGAATTATCATTAAGGTAATTATAAAATCAATACGTGGAGTTTAAAGTGAATTTGGTTGATCTACTTGAAGTGCCAACTTAGCTAAGTGGTAAGACGTGTGGAGTGTTGTTCCCATGTCTTACGTTTAAACCTCCTTGATCCCAACTTCATTTTCTAACCACTAACCCTATACCTATCAAATAAATAAATAAATTAGGTTGATCAGGCACTTGGGGAAGACTTAATATTTGAGACATTGAGGGGGATGGGCCTGTATGTGAAGTTTTGATTGATGAAAACCTAGTGAGTTTCTTAGGTTCAATAGGAAAAAAAAACAAGTCAATTTAACATTATTGATGAGCTTGTGCCTCTTAGTTGCACTTAGTCTTCTACAGTTTGATTTAAACAGGTTTTACAGTTGAATTTTTTCAAGCCAAGCTCTTACGCTTTTCATAGGACATAATTTGAGGCCCAATACATGAGAGTGCTGGGGCTTTGATTCTTCTGATAGACCGAGTTGGACTTGCAATGTCTTCCCAAGCTTGGTCACTGTGTGGACCTTACTAGTATGGCATAATGTGCTTACAAAATTTAATTCACATAATGGTTCTCAAAGTAGAACCCATATCGTACATGTCTAACAAAGGTAATGCTGGCATGTATACAATTTTCCCAAGTGCTTTTTGAACCCATCCTTTAACTTCCAGTGCATGCAAAGGATTTTTGATCTCCTCTACAATTTTCTCCCTTCAAAATTGATAAACTTCATTATGTTTTATCTTCTGGGGCACTAGACTAAGAAAGTATTTATGTATAGAAACAGAATTTTGACGGAAATTTTAAGATGAACATATTCTCATCATTTTGCAAACAGTAACTCCATATTCGGATCATACAACTAACCAGGAAACCACTAATTTTGTTTTCGTTTAGGCAATTCAGTTACCTTTAGCGAATGATTAGTTACTACATCAGTTTAAACTCTCCAAGATTTACCACTCTTCACATACTAGAGTACCACTCTTTGAAGGGAATGTAGTTGGAACTTTTACTATTTAACGGAATGTGGTGGTTTCATGTGGTAGCATTTACTTTCCTTTGCTTTATTTTTATTTTTTTTCCATTCATCTATAATAGGCAGGTCTCTTCAATTTCCTTTTTCTTACAAATAAAACTTATTTATTTACTGAAATAAATACATTCTTTGAACACCCCTTTCTGGATCCTGCTTTAGTTTTCTAACCATGGCCATGCTGATTGCTTGAGGCTATATATTGCCTACTCATTTTCCCTTAATAGGAAGAAATTCTTGAGGCGAAACCTTATAAACGTCTGTACAGCCCCACTACACATGATTCACATCAAAGTAGTTTTTTTAACAACCCCCATCCCCCCTAGATTAGCAGTTATTGTAACATTTGTATTATATTCCATTTGATCACCATCTCTTTCAAATGGTCTTGGTTCTTGAAAGTTTATATATGTTCAGTATGCTTTTAATGGCTTGAATTTTTTTCGGCTTACCAGAGCCATTAGTTTTCCTCAATTTGAATGCAGGGTTATGTACAAATCACTAGTTCCTACGAGACACGTGCAGGAGAACGTGAAAGTCTAGAGAAACACGGGTATACAAAATATGTTGATAAACTTATCGCCCAAAAAATTCAATCATTGGAAGATGGAATAAAGGACACCAAGATGGTGGGTTACAAACTGCTAATAGTTCTTCCTTCGGGGCTCTAAATTAAAGTATTCTATTTCTTTTTTTATCTTTTTGTCTTTTTCTGTTGCGCAGATTTTGGAAGGGTTTCTCATGAAACATGAAGAGCTTACGAGGCAGATACAAGAGCTGAAGGAACTGGACTTCTTGGTAAGTACATCTAACCCAGAATTAATGTTTGATGCATTTTTTCAAGTTTCTCCATCTAATGTTTTGATCATTTCTTGATAATTCCATCGCAGAGGGGTCTTTCAGATAAGAAAGCCAATACTTGAAGTTGAAGTGAAATCCAAGAATTACTTTTGGTACTGAAATTGACATGTATTATACATTATTACTTTGTTTTCGTGCTCAAATGACATTCAAAAATTGATAAATTCGGTATTTAATTTATCAATAAAAAAAGGAAAATTATGCAATATGCATACTTACTCCATTGCCCCCTCTACAATTGTTTATTCTTTTTCATTAATGCTTATATGTTGACTTATTACAAGTAATCTCATCTATAATTATCATTTTTATAAAACAGTTTGAAGAAAATTTGAGTTGTGTTTGTGGTACTCTGGCTCGGATTAGAATCTGTGTCTAGGCATTATTGCAGTCGAGAAATTGAGACTCAATTGAGACATTCTGTGGTAATCCGAAATATTAATGTTTCATTTCGGTTTCTGCTGAAGCAGAAATATCTCGGCCAAGACATTTGAGACAGTATGAAACTTTAAACCATGATTCTTAAAAGCCTCAAAACTATAAAAAGAATTTACATGATTGAGTAGGATAGCAATGAAACCATAATAGGATGTGCAGATAAACAAATTACTTATATAATTTCCTGCCACTGTTTTTATACCAGAATTTAAAACAAGTAGATTGCATTAAATAGTATGAAATTTTGTTTCATTAATCAAGTTCAGCGCTTCTTATGGTTCTTAGCAAAAAAATAAAAATAAAAACCCTTTTATGTTCAACGGCGAGACATGCTATCTTGTGATGATCCTTCACTGGAAGGGACTCATGAGGGCCAGTTTCTATACCAACCAGCCCATGCTGAGACGAGTCCACTAATCCCCAGTGAGACTGCATGGTTGCAGATGGGGTTCGGTTCAATGTCAGCCAAAGCTATAATTAAGTCAGCAACGTTGGCAGCCACTCCCATCAGCCTCATCACCCTATCTGCTCTTATTTTCTTCACGTTCTCCATCTCTGCAGCTTTCTCCGTCGAAGAGCCATCCTTTGACATCTCCAATTGTAGAGAGTGTTTCCTCTGTTTCTCTAATCCTTCTTTAATGATAATGAAGTCGGATATAATGAAGAAAATATAACCAAAGGCCTCGCCGAAGGCAGAAATGAAACTCATCTTCCTTGCTAACTCAGTGTCTAACACTCCAATCCTTGACAACCATAAAAAGTGGTCGAAGAAGAAGTAGATCATTTCTCCAGCATTGGCAAGAACGGCTAGGAAACGTAAAGTTGGGGTCGAGCCTGGGTTCCGCCGAATAGAGTTGAAGCCTGTTAGGAATCTGCCTGTTCGGAAAGCTTTACGGCTGAGACCAGAGGCCACTTCCCATTGCTTGGCTCTTCTGGCAATATCAGGTTGGGTGGTCTCGACGTGCCAATGGACGAGCTTGGAGACATACTGGAAGGTCTTTACAAGCTTGTCTATGCCATCTCTCTTAGCTAGAAAGATAACCAGCTTGTCTACTGTGTCATTCATGGCTCAATGTGAGGCAAAGCTATGAGCTTGATTTGTGAGAGTGACGAAGAAGTTTTTGGTTTGCTAGTTAGTTGGGATAAATAAATTATGTAGCACCACAGGAATTGGTTTTGGATAATACATTTCTGAATGGTCTTGTTTTTTTCATGGTATATCGTTTTTCACAGTAGTTTTAGAACTCATTGAGTCAACCCGAAATTCAACCGAGTCGACTCGAATCCAAATTGTTTTTTAGGTGACTTGGATATAAAACTTGTTGGAACCAATTCGCTGAGTCAACTCATATACTTAAACAAGTCATGCCAAAAGGGATTGAGTTGGATCAGAAACTCACACTTCTTCTCTCAAAACTTCATTAAAAAACCCTTGATTTTTGGGATTTTCTCCCCAAAATTATCCCCTCTTGAAGCTTCTCAACTTATTCAACCTCCTCGGCTTTAATCTCTTAAAGAAAAAGCCTTGATTTTTCTACTAAAAACCAATCATCTTTAAGCTCTTAAAACTTATTTAATTTCATCTTCAATTCTTTTGACTTCAGTTCAAGCTCTAGAAGAAAATCTTTGATTTTTTTAAATCATAAATCCATTAACTTCAAGCTCTTAAATATATTCAACTTCGTCTTTAATCCATTGGCTTCATCCTCTTGAAGAATTTTTCTTTAAAAGAATTCATAGTTTTCTACTTCCCTAATCTCCCTATCTTTTTATGTGAGGTATGAAAGTTGATGAGGCTGGTAAAAGGTTAAATAAAGGGTTTTTAACTAGAGATTAAATATGTGAGTATTTTATTTGATTTGTCTTGACTGAGCCAACTCCAGAGTTATTGACTTGACTCGCTAGGTATTTGATTATAGCTATGTTCCTTTTGGATAAATGATCACCCTGCATTTCATGCGGTAATTTTATTTAACTAAGGTACAGTGTATTGCACACATGGTTCATAAATCTTAAATATGTTTTAAAATTTTGCATTAAACTCGGTTGAGTTAGCTCCACAATAAGTAAAATACAATACTGTTCCATTCGAAATTGTCATTAAAAAGAGGGAGCAACTTGTTGCAGATCACAATTCTCCTTTTGAACCACAAACATAAAAAATAAAAAATAAAAATAAAAAAAATTGATGTTTAAAGCATTTTTTAAATCCTACCAGTTGCATTACACTTTCAAGAATTGAGAGTAAAATTTTTTTTTTCGGGAGTGCAATAATACCAATGGAGTGCAAGGGGGATTTTCAAGTGATGGGGTGCAAACAAATTAAGGTGGTGTGGAAGTAGTCATTCTCTTTAAATATGTGTTAAAAATAAGAACTAAATTAATATATATGTCACTCGAAAGACACTCCTCGCTATAAGATATATCTTACCCATCCTACCCACTTTACAGTCGATTGATTAAGATAAATACCCTCACCAAAATTTCATTTCTTACTATTGTTGTTGTTTATTTTCTTCATATGATTTCAAATTACTCAAATAAATTTTGCTTAGTCTCTCTTATTGAAACTATTCTTAAAGTTTGTCAAATATGGTTATTTATAATTTTGTCTTTCCCAGGCTTCTAGCTCATTTAAAAAATAAATAAATAAATAATATCCATTTAAAATTATATACATATGCGTGTGTGGGTGTGGATCGGATGTCTGATTCCAACGAATTTTCAGGATGTCTTTTATCTCAATAGTTGAATTATGCATTTACATGGTAGGGATTTTATATGAATATGAATTTGTTTTCATGAGTCAACCATGGAGAGCTAGACCAAGGTCCTCATTTGGATCGAAGGACCAAAGTCTAGATTAGGTTTGAAAATTGATGGCTATTGAACTCCAAAATCTAAAATTTAAATCGATGGTAAAAATAAGTCTTTTTTAAACTTTTTTTTTCCTTTTAATTTCTTAAATTTTTAGTCTTTCTAACTATTTGGCACCTAATCATGTTTTTTCATGCCACATGGACATAGGTGGAGCCAAGATTTTCTTGTAGTGGGGGCAAACTATAATTAATGATACAATTGAAGAGCTTGAAGATGAATAGATTTGAGGAGAAATTTAGAAGTTTTTGTTAGAAGTTGAAGAAAATGATATTTAGGTCATTTTAATTTAGTCTATGAGAAAAGGACCGGTTAAGAGGCGATTTCATCTTTAAAAAAAATTGAAGGAGGCAAAAATTGGAGGGATGTGAGGGGAGTGGAGGCAAATGGGGAAGGAGGTGAGGGAGTGGGGGAAAATGGGGCATGTAATTAGTTGAAAGTACATGGATTTCAAAGTTTTGTGGGGGCAATTGCCCCATTTGACTCCTTATTAGCTCCGCTCTTGCACACGTACATGCTGTCTACATGGATAGGTGGTTCTTTGATCCAGATAAACCCAATATATAGTGAAAATTTAGATAAATTGCGCTTTTAATGAAGACTACAAAATCTTTGATTAAATTAAATTAATTATTATCCTAATCTAGCAATTAAGCATATATGGTAGAAAAATAATCAGAGTACATAAATCAAGCATGAAACACCAGATTTTTATGTGGAAACTTCAAGTAAAAAATTAGTAGATCTCGTTGTAGACACCCCATTTGTGCCTAGACTGAGCCCCGAGAGCATAAAAAAATCTTTCGGGAATGGGCTTGACTCATGATATATTTTAAGAAAGCTTTAAAGCCAAATATTTGAGTAGCCACAAGGCCCAAGGGCTATTTTCACGTTCTGATTCTAAGCCTAATCATGGGAGACCCTTGGCCAAGCAATTTTTGGCTTGGCCGTACCTCACCTATGGCCAAGGAAATTTTTGCACAATATGGGGTGACCTACGACTAGGTATAATTTTATTCAGGCCATGGTTGATCCAAGGCCAATTTTGTTGAATAGTTACAAGTCCATATTTGCTTGGATTTTTTTAAGGAAAATTACACTCTATACACCCCACCTTAATGACTCTTTCCTCAAGAAATTGTAATGACCTGAAAATTTAACTCATATCTCGAGATTAGATTGAAAATTTTAGTTCAATAAATTTTGAGTTATTTTAATGACTTAAAAGTTTGGATTTTGATTTACTAATATTTGATAAAATCCATCATCGCCAATAGATTCAGAAGGGTCGAGAAACATACTTTAGCCTATTAACATGTTTTAATCAAAAGTCGATTAAAAAAATTGTTGAATCCTCGAGTTCCGTACCAACTTTTACCCGATAGGTAGAAAGTTAACTTAGAGACATAATTTGAGAAATTCGATTGTATCGTTAGCTTTGTATAAAAAAATCATCTGAAATAGAGTATAAGAATTTTCAAATCGACTTTCAAGAAAAATAATTCTTAAAATGACACTTACGTCCCCACTTAAATATAACTATCAATACTTAGGAAAATTTATGATTTTCCTTCTTCTCCAAATTACAAGAATCAGTCTCAAATTCTCTTCACTTTGTAACTTAGATCTTCATCAAATGAGAGTGGTCCGAATTTTATCACAAAAAAGAAAGACGTTCACCTCGTCAAGGGCTACGTGTAGATGTAAGACATTTTGTATTTCACTAGAGAAAATTTTCTAAGATCGACAGGAGGCGATCCTCAACACCGATCAACCATAAGAAATAATCCAAGGTAGGATGCTTTCCCTTCTACCCTCTAGTTATACGAAATTTTTCATAGAAAATGATCTTGATCTTTAATATTATCCTCATTTTCTAATTATCGATAAATTGACTAAATTCAAATACGTTTTGATTTGATTTAATCGTAGCTATAAATTTTCTATTGGGTAGATTTTCTTTCATTGGATTTTCATGAAGTTTTAAGTATTCATAAATAATTATTGAGGAATTTTCATCGAATTTGTAAACAACAAGGACATTTCAACTCTTACAACAAATTCACAAGCAAATTCACATTTTTCCCTTGTTGTCAGTGCAATTGGCCTAAGGCAACGTTCCCGTTGGCTTCCACTTGTCTAAAAACCAGTGCCACCAATTTTTGCAAATGGTTGTTGGAAAAGAATTTAGAAAATTTATTATGTTTTGTCAAGGTGTCAACATACAAGAACTGCTTTCATTTCATTAAAAATATTTAAGTAAATTTTTACTTTTCATTTACTTTAAGTTCTATAATGAAATGAATGTTTTACCTCCCATTTGAAAATCTTGGGAATGATTTTAAAATTCAAATCTCATCGTATCAAAATTTGATTTTTTATTTCAATAACGCAATGTAAATTTTAGTGTTTTTGCCCGATTTCCAAAATCCAATATCTTTATCTTTCCTTTTAATGAAATGGTATTTTCCATGTTATCAAGGGCTTCCATTTTAAAAAAAAAATTGTTTTAAATTTAAACAACTTTGAAAAATCACTTGTTCTAACACTTAACAAAATTTTTACAATTTTTCCAACTTTTAAGTCTTATGACTTTATCGTTTTTTTCGAATTTTTCTACTCAACCAAAACCATCGAATGAAATTGATTAATGCTCTATGGATCTCAAATGAATTTAAAAACAAAAGTACTTTGATAGATACTTAGGATGATAGAGATTGATCGATAATTGATGGATTAATAGAAAGAACGTATACTCTTGACTGATTGATGGGACAATGCATCCAATCTTATGCAGTGGCCATGCTACGTAAGACATAATAGATAGATAGAGGGATGTATATCTCACGTTCTCACAATCATATGAGATATGATTGATAGATGGATGGAGAAACAAATAGATGTCACTAGCGAGTATTATTGAACCTTACTTGTATTTTCGATAAAAAGAAATTATTATATATTAAAAAAAAAACTATTTTATTTTTACTAGAAAAGAGTCGTAGAAAACCTACATAGCGTTATGCGTTGCTGTATATCTAGAAATGGTGAGTCAATTTAAAATAGCACTAGATGTTATATGCTCTTCGATAATATGAGATACTTTAGAGCATATTACAGATTTTGAGATCTGAAAATTTCTGCTATTTCTTTCTTGAGGAACTTTGTGTGTAAAGGCGATTTTTGTATAGTGTTGAGGTAGTCGAGGTTCACATTGTCTCTTGATAGGCTTCGATGCGAGTGGTCTCCTAGGCTAGTTAGTGATCATTGTTAGTCTGTAGTCGTCAAATGGTTAACCTTACTGTTAGTTGAACTCAATAGTCAATTCTTGATCAACGACCAGTCTAAGTTGGATTAATGGTCACCCAATCATGGTATGCTAGACCGACTACAAAATCTGATTATAACGATGGGATTCCACGTTAGGTTTGAAATCAGAAATATCGAATTTTCATAGTCTAGCCAGTTATATTGATGTGTTCTTTTACTCTCTTATCGAGTATACCACCGTGTTTGTATTATGTATTTTCCTTTCTTTTGTGACGTTAATATATGATTTACAATTTTAAGGTAATATGAATTATTTTAAATGACAGAAATGATTGATTGAAGTTTATATTAATTGTTTATTGATTTTTCTTAGACATTTATCGTATGTTATATTATGAAAAACCTACATTATTTAATTATTCAGGTGATTACTTGTGCATATATGACTTGTTTTTATAATAACGTTCCTCATGTAGAGTAACTTCCCTATTAATCACCCTAATATTCCCTTTTCCAGATACTAAAGCTTTTGAGAAGCCTACCAATGACGAGTTATTTGAGGAGGTCTTTGTAGAGAGTTATGTTGACAATCTGCAACCCCCGTCAACTTGAGGATTATCTTAGTAATTTAGTGGTTGTGTTTTAATTCCTATTGTGGGACTTGATGTATTTTGAGAAGATGCATTTGGGAGATTGTTATCACATTGTTTGTCTATGATTTATGGATTTGATGTAGTTGATTGATGATGATTAGTTTTTTTTTTGTTCTGATTTTTAGTTTCTCAAATATTCATTTTCGTTGTGTACATTTTCACTTCATAAGTATTATTGTTTATGATTGTTCTATCAGGTTGTGTGTGTGTGTGTGTGTGTTTATCTCAGATCTCGAGATTCTGACTAATAAATCTTTTGGATTCGTGTTAGTATTTCAAGGCATGATAGTTTGATATCAAAACTCAATATTTGTTCCAAATGGGATGAGAGTTTTTCTGTGTCTAGATGTTTATTAGAGTCTAGATTGGAAATAGGATCGGGAATAATAGAAAATTCCTTAAAAGTATTAAGTACGAGACAATAATCTGTTCGAGGAAACTATTGGATTGGGTAGAATTTTTAAGGAATACACATTAGTGAAAATTTTTAATATAGGATTAATGCATTGCCTAATATTTGTTGGAATATTTTGGATTGACTAACTTATAAAGATTATTGGATTTGCATATCACACGTTATGACGGGTAGAGGAAGACATAGCACTAGGGCTCATCTCCTAAATATCTAGATATCGGAATCTCGACATCCTACTGAGATAGAGACTATGGTTCAAGCCATAACTGCAGTCTCTCAAAGTTAAACAAGATTGGAAGAGAGGCAAGCCAAAATGATGGAAGACCAACTAGCTTTCATGAAATAGATAACATAGATGTTGGGGGGACAGAACCAGTCGGGTGCACATACGCCTGAGATTACATCGGAGCATGACATACCACCACCTATAGAGATACCGAGAGGTATACAAATAGTACAACCACCTTACTTGGTTCTTTTGAGAGAGTACAAGAGTATAAGGTCTCCCAACTTTGATGAAAGTGCAGACCCCACCATGGCTGAGAAGTGGTTAGAAGAGTCTAACAAATATTTATTCACCATGGAGTGTTTAGATACAAAGAAGGTTTTGTGTGTCTCTTTCATGCTTTAGAGAGATGCAGCACATTGGTGGATTTTTATGAAAAAAAATCAATCGAGAATTCAGAATAGTTGGACGATCTTTCAGAGAAATTTTCTTGAAAAATATGTTCCTGCTAATGCTAGAGATACAAATAGGATGAAGTTTGATCGGTTGGCAGGGTGACATGACAGTGGACCAGTATAAGTCTCGCTATACTCAATTGGCTTGTTATACTCTTAGAAGAGCACCAAACTTCCAAGCGTCTGGGGACTTTGCCCCAGAACCTCATAAGAAAGCTCGAGATTTTACCTTGTGTTTAGGAGCACTATCAACATACTTCATGGTGTCTTTCAAGATTAGTCATCATTTATTGAACTTCTTTGCGGACATTGTCGAACAACTAAGAAACAAGGCTAACCCAGTTCCTACAATATTCTCCAAGACCTTCGAGGAATTAGTCAATATGAATGTTCAAGAAGGAACGAGAGTTCAAGGGAACCCAAATTTACTTTATGTATGGTCGTGCATTTGGCTCCACATCGCAAAATTTCCTCAAATTAAGGAAAGTAAATGGGACAGATTCACGAACAATGAGGTATTGGTTGATTTCTCATCCATAAATGATTGGAGAAATTGGTTCATAGGTCTGACTAGAAGAGATATTAGTTGTGAAAGAATGGAATTGAGAACAGGTGAAAGTGGCGTGCTTCCTACAAAAGAATATGATTACCTAATACTCAAGGATTTGTTAAATACATCATTCTATTGCCCGAAGATGATAGCTAGACAAAAAGGACTCTGCTTGTGGATTCCTGTTCATCTATGGAATAGATACCCTATCAAAGGATTAACTACTCATTTGGTAGAGCACATAGGTATCACATGGGATCATTGGATGATTACAGAATTGGAGGTCAAGTTGATACTTAAGAAGCAAAAGAAGAAAAATTCTAAACATACATAAAAGTTGGTAGAATCCCACATCAATTATTTATTTCCTTTGTAATAAGAGGAGGGTTTCCTCATTTCTTTTGTGTTTGAGTATTTTCAATACATTTTTTGTGCCAAGCGGTTTTTAAATTTAATAAAACATTCATAAATTGGTACAAACGCTAATTATGATTCGGAGTCTCTCAAAGTAATTCCCAACTAATAATAAATCACTTTGTCAAACATTTTCTTGACCAATATATCTTATAAATTAGTAACTCTGAATCGGAAGGATTAATTTTAATAATGCTATCAAGAGGAACCATTCTTCGATCATCGATCCTTAATCTACCTTCGATGGGGTTACAGGTTACCATTGCACTTGAAATCAAGCGTCCACCACTTAGTTGGGGTCGTGAGTCAGGTCAATTAGGACGAACGTCAACACTAGCTCAACTATTAGAAATAACCTCAAAATCTAAACTCACCGAGATACACAAAATCATGATAGCCTATGCCATGGACATTAACAACATAAAGGATAAAGTGAGGTGTTAGAATATGCCTCAGAATCAAGAGAAACCCCTTCTAATGAATTGAAGGGAAAGGAAGCGGAAAGTAGTACAACCAAGTATCCACACGAAATTTTTGAGCTCGATAGAGAAGAAGAACCTATTGAGAGTCTTATGCTTGCAAATAGAATGTCTCAACTGGAGACGACTCTAAAAAATATAAAGGAAATTGATAAAATAGTTGCAGGTATCGAATCTCTGAACCTTATCTCTAGGGTTCATTTGTCTGAAAAATTTGTAATGCTAAAGATGAAAAGTTCAGTAGAGTAGGTTGCGCAAGAAATCACCTCAAGTGTATGTCACCAACATGCGTAATCTAGGCCTTAGTGACAAATAGATGATGATGTTTTTTCAGCGTACCCTATTGGGATCAATCTTGCGATGGTTGATGTCTCAAGACCCTTCCGTGGTTAGAACATGGGAAAACATGTCAAAGCTATTCTGGCATAAATACAAGTATAATGCTGAGATTGAAACCTCCTGAAGGGAATTTGAAGCCACCAAACAAAAGAATAGGGAAACATTCGTTAATTTTATCAAACATTGGAGGACTAAAGCCACACAAATGTGGAGTAAACCCTAAAAAAGGTACAAGTGACCATCATTTTAAAAAACCTAACTCAAGGGTATGTCCAACACATTGTTGCCTAATAGCTTCCTACTTTCAGGTCTATATACAAGTTGGTAGCCAACTTGAAAACGCTTTCGCGTCTAGAATCCTCACCAACCCTTTTTACAATAAACCCAAGAAGCCCATTAACAATTCATGTCATCATTTTCATCTCATCAGAAATTAATATTTATTTACTCTCCTTAGCTTATGGGCAAGTAAGGGATCGAATTCAAGAGAAATGGTGGATGGTACCAAGTTAGCAAGAAATGAAATTAATCTAAGTTACAATTTAACTTGTTTTTGTATTTTTTTGAAGCAGAATAGAGAGTAAAATGTTGTTGGAAATTAAACCAATAGATGAGGAAATTATACTAAGTAAACGAAAAATAAAACATCCATTAGTGATTAGAGTAGTCTAGGATTAACACATAAATCTATATTTGAGTTTATCCTTTTTTGCACTCAACCACAAAAGTTTGGTGCGAGCTCCTTGAGTTGGAAGTTATGGCATGAAGTTTTTGAGAAAATACTATAATTAGGACTCTTTCACTCACTAATATGTGAAGTCCTTACCACTAAATATCTAATTTAAACTTGGTCTATCTTGATCTCATCTAAAACATAGAACATTTAAGTTAAGCATATAAGGTGTAGAGATTCAACTAAAGCTTTGGTCCATTAGAGTTGGATAAAACCTTGAAGTGAATCCTATAAACATTATAAAGAACATGGATGGATAAAGAAATACATAAAATTAAAGCTTGCTCCTAGGCTTCCTCCTCTCACTAATGGAGGGAGTCTAGGTCATGGCAAATATACAAGAGAAATAAAGAGAAATAACATTTGTATTCATGATAATCAAGATACACTATCTCCTTGAGAAATTACAAAAGTTATTAAATTGAAAACCTAACTAGAAAATTAAAATTACAGAGAAAATGCCAAGGACATTGGGGGAGAAAAAGAAAATGGACAAGAGCCCAAAAGAATCTTTTTAAATTGGAAAAATGATCTATTTATATACTTGGGGCCTTCTCGAATGATCTAAATATAGTCTCCATCACTCTTACGTATAATCTCACATGTGAAGCAAATAGGAAAAGTTTTAGGATGATCCAATCGAGGTGGACTACGCCAATTGAGAATCCACTGTATCGCAGTGCTTTGAAAAGCTTTGGATCTCATCTTTTGATTGGATGTTTATTCTGACCTCCTGATTCCAATGCACTTTTGGTTAAGTGATGTAAAGTTCATCTGAAAGTTTTGATCATTGACTTGTACAGTGAACACAAGCAATCGATTTTTTGAAATTATAATTATTTTGTTCAATTAAACTTATTTAACATGATATAACATAAAATGTGATAAATGGAGATTTAGCACAATTATTTATCTAAAGTAATAAAATAAAGATGGAAATCGAGATAAATTTTTGGAAAAAGTGCGGATAATTCAGTATTTTGAGACACTGATCACATCCCAAACTTACCTTTTTCTAGTCCTTTAGAAAATAAATTTGCCACTTTCGCAGGTATCTCGACTACATATAACGAATGGAACTAGCCTTTAAATCGTTAGGTTACCCTTAGCGGATGAGTTTGATTCGTAAGGATTTATAGAGAATATACCCACAAAATTTAAAACAACTTTTGAAGTAATGATGGTCAAAATCAAAGGTTATATCTAAAATCACAAGTTATTGTAAGATTTTATCAATCATTTGAAAGTAATACTTGGTATAAAGTCTCAACTCTTATTTCTTTATAACAAAACTTAGACTTAGGTTAACATTTAAGATATAATGATTCTAACTTAGAAACTTTAGAGATTCGATTTCCTAGAAAAAGAAAAATCAAAAGAACAAGAAAAGAAAAAAATCCCTTGAAGAGAAAAAAATTCAAAAGAATCAAAGTGTAAAAGTTTACACTTTGATTCTTTTGAATTTTTTTCTTTTCAAGGGATTTTTTTCTTTTCTTGTTCTTTTGATTTTTCTTTTTCTACTCTTTAAAGAAAAATAGGCAGCCATTTTCAAGGTACCTATTCTAATTCAATAGTTGTTATTCAAGACATATTCAACCCAGTTCTGTTTTTCTTCTAATCAACCAACCAAATGAATAAGGAAGTCAAAGTTCATCAAACCCGATTTTTCCTTCTACTCTAGATAGAAAGAAGATAACGAGCTCACTCAATTCAACCTAGACTCTTGGTAACCTTATTAGAAGTAACTATAAACAAAAAGTAACTCTGTTCTAACATTTGCCTAAGAGAAATATGAATGGAGACTCTAGATCAAAACTTCCAATTAAAGATCGATTTAGTATTTTTTTTAACTAAGTGCTTAAAGATATTAAGGTAGGATTTTGGATAAAATACAACAAAATTGCCAAATATTTTTCAATTTTTTTTTTTAATTTTTATAATTTTTGCAAAGAAAATAAAAGAAAAGAAAATAGGTGGCAATCCGACCCTACACCCCAAACTTAAATATGATATTGTCTTTAATATTTTAGTATGCACATGCAAATGCAAAATTGAAATTAATAAAAGAAAATGAAGTGAGTTGGATAGCACTTGAAAATGATCTTATAATCTTGTGATATTAACACAATATCTCTTGAAATGAGATAACACACTACTCACCATTGTCGCAGCGTCGATTGTATCTGTTGCATTAATTGTGATAATGTTGTATGATGCCAGAAACACCACAAAAGATACTATGATCATAGATTAGGTAATTGGTTCCTAAGCTATGTCAGAAAAATACACACCAGTATTTTCAACCTATACTATGTAAACTAGCACAAGACAAAATAATTACGAAAAAGAAAATAATTTCTAAAAAATACTGCAATAGCAGATGATTTTGGAATAAAACATGGATAGTACAACATCCAGATAATAAATACAGCTACTTAACAAAGTATAATAAACCTAGTAGTATAAAAACTAAATAAAACTTCTAATTAAAACATCTACTCAAGCATCTAATCCCTTTGAGATCTACCTCTAGCAGTGGCTGACTTGAATTTTCTCACTCTCTCACGTTGTTCAACTACATCGAATTATCGTTCTAAAATCTTTTGTCCTTTATACAACTTACCCATCCCCTTGAAATTTTTTATAAATGCCTTTTGTAGGGAACGTGGCTTGACATCATCCAGAAAGATGTGTTATCAAAATTTAGACTAGACAAACTAGCTTCACTCGCTCCAACATCATCAAATTCTTGTCTTGGGCACTCATAACCATAAGGGCTTCCATGCTCTTCAAAGTGCTCTGGTATCGATTTCCATAAACCTGGAAAACATTCTACAAAAGATAATGCACCCTTGAATTCCGATAGTTGGACCATCTTGCCTTGGGGTGCTAGCACTCCCTTTCGCCTCTATAGAATTTGACAAACTAAGTGTGGGAAGACTAAAGAACGACCCTTCTTCGGCTTGACATAGGCATCGATCAAAGTCTCTAAGATGATACGGGACACGCAAAAAATCGAATCCTTGATCTGCATCGCATGCATGATGTACATATGTTTGGTGAAAAGTAGCGTGTTGTTCTGCATCCCCAAAATGTTAGATGCCACTCATCGCCAACTGATTAGCTCAAAAGTTTTTTGACAACAATCTTATACTCCGATGCGTTGTGATTCAAGACCCAATCATGTGACGATGAATTCAAATGGATGATGCATTTGGCAAGTTCCATCCTCGACTTTAACAATTTCTAAGATCATATTGATGTCTTCAAATCCAATGGCAAATGTGATGTCACGGAACTTAATTATAAGCGACGGAACAACAATATTGCCTAAAACTATAGAATCATAAAATTCTCTCACCAATTCCTTGCAATACACTTCGGAACCGATGTAGAACAAATTACTCCACCTTTTATCGACGATGACCTCGATGCCTTGAAAGTGGGGATCGAAAACAGACTCTTCAAAAATAGTTCATTTGGAAAAAGCCATAAGTACTACTATAATCAAGAAGAAAAAATGATTGATTGTCTGAAATCTAAAGGTGATTGGCTTTAGGATGACTGCGATGTAGTGAATGCTGACTATGACGTAGTGAAGATGACGAGCGTGAAAATGCAGTGACTGCGATCTAATCGCAATGAGATGTAGACTATGTTGATTACTTTAGATTTGCACAAATACAACTGAGAAGAGAGATCTATAATTTGGATCTTTGAAGGTTTGGGATTTAGATGAATTTGAAAATGAAAAATGGAAAAGATGAGTTAGGGATTAGGCTTGTTATTTGATTTTAGGATATACAAAAAATTACTAAAATACCCTTGAGACACAAGAAAATTATAATTTTGTTAAGAAAATAATCCTAAACACTAATTAACTACTAAAACTAATAAAAAATATTAAGGGAAGAAACTACTAGTTCCTACAACTTTGGATGGGAAGGTAGCTGAGAGTATCGCTTGACATGATAAAGGATCAACTCGTCACATTTTAGCACGTAGAGTTTGGGTACATCGGGTATGCCATCTTGATTTGTTCGTGACTATTTGAAGAGGGCCAGCTGAAAGCGCCATCGATCCGCGAGGTGCTCGGATCCACTTTTGACCTTTGAGGTTTGGGAGTCGCCACATAGTTATTACGGTCTAGGAACCAAACTTAGATTCTAAACAGATAAATCAACTAATCTACCACAGAAAATAATTGAGTTCGGGGATCAAATTACGGGGTTGGAAGGTGTTAGGCACCAACCTCGCCCGGCAAACGCTGATCTCTATTAATTCCCAAATAAACTACATTGCTAAAAGACCTAAGTAATAATATAAAAAAATAAGAAATTTGTATACCTTTCTGAAGACAACGGTCTTGTTCTCTCAGATCTGATAAAGTAACTCCTTGTACAGTACTCCTCGCTTCGTTCTGTCTTTGGATCTGATTTCTGATCTCTGAGGTAAGGTATATCTTTCTTAGATCTGGATTCTTCGGATTTGTTTATGGATTTCTAGGTGTTTTTAAAGGGCTTCTAGGTGTTTTTCGAACTAAAATTGAGGTATGAGTGTTAGGTAAGGAGTTAGGACTTCAAAATTAGGATTTATGGGAGGCTAGGGAAGCTTTTTGACCTACTTCTCTTATGGTTTATTATTTGATACGAAAATAGGTTGTAAGGACCCCTATTTATAGATTTTTTTAAGTGCTTGTTTTGATAGAGTTAGTGTTTAATTAGAATTATTTTAGGTAGAATTATATTTTAATTAAAATTATTTTAGGTAGAGTTATGTTTTAGTTAGAATTATTTTAAATAGAGTTATTGTTTAATTAGAATTATTTTAAATAGAATTATTGTTTAATTAGAATTTTATTAGGATTTTGACTTTTAGTCTCACTTGATTGACTTTAAGATTTTGACTTTAATCTTACTTGATTGACTTTAAGATCTTGACTTTAGTCTTACTTGATTGACTTTAATTTTTTGGAGAACCCCCCTTTAGTATATCCTTAATTCTTTGGGCCCCCAGATGGAAGGGTCTTTTAATAAATATCTGGGCAACCATCAACAATTTTGCCTGAGAGCCTGATTGATCGATTTTTTTTGTTCAAAATTTTAAATTAATTTTATTAATATTTCACTTTACATTATTTAATGTTTTATTTATTAATTTCAGAATTTAAAATTTTTTTAAATGAAAAATTACAGTTTTTCCCCTGAAGAGAACTTTTGCTTTTCAAGTCGATTTTTGATGTTCCAGGATGTTTTAGAATCAATTTTTCGTAAGAAATTCAATAAAAATATTATTTTGTGTCATTTATGAAATTTTTTGTGCGAAATGGTCATGAACTTTATGAGGGGCAATTTCGTAATTTTGTCAAATTTTGTGAAAATTGGCGAAATGATTTATTTGGTTTCGATTTGTTATTTTATGTATTTAAATGGATTTTCCTAAGAATAATGTAGGCTCTAGGGATGTTTTGAGGTTAGGGGTATTTTGATAATTTGATCATTTTTTAGTGATTTTTATCGTGAAGGTTCTTTTTGTCTGAAAAATGATGATTTCTATATTTTTGGGGTTATATTTTCCTAGCGTAGTGTGGTTTCTACAGTTTTGTTAGTTCGAGATACCTTATCCAGATTTCTGAAACATATCTGTTAACAAAATAAAGCATTGGAATGATCATCCATCATTGGGAACCGTTGCAATCGGGTTAACGAGTTGATTAATCAGGCGGATGCAAAAATGGGGTGTCTACACCAGCCAGGGGAAAATTTATCGATAGGTAGACCATTCATTTCTACTAAGTTTTGTGCAACCCTAAACATATGAGACCAATTATGATTTTTCTTTTAGAACCTACCACTTTGATTCTGAACCAGTAACTATTCCTGATGCGAGAAATGACCAAGTTCTAGGCCTAACTAAAGCGAAAAACTACAATACTCATCCAAATTTTTTTTAAATCTATTAAAATTAAAAATAAAATGAATGGGTTGCCTCCCAGAAGCGCTAAGTTTAATGTGTTCAACTAGACGAAAACTTTATTAATCTGGATAAATTGGCTCATCGAGAAGAAAAACTTTCTCTGGGGGTATACACTCGAGATACGGTTTGAGACATTGACCATTCACTTTAAAAGTATATTCATCCTCAAGATTAAGGACTTCAACAGTACCATGGTCGAAAATTATTTGGATGATAAAAAAATCAATCCAACAAGATTTGATTTCCCTGGAAAAAGGTGGAGTCTGTTGTTGTATAACAAAACTCTTTGACCAGGTTTGAAATTTCATCGAAGAATGTGTTTATCGTGATACTGCATCATCTAAAAAATGGGTGACTCACAGAGGGAAAAATAGAAAAGCCATAGGTTATTTGTTTCCTACCCCTTTTTGACTTTCTTCTTTTGATGGAAGCACATTTCAAATATGTTATCAAATATTACTTTGAACCCCAAAAGCACTTTTGAGTTGCAGAAGCTTGAGAATGACTCTCCAAACAAGTTTTTAAATGTAAAGTTTAAAAAGAAAATATGACTAATAATCGTGTCAGACAAGTTGATACTATTATGATCAAAACCCACTAATTTCGTGTCACTTTCGAGTTGTATCTGTGGGTTGTGATAAGATTGCCAACACTATTTGTACCCTAAGATTTTGGTAAATATTTGAGGTACCCGTGTTTTCAAACACGGCATTGACCTTTCAAATTGATGACAGTCCTTATGACCTTGCCAATTAGATGAATATGTGAGATATTCTCGTGATTTTAAATATGTCCCTCTTCCCCCTACCCCTATGGTGATTTAGACCATCCCCTATATTGAATATTTGAGGTACCCTTGTATTTTTAATATGATGACATACCCATTTAACCTTCTTCTATCTATTTTAAACTAACAAAAAATATCTTAAATACCTTCATTTTAAACCAATATTTTAAGAAATCAAACCGGTGCTTGAATTGATATTTGTCAAAGTGGTCAAACTTTGTTCTAAAGAGAAGATCTTTTGTCTCATGGTAGCTTGCCCTAGTCAATTTAGTTGGACTGATATATGTTTATTAAAAAAAAAAATTATATATATATATTTAAATACTTTTATTTATTTTCATAAATGGATAATACTCACAATGCATATTATTCATTAGCTGAACTATTTTTATCATCATCTGGTAGAAACCTGGTTGGACCATCAATTTGATCGAATTTTTAATTTTCTTCCTAGCTAAAATCAGTGTTCTTTACAGGTGTCTACTAGCTTAATTGGTAAAGTCTTGGGTGATGAATGATGATAATAGAGACCTAGGTCCAAATCCCCCCCAACAGCGAGTTATTGAAGTCATTAAAAATAGGTTTATTGATAAAAATAAAAATAAAAACAGTCCTCTTCGATCTCGTACAGTAAATTAATTTTAGTCTATCCATCACTTTGACCCTCCCATTAAGCAAAATTTTCTATCAAAAATGTCTTCATCTTCTACTTCAAATATTGTTTAATTGGTTTTAAGATTAAAGTAAATTACTTTTGAGGTTGTGAATAATTTACCCAAGAAGCTGAAGATGCATAGTTTTGGGATGAAAAATGAATGGAAGGGGGTTAGAACGAGGAGGGTATTATGGTCATTGCACTTTAGTTTATATGAAGAAAAAGTAAAAAAAAAATTGAAATCAAGGAGCATCTTGCAGTTTTATTGAATATTTTAGATGCCCATTGCCACTTGACTTAGTCCATCTCTCATAGATTAATTAAAATGCCCTTTCTTCAACCAATAAATTAAGCCAAAATCAGTCATCTTCAAGGTCTTAAAGCTGATCAATTCTCTAGAAGAAAATCCTAACTCCACCCCTGAGAAGAAGTAAGATTGAGAGATTCCTCATCCCCAATGGACATAGGCAATCTTGCCAGCCGAACCACATAAGTTATGTATGGTGTTTTCTTTACTTCTAATTTAAAAATATATATAGTTGTTTAATTTTTTCTAAGAAAAGATAATATATTGTATTAGAGTAACACATGATCACTACATGTTTATTATTATCCTTACAAAGGCTATAAATAATCTACAAATCAGTTAATTTGACGACAATTTAGGCGTACTTCACCTTCGTTACCTTCTTTAACATCAACCAATCCCATCTTCATCATCGCCTGTATAAAATCAAGGAAAAACATGGCTTGGTTCATTGCATAACCATTGACAATGGATCTTGTTCTAGGGCTTGTGAACAGTGTTTGGTCAGAGGTTAGGACCCCAGCTTTCCTCTGTAAATCATTGTAGTAGGCATTGTCAAAAAAGTTTCTTGTCTCGTCAAAAGGTGCCTCCCCGTTGTCTCCTGCACTACTACATGCTTTCATTAATGTTTTTGCCAATCTCAAATCAAGAGATGGATCGACATCATGTGTGGAGTCGAAGTTGCTCAGTCGGTTTTTGAATGATGAACACCGTGCCACTCCTAGAGTATGAGCCCCTACGACACAAAACCATAATATATAATATATAGTTTAGTAAAATTTAAATTATATAAAACATGATCAAAAGTAATTTATATATATTACCAGATAAAGCCACCATTTCTTGAACACTAAAGCCACGCTGACCAAATGCTCTTATGAGATCTGTGCTATTGAAGAGAGGTGAAGGCAGGCTAAATGTGTCTTCTATTTTAGATCTCCTTCCATCCTTTCTTCCTTTGGGTATGTCATATAATGGACCTCCAGCCTGAAACCAAATACAGCTCCCGCCCATTATTAGACATAAAATTACGGAATTCATTAGATTTTATGCTCTACATAGACATGACACCTAATCGTATTTTTGGGTGTTGCATGGACATACGGTCCATATAGATGAGTGGTTCTTCAGCCCATATATATATATATATATATATATATATATATATATATATGAAGTAGCAAAGAGATTCATATGCATAAGAAGATTTAAAATTTTAGAACGGTCATGCACCATTTATCTAACAAAGATGACCCAATATCAGATCCAAAGACTTAATAATTGAAAAATATTTATATACTTCTATATAGCTTCGTGTCAGGTTGAGCTAGGTTGCCCAAACCCTCAACCCAAGCTCAACCTGAATTAAGGTCGTGTTGAATTATTCTAACCCAATCTCAATTCATGTTCTATATAACTGGGCCCATGCTTGCCTATCAATCGGGTGACCTTGGGCAAGCCAACCCAAGTTGCAGCCCTAATCAAATTGGTTCCTTGTTCGACCAGATCAATCCTAATTAGAACTCAAATCCTTGATCCAGATCAATAGTTATCGTATTAGAACAGATCAAATCCAATCCATTGACAGCCCTAGACCCGAGCTACAATGTAGAAGTAACGATAAAAATAAACGTATATATATATATATATATATATATATATATTTCCTACCCAAAGAACTGCATCTCTCGCAGCCATTGCCAGAATATTTATATATATATATATATATATATATATATATATATATATATATATATATATATATATTCCTACCCAAAGAACTGCATCTCTCGCAGCCATTGCCAGAATATTTATATATATAATATATATATATATATATATATATATATATATATATATATATATATATTTCCTACCCAAAGAACTGCATCTCTCGCAGCCATTGCCAGAATATCCGCACACGAAACAACTCCAGGGCATTGATCCTCAAGTTTTTCCTTAGCATCGTCGATGATTTCATACCCACGTAAGCTCAAATTTGCTGGAGAGTCCTTTTCCGCTGTGTTATTCTTTGTGGAATCAATCAGAACTGACCCATCACATCCCTAAATTGAGAATTTATAACAAGAAACCAAAATAAATTAGCATTCAGTATGTTTATTAAACATAGAATATCAGTCTTAATTAAGTTTGTAATTTAAAGATCTATCATTGATGGTTATTCATGGACCACTTTATTTTTGTCCATATGAAATGAAAGCCTAGATCGATCCATCGTAACAACAAAAGTAATACAAATTTATAAATATAGACGAACCAGGATCCAATATGGTGTCCCATTCCTATAAAATAGGATAGGTATCTACGTGGCATGCTTTAATTCGAGTCTAAACTGCCTCAGGCTCCTAATCAAGCCATTCACGCAGACCAATGTGTTTATTTTCTAATCAAATTATGCTACATAGATACCGATTCTTTTAGGAACATTACACAATAAAATTTCACATGAGGCATTCATTAATGAGTAATGCTTCCCCTCTTCGATTTCACTCTCTTTACTGTTAACTCAGTGTAACAATGTATCCAGAATGATGAATCACCAACTAGATTCAATAAATTTAATATCACAACAATTTTGTTACCAAAAACATTGTATCACGGGGCCTTAAGTTGTTTTGAAACCGTTTTTCCAGAGTTATAACATGGAAGTTCAAGGAAAAAATGGTGTTTTACGGAAATGGTCCGAGTATTTTGCAAAAGCCACTTAACCAACAATGCTTTTTAATATTTATGAAAAAGGGCCTTAGTTTTTTTCATTTTTACCAAAATAGTCATACATTATAAGGTTAAATTTCATATTTAACCTTCCTATGAACCTATATCATAGTTTAAAAAATCGACGAAAAACAAGGTAACTTTCAGTATTGTTGAGACAGGAAGCCAAAATCGAGATAGGGTTTCTTCTTCTTCTTCTTTATGGTTTAAAAAACTTAAAAAGGGCTTCAAAATCATCTGAGATATCGATATTGGTATCACTCATGAACATGAAAACACTTGAAACAAAGATTTAAAATCATGACCATATCAATCAACTCAAGGGCATAAAACTGTCCCTTCAACGAGCATACATTATAGACAACCATTTTGGTAAAATAATAATTTAAGAAATAGGATATTATTATATGGCTGTTTTAGTAAAGATTAAAATAACATGACTGGTTCAGAAAAATATATAGCTGGTTTAGTAAATTTCTTCAAAAAAAGGTGTATTATACCTGTACAAAGCAGTCATGAAAATGCATTCTTAGAAGACCTGCTGCAAGAGTCGGATCAGATTGCAAAGCTCTGTTCACAGTATTTCTCACAATAGGTTCCACGAATGGGCAACGCATACCATAATAACCCATACTTAGACCTTCTACTGAAAATCTTGCACCGCTTATAATTATCATTTCTACAAGTAAAAACAACCCAAGGAAATCATATCTAACCATTTTTACTGATTATTTCAGATGCCTAGTGAAGAGAACAAAGAAGAGTTGCTGTTGAAGACTGAGATTAGAGCTGATGAAGATTAATAATGAAGAGTAGATAAAGGAAGGAAACTTAGTATATATAAGTGCATGAACATGATTTGCATGCGGTAGCACTGTCAATGAATCGGATAAGGTGACGTGGAATAGTGGAACCGATCCGATAACTTATTGAATCCGACCCAAAACTTGATGGAACTAATCCTCGGAGTCAAACTTGTTAAATGGACAAATCAGCTCAAAAATGCATCGAGTTGGCTCAATGGCAATTTTGGACCAAATAAAGGGTTGATGCCCTTAGGTCGTGAGTTCAATACTCAATATGAGCATTAATTCCTCAGGGCCCACCCGCAAGGACGCACTTTCACTTACTTGGTTGATGCAGGGGGCATTGCCCGTGCCCTGAGACTAGTCCTTGGACAAGAACATGGTCTGTGGACTGGGCAAAGCTAATTGAATTATCTTGTGAAGTTATCAGATGGGATTTTGGGTTTGAAGTACACATTCATTAGCAATCATAACATGTGGTCTAGAAATTTCAGTGACACATAAATAATTAATGAAAAGAAGACTAATTTTAAAATTATGTTGAAAGAAAAAAAAGGAGGGCAAAAAGTTGATAATAGTGGTCCATTATTTTCTCCACCTAAATAACACCATCTATATAATTATACTTAAACAACATATGAATGTTTGCATGTTGGATGACACTCACCAAACTTGATGGACGTGTCCGCATGTAGATCTAATGACAGTCGTAATAATTTTTTTTCTTTTGTTTTTTTTTTTGGGGGGGATCCTTTCCTTGGAGACGCCAATCCAAGGACTGCCATGATACAAATTGAGGTGCTCGTTGCGGGTAATTAATACCAAATAACTATATTACTCTATTCAAGCTTTCTCTTATGTCAACTAGGACAATTCAAAAGTCATCCGAGTCAACTCAATTCAATTGGATTTTGAGGTTAATCAGTCCCCAAACTTGATGGAATCGAGTCATCTTTGCAGACCAATATCAAGTACTCAACACCACTAAGGCAATTCGTAAATGCATAGAATTGAGTAAAAAATTAGAACAAGTTATTTGGTTATATATATACAGGGAAATGTTCGGCACCCTATTATTTACCCTACGCTTTGTCCTATGTGTTTTACTCTACATGGATTAGAAGTTTTGGAATGGGCTGATTTTTGGTGAGGATGATCTCTACGGTGTGGAGAATAAAAAATATTTTTGTTTATTTAAAAAAAAAATTAATATTTATCCAAATTGAGATATCTTATTGTCATAAGAATCTTAGATGACGTGAGAGTAAAAGGTTGTCAATGAATTAATTGTAATTAAGTATACCTATACTCATAGTCAAAATCTTATCTCAAATAATGGTATGAGGTCAGTTGAAAGAATAACTTTATTTAAAACCATTTCAAGGGTTAATCATACAACTGTGTAAGATAAATTATTATGAAAATTTGATGATTAAGGAAGAAGCATCATAACTTGAACTTGAATTTCTATTCTTTTTTTGGTTTTCTGTTGTTGTTTTAAGTTTAAATAATGAGAAGGAATGATGTGGTGGAACGCGTTAGTTTCATGAAAGTCAAAAGAGGGAAGTAGACATTGTAGCTGTTTTCCATTTCATTTCAACTATGACCGCAATATCATCCTCTCAAAGTGGGGATGTACTTTTTATTAAAAAAGCTGTTCTTTGCGCGTGGAGAATTTGACACGCTTTTAAGTGCAATGCACACTTCTACATGAATTTGTGGTGGTACCATAGCTATTTGGTATAATGGAGGGAGTATGACTATATATATGTATATGAAAGAGAGATAAGTTTCCCTTTGAAATTATTTTGTTTGACCCACTGTTGGCAAATTCTCTTTTTTTTACTTTTTTTTTTTTTTTGTTTTTTTAATTTGAACCCACTAACTCAAAAAGTTGCATTGCAATGTCAAACAACTAAGCTATGGGTCCTAGCTAGTCCAATGTCTTAATCTTGCTAGTAGTTTTAAAACTTGAGAACTCAACAATTTGCATGTCCACTAAGTCGAGTCAACTCAAAAACTCACAAGTTGACTGGAATCATGAAATAAATATATATATATATATTGTGATCCTTAATATTTTTTAATAGATAATTTTTTATTTTTTTTGTTCCCCACAAAAATATTATGTATAATCGAAGTTTTACCCAACACGGTGCATTTTTGAGTTGACATGAATGAGTTAAAACCTTGATTGGGTCAAGTTGATTAGTTGATTCAATGTGTTAGTTCCATCGAGTTTTGGCACCGAGTCATCAGGTCAACTAGATGAGTTTTAAAACTATGGTCTAACTTTATATAAAATTCAAAATGTTAAAATTGAGGGGAGCTTGGATTTGGATATCTGATTAGACTGTCCCAATTCATCAAAACTCCTCACTGGATCAACGCATGGTTTAATGTCTTAGAATCGAGTTTGACTCCGATTTGTGGATTGGGGGTGTGGTCTGAACCTAAGTTTTTGGTTACAGAATCAACTAGGAGTTAAGCATCAATCACATCTTTCAACATTTAGACGATTTCTAGTATGATCCATTAAACAATTCATGGAATTATTTTTATGTGGATTGATAAGGGTTTAAAGCATGCATGTATAGTGATCAAAACAGGATTAGTTCTGATCATCAAGAGTATTCAGTCAAGTGGATTGGGGGTGCGATTTCAGTGCTCAACAGCACGGCCTCCTCCATCCACTGATGCCCAACAGCAGTAGTTCTGAGTATTAGGATGGACATGTAACTTGCTTCTAGTTTGAGAAAATCCTTGAGAGTTTGGCTTTGTGAAACCCAAATTTACCAATAATATTATAATAGTCACTAAAACATGCTCAAGAGCCAGGTACCAAATATTGGAAATTATCATAAACTGATTTGGTAATTTTGGGATTCGGACTAGAAAGATGAGGTCATCGTTTTGGATCACCATGTAAACGATTTGAACACAAACACGGTTAAATTAAAAGAGCTTGACTACAACCTGGATGGCTTATATGTATATTTAAAAAATTAAAAAGGAACTGATGATTGGGTGTTTGGTAGCTAAATACTTTTTGTTAGGAAGTAGTATAATATAATTGGTAAAACTATATAATAGGAATATAATTGCTTAAGTTTAAGGAATATGATTCTGATTGAGATGTATTCCAATCAGACATTAAAAGATTGACCGTCAAAAATTGATCTAAGATTGTCCAATCTACGTTGAATTAGATCATTATCTCATCTAAATATTGTATTCTTCGTTTTTTATGTTTGATTCAAATGTATCCCCACTGCACAATCCAAATAAACTTCCCAACTCAGTAGGGAACACTTGACAACAACCCCTCTTCTTCTCGTCTATTCTTCATTTTATCTGTATAAATATGCACATAAAGAAAACCATGCATATGCATTGCAGACAAATAAATTACAAAAAACATAAAGAACCTCTGAATTTGATATCCATCCAAGGCATAATAACCATGTTTAGATTCCTTGGCAGTGAGTCAAAGTTTGATATAATACGAATTAATCCAACATAGTTACCAAGGACTCACAAAAATTTTGCGGTTTATACAAATGATGGTTTTCGTGTTCTTCCCCGAAACACATCAATTTCAACCCTTCCTACACTATCTTGTTCTTGAGGTTTGAAGGTGGAAGATAATAGAATCTGAGTTTGAGAGAGGGTAGGAGAAGGGGGGGCATTAATCTGCAAATCACCAACTAATTAGTCTATTTAATCAACCGAACCCTTATTCAGAGGATTAATCTGAATTTTAGGAAAAATTTGCTAAGTTTTGTAACAATGGACAAGGCGTCACATAATACTCCTTGTGTTCATGCTTTTAAAAATTACAAACCAAGCAATCCCAACTGAGCATATTCTCTTAACAACAACAAAGACAGGCTATGAAAATCTAACCAAAGCACAAAAGCCTCTTGTCATTAGTTTCTTCTTGTTTTCCACTTTTTTTTTTTTTTTGGCAGTTGAGGGAACAGAAGGCAAATGAAGAATCCACAAAGGAGTTGGTCATGTCTTCCTCAAAAGATAACCCAGAAGAATGCTAAACAAGCCAAAGAGCACAACGTACAAGAATGGGACACCACCCCGACTTTTGTTGCCTTCGCGCCTCAAGAGTTCCTGCACAATGTAATTAAATCAACAATAAATACCAACCTACAGAAGAAATCTGTGACATACCCCTCTTAAGATTAGAAAATAAGTTCATTCTTCATGCCAATCACATCTTGGTATGATATGCAATTTTTTTATTTTTTATTTTTATTTCTTTTCTCAAATAAAAGTATCATGCATATCAAGACAGCTAAGTAGAATTTTTTTCTTTTTGGCAAAACCTTGTCATTAACTTCTGCTATTCACAGGACTCCCAATCCTTGCACTATACTATTAAATTAATTAACAGGCTACTTCCAGTCTCTAAATTATCTAAGACATCAAATAGAACTCTATTTTGCACCAATCAATCCACCACGTCCACTCAATTATAAAACTACATAGTAGAAGGGCAAATCCTAAAATCGAATAAACTGTCTATCATCTTGAGAGGGACTATCGAAACCAAAACTTAATACATTAAAATGTTAAGTCATGTAGAATGGGTTATTTTCTTGACATCTATTTCCTTTACTTGTTCGATTGATGACAGAAAAGCAAAAAAAAATTAAATATTTGAGGGACTCATCAGAGAAAAAAGAGTAATTCTGACCTAACCCGAGTTTTTTTTTTTTTGTAAGGTAAAAATATAACTGAAGCAGAAAATCAGATTACAATAACATTATACCACTCAGATGGATGTTGAATAAACCTACTGAGAGGCAAACCCAAGAAAACAGAAAATACAATTGCAATCCACTGACAACATTACAAACCCAGGGCTTAAACCCGTAGCTCAGTTGGTTTGACTCATTGCAAAACAACTGAGGTCATGGGTTCAAGTCCAGCTTAACCATAATAAATAAAAAATACAAATCCAGGCCCAAATAACCACCCAACTACGGAATCAATGAATTCTATATAAATACACAATCGTAAAAGTAAATGTGTCCTTGACATCCTTGCAAAGCTTTTTTTGGCTAGGCAAGCGAGATTAGTCATAACTAATTAGTTGATCAAAGAAGATTTTGAACTCAGGTTATTATATCAACACTCACGGAATTTAACCAACATAGCAAGCTGGTACATTCGAGCTGCTCATGAAGCTAGAACCATGGATACATTCTATAATTTAAATGATCGTATTGCTGACGCTTCTTTCCCTCCCCTTAAAAAGACAAGCTTTCTATGAAGGGAGCAAACGAAGAAATAGGACCAAACAACAAATACTCTTGGACAATGGAACAACAGCCAGCCTCTGGCATTCTCATGTGTTTGTGTGCGAAATACCTCGATCTTGGGGTTCATTTTCTCTTGGAGCAAGTATTCCAAGGAATTTTGAGGGATGTGTTTTTAGGACTTGGTACATAGGTGTCATAATGTTTGTAAAGATTGAGTTGTCTGTCGTTTTGTATTTTCTCTTATAGGTGTCCTCCTCGGACCTCTCCCTGTTTTACTTAATAATAAAAGTCTTCAACTATCAAAATAAATAAATATATATATATATATATATATATATATATATAACTTTATTTTTTTTATGTAACATAGGGTATCCCACATCTCTTACAAAATATGGACTAATCCTTACGGTTAAATGCCCAGACCCCACGTAAATTTCCCGATGTGCAACATGGTAAGTCAAGAGGCTAGCTAGTTTCGAACACATGACTAGAGGAAGCAAACCCCTACCACTAACTGAACCAATCCCTTGGAGGTATATATATATATATATATAACACAACTGTAGGGCCCACTTTATTACGAATTTGTAAGGGATAAACATCTCATCCAACTACAATTTTGTGGGATCCACCCTACTCACTTGATTGTCTTTCCTGTTCACCCTTTTAACTTTATTGTCTTTCATCTCCTCCCCTCCCTTTTTTCAATAATATTCCTCCAATTTTACTATCTTTTCTCTTTTACCCCATTTTTCAATGCCACATGCTCGATAATGTATATGCAAAATGGCCCTTTCTTCCTAACTTCCTTTGCAAGTGTTAGCATCATTTCTTTCAGCCACACAAAAGAGAGAGTGCCACCACCTTCATGCAAACCCATTTGGCTGATTGAATTGGTTATGAAACAGGACTAAAGCCATCTCTAACTCCAATAAGTATGTAAAATAATAGCCAAAAAATAATAATAATAACACCAGGGAAATTTCTCACTGAAACCCAAAAAGATGAAGAAAATGTGAAAAAAAAAAAAAAATACAAAATACAAAAACAAAACAGGACAGAAAACCAATCAAGGCAGCCAAAAAACAGAACACCCAAAAAGATTTTGTGCTTGATTTGAGACTAGGGGTCTAAATCGAGGAGAAAACAGTGTCAGGCCAGGCTTTGGGCTGGACCGACACAAAATGTCAAAACCTGAGCCCAACCCAAAGCCTGTCCATAATGCAGATTGATTATTTCTAGGGCAATCCATTACAAATTTTGTTCTAAACTGGGCCATGTAGAAGAGAACTGCAGGTTTAATGAAGGGAAAGAGAAAGTTGATCCAAGACCTCCCATTAAACCTAAGGGGGAAAAACAAAGAGAAGCTGACTCAGATGTTAAAGAACATTAGGCTACTGATTCAGTGCAAGAAAAAGAATCGGAAGGTAATGGGAAGTCTCCCATTGAAGCATTGTTTCAAGTTACAGGATCAGATAAAAGTGACAAGCCATTTATTGTGGCTAGTCCATCTATGCCAGCTGAAGTGAAAGGAGACATCCCTTTTATTGACATGGTCGATATTAAGAGATTTGAATCCTCTTAAGGGTGCAATTGAGGGCAACGGCATTGGAGAAAATGAGGTTAATGCTGAACCAATTGATGTGGCAGAAAAATCAGCAAGCCCTAACAAGGTGAAATCCATCTTGACTCAAAATTTCATGCAACCCCAATTTCATTAGATCCAAAAGAACAGGAGCTGAATTTAATTTTATTGAGCTAAGCTCAATGGGCAAGGAGATACTCTCCAAGCATCTCTCTGACAGGATTGCAAGTTTTTTTGGCACTGGTCAATCAAGGCCAAGTTAATCAGGCCAGACTTTCATAAGGCAGACTTAGGCCTCAACTGACTCTACTCCGAGCCAGGTCAGGTTGGGCCACGGGCCCAGGAGTTTATTTACTCCCCTATTTGAGACTCAGAGATATATAGTAAAGGAAAGAAAAGTCAATTTAGCTGAAGCAACAAGCATCATGCCCCTCTCACACCATCATGTTTCAAATCTCTGTTATGTCTCATTGCGTTCATAGATGATACCTAGTTGTCTCGAACGAATCATCTCATTTTTTATGCCCTGCGACAGCAACAAGGTGTTGTGTGAGGCCCTACGACAGCAACTAAGGCTGAGTTTATGACCTACGACAACAGCTAGGTTATTTTCTAGACTGTATTACACCCTGCGATAGCAGTTAGGGCTGAGTTTATGATCTATGACAGCAGCTAGGCTGTTTTCTGGACAGTGTTACACCCTGCGACAACAACTAGACTGTTTTCTGGACAATGTTAAACCCTGCAACAGCGACTAGGGTTCTGTTGGACTGTGTTACATCCTGTGACAGCAACTAAATAAAGTTTTTTGGGTGTGTCGACAACAGTTAGGCTATTATGGGATGTGTTACACCCTGCGGCAGCAGCTAAAGTAAGTTTTTAGGTTGTGTTAAACCCTGTGACAACAACTAGGGTTCTGCTGGGTGCCTTTTTCTCTTTCTTTCGACTGCAACCAGTTCGTTTGTTTCTGATTTTCTGATAAAGATCTCCCTTCAAGCCAAATCTACTTCTTTCTTGTTTGTTCTTGTGAGCATGACATCACATCAAGAAAACAAGGACTTCAACACTACTCTTGGGGCAAACTCCTCTGCCCAACGTATTACTAATGCCCTATTAGATGGTCGAAATTTCAAGTCCTGGTCTCGGTCTATCAAGCTTTATTCTACGCCATGTTTATGTATCATGAGATTGTCTCCTCTTTGTGACCAACCCTCACTCAGACATATGCGCATGCAAAGAATGACTCAAAGATTTATGGGCTTTATCGAGACATTGTTCATGTAATGACCTGAAATCCTAAAATGTATCTCGAGGAAAGAATTTTAGATCCGTGCATTGATTTAAAAGTTATCAAATCCTCGAGTTTCGCATTTGATATTTTCCCAATAGGTAAACGACACCTTAGAGACGTAATTTGAGGAAACCGATCATACTATTAGATTCGTGTCGAAAAATCACCCAAAATAGAGTATAAGTTTGTCCAATTCGGCATTCGGGAAAAACAATTCTCAAAATGCCAAGTATGTCCCAACTTAAGTGATATAAATATCTAAATTCTATTAGAAAAATCAGATTTTTCTTATTCTCCTCTCCAAACAAATCTCAACCCTTTTCCTTCAATATTTGAAACTCAGATCTACACTAAATGAGAACGATCCGAGCTTAGGCGCAAGAAGGAAAGTTGTTCCTCTCGCCGAGGGTTACGCGTGGACGCAAAGAAATCCGATTTTCGCCGGAAGAAAATTTTAGAGATTGGCCGGAGGCGATTTTAAAGTTCGTTCAACCGTTGAAATTAGCTTGAGGTAGGTTGCCTTCCCTTCTACCTTCTAGTTATGCGATAATTTCATAGAAAATCCATATGATTATTGATAAATCGATTGTTTCATTAAGTTTATACATATTTGAACAATTTGAATCATGTTTGCATGCTTATTTATGATTGGTTTTAGTTCATTTGATGTAATATAATCATTTTATAGTTAATATGATATTTGGATCGATTTTGGTCGAGTTTCGACGAAAAATCAGCAATTCGGAAAAGTATCCGAATGTTGAGTTTGGTTCTAATTTGTTTTGTTTTGCTTCCATATAGTATGTATACCCATTTCCTACATTTATTTCATTAAAAACAATTACGTATTACTTTAAGTTCTTTAATAAATAAATAAATAGTTCATTTTCAATTTCGACTTTGAAAAAATTATTTTTCAACACTAAGTTAAATTTGCATAGATTTCCAGCTTTTATGTCTTATGGTTTTATCTTCGTTTTCGAGTCTTTCTACTCAACCAAAACCATCGAATGGAATTGGTTGATGCTCTATGGATTTCGAATTTCTTTAAAAGTAAAATTACTTTGATAGATATGTAGGAAATTAGATGATAGATTGATCGATTTAATCGATGGATGGATAGAGAGAACGTATGTTCTCGACTGATTGATGGGACAGTGCCTCCAGTTCTACGTAGTGGCCATGCCACGTAAAACGTGATAGATAGATAGAGGGATGAGATGGTTGATGGATGGATATGACAGATAACTGTCACTGGAGGGCACTACCAGATTTTGTTTGTATTTTCGATTAAAAGAAATGATATATTATATACAAAATAAATTATTTTGTTTACCAGTAAAGATTTGTAGAAAACCCATAAAGAGTGACGCGTTGCTATGTATCCGGAAGCGGCGAGTCAATCTAAGATAACACTAGATGTCATATGCTCTTCGGTAGTATGGGATACCTTAGAGCATATTACAGCTTATGAAATCCGGGAATTTCTCCTACTTATTTTCTGGGGAACGTTGTGTGTAAAGGCAGTCTCTGTATAGTGTAGAGATAGGCGGGGTTCACATGCATTGCCTCTTGATAGGCTTCGACGCGAGGGGTCTCCTGGGCTAGTTAGTGATCACTTTTAGTCTGTAGTCGTCAAACAGTCGACCTCACCGTTAGTTGAACTCAGTATTGGGTTCTTGGTCAACGGCCAGTCTGAGCCGGATAAATGGTCATCCAACCGTGGTATGCTAGACCGACCACAAAATCATATTATAACGATGGGATTCCACATCGGAGGTTAAGTTTGGAATATCGTATTGCCATAGCCGAGGCGGTTATATCGGCGTGTTCCTCTGCTCTCTTATCGATTACACCGCCGTGTTCTTATTATGTATCTTTTTCTTATTTTGTAATGATTGATAGATGTTTTCATTTAAAAGATGCATATGTTACTTTAAATGATAGAAATGATAGGTTGAAATTATTTAACTGTTTATTGAATATGCTTAGACATTTATCGTATGTTACATTATGAAAAACTTACATTATTTAACTGTTCAACTGATTACTCGTGCAAGTATGACTCGTTGTTAGAACGGCGTTCATCCTGCTGAGTAACATTCCCCTGTTACTCACCCTATCCTTCCCCTTTCAGATTATTCAACTTTTGAAGAACCGTTCTTTGAGGAGTCTTTTGAGGAGGTCCTCGAGGAGGATCAGATTGATGTCTTGCCGCCGCCATGTCTTTGAGGACTAGTAGAGGATCTTAGCGGTTTTTGGTTGTAGATAAGAAACATGGTAGATTAGAAATTTTTGTAACCTGATGAATTATGAGATTAAAGATCTTGACTTATATCAGTGTTTGTCGATTTCTTCTGTTTACTCTAGACTCTCGTATAGATGTTAGTTAAATGTTTATTCCGCTGCGTGTATTTTCTTTTCATAAGTATTATTATTTATGAATGTTCTGTTAGATTGTGTGATTGATTACCTCATACCTCGAGATTCTAACCGATGAATCATAGGGATTCGTGTTGGGATTTCGGGGCGTGACAGTTCAGGGACTCAGAGCGTCGCAGATTACTTTCGATTTCTTTAGTCCTGTTGGGAGGAGCTCTCTCACAATGACTCTATGGCTAATTTGTCTGCAGAGGTAGCCAAGTATGTGGTTACAAGGATTGCTCGACATCAAACATACTAGTTCCTCATGGATTTACATCCCGAGTTTGAGGCACTTCAAACCCAGATCCTTAACCCCACCCCATTACCTTATTTATTTGAGACATTTGCAATCATTGATAGTGATGAGCATCGCCGCCATGTAGTTCTCTCTCAGACTCAAACTCCAAGCATTATCTCTACTCCAGTTACAGATCAAAAGGCTCTAACAGCCAATTCGGATTTTTCTAACTCTCATACTCAGGGATCTAGGAGTAGAGGTCGTGGAGGCCAAGGCTGTGGCCGTGGTAAAGGGAGTAATCTTACTTACAGCCATTGTGGGAAAATTGGCCATGAGAAGGCCCATTGCTTCCAACTTTATCCCCATATGTTGCGATCGTCTGTCGCCCCTTTTTTGGGACAGTCTATTCCCCATGTTGTTATTGTGAAGTATCAGTTACTCCTACTGATACTCTTACTTCCCTTGACACTATTGATCTGCAACAACTTCCAACTTAGATTATCGTTATTGTATGAGATTAGATCCATGCTCACACTCACTCATCTTCGATTCTAGCCTCAATTACTACGCCCCCAGATACATCTTCTGCATTTCATGACACTCGGTCTGTATCTGCTCCTCTGACTTGGGTAATTGATTCTGGCTTTTGATCACATGACTAGTGAGTCTAGCCATTTTACTTCTATTTTTTCAGCTACTCATAAGGAGATTCGCCTTGTTGATGGGTCTCTTACTCCCATCCATGGCAAGGGAACCATTCCCTTATCCTCCGACTTCTTTCTTGACTCTGTGCTTCGTGTTCCTAACCTATCTCTTAACTTTTTGTCTATGAGTAGTATTACCAAATCTCTAAATTGCTCTATAAGATTTTTTCCTACTCACTGTATTTTTTAAGACTTGACTTCAAGGAGGATTTTTAGCAAGGGGTATGAGAGGGATGGGCTTTACCTATTTAGATCTCAACCTACTGTTGTTCCGACTTCTATACTTTCACTCTCTGAGAGCCATATTTTTTCTTCTCAAACTTTAGATTTATGGCATGCTCGCTTAGGACATGCTAATTTTCAGCACTTATGTTCTTTATTTCCTACTTTAAAAACTTCTTATAGTGGACACAGGTTTTAGTGCTCTGTGTGTGAGTTATCTAAACACACACGTACTTCTTATATTCCTCGCATACATCGATCTAATGCAATATTTGATTTAATTCATTATAATGTGTAAAGGACTTTCCTTATTACTACTTCTAATAGTCATAGATATTATGTTACTTTTATTGATAATTATTCTCGTTATACTTAGGTTTGTTTGATGCGTTTTCTTTCTGAGGTACTTCCTATTTTTGTTAATTTGCTTAAAATGATTCAAACTCAATACAATATCACTATTAAATTCCTTAGGTCTAATAATAGAGGTGAATATATTTCTAATGAGATTCAATCCCATCTTCATAAGCATGGTATGCTTCACCAATTGACTTGTCCCTACACTTTTGAACAGAATGGTGTGGCAAACGCAAAAACTGTCACCTCATGAATATTGTTCATTGTCTTCTTTGAAGGATGCATGTTCCTAAGTTATACTGGAATATGGCAGTTCTCACTGCGGCTTTTCTCTTCAACCGTATTCTGAGTAACACTTTAGGGGGGACAGGAGCCTCTTCATGTTCTTCTTCTTGATAACATTCTCTTTCCCCTTACACCTAGAGTCTTTAGGGTGCACTTATTTTGTTCAGGACAGGACCCCTTATCGCACCAAATTAGATGACAAGATCACTTAGTGTGTTTTCTTGGGTTACTTGTCTATGTCAAAGGGGTATCGTTATCCCATTTCTCATCATGTAATTTAGTCTTTGGATGTCACTTTTTTTGGAAATATTCCCTACTTTCAAGTTATATATTTTTTGCAGGACTTTTCCTTTGCAGGATCCCTCTCCTATAGTGCTACCCTCTCCGATTTTCTCTCCATCTCCATCTTCATCTTCGCCGCCATTAAAGGTTTACTCTCGACGCCCCTCTCCAACCTTGCAAACCTCCTCCTTGGACTCAAGTATACCCTCGCCTACACCTACACCTCCTATTCCTTCTATTTTTGACTCTTACTAGCCTATTACGCTTCGCAAAGATAAGCAGGTATGTGTTACTAATCATCCTATTGTCCAATTTGTTTCCTACCAGGGACTCTCTCCCTCTTATCAAGCTTACCTTACTGTCACTGATTCTATTCGAGTTCATCGGTCTGTATCAGAGGCGTTGCGAAATCCTCGGTGGACTGGAGTCATGACTACTGAGATGGATGCTTTGCAGAAAAATCACACCTGTGAGCCTGTTCCCCTTCCCTTTAGGGAGCGGATTATTGGTTGTAAATGGGTTTTCACTGTTAAATATCTCACGAATGGCACTATTGATCAGTACAAGGCATGCCTCGTTGCTAAGGGCTTTACACAAACTCCAAGAAAAGATTTTGGGTGCTACATTTGCTCATTTAGCAAAACTTTCCACTATTCGCCTCCTTATCTCTTTAGTTGCATGTCACTCGTGGTCCTTTCACCAACTCAATGTAAAAAATGCATTTTTAAATGGTGATTTAGTTGAGTTTATTTACATGGACCCCTTCCTGGGTTTCAGCTTCAAAAGGAGTATTTGAGGAAGGTTCGTCGCCTTGACAAATCTCTGTATGACCTGAAATAGTCTCCGCAAGCCTGGTTTCTACGTTTTTCTGAGGTTATTTTATCTATGGAGTTTTCTAGATGTCACTCAAATTATATTTGTTTTGTTCGTCGAGAAGTGGATGGTCGTTGCACTATTGTTTTAATTTATGTGGATAATATTATCGTGACTGAATTGTAGAGTTTAAATGTTATTGGGTCGTGTTTTTATGGTTAAAGACTTAAGCCCTCTCATATACTTCTTGGAGATAGAAGAAGGCCGCTCTCACCGTGATATTTCGTTATCTCAACGCAAATACACATTAGATCTTCTTCAGGACACTAGGATGTTTGGTTGACGTCTTGCTTCCTCTTCTATGAATCAGAATCGTCTTCATGCCGAATCTGGTGATCTTTCATCTGATTTTTCTTCTTATCAAAGACTTGTAGGTGGTCTGATTTATCTAACTAACATCAGACCGGATTTGACCTTTGCGGTTAGTGTAGTCAGTCAGTTCTTGAATGCTCTACGTACCTCTCATCTTGATGTCATTTATCATATTCTTCGCTACTTGAAGTCTCGTCCTAGTATTGGACTTTTCTACTCATCCACTGCTCAGTCACATTTGTCCTGTTTTACTGATGCTGATTATTCTGATTCTCTTACAGATAGGAGATCTACCTCTAGTTTCTATACTTTCTATAGTGGTAACTTGATCTCATAGAAAAGTAAGAAACAGAATGTAATTTCCCATTCTTTTGCTGAAGCTAAGTATCGGATTATGGCCATTTGCACTTGCGAGCTTATTTAGCTTAAATCTTTACTGACGGAACTGGGATTTCCTATTTCTGGTTCTTCCTCTTTATTTTGTGATAACAAATCTGCCATCATGTTTGCCTCTAACTCAATTATTTACGAAAAGACCAAGCATATAGAGGTTGATGTTCACTTTCCCAGAGAGAAAGTTCGATCTGGTGATTGTCAGACAGTCTTTGAATCTTCTTCAAATCAGCTTACCGATACACTTACGAAATCTGTTAGTCCTTCTGTCACTAACTCTCATCTTGTCAAGCTGGGCTTAGTTGATATATTTGCTCCAACTTGAGGGGAGTATTAGAAATAATATTTATTATTTTATGTTTTTATGTTTTTTCTATTGTTTCTATGTAAGGGCGTTTACGTCCATTCACTATTTTATTAATCTATATATCTAACTAGCTCTCATTATGAAGCTAGAGAATTACTTTCTACAATTCTTTTCTTTCCACTCTTCCATTCTAAGATGCTCCCTTCTAGCATACCAAATAAGTGTGCTATCATTTGTAATCATTTCATTAATGTATAACTCAAAAGTGGATAAAACTACATAAATCTTTAACCCTAATACTTGAATGGATGACATCACATCCGAAAGAAAAACATTCCAGATATACTTTACACCTTCAGTCCCCCAAAAAATAGTGGCACACATCTGCCACGTCACATTTGACATAAAAAAAATAGTCATTGACATTCTCTACACTTGAAACACACTCGAGTCTGACATAGTTCTCCATCAAAGTTGATTTTAATGACCACAACCTTTTCTACTGGATGAATGTGTTTGTCGTGACTCGTGACAATAACATCATTGCAAATGACCACAAATGAAGTTGATAATCCACCCAATTGTCCTCAATTAATTGAGGTCAAAGCACCGGACATACACCTTTCATCTCATTACAATTCCACCCTTTAATTATAAGTGGCAAGTCTTTTGTTGTGCCTAATTTTACCTAACTAGTAACACTTGAAAAACTTTTGATTCCCATCACATTTATTAGATGCTTCTTCATGTTCTCCATGCTTGCTAGATACATTATAAGAGTTTCCTTAACTGTTACGAGCCTTTCCATTTGTCACTCTTGTTGTTGGAAATAAAGCTTTAACATCACTTTTGAAAATAAAACACCCAGACGTTTGTCAAGCTAAAAAAAAAAAACTCTTGAGAATATTCTTTTATTTCGTACAAGAAAGTTGATTAACACACTATGAAAAAAATGGATGCATTCATTCTTCAATCCACAAATAATATTTTTTCATCCACACCTCTAAAATTGGCTCTTTAGGGTTTCAAATTTGGAACTTCATGAAATAGATATTTTATTATTAAGAAATTTTAGAAAGAGAATGACCTCCTCCAAACTACCCCCAAACATCTATAATAAGACCATGGGCTAATAAAACATGAAAATAACCCAAAAACAAACAAAAAAAAGTCCAAAATAAAACCTCAAAAATTTTAATCTTTAAACTTTGATGTCCCCCGTCAATTTTTTTACTTTTTTTATAAGTAAAAAATTTCATTGAAAAGATAGTGAGGTCGGTTGAAATGACCAACCAAGCAAAAACCAATACAAGAGGTTAGTTGGTTACAATATTAGAAGCCCTTCCTAGTTACCGACGAAGCCCTCAAAAAATACTCCCCTAAATTCTGTAAACACTTTTGACCAAAAGTAAATACAACCCAAAACCAAGAGAATCATGTCTTTGATAACCATTTCCTTGTCTTTGAAAATACAACTATTACGCTCTTTCCAAATCCCCCAACAAATCGCAAAAGGAGCTAAACTCCATAACCTTCACTTTGCTCCTAGAAAAGAGTACCCGAGAGAGAACCATGATTCGAAAACTGCCCTGACTGACTTGATCAAGCATATTGACACACCAAACAAGCTCAAGAAATGAGACCAAATCTTAGAAGAAAAACTACAATGTAAAAGGAGGTGATCAGCTGATTTTCTATTTCGAAAGTAAAGTAGGCAAACATTAGTCCCACAGAACCCGCATCAATATATATATATGACTTTAGGATTTGTTGAATGCATAGCTATTGACTTATTTCGAGATAAGTCAGATGTCGTCTTGTGTTTTAATTATGATATTTCAATTAGATTAGATTTGTGGTGTGTCCTTGCCGCATGGATACTCGATGGTGTGGTTTAGAAGTGATATGATTGGTGAGTTGGAAAAAATTCATGAAACTACCTTACCAATAATCTCTTGGCCCTTTTGAAAATGAGGAATTACCCCAAATGTCAATGGGTATGACTTACTCCCTAGTGGTATGAGACGACTTGGAGACCATACTAATGAACCTTGGTAGTAAAGAGGTTGAGGTCAATAATTGAAGGGATTTTAGAGATTGCACCCATGCCCGATAGGGCATTAGACGCGATGTTCATGCCTAGTTTAGACATGGATCCATACTAGACTATAGTCGTCGAATGATTGACTGTCATTAGGTTTGTTTGGGCCGTTGATCATATTGTAAGACGACAACATAGATTGAAAATGATGATATATTGCGAACAACCCTACGCTCTGCATGTGAATCAACGATCACCACCACCAGATCGGAAAAGCAAGACAAGTAAAGATGCATGGACCACGTAAAAAGGCCAAATGATCTTAGGTTCCCTCATCGACGAATTAATGAGACCCTGGTACCATTCTACATCGGTAACCCTGCTGGGTAGGCCGGTTTAGATAGGGAGATCACTAGCAAACTTAGACCCGCAAGAGATACACATCACCTCATGTGTTATTATGTGATGTTGCATTCTTAATAATCATATCTTGATATAATTACATGTGAGCTATGATCAATTGATCATCACTATGATATCTTGGATATTCGATTAACGTAAGATTCACTTATTTTCTTATGTTAGTAGATGACATAATAGATAGTTATATCTTAACCATAGTTAGATCTATTTCTCGATTTATGCATCATTATTTTGTAAATTAAGGTCATGCCACACATTGTATTTGAAGGACACAAAACTTAGAAACTATCTTGTTATCTCACTCCTGGGGCTACTTGCTTAGGATCAATCGGTACGTGCTGGGTGAGGGGTGTAGATTGAGTGTTAGAATGGGAAAATAGATAAAATAGGGGATAGGTTGTGAATCACGAATATGGGTGAGAGACGTTTGGAAGTCAAAATCAAATTGAGAGGTATTATCATAATTTTAAAAAATTCAAGGGGCATTTTGATAAATTTGAATTTTTTTCGAGTTTCCAAACGTGCTTACAAGCATTTTTAAGGTTTTTGACGTCGAATTTGGCCAGAAGTGAGTTTTTATGATCGATCATAATTTGTGTTGTTGGGCCAACTCTCTTTCTCCAAATTATTCATTTTTCCTCAAAATTATCGCTTTTATCCCTCATTTTTTTCTCCTATCTTATAATCGATTTGCTCGTCCTTCAACTCTTTGGATTCCAAATTCAGGTGTCATACGATTTTGTGGTGTCTACAAAGACGATCAAGAGTAAACCTAGGCAAATGCGAGTTAGAATATAAACTCTCGTAGAAGTCCACCACTCCTTGAATCACCTCATCATCGTTACTCTTGATCATCCAAAATATCTAAACCCCATATGTTTCTTTTATGACCTCCTTCCACAAGTTCTCCTGGTTGTCCTCAAACTTGCACAACCACTTCACCAACAACGCCAAATTCACTGCACCAATCTTCTTAATGCTGAGACCCTCATTTTTCTTTGGAGAACATATCCAATTTCTCTTAACAAGGTGGAACTTTCAATTTCTTTCAATATCATTCCACAAGAATTCCCAAAACATATTTTCTATTTGCAATTCCACGGAATAGGCATAGGAAATAAATTAGCATACTAGCTAGGGAGCTCTTGATCAATGGTATCCTCTCCCTATTGAAAGGTATTTCATCTTCCAAGATCTTATCCTTGTACCAATTCACTCAATAATGGGGGTCCCAAATAGCCTTCAAGAAAAGTTGCACCCATTGGTAAGCATAAGTAGGATCAGGGGAAAGTATCTAAAACCTACACAACCTGCAATCATGGAAATGTTGGATACCTCAAAGCAGTAGAGAAAGGCTATGAGGAATCTAATATGATCAATGGATGCATCAAAGAAAACTACAATCATAAACCTTTGTGCTTTTTCTTTGGTGTAGGTAGGCCATCTTGGCCTCATTTTCTTCTTATTAATAAATTATTTACCTATCAGGAGAAAAAAAATTAATATAGAAATATCCAAGATGAATGTGACATCCATTGGAAGTATCCAGGCATCTTTGTGCTCGTGTAGGCATTTATAACATATGTAGGTGGTAAAACCCCATCATTACTGATCCCACATAGAGATTTCATTGGACTGATTGAGCTATTTAGTACCCTCTAGGACTCCGAATAGCAATAGATCAGAGACTTGAAAACATACTAATTTCCTTCAATTCGAATCTGTTGTAGAAGTCAAAACATTCTGAGCTCCATAGAAAGTCATACACTTGCCAAGAGAATCAACACCATATTTCCATCCTTCAAGCCTCAGAGCATATGACATGTTTCGAGAGAAAGCAACAAAGTGCCAATGACTTCCTAGCATCTAAATGATTTTTTATTAAACTTTGCCCCCTTGTCTTGCCCAGTTGTCTCCTGATTGATCTTCTGACGATAATTGAGGCAGACACTAGAGATTGTCAGATATCATAGCCCATAACTCTTGTTCGCTCGTATTATGAATGATATCTGTTGGGACTGTATAACTCCGCCATACCCACTAAAAATTAAATTTAAAAAAAAAAAAAAAAAAAACTATAAATTCATTTCATTAGGTGGTAAAAAGTGAATGAAGTGTAATTTGGAAGAGGAATGCAAATTAGGACCCAAATTCAAGAAACTAAAAAAATCCCAAATAAGGAAGGTTGAGGCAGAAACTTGATAATAAAACCTAAGAACAGTGTTGAAAACCAAACCAAGTATACCTTTCTAATACCTAAAGGCCAAAAACATTAAAGTTGAATTGCATTCCATATATATATATATATTGATACCAGAAGTTCAATATAGCCTTTTACTAATAAACCAATGAAGGCTATAAGTAGGAGGGGATAAAAAAGTTCACTAATGAAAAGATAAAGAGGTTCAGTAATGAAAATGGAGTTATCAGTAGATACCAACGGGGAATCAACCTACACAGTTAAATTAAATAGAGGGGTAAAAAAAAAGCTTTGATTCCATCATTAAGTCAGACCAGAAAAGGTGATCATCAGTAATCATAAGAATTGTCAGTAAAATGTCTAAAACTCAGATTAATCAGAGCATATAAACTCCTCACCAATTCCTGACGAAGTTTGTTAGTCTGTTGAATAGCAGAATTTTTCTCTTCTGTCAGCTTCGAAATAAGAGCCCTTGCCTGAAAGTTACACAACTAAGTACTACTCGAATCATCAAAGCCAAAGGATACCAGATATATATGAAGTAATCTTCCATTAAACCACTAGCATTGTTAAAAACAAAATATCATAACTTCTGTTTCTCTGCCCCATTACTGAACAAATTAGTTATAAGTGGAAAATTTCAAGAAGCGAGTAATTGTACAAATCATAATAAACATCTAGCTGCAATGAAACTGAAGGCACGCCTCATCAAATAGCACAAAGTCAGACTACAAATGAAGGTCAACAAAACACACATATTGGCTGCTTATTAAAAAACAGAAAGGGCATCTTTAGCAAACTATTTAAAAAATAATAAAGCATGGCTAAATTTGCACAAACAGCCTTCATACAATGAACACTGAGGCAAACTTAGGTTTTCTGAAGGAGGTCATCCATGCGTTACTTGAGCCTTAAGGAGGTAAAAACTGAAAGCTACATGATCATATGGAATTAAAAGTCAACCACACTTGATCGTTGTCGTAGCTTGTAATTTCAAACAATATGTTCATCGAGGAATTCTTAATTATTTTTATATCTTGATAACCAGGTCATCATTGTCCTTACTCCTTACCCCACCTTTGAATTCAATGCTAGAAAATATGACATTCGTTTTCTTTTTCTTGTTTAGGATATTAGGGGTTGTGAGAGCAGAAAGAGAGGTGACAAAGGGTGTGGAAACCAAGAACCAGAGCAGTTCGAATCCAGTTTTGCTAGGTCTCAGTCAATTACAGTTTTGAATCTTGAAAGGAAAATGAACTTATTTTTTGCGATTAAGTGAAGCTAGAGAAGGCATGCAACATTTTTTTTATTCAATTCAAAGTCACAGAGATTGTATGGCAACATTTTGTTAATTTCAAGCTCATACCGTTTGATGAACTAAGGCTTTGATATAGGTCTCAAGGGCCCTGGGGGTAATTCGGGCCTGTAATAGGCATTGGAAAGCTTTGGACCTATGGGCTGATATTTTTTATATTTTACTTCTTCTAAAATCTTGTTAGTCAAGTCTTGGATATTTCATTTCTCTAGAAATTCTCTTGTAAGCATTAATTTGAGATGCATACAAAATTTATATAAATGGTGGAGATGGTAGGAGAAGTAAATGTAATTTGCAATTATGGTTGGGGGTTGTAGAAAAAAGTCTACAAGAAAGGGTGGGGGGTCATCCCAGCCATGTAGAGATTGAGAATTATTGTTGGGACATTGAGTCCTTGTAAACACCATTTTAGTGAATATTTGTCTTTATTTGGGTTCTTCCATCTCCAATTACATTACCCCTTAGGAATAAAGGACAAGATCCTGTGAAGCTTTTCTCATTTGCTCTGTGCATTTTAAAGGAGATGGAACTGTATAATTTTTCAACCGAAAACTGAGTTGGCTTTCAATTCTACCTCTTTGACAAGGTCAATGGTCACCTAGAAAAAATTTAAAAATTATCATTTCTGCAACACTAGAAATAAATTTGTAATTTGAATGTTCTTGATTGATGGAAGAGGTAAAACAGGTATCAAAGAGGCCAATGAATATTCAAAGTTGTTTCCAGCCCTATAATTATCAAAAACTCCCAAGTGATTACAGGTTGTTATAGGTGAAAAGTGTCCAGTGATGATTTGTCAGTCTGCCTGAGAAAACACAGAGTTAGTTGATAAAATTCAGTAATGCACTCTACGCATTGGGAATAATTACTTTGGATGATTCAAGATTTATGGAGAAGTTTTGGTCACCGATATAGATCATATTTTCTCCCTAGACTTGCTTTCAAAGACCATATATCAAAAATTACACATCATGATGACACCAAATTTGGTGTAGTAGTTTATAGGGAAATAATCATCTCCACCAAATTTGAAGTAATTTGCATAAGAATAGAAAGAGTTATGATCTCCATCAAATTCTATCTCCTAACTTAATTACTCATAAGTTTTCAAATGCTAACAATCCTATCAATTCAGAAGCCAAACCAAATAAACATACAAAAATGCAAATTAGATGCATTTATGTTATATTCACAACTCGTGCTACATTTATATTATAAATTACAAACAAGCAAGAATCCATAATTGTCCACTAAGATGAATTTGCAAGTTAAAAACTCAAAATTCCAACAAAAAACTCACCTCTGAGGAATTTTCTTGAGACTCAACAAATGATCTCGATGCCTGTAAGTAGCATTAAATAAACATGTCATCAGCCATCATCCCTTAAAAGATATAATGAAATATAAATAAATAAATAAATGCAAAGTTCAACACATTGTAAATACTCACAGCAGTAAAATTGGAAGTATTCAAATTCCCATTATCCGATACCGATGCTCTTGGAGATGAACCTCCCTCAGATCCTTCAGAAACTGGTGAGGGTGGTTGAGGTGGGGAAACATAAACAACTCTCAATTTGCACTCCTCGATGAGCTTTCCAGACTCCTTGTTAAACTAAACAAAGCCACTTTCATAAATTAAAATCTTCTAACAAATTATAATATACTCTACCATCTAAATGTGAATAAATATATCTACCATCTCCGGGTTAATATCCTTTACAGTAGCTCCATGACTCGCAATTACACTTTGAAGAAGAAATTTGTCCTTACAATGCAAATCGGGGGGAGCCTCCCGTTGCGCTTGCATTGTAACTGAGCCAAAAATTATGAATAAATCAATAACCACCACATATTTACAAACAAAATCAAAATTCAATGGTAAGGAAGTAATAAGAGTCAGAGAAAAAATTCACCTATGACATCGCATGTAGAATGAGGCAAGACGACTCCTGTGTTGGGACGAACACAATACTTCTTTGGATCCGTTGTCTTAACCTGAGAATCACCAATTGCAAAATTTAAATATCCAAAAATTAACGAAAAATCCAACATTTCTGTAGAAAAACACGCTAAAATCAGTATAAAAAATTTGAGTGTAATTGAACGCTCTCTGTACCTTGAAAGCTACATAGTTATCCGTTTTATTCGATAATTGAAGAGAACATGAGATTTGTTTCTTCAGTTCGACTGCTCAAATCAAGAACAAAGACATAAATAATCAAAACCTAAAACCCTAAAACAACGAAAAACAGATCTGAAGAAAAAAAAAAGGCGAATCTTTTAGATTCCTGAAAGTTGAAACTTACAGGGGAACTTGAGTTCTTGAGGTTCGATGCTGAGAAGCTCTCCAGAATCCATATCGAAGAACAAATATTGAAGAAATCCGACCCTTGTGAGAGGAACAACTGTTCCTCGAGATACAACAGTTGTTTTCTACAACAACCCGAAAGATGAGAATCTGAGAAAAACTGGAGCAGAGGGAATCTGGTTTTCTGGCGTTGAATTTGTAGATCTAAATATAGCTTGGAAGGGTTGGAGGTGCTTCTCTCTCTCTCTCTTGTATTTGTGTCTGCGTGGACCGAGCTCAACCTAACCTCGAACAGGTTTGTTTGGGTTATAACATTTTAGGACTGAGGTGGCCTTAGCGCCTGAGAATTTTGAACATATAGTAGAGATATAGATCATAGATGTTCGAGAATTGAGCTAAGGGGCAGAAAGGGTATCCATGGGCACCCATTTAACGGGAACCGAACCGAACCGGAACCCAATTCTCTTTTTATTGGCACTAATTAGAGCCGGGTCTAAACTCTAAACTGCCTGAAATGAACCGATAGGAATCGAAACCATTAGATCGTATCCAATAGGTATAAATGATTTAAGTATTCTATTATTTCAAAATTAATATATCTCGTGTGAAGTTATTCAATTTCTTTTTGTATAAATTATGGATTGGATAAAATGGACCATCTCTTCTAAAAATTTAATATTTTTAAAGAAGATAAATTTTCATTGTTGAAAATAGACCATTAATTTATAATTTAGGTATAACAAATTTTAACTAAGTTGATAATTTTGTAGATCGTATATTAATTTTTTGAAAGGAAAAAAAAGATTTCATAATGATTTGAAATATTTTTTTCCCGTTCAATTATTGAAAATTGGAATCAACGGTTACATGTGTTTTTGCATGATTTCGATTTTAGTTCCATTTATTTTAGAATTGATGTAACACCCCAAGCCCATAATAATGCAATATTGTCCGTTTTGGGCTGAAACCCGCTTAGTTTTAAAATGCGTTGTAGAGACTAGTTTATCCTTATAACTCAGGTTCTAAATATTCTCATGTCTGATGTGGGATTAATCAAATTCATCCCTGCATTCCACCTCGCATCTACCACATGATATCTTTACTTCAACCCATTGGTCTTCATAATCATTTCCACATCTAGTCAGTGGCATACCGATGAAGTGTGACAGCTGAAATCAAAAGAAACTAAAATGGTTATGGTTCTAAGTGCATTCGGAACCGACCCATTGACACAACTATAAAGATTATGAAAAATAAAATTAGAAATCATCCCTTTCAAAAGAAGAATATATATGAATAACTCGACGACCAATTAAGGGAAAGCCGATTGAGATGTTCTAAACAAGTTTCATTATTAAATTTCTAGATAGAATAAATATTGAAGTTGAAGGTCGTGAAATAGTGATAATACATAGTTGGAGACTGTGAAAGTAGATATGCACTAACTTTTAAGAAATTCTAAGGTATTTGAAAGTCAAAAACTAGTCATTTGATGTGACATCAACCAGATTTTAGATTATCTTAGGAGATTGATACACTTCTAAATTCAAAGGGAAAGTAAAATCATAGTGCAAAGCTAAGTTTATCTTGCTTAAGGACTTCCATTCATCGAATATGACTTATTTTTTAATTTTCATGATGACATACATTGCATTGTCAATCAAGATTTTGGACATGTTAAACATGATCGACTAGTGTCACCAACGTTTCATGCATCACATTTAAACGTTGAGTTCGCCTTAGTAGGGTGTGTGAGCAAAATTAGAGGTTTATTAAGGGTATTGGAGTTTTAGGTGTAGAGAGCTTATTTTAACATGGCCATTTGATCGTTTGAATAGTGGAAAAATAACATTTGAACATTTGATTGGCCTTAGCCTAAGATTTTTAAGCATAGTAAATATGATGCTGAGAATTGAGGTAAATAAGTGGAAACATTAGGAAAGGTATGATTAAAAATCATTTTGTTCAAAAAAAAATATATGAATATCCTCAATTGATGATAATTTATAAGAATGTTGATTGAGATGTCTTAGACACATTTCACAAAGGAATTGTTTGTTAGGAGAGGTTATTAGCAGGAATTGTTTGTTTCCCTATTAAATAACTATTATTACTCACTATTTTCTTTCAATTTTTTTTAGTTTTAGGTTTTACACTTGACGAGGCTGGTATAGAGTAACGTTAGCAAAGATTATAATCTAATAGGTCAAATAGAGGACCAGAGTCATTTACCTGGTGAGTATTGGGGCTATAACCCCTTAGTAACGTTAGTTCGTCTAGGTGGTGTTATAGATTTTTGGTTGAACATTAGAACTTTTGTTAAAGTGAGGAGTTTCAGTAAAATCCTGTGTATTATTTACTTCTTCCGCACTTTGATCTAGCTTATGCTGTTAGATGTATATAGGCTTTCACTATATATATGCAGGATGTCATGTATATTATTTATTAGGTGAAATAGGTTTAATACCTTGGAATGCTAACATAAACAGAGGAAACCATACCAGAATTTTGAGACGTCACATAATGCCTCGAGATCTGACATGGGATTTTGTGTTAGTGTTTCAAGGGCACCACAGATAGTATCAGAGCATAACATTAGATTCGTTTGGGATGCAGATCTACTGTGTTTTGAAGAGTTGGCTAATACTACAGATATTAAAGTGATATTAAGAATCCGATTTCTAAGCTAATTAATAGTTCTGTATTGGGATTACGAGCTTTTTTGTGTCTAGAAATCCATAAAGCCTAGTAAGCCTAGGATAAGATTCTAGGTTCATTCTATTAATAATGGAAAGGGTGTTCATTGTTAAATGTCAGGTTAAGGTAGTAATTAATAGTTGTGTAATAACGATTTTTGGGCCTTATTCTAAAAAGTTTCTTGTTGCTGATAAATAAAAACAAGATGGGTGGACGAGGTAGAGGCTCTAATCGTAGTAGAGACGAGATAGGTTTTGGATCAGACCATTGACCGGATAGTATAACTAATGTCATTAATGGGACAAAAGGTTGAGTTTCAGGCCAAGTTCAAATAGGAGATGATCGAGTTACAAGCCAAGATAGCCGAGGAGGTGGTTGAGTTAAAGGAATGCCAGATTTCTTCACAAGGGGTATATCTTTTTTTTTTGTATTTTTTTCTTTTTTTACCTCCCTTTGAAGGGAATTTTTCCCTTTTCCTTGAGAGTTTTTATCTTCTTTTTTTTTGCTTCCCCTTGGAAGTTGATTATCAATGTAATCAACTTTGTTTAGATGAATGAAAAATTTATTTTCCTTCTAAGTGTTCAATTCATTTTCTTTAATAGTGTTTAACCAAATCACACACAGAACATACACAAGAGCACAATCACACAATGCACATACAAAAGAGATAGTATATATACAACCTTTTCAAATCTCACCGAGTTTCCCTGAGATGACACCTTACTTGGTTACATAGGGCTAAACTCGACTACGTCCTATGTTAACTAACATAAGAGGAGTATATGTCCTCTATAATTATCCCCAAAGTATCGTTTCTGGATTTTTGCAAGGGTGACATCTTACTTAGTCATGTTGGGAACATTTACCCTAAGTTCCTTAGTACTTCCCCATACTTTCCTTTGGCGCTGTGTGGTCACTCGGGACAGTATGGATCATTCAAATCCTTGTGGTACTCAGTGCTAAATTTTTTTATAAGGCTTTGGACTGTTGATCAGTGTCTCAAAACACTGATTTATCCACACTTTTCCTAAGCATTTATCTCAATTTCTATCCTTATTTTATTAGATAAGGTAACTAAGTTTGTTAAGCCTCAATTTATCATATTTCGTGTTATACCATGCTAATTAAGTTTAATTGCACAAAATAAATGTAATTATCGAAAAATTCATCACGTTTGTTCACTGTACATGTCAATGATCAACCTATTCAGATGAACACTAAATCAATCAATCAAGAGTATACTGTAATTAAGAAGACCAATCAAGTAGCCATGCAAAAATAGAAATCTGAATATTCCAGATCAATGTGGTGCAATCACAAAGCAATGTGACGTAGTTCACCTCGAATGGATCACACTAAAAAAGCTCCAGTGTGCTCTGCACGTGAGATTGTAGGTAAGAGTGATGACGACTATTTTTGGATCCTTTCAAAATACCTCCAGTCTATAAATAGATCATTTTCCCAATTAGGAAAGAGTTATTGCCCCTTGTCCCTTCTCTTTTCTTCCCCCAATGCCCTTGGCATTTTGTCAATAATTTTCATTTTTTAGTTAGGTTTTATTTCAAAAATCTTTGTAATTTCTCAAAGAGATAGTGTATATTGGTTACCACATGAATGCAAGTATTGTTTCTCTTATTTCTTCTTGTATCATTGCAATGACCATAGGCTAGACTCCCTCTAATAGTGAGAGAAGGAAGCCTAGAAGTAAGTTTTAATTTTGTGTTTATTTCTTTATCTCTCTATGTTCTTTACCTTGTGTATGGGGTTTTTTTCAAGATTTTATCCAACTCTAATGGATCAAAGCTTTAGATGAATCTCTACACTTCATATACTTAACTTAGATGTTTTCTGTTTGGATAAGATCAAGATAGAACATATTTAATTAGATATTTGGTAGTAGGAACTTCACACATTAGTGAGTAAAGGAGTTCTAACTATAGTATTATTTCAAGTTTCATGCCATATCTTTCAACCCAATGAGTTAACGCCAAGCGCTTGAGATTGAGTGCAAAGAAGGATAAACTTAAAAATAATTTTATTTGCTAATCTTAGGTTACTCTAATCAGTAATGACTTTATTTTTCTTGTTTTTTTAGTATAAATTTCCTTTATATTGTTTTATTTTTCTGCAACATGTACTCTCCATTTTGTTTCACAAAAATACAAAAATAGATTTTAAATTTGTAACTTAAATTAACTTCATTTGTGCTAACTTGGTAACATCCCCCCTTTCTCTTGGATTTGATCCCTTACTTGCCCACAAACTAATGAAGGTATAAAAGATTAATTTCTATCGATCAACGATCATAATTTTAATGCCACTTTCGAGGAAATGTGTAGTTGTTATAAGTTGGTTGAAGTTATTTTTTGTTATTTTCTTTATTTCATTTCTGTTTTTGTTTTCTATCAATACAATTTTCTTTTAGAAAATCAAAAAAATTTGTTTTCATTGCAACCATGGAGACAATCTAAGATCTGTGAAAAATTTTTAAACACATATCTCGAGGTTTCAATGTGAAGCAGTCAAAGTTTACTACGCCACATTGGTTCTAGGGAGTTGATTCCTTTGATTTTGATACATCTTTTGAATTTGCTTCTGAATTGCAGTAGTAGGTATAGTTTCTATTTTTTCTTTTCTGTTTTGATAATTTTCTAATACTCTATTCCTTTTGTAGGTTGAAGAAATCTTTGGATAAGAATACCAATTGTAATCTATTAGATCCAAGATTTATTCCGCCTTGTTGTAATTTTTTTTTTGTATATGTATTTTAGTTAAGTTTCTTTTCTATTTTAGATCCATTTGTTTTAGGAACCTTGTAAAACTTTCATTAGTTAATTAATTATTCAAGAAGACTTGGATTGTAATAAATCAGGGAAAGATGACGATTAGACGATATCGTCACGGCTCCTTAGGTTTGCACATCAAAATTCGAGTTAGTGACCTAAGGAAACTCAACTCGTCTTCATCCCGTATAACACGGGAGGTAAATTCAATCCATCCACACCTTTTATTGCTTACCTTTGTTTGTTATTTTCCAATTCGCATACACTTGGATTAGTTAATTAAGATTAGTAAATAGCATCCCTCTTATAGGGATGACACTAGAAGATAAGGATTAGAGATGATTACCAATTCCTTGTTCTAAATAGGAGAATCAATTCACTAGTTGTCCAATCAAATTAATTAAAATCAATTAGACTTAACTATAGGGCCCATGAGCTCAATAGAAGAAATCCATTTCAAGTTGTACCGATTGCGTTTTTTGATCATATTTGGCATCTATTAAGATCTTACCCTTTTAAGGGGATAAACTCAGTCTATTTGAGAAAGGAAAGTGATTCAAGAGTGCCCATTGCTTATGCATTGTGCGCCACCTCCGATCTAGAAATCCGAATGATTCGAATTTAATTTAATAAAATCAAGTCGAAAGGCTAGTTGCATAATTTCTAACCAGTTAGGAGTTGTCTAGAATTAAGCAACTTATCTAGGTCTAGTCTTTTGTTTCATGATTGTTTGAAATACTCTGTGATTTGCATGCTTGGTAAATGATTTAGGAATAACACATTAGAACCATTTGATTATAAGATTGAGCGTACCATCAGTAGAATTCGTAAGAAACCCTCATTAAATATGATGAGGGATCGAGAGTGAACTCTAAATGAATTCTTAACTCTTACTTCTGCTACCCTACATATGTGCATTGTTTTACCATTAACTACTATACCTTAATTTGAAATTAGGGCAGCTATCAAAAACATGCACCATAAATTTCATGGTTTAGAGCGTGAATAACCTTATACCCACCTCAATCGATTCTTGATCATTTGTCAAATATTTGGAAATCAGAATTTAGATGAGGAGACTGTTAAGCTCATATTGTTTCCAATATCTTTAGAGGATCACACAGTTGTGTGGTTGAACTCCCTAGCTCCTAATTCCATAAATTCATAAGATGTTTTATCTAAGAAATTCATGGCCAAATTTTATCCTGTGACTAAAACTAAGAGAATGAAAGACGCAATTAACAATTTTAGAGGACGTCTTGATGAAGAATTCTCCTAAACTTAAAAGAGATTTAATGATTTTTTATTAAATATCATCATTATGGCATTGACAAAGCACAGTTGATGTATTACTTCTATCGAGGATTAATAATGAATCAACTACCTTAGTTGAATCTATGCATAAGAGTCAATTCATGAACTAGATTCCCAACTAAGCGTACGATTTTATAGTTGAACTAGCTGAGAGTACTCAAACTTGGAGTACTAATAATAGAGAATTTGATAGAGAAGATCCTGCTAAGAAGCCAGGAATGTATGAGATAAAGGTAGACATTATCTCAAGAACATTATGTCCAATCTGGTGAGCAGTATGCACATTTTTACAAAGAAGCTAGATGTTTTTAGCATCTTAGGATCTAACCCTCACTATGATTCTCACTTAGTTTCTTAAGTTTCAGTCGAGCAAACTTCTTTATGTGTTTTGTGTGATGGTAATGATCATTTGATTGGATGCTGTCACAACTTGCCATACATTAAGGACGAATAGGTCAATGCTGTTAATGACTATAGTACTTTTAGGAAGTCCACTTAGAATTTGTATAACTAAACATATTATCCAGATAATAGGTTTCATCCGAACTTTTCATACAAATAAAACGAACCTATTCAATCTAATGACTTGTCAGGTTACAGTAAAAGCTATCCCTAAACAAGCCGGTCTTTCAATGAACCAAAACATTATTCCACAAGTACCGTATCAATCTTGAAAATCTACTGAATGTAGAATCATAACTCTAGATTCTAGGCCTAATTATAATCCATCTAACCAACAACAGTCATCTTTAGAATATATGAAGGCAGAGTTGATGAAGTAGTAACAACTCATCCAAAATCAATAGCAAACCAATTAAAACCAAACTCAGATTAATTAGGTTACTGTTCAGTCTATAACTAAGATAGAAGTTCAGTTGGGTCAGTTAACTTTTTTTCTTTGAAGGAGATTCCCCAATCAAATTATTCCAAACCTTAGAGGTCAACCTATGGTTCATAACGGACTGAAAGGTCAATACAAGGTAATAAGCCATTTTTGAGATCTAGGAGACGCCGTCCAAGCTATCCGCACCTTGAGGTTAGGAGAAAAGGTGGACAACAAGGTCCAATTTATTGATGAAGAAGTTGATGTTTAGAAGAAGGACAAAGTTCAAGTAGAAAAATTGTAGAATCTCCTTAGGAGAAGGAAAAAGATTTGGAGAAACTTCTCATCGTTTCACCAATTCCAAAAACTCTATTTTTCCATTGCCTTAGAGACAATAAGAAAAGATAGCAATTCAAGGATATCCTCGTAGTTTTCTAAAATGTGCAAATCAATATTCCCATTCTTAAATGTTATTAAACAAATACCTTCTTATATAGAATTCCTTAAGGATTTGACTATAAATAAAAAAATACCATTTCCTCGGGAAGCCATCATGGTAGCCTAAGCTTCATTTCTCATCTAACAAATGATTGCATCGAAATTTAAAGATTCTGGATATCCGACAATTTTCATTCACATTGGAGATCAAATGGTTGAAAAATGTATCTTAGACTTAGGAGAAGTATGAATATTTTACCTTACTTGATTTATAAACAACTAGGTTTGGGGATTTTGAAACCTATCGATATCACATTAAACTTAGCCGATAGGTTAACTAAGGTTCTCAAAGGTATAATTGAAGGTGTGATAGTGAAAGTCAAAGATTTCTATGTCCTAGTTAATTTTGTTGTCTTAGATGTAGAGCCAGTTATTAATCCGCATAGTCTCGATCCTATAATCTTAGGACATCCATTTTTAGTAACTTCTTACGCAACCATTCATTGTAGAAATGAAATTATGACTTTAGCATTTAAGGATATGAAAGTCAAATTGAACGTCTTCCACAATTTCTAAAGAATTGATATAGATGATGATATTGAGGAAACAAATATGTTAGACATGCTAGTCAATAGAACATGTCAAGATTTAAGATATTTTGATCCCTTAGAAAGATGTTTGACAATTTTGGTCAAGATTTTGACATAGAAGAGTCCATAAGTAAAGTCAATACTTTTCTTGAATCTGTTCCTTAGATTTTATGCAGTAGTATGAAAAAGTCAAAAGTCTTCTTGTTCGTACTTCCACCTATATTCCTTTCTAAATCGAGCCTTCTAAATTAGAACTCAAATTGTTTCTAGAGACTTTTAGATACGCATTTCTTGGCAAAATCAAATTTTGATTATGATAATTTCCTCTCACCTTACTGTAGTCCAAGAGAAAAAGTTAAAAATTTTGAGAGAACATCAAGAAGCTTTTGGTTGGATCATAGCTGATATTAAAAAAAATTAGTCATTCCGTGGTAATGCACCACATTCATCTAGAGGATTTCACAAAGTCTTCTTTAGAACCTCAGATATAACTAAATCTTGTCATGAAGAATGTAATCCAGAGTGAAGTGATGAAACTATTAGATGCGGATATCATTTACCCCATTTTCGACAATCATTGGGTGAGTCCCATTTAGGATTTTCCTAGGAAATATGGTATCACTGTGGCAGTGTACCAAGAAAATGAGTTAATTCCTATTGAAGTCAAAATCGGATGAAGAGTGTGTATCGATTATAGGAAACTCAACTCAATAACTTCCAAGATTCATTGTCCATTACCTTTCATTAACCAAATGTTTTAGCGTCTAGCAAGACATTCTCACTATTGTTTCATGAATAGTTATTTTGGATACAACTAAATGCCTATTGTTCTTATCGATAAAGAGAAAATAACTTTTGTTTATCCCTTCAAAACTTTTGTGTATCATCGCATGCTCTTTGGGTTGTGTAATGTACCAACTATTTTTCAATGATGTATGATAAATATATTTTCAAACATGATAGAAAGATATCTCGAAGTTTTCATGGATAATTTTTCAGTATTCAGATCAAGTTTTGAGGAATGTCTCCATCACTTAATTTTGGTTCGCATGTGTTGTAAAGAAGTCAACCTAGTCATCAATTGGAAAAAATGCCATTTTATTATAACATTCAAAATTGTGTTAGAACACAAGTTTCTATAAGAGGGATTGAAGTAGATAAAACGAAGGTAGTTTTAATTGAAAAGTTACCACCTTCTAGAACAATCAAAGAAATTAGGTCATTCCTAGATTATGCAAGTTTTTACCATAGATTCATTAAAATTTTCGGAAAGATCTCGAAGCCTTTATGTGAACTCTTATGTAAGGATGTTCCTTTCAACTTCTCAAAGTCATGTTTTTCTGCGTTTAATCAATTTAATTCTGAGTTAACCTCGGGACCCATTATTCAATCTTCAAATTGGAACATTCCATTTGAGGTTATGTGTGATGCTTCAGATTATACAATAGGTACTGTTTTGGGTCAGCGAATTGATAAATATCCTCATGTTATCCAGTATGCTAGTAAAACTCTTAGTGATTCTCAACTTAATTACTCTACAACAGAAAAGAAAATGCTAGCAGTGGTCTATGCCGTTGATAAATTTTACTACTAGGATCGAAAGTTGTAGTCTACATAGATCATTCTGTATTGAAGTACCTTCTATCTAAGAAGGATGTTAAGGTAAAGTTAGTCCATTGGATTCTACTCTTGCAAGAATTTGATCTTGAGATTTGAGACAAAAAATGTGTAAAAAATATTGTAGCTGATCAACTATCTATGATTGTTATTGAGTTATCTAAGGAATCTTTACCTATTTTTGAATCATTTCCTAATGAGCAACTTATACAAATCTCCAATTTTACACAATCCGTGGTATGCTAACATTGTCAACTGCCTAGTTATAGGTTAATTACTAGTCTTAATGACTAAGTAAGAAAAACTCTGTCTCCTTTTGAAAGTCAAATGGTATTTCCTGGATTAACCATACTTATTCAAGTACTGTCCCGACCAAATTATTAGACGTTGTGTTCAAACCTGTGAGCAAGCCAATATCGTAGAGTTTTGTCATAATCATGCCTGCGGAGGGCACTTCAGTAGTAAGAAAATCGTTGAAAAAACCTTATAGTACGATTTCTTCTGGCTGTTTAGTTTTTGAGATGCCCACGAGTTTTGCAAATTTGTAGTTAATGTCAGAAATTAGGACAAATTTCTTAGAGAAATGAAATGCCTTAGAATCCTATACTGATCATCGAGATTTTTGACGCTTGGAGCATAGATTTTATAGGACCCTTTTTAATCTCCTAGGATTTCCAGTATATCCTCATTGTTGTTGATTACATATCTAAATGGGTAAAAGTTGTGGCGTGTAAAATGAACAATCACAAGGTGGTGATGAACTTTGTTAAGGACACCATCTTATCAAGATTTGGTACTCCGTGAGCTATCATAAGTGATGGTGGCCCGCATTTCTACAATAAAATTTTTGCATTATTTATGATGAAATACCTCATAACTCACAAAATTGCAACACCTTACTATCCACAAACATATGTATAGGTAGAGATTTTTAATAGGAAAATAAAGACCATTTTGGAAAAAACAATCAATTCTTTATGGAAAGATTAGTCTTTGTCATTAAATGACTTATTATGGGCTTATCGAACCACTTTCAAAGCATCAATAGAGATGTCATCCTATCGATTAGTTTTTAGCAAAACCTGTCATTTTCCTATAGAACTTGAGTATCAAGCATATTGGGTGATCAAGCGCCTTAGCTTTGATTTCAATAAAGCCAGTGAACATCGCAAATTACAACTCGATGAATTAAAGATATCAGAAATAACTCTTTTAATTATGTTAAACGCTACAAAGAATGGACAAAATTTTATCATGATAAGCATATTCTTTGACAAAATTTTGAGCTTGATCAAATAGTTTTGTTGTATGCCAATAGACTCCACATTTTTCTAGAAAAAGTCAAGTTTTGCTAGATTGACCCTTTTATTATCCAAACAATTTACCACCATGGTGCTATTGATGTCTTTAATCTTAAGGACGAATCTACTTTCAAAGTGAATGGCCAGCGTCTCAAATTGTATCTCAAGTATGTAGAGGAAGTTCTTCTCCTCGATGAACTGATTTATCGGAATTAACATAATTTTCATTTGGCTGAAGTCAAACGTAACGCTTTTAGGAGGCAACCCATTCTTTTTATTTTTGTTTTTAGTAGTTTTGGATGAGTATTGTAATTTTTTTCGTTTCAGTTAGGATTATAACTTGATCATTTCCTTCATTGAAAATAGTTATCGATTTTAAACCAAAGTGGTAGGTTCTAAAAGAAAATCATAATTGGTCTCATATGTTTAGAGTTGCACGAAACTTACCAGAAAGGAATGGTCTACCTATCAATAGGTTTTTCCCTTACTGGCCATATTCAAATAGTCATCAACGAATCAAAACGACATACCCGTGCACCCAAGCTCAACGTGTTTAAAAGTGACAAGTTGATCCCTTATCACGTTAAGTAATAATTTTAGCTACCTTCCCATCTAAAACTGTAATAATTAGTATTTCTCTTTAATATTTCTTTTCTTTCGATACTTTTTTAGCTTAATTAGTGTTTCTTTCATTTTAGGATTGTTTTCTTAACACTTTAGGATTTTCTTTTGACTTAAAGGTAATTTGGGAATTTCCTATCAACTCTGTAATAAAACAATAAGTCCTAATATCTAACTCTTTTTCTTTATTTCGATCCTAAATTTGTCCAAAATCATAGCAATCAAGAATCCATTTTTTAGATCTTCTTCATCAGCTGTGTTTGTGCAAGTCTGAAGTAGTCAACGTAGTCAACATCAAATTGTGACTAGCTCATAGTTACTGCGTTTGCAAATTCAACACATCCATTGCATTGCATTCAATATTTATTGCGTCGTAGTTATCTAATCACAAATCATCATCAAATTTTTAATAGTCAATCATTTTTTCCTCATGATTATAGTGGTACTTATGGCTTATTCTAAATGAACAATTTTTGAGGAGTCTGTTTTTTACCATTACTTTCAAGGCATCAATAGAACATGGTTTCGCGAGAACATTGCCGATAATGGATGGAGCAATTTACTCTACATCGGTTTCAAAGTTTATTGTAAGGAATTAGTGAGAGAATTTTATACTTTCGTTGCTTTGGGCAATTCTGCCATTTCACCGTTTTATCGAGTTCTGTGGGATTACGTTTACCATTGATTTTGAAGATATCATTGTGATTTTAGGAATTATGGAAGTCGATGATGGAATTTGCCAGACACGTCATCCATTTGAATTCTTTGTCATACGATTGGGTCTTGATTCGCAATGTATCAACAATAAGAACGAAGGATTACTATCAAAGATCTTTCGAGCCTATCAATATTTTTGTTGGCGATGAATGGTATCATTGAGCATCCAAGATAAGAGTTTAATGAGGCCAGAGCGAGCAAAACTTGATCATTTAGCCTAGATTTTGAGGACACATCCTTCTTAGATGATGTCAAACCATGTCCCCTCCAAAAGGCATTTACAAAGATTTTCAAGGGGATGGGTAAGTTGTATAAATGACAAAAGGTGTTGGAACGACGATTCGATGCGGTTGAACAACGTGAAAGAGTGCGAGAGTTTGAGACGGCCACTGCTAGAGAAAGAGCTCATATGGATTAGACATTTCATTAGGATTTTATTTATTGTATGATATTTGCTTGTTAAGTAGTTTTTGTATTTTATCTAAATATTGTAACATCCATGTTTTGTTTCAAAAATAGTTTTTTTTTTGCAGTATTTTTTAGATATCATTTTTTTCGTAGTTATTTCATTTTGTGCTAGTTTACACAGTGTAGGTTAAAAATATTAGTGTATATTTTTTCAACATAACTTAGGAACCAATTACCTAAGTTATGATCACAGTATTTTTCATGGTGCTTCTAGCATCATACAACATGATCACGATTAATACCACAGATAAATTGATGCTGCGACAGTGGTGAGTGGTGTGTTGTCTCATTTCAGAAGAAATTATGTTAATATCACAAAACTATAGGATCATTTTTAGTTGCTATCTAACCCACTTCATTTCCTTTTATCAATTTCAATTTTTTATTTACATACTAAAATATTAAGGACACTATTATGTTTAAGTTTGGAAGTATAGGGTCAGATTTTCACTTATTTTCTTTTTATTTTCTATTCAAAAATTATAAAATTTAAAATTTTTGAAAAATTTTAAAATATATTTTGGCAACTTTGTTGTATTTTGTGCAAGATCTTAGCTAATATCTTTAAATACTTAGTTAAAAACACTAAATTAGTCTTTGGTTGGAAGCTTTGATTTGAAGCTCCATTTATGTTTGTCTAAGGTAAAAGTTAGAGCAAAGTTATCTTTTGTTTATACTTACTTCTAATAAGGTTACCAAGAGTTTAGGTTAAATTGAGTAAGCTTGTTACCTTTTGTCTATCTAGAATATAAGGAAAAATTGGGGTTTGATGAACTTTGACTTCCTTGTTCATTTGATTGGCTGATTAGAAGAAAAATTGAACTTGGTTGAATATATCTTGAACAACAACCATTAAATCAGACTGGGTATCTTGAAAAGGACTACCTACTTTTCTTAAAAAAAGTGAAAAAAGAGTAAAAAAGAACAAGAGAAAACAAAAGAAAAAGATCTCTCAAAGTGAAAAACAAAGAAATATTCATAAGAATCAAAATTGAAAATTTTAGAGTTTCAATAGGGTGAAAGTTATTAAATGTAAAAATGTGAGTACACTGAAATATAACAGATAAAGTCCCTTAGAGGTATTAAAATGAACATTCACACTTCTAACTACCTCAGACAAGATGGTAAGCTTAGAATTAAATCCTAAATTGATCAACTTATTTCAAATTAATTAGAAGGTTGAAACTCACTCTAGGAAATCGAATCTCTAAAGTTTCTAAGTTAGATCACTATATCTTGAAAGTCAATTTATGGCTAAGTTTTTTCATATAGAAATAAGAGTTGAGACTCCATACCAAGTATTATTTTCAAATGACTAACGAATTTTCAAAGAACTTGTGTTTTTAGATATAAGTGTTGATTTTTACCATTATTACTTCAAAACTTGTTTAAAATTTTGTGGGTATATTCTCTACAAATCTTCACGAGTTAAACTTGTCCACTAGGGGTAACCTAGTAGTTTAAGGGTTTGCTACATTTGCTAAATGCAGTTGAGAAACCTGCGAAAGTGGCACAGTTATTTTCTAAGGGATTAAAAAAAGATAAGTTTGGGGGTGCGATTAATGTCTTAAATAATGATTTATCCACACTTTTCCTAGTAATTTATCTTGATTTCCATCGTTATTTCATTAGATTAGGTAAATAAGTATGTTAAGCCTCAATTTGTCATATTTCATGTTATATCATGCTAAATAGGTTTAATTGCACAAAATAAATGTAATTATCAAAAAATTCATCGCGTGTGTTCACTGTATAGGTCAATGATCAACCTATTCAAATGAACGTCAAATCAATCAATCAAGAGTGCACTACAATTAGGAAGACCAATCAAGCAACCATGCAAAATTAGAGATCTAAATGCTTCCAGATTAATATGCACAGTCACAAAGCAATGTGGCGCAGTCCACCTCAAATGGATCATCCTAAAAAAGCTCTAATATGCTTCGTACGAGAGATTATACATAAGAGTGATTACGAATATTTTTTTTAATCCTTCCATAGCATCTCAAGTCTATAAATAGATCATTTTTCTAATTAGGAAATAGTTCTTAGGCCTTTGTCCCTTTTTCTTCTCTCAATATTTTTGGCATTTTCTCTGTATTTTTCATTTTTTAGTTAGATTTATTTCAACAACTTCTGTAATTTTTCAAGGAGATAGTATACATTAGTTACCACATAAATACAAGTGTTGTTTCTTTTATTTCTTCTTGTATCATTGCAATGACCATAGGCTAAACTCCCTTCATTAGTGAGAAGAGGAAGCCTAAGAGCAAGCTTTAATTCTGTGTTTCTTTTTTTATCCTTCTATGTTCTTTATGTTGTTTAGCGGGTTCTCTTCAAGATTTTATCCAACTCTAATGGATCAAAGCTTTAGATGAATATCAACACCTCATATGCTTGATTTATATAAGATCAAGATAGAACATGCTTAATCAAATATTTTGCGGTAGGGACTTCACACATTAGTAAGTGAAGGAGTTCTAACCGTAATATTATTTTAAGTTTCATGCCATATCTTCTAACCCAAAGAGGTCACACCAAGCCCTTGAGATTGAGTGCAAAAAAGGATAGACTTAAATACAGTTTTATTTGCTAATTCTTAGTTACTTTAATCATTAATGAATTTATTTTTCTTATTTTTGTAGTATAAATTTTCCTTTTATTATTTTATTTTCCTACAACATTTACTCGATATTTTTTTTCACAAAAATACAAAAATAGATTTTAAATTTATAACTTAGATTAACTTCATTTGTGCTAACTTGGTAACATCCCATCTTTCTCTTAGGTTCGATCTCTTACTTGCCTAAAGGCTAAGGAGAGTATAAAAATATTAATTTCTGCCAATCAGCGATCAATTTCTTTGTCACTCAGGTTAGCAAAGATTACTCATGATCTTGAACCACATAGGGCTGAATTAATTACTTTGCCACAAGGTTTGCACTGTTATTCAAGATAAGAATGGTCACTCGGGACCTTGAGCCATACATGTGTCCACTACTCAATAGCCACAAGGGTTATACTGCCACTTAAGATAGAAAAGGTCACTTGGGATAGTGAGTAACACATGGTTGAATTATTTAATAGTCGCAAGGGCTATACTGCTACTAAGGACAATAAAGATCACTCGGGACCTTGAACCACACATGGTTAACTACTTAATAGACACAAGGGCTTCATTTCCACTCAAGACAACAAAGGTCACTTGAGACCCTAAGCCATACAAGAATTAACTACTCAAGGATATGCTCAGCACTTGGTTGTTCAATATCTTCCTACCTTTGAATCCCTATTAGAAGTCGAGAGCCAACTCGAGGATGCTTTTGCCTATGGGGTTCTTTCTAACCCCTCGAACAATAAATCTAAGAAATCCTTTGTTTCCAAACCTAGTACCAACCATGTTTACATAGCCACATTAGCCACCCCAGCTCAACCACCAGCCTGGACTAATAACCAGGTTCACCCAAGTCAACCTCGAACTCCGTGTTAGTTTACCAATCTAGGGATGAGTCTCACTGTAACTCTTCACAAATTGAAGAAAAAATGGCTTCTTACCCCTATCCAACCTCGACCTTTACCAAATCCCTTACTAGCTGGATACAACTCTAATTTGTTCTACGAGTTCCATAAAAACTCTAGCCATCACAATGATCAATGTATCACCTTGCGCCATGCCATTCAAAATCTTATTAACAACAAAAAGGTCACAATCCCTAGTCCAACATCACCAAATGTCACCACTAATCCACTACCCACCTATCAACATTTACCAATCCTGAACATAGTTTCTCACACCCTATTACTATTTGATCCCGTCTCTCTCATCCATCCAATCCAAGTCAAATCGCCTAGTTACCCCCTTACCAGGATAGTTTTCACTGATTAGGTTTTCACCACAAATTATGAACCATTTGATCTAATATCGAATGATACGTATTGTCTATCCCCACCTCATTACAGTAGTCCCACATTCACTAGTTATCTTTTGGCTCAAATGAACTCAGAGAGTCTTGTCTCCTTGACAGATGAAGATCCATACTTGTTGACTAAAGAAGATGAGCCTTTCTCCCTCTCTTGTGATGAAGTTAGACATATGACTCGAGGGGAAAGATTTTTTAAGCCACAATAACTCTGTGTTGATAATCTTGTAGCCTTGGTAAGAAAAGAAAGAGAAGATCCTATCAAAGAAAATATGAAGAAGATAACTCCGTAATCAAGCAGTTAAAGAAATCAGGGGCCAACATCTTAGTTTGGGGTTTACTCATGGCTTCCACTTCTCATATAGAAACTGTTCTCAAAGTACTAAATATAGCCCAAGTTTTCCTTGATACTTCTCCAGATCAGCTGGCCAATTAATAGGGACAACTTATGTAGAGATATTTTTTCCTTCTCAGACTCAGATCTCCTAAAGAAAGGAGCAAGCCACACTAAGCCTTTGCACATCACAATCGATTAGAATGGGATGAGGGTACCTCTGATTTTAATTGACAATAGAAGTGCACTGAATGTCTATCCTTTAAAGACTGCCACTTGCCTTGGGTTTAAAGTTGAAGACCTCAAGCCCACTAATCAAGGTGTCAGGGCATATGATAATACCAAGAGGGATGTACTCAAAATTTTTCACCTCCAATTGTCCATACGCATAGCTAAATTTCCTGTAAAATTTCAGGTCATAGACATCCAGTCTTCTTTTAATCTATTATTAGGAAGACTGTGGCTGTACCAGATCAAAACCATACGTTCCACATTGTACCAGAAGATCAAATTTATCAAAAATGGGCTAGTGATTACTCTTCATGGAGATGTTGAAATTGTTGCAATTGTAAATAGTACTGAAGCTAAGAGTGAGCCGTTGCTTGAGATTCAACCAGAACAACAAGGGATAGAGTTTAGTGGGTTTGAATTTGAGAAGATATGCCTAATCCAATGGGATAATTTGGTGAAAGAATATTTCCCTATTGAGAACACCTCTAACTGCTACATGGCCAATATGTTCAAAAAAATGAGAATTTTCCCTAATATGGGCCTAGGTCGCAAGCAACAAGGTATTAAGGAGGCACTAGTGATTATAGAAGTCATCGGCACATTCGGACTAGGATATAAGCCTACTAAACAAGATTGGGCCCAATACTAGAAGACAAAGCACAACAAGGCAGGGCACACCACAAATCTGATTAAAATGAAGTCTTATCGTAAGACCCTTAATGACCATTTCGTGAAAGAAGGAAAAGATTTTCATTATTATGGGTTTCCAGAGCCATTCATTGATCACATCAAAAGTACTCGTCTGTCGAGATTTTAAATCTTCTTTGGCATGGAATGGCCTAAAACTTAAGCAAGCACAGAAGCTGAAGAAAATGAACTTGAAGATTGGCAGCTCAATCTGGACTCCCTCAATATTGACCAGTTATTCATTGAAGATCACAGTGTCCTAATGTTGTCAATTGAGAAGGGGATCCCAAATCCTCAGTCTATAATCAAACCCTTGTTCTGGTTTCTTTTCTAATTATCATGTAATTAGTCTTGTGCTACACGTCAAGATTGGGTCTGTCAATCCTATTAGTCCTGTTCAGTTTGACGTGTCTGATGAGTCCTTTATTTCTGTTGGGTCAGGTAAGTTAGTTGTTTTTACTGAGTCAAGTGACTCTGTTTTTCCTGCTGAGTCAAGTGAATCTATTAAGTCTGCAATGAGTCCTGTTACCCCATCTCTTTTTAATGAAATGAAAGAAATTTTTGATTACCCTGAGCGCAATGATTATTTAACTAATAATCTAACTCCGTAGGGAGAATCTTCGGACGAAGAACTTCTCCCTGAAATAATTAAATTACATGAACTAGAAAATGAACGTCGGACTCAACCTCTAATAAAGGAAGTAGAGGTTATCAACCTCGAAACAAAAGAAAGTCCTCAAGAGATTTGGATTGGGATCACCTTATTTCCCGATGAACGCAAAGGGATAGTAGACTTGCTCAAAAAGTTCAAAGACGTGTTCATGTAGTCTTATGAGGACATGCCGGGAGTAAGCATAGATATTATTCAACATCGGATTCCATTATATCCTGATGCTCTACCAATCTAACAGAAACTTTGACGTATGAAGTTGGAATGGACTCTGAAAATTAAAGAAGAAGTTATGAAGCAGATTAACGTTGAATTTTTGGAAGTAGTAGAATACCCTGAGTGGATCGCCAATGTCGTCCCAGTACCAAAAAAAGATGGAAAAGTCAAAATGTGTGTGGACTTTAGAGACCTAAACAAAACGAGTCCAAAAGATAGTTTTCCTTTACCACACATAGATGTTCTGGTCGACAGTACGGTAGGACACACTTTGTTGTCCTTCATGGATGGTTTTTCAAGGTACAATCAGATAAAAATGAATCCTCGGGATATGCAAAAAACATCGTTCATCACACAGTGGGGAACCTTTTGCTACAAGATTATGCCTTTTGGTTTGAAGAACACTAGAGCCACCTATTAAAAAATAGCTATGACTTTACTACATGACATGATACACAAGGAAGTCGAAGTCTATGTAGATGATATGATAGTCAAATTTAAGGAATGACTGGGGCACGTTGCTGCATTAGAAAAGTTTTTTACAATGATTCAAAAGTACCAACTCCGACTCAACCCGCATAAATGTGTATTTGGAGTAACTTCTGAAAAACTATTTAGATTTGTGGTTAGTCAAAGAGGGATCGAAGTAAACCCTGTGAAGATTTAAAGCTATCCAAGAAATGCTACCGCCTGAGACTGAGAAGCAGATTTGAGGTTTTTTAGGCAGAATTTAGTATGTTAGCAGATTCATCGCTCAACTCACCAATGTCTGTGAACCTATTTTTAAGCTTCTCAAGAAGAATGAACCAACAATTTGGAATGAATAATGTCAAAAGGCTTTCGATCAAGTCAAGGAATATCTCTTAAACCCACCTATTTTGGTTCCACCTATACCGGGTGAACCACTTCTTCTTTATCTGTCAGTCACCAAAGAAACTATGGGATGCATGCTTGCACAATATGACAAAGATAATCGCAAAGAAAGGGTTATCTACTATATTAGCCAAAAGATATTGGAATATGAACGAAAGTATTTGATTTTTGAAAAAACTTGTTTGATACTGGTATGGACTACTTAGAGACTCTGACACTATATGCTATCTTATTCAGTTATCTTGTTATCTCGGATAGATCCTCTTAAATATCTCTTCGAGAAATCAACATTGATAGGGAGAACCGCATGATGGTTGTTGTTGTTGTTATCAGAACTTGACAGAATGTATGTTACGGAGAAATCTATCAAGGGGAGAGCTGTGGCAGAATACTTGGTAGATCATCTAGTGGTAGAAGGAATAAAGCCTGTTGATCAGTTCCCAGATGAGAATATCTTGCATGTTGAAGAAGAACCGCATAATCAAACATGGCAATTGTACTTTGATGGGGCCTCCAATCAAATTGGGTATGGAATAAGGGCAGTTATGTTTTCTCTTGAAGATTGCCACATTCCTATCGCTATTAAGTTAGCTTTTTCCAACACTAAATAATATAGTAAAATATGAGGCGTTCATCGTTGGACTTGAAGCTACTTTGAATCTGGGCATTACAGAAATTGAAGTTTTCGGGGATTCAGTCTTGATCATACATCAGTCATTAGAAGAATGGAAAACTAGGGATGAAAAGTTGAAGCCTTATCATAAGTATCTGTTAAACTTAGTAAGTAAGTTTAAAGCTATCCTGTTCCAGCACTTGTCAAGGGAAGATAATAGATTTACTAATGCGTTAGCCATTCTCTTTTCAATGATTTATTTGCCCCTTGGTATGGAATTGAGGCCGATCATCGTCGAAGTTAAAAATGAACCTGCATATTACTATCAGATCAACATTTCTACTCGACTACCTGATGGAAAGCCGTGGTATACAGATATAAAAAGAGTGTTAGAAAAATAAGAATTCCCGGAAGAAGCATTGAGGAAGGAAAGACAAACCCTACTAAGATTAGTATCTCAATTCATCCTGTGCGCAGGAAGTTTATACAAAAGGTTTTATGATGGGATTCATTTATTATGCGTCGATGAAGATCAGGCTGAACAGATAATGGTTGAACTACATTCAGGGGATTGTGGTCCTCACATGAGTGGGAAAATGTTAGCCAGGAAAATTACGAGATAAGGGTATTACTGGCCCATGATGGAAACATATTATCATCACATGGTCAAGACTTGCCAAAAATGCCAAATACATGCAAACCTCATACATGTGCCATCTTCTCAATTAGTTGGTCTGATTTCACCATGGCCATTCTAGGTTTGGAGAATTGACATTATTGGTAAAATATCGCCTAAGGCATCAAATGGGCATGAAGACATTCTAGTTGCTATCGATTATTTTACTAAGTGGGTCGAAGTTGTCTCTTATGCAGTCCTCACAACATCTCGAATTGCAAAGTTTATCCAAACAAACGTCATTAGTCGATATAGGGTACCTTTGGAATTGATCTCTGATAATGGATCACACTTTAAAGTCAAAGTTATTATACTGTGTTCGAAGTTCAAAATCTCGCACCACAAATCGTTTCCTTACCGTCCTCAGACTAATGGAACAGTCGAGGCAGCTAATAATAATCTTAAGACTATCATCAGAAAAATGTGTCAATCAAATCGAGATTGGTCAGAAAAACTACCATTTGCACTATGGGCATATCGAACTTCAATTTGATCTTCTACTAGAGCTACTCCTTACTCCTTAGTGTATGGCATGGAAGTAGTTTTGCCAGTTGAAATAGAAATCCCATCTCTTAGGGTCTTGCTAGAAAGTCAGTTGTCAGAAGCAGATTGGGTTCATCAATGGTATGAAGAATTAAATCTGATCGAAGAAAAATGACTAAGAGCTTTGTACCACTTGCAGGCTTATCAAAGAAGAGTCGTCCGTGCATTCGATAAAAAGATCAAGACCCGTCACTTATAAGTTGGGGATTTGGTACTCAAAGAAAATCGAGCACTTATCGTTGACCCTAAAGGGAAGTTCAAACCAAATTGGGGAGGTCCGTTCATCATCAAAGAAATATTACCAGGTAAAGCTGTCAGACTTCAAGATCATGATGGAATCGAATTACCAGAATCAACCAACCTTGACCAAATCAAATGGTAATACATTTAAGGAGGCTATTTTTGGCCGAATCAATTCTCCTATTACCCAGTTCAATATATCATTTCTCAAGCCCTTTACAGCCTTTTCAATATATATATATATATATACCTTTTCCTTTTCAGCCCGATCACCTAACCTAGGGGAGGGGAAAAATTCGAACTACGTTTTGGTCTGATCCCAAAAATCTGGGGTACGTACATCAAAATGAAAAAATATTTATTTTCCTACAAAAAAATATAAAAATAAAAATAAAGAAATATTGTCAAATAGGGAAGAAAGTTCAAAGAAAAAGAAAAAATGCCATACAAGAGGCATCCGGATTTTTGAGCCTCAAAATTTCTTTATTTTTATGTCCAGTCCTAAGCCTACCTATGAAAGTCCTCCTAAGTACTGTGCAAAAAAGTTAAGGTAGTAAAGCATGATCAAATAGTAACTCCAGAAGTTCAGAAAGGAAGGAAAAGAAAAGAAAAGAAAAGAAAAGAAGCCTACTAAGTTGAAAACCCGAAAAGGGCGACTTATGCAAAAAAAAAAAATGCTCGCTAGATTGAAAACTTGAAAAGGCAATCTAGGCAAAAGTTAGAGCAAGCTCGCTAGATCGAAAACCTGAAAAGGTGATCTAAACAAATGTTAGAGTAATAAAGAAAAATAGAAAAAAAATCTAAGGAAGTTCAAGCCGAGACATCAAAAGTCCGAATAATCAAGTTCAACACTTAGATTAAACCAAGCATAGACTCAGAAGCCACAAGTATCTTATTTACGATTGATCTGAAAATTTTTTACTTCCCCAAATGAATCAAAGGGGGAGAAGGGTAAATTCCATGATGAGTCTCAGAAGGAAATATTTTACTTTCTTGAGCCTACTTAAAATCTTCAGTATAAACAGTCGAAATTAAAAGTTGAATCTTTATTGCGCTTGTGGTAATCAAATATTTCAAACCTTCATACAAGGGGCATTTTCTTTCTTCCCTGATATGTAGTTTTCCCTTATACTAGGGGCATTTTTTTGTATTTTTTTACAAGATGTGTTCAATACAATGTTTTCCGTCAAACTAGGCGCATTTTTGATTTCAAACCTAATCAATGTTAATCCTTAAAGATAATGGGAACCCCTAATTTAAGGTTACCCTCGTGATAATATTTTTTTTAAAAACCCATGCGGTTAAAAAGAAGTTAAAATTCATAAAATTTTGAAAAACCTTGAGGTTCAAACAGAAGCGTTTCTGATCTCACATTTGGTTGCGCCCAGAGATTAACTCATTACCCTTTCACCTAGAATAGGAGATAGGGCATTCTTTCTTTCCCAGATTCAATTATTTTTTCCTAGATCTATTCACTCCCAGATTCAATCATTTTTTCCCAGATCTATTCACTCCTAGATTCAATCATTCTTTTCTAGATTGATTTTTAATCATTCTTTCCCAGATATATTCATTCCCAGATTCAATCACTTTTTTTTCAGATTCATTTTCAATCATTCTTTCCCAGATTCATTCCTTCATTCTCAGTTTTACTCAGCCAGATGCCGCCGAGGGTTTTCTCGAAATTATGCTCAGATGCCGCCGAGGATTTCTTAGAATTATGCTCAAATGCCGCTGAGGGTTTTATCGAAATTATGCTCAGATGCCATCGAGTGTTTTCTCAAAATTATGCTCAGATACCCTCGAGGGTTTCTCGGAATTATGCTCAGATACCGCCGAGGGTTTTATCAGAATTATGCTCAGATGCCGCCGATATGCTTAGATACCACTAAGGGTTTCTTGGAATTATGCTCAAATACCGCCAAGGATTTTCTCAGAATTATGCTCAGATACCGTTGAGGGTTTCTCGGAATTATGCTCAGATGCCGCCGAGGATTTTCTCAGAATTATGCTCAGATACCGCCGAGGGTTTCTTGGAATTATGCTCAGATACCACCGATTCTTGGAATTATGCTTAGACACCACCGAGGATTTTCTCGAAATTATGCACAAATACCGCCGAGGGTTTCTCGAAATTATGCTCAAATACTGTCGTGGGTTTTTAGGAATTATGCCCAGTTTATGCCCAATTTATGCCCAATTTATGCCCAGCTTATGCCTAGTTTATGCTCAGTTTATGTTCAGATTTTGCTAAGTTTATACTCAAATTATGCTCAATTTTTACTCAGACCACATGAGATTTATCTAAAATACACACTTGCACATTTTTAGTCAGGGATAATTTTTTGAAATTCAAGGATTTGACACCGCCAGTGAGAACTTGTGCTCGAGGACCTGACACCTTTTAGTTCGGGGAGAGCTCGCCCTCAAGGATCCGAACGTCCTGACGAATTGCTAAATCAGGCTGTAAAATGAACTGTCACTAATTTTGGCATTTGGATATCGCATTATCTACCAAGATAGATTTGCTTTCTAGTTTGATTCAATCCTTTGCCAAAGAGGGGTATCTGTAGACACCCCATTTTTACACTCACCTGATTAATTAACTCGTCAACCTGATCGCAACGATTACCAATGATGGATGTATATTCCAATACTCCATTTTGTTACTAGATGTGTTTTAGAAATTTAGATGAAGTATCTCAAACAAACAAAACTATAGAAACCATGCTACGCTAAGAAAATATAACCCCAAAAACATAAAAATCATCATTTTTCAGACAAAAAGAAGTTTCACGATAAAAATGACTAAAAAATTATCAAATTATCAAAATACCCTTAATCTCGAAACATCCCTAGAGCCTACATTACGCTTAGGAAATTTTTTTCAAACACATAAAACAACAAATCGAAATCAAATAAATCATTTCACCAATTTTCACAAAATTTAACAAAATTACTAAAATACCCCTCATAAAGTTTATGATAATTTCTCACAAAATTTTTTATAAATGACACAAAGCAATATTCTCATTGAATTCCTTACGAAAAATCGATTCCAAAATATCCTAGAACATCGAAAATCAACTTAAAATGCAAAAAGTCATCTCCGAGGTTAAAATGATAATTTTATAATTTTAATAATTAAAATTTCTGAAATTAATAATTAAAATATTAATTAATGTAAGGTGAAATATTAATTAAAATTAAAGTCAATCAAGTGAGACTTAAGTCAAAAATCAAGTCAATCAAGTAAGACTTAAGTCAAAATCCTAAAATCTAGTCAATCAAGTGAGACTTAAGTCAAAATCTTAATCAATCTAATAAGACCAAAGTCAAACCCTAACCCTAATAGAATTCTAATTAAATTTTAAAACTATCTAATAGAATTATAGTCAAACTCTAACACTAACTCTATAATTCTAATTAAACACTAACTCTATCTAAAAAGCACCTAAAAAAATCTATAAATAGGGGTACCTACAACCTATTTTTGTATAAAAAAAATAAACCCTAAGAAAAGTAGGTCAAAAAGCCTCCCCAACCTTCCCAAAATCCTAATTTTGAAGTCTTAACTCGTTACTTAACATCCACACCCCAACTTTAGCTCAAAAAATACCTAAAAATCCTTCTAAAACATCTAGAAATCCACAAAAAAGTTAGAAAATTTAGATCTAAGAAGAAGGTACTTCGTTTTGGAGATCTGAAACGAATCCAATGACAGAACGAAGCGAGGAGTGCTATACGAGGAGTTGTTCTATCAGATCTGAGGGAACAAAACCGTTGCATTCTTAAAGGTAAATATTTTTTTTATTTATTATTTAGGTCTTTTTAGCAATGTAGTTTATTTAGGAATTAGTAGAGACAGGCGTTTGTTAGACGGGGTTGGTGCCTAACACCTTCTAACCCAGTAATGTGATCCCTCGACTCAGTATTTTTTTTAGTAGATTAGTTGTTATTTTATCTATTTCGAGTCGATATTCGGTTCCTAGACCGTAATAACTAGGTGGTGACTCCCAAACCTCAAAAGTCAAAAGCGGATCTTTGTTCCCCGAGGATCGAGGGTGCTTTCAGCATCACAAACTTCTCTGGTAAATGGATTCTAGGAATACGATTCAGAGCTTCAATGCTTATCGCAATTTCATCGATACCCTTTAAACTCTTCATAGTTGACTCTAACTAAGACATCCTGTTAGCTAACACCGAATTTTCATTGAAATGTTCTTCATCTCCGTTAGGTTCAAAGACCTCATGTGCACGTCTCGTTACATTTTCTTCTACCCTTTTTCCTTTTAGATCATCAAGGGGATTGCCTGTTAATTTTGAAATTTGTTCTAAAACTTCCACTTTGCCTTTTATACTTTTGATATCATTAGCAAAGACTGCCAAAATCTTACAGATTTATGTAAGCTCAGATTTTGAAGCCATTTCTATTTGTTGACTTTGTACTATCGTTCTAACTAACTAACTGGACTTACAACTCCAGCTAGGAGGTGGACGCTTGAGTTTAGGTACAATGACAACTTTGTAACCCCATCAAATGTGGATTATCAATTTCAGTGTTACCCCCTTGATAACATTTTAATGAATCCTAAGGTTTTATCGAATTCTGTGCACCAATCCATTAAACAATTCATTCATGTAATGATTATTCAAAAGGAAAATAATTTTATTGCACTCTTGAAAATTATTGACAAATAATGTTTTCATTGAATACAAAAACCTTCACGAATCTGATTATTTTTTGCAATCATTTTCTTTTTAGGAAAACATATTTTAGTAATTTTTCAAGGTCCATGCAAAAAATAGATTTTTTGTAAAAAACACATTTCAAAAAAATTTTCATGCAAAAATAGATCTTTTGTAAATCATTTTTCCTTCCTTTTCTTTTCTTTTAGAAAATATTTTTTCTGAAAAATATTCTTCTTTTGAAAAATATTTTTTCTGAAGAATATTTTTCTTCTTTGGAAAATATTTTTCTTTTGGAGAACATTTTTTTTTAAATAGATTGAAACCCAAATTCAACAAAAATTTGAATATCATTTTGATTTGAATGGTCCGACCCATCATGATTGTTGGATTGAGATGGACTGGGTCATTATGAAAATAGATTCTTTATTGGGTTGGTGCACCCAGTAATATGATAGTCTTGAGCTAAATTAAATAAAAGTTTGGTCTCTTGAGGATAAAATTGTAACTTCCTGATCTCAACATTCGTAAAGTCCATTTCCAATAAGCAACCCGGGAACACCCATGATAAGTTTGAGTCGTGACCTACAAGCGCGATTTCCAGACTCTAAGCTTATTACGTGCAATGCAATCTTATCTAGCCACTCTTGCCCAAGTACACCTATATAGGGGTGCACATTGGATTGGATAAATCCGAGAATCGAACCAATCCGAAGCTTTTGGATTGGATTGGTTCGGATTAAACACACCCACGGTTCGGGTACGGATCGAGAAAAAAAAAATCCGGTTAGTTTGGTTCGGTTCCGGATTAAGAATATAATAAACCGAACCAATCTGAAATCTGAACCAATATATATATATATATATAAAATTATATATATATAATTTATATATATAACGATTTAAAAAAAAATTTCTTTTCTTTATTTCTCTCTTCTCCTTCGAATCGAAGTTGGGGGAAAGTTTGAAATCGCAAAACCTAGCCGCCGTCGTCTCCCTCGCTCAGCTCGTCGGAAAACAGAGAGGTCTCTTCTCTCTCTTTCTCTCTTGAAACCTCACCGTCGTCTGTCCATTCTCGATCGTCTCTTTCGCTCACCTCATCGGAAAACACAGAAACCTCGCCGCCGTCTGTTCAAGTTTCGGTCGTCTCCCTCGCTTACCTCACCTCGTCGGAAAACACAGAGGTAACTCTCTTTCTCTCTCTCTCTTGTTGCCGTCATTCTCGTTCATTTCGAAAACGAAGAGTTTCGGTCGGATCATTGTATAAGAATGATTTTGGTAATTTCGAATTCCATGGGCAAATCACATAGATTTTGGTAATTTCGAATTTATAATTAGAAGAAGAACCATAAATATTAAATAACACTCCTGCCAAATAGAGAACATCTATTCGTCTCCCCCAGACTGATTTTTCCATCTTTTCGCTTCGTCTGCAATTCCAATGGTGAGTAAATCTCTATAAATTCTTCTTCTTCTTTTGAAAATATTAAGTATGAGAACCGAGAATCGATCCGAACCAATCCGAACCAAGATTGGATTGGATTGGTTCGGTTCTATAGGGTAATTGGATTGGTTCGGTTCCAAAGTTGTAGAACCGATCATGTTTGGTTCGGTTCCAATTTTGCCAAAATCCGAACCAATCCGAACCATGTGCACCCCTACACCTATATACCTCTCGAGCATACTCAATCAGACGGTACGTGGTAACTTGGTTTGATATACCATATAGGTGATAATCTAAACCTTTAACTCACTTCTCTGAAGTCAAAAGATGCTAGTTTAATCCCCAGATCACAGGTAGCGTGCGATACTTGAGGAAAGACACTCTTAAATCACCTATTTTCTAGAATAGACGTAGTCTATCCTCCTAGTACCGTAGTATATCGGAGTAGGATCTCGCTTAGACACTGGTTTTAACCAAGAAGTGCAACTAATGTACTTGGATAATCTTTGATATACCTATGAGTACGAGTCAAAAGTTGTAGCTTTCATAAATGGTTTGACATCCCACAAGGGGACTGACCACGTACTAGTGCTACGTTGACAAATGGGATATGTGACCGTGTGACTCACAATAGGTCAAAGGCTCAGGTCGCTCCAGTCTGGATACATCAATATACCTTTCAGAGTCACCTGATTAGACGGTATTGATGCCCTAGTTTGATATACCCTAAGGTACATGACTGGAGTTGTGATTTTCGTGAATGACGTTGCATCTCCGAAGAGATCGGACCGCCACGTTGGCTATACTGGGACATGCAAGTGTGCAAAATAATAAACGTGCTTGTAGTGTGTGCAATGCAGGCTGGGGTGTTCCCGGGGCCTTTTTCAAACAAATGGGAGCATGGGCCAGATCAAACCAATCAAAATATGAACATCATATAAAATCTATAGTAACGAGATCCACATCAAGACATGCACATCAAAGTGTATAACAATCAGGATCATGGCATATCTAATAGCAATCAATCTGGGAAATGAAACAAAGAGCAATGACGATCAATCAATTAGAATATCATGGAAATAATATCAATCATTGATCAAACATTGATAGGCACAATTTTTTTTATGGTCCAATCGGGGATCACTTTGGGTGACTCAAAATAATTTGAGATTTCTATGAACATTGAATTGAGGGTAGATTGATAATTGTAGAGATGAGAAGTTATGACTCTTTTTTTTTATAAATGTTTTTTTTAATTTAAAGAAAAAAAGAAAAATTGAATTCAGTTTTAAAAAAAAATTGTACCCATTTTTTAAAGAGAAAAATCGAATATTGTTTAAAATAAAAATTTGGAAACACAGAATTGTTTTTTTCTAAAACGTTTTTTTAATTTTTTAATTTTTTAAAAACGTTTTTTTAAATGTTTTTTTTAACGTTTTTTTTTTTTAAATTTTTTTAAAACATTTTTCTTAACATTTTTTTAAACGTTTTTTTTTTTTAAATTTTTTTTAAAACATATTTTTTTAATTTTTTTAAAACATTTTTTTAACATTTTTTAATTTTTAATTTTTAATTTTTTGAAAAATGTTTTTTTTTTTAAATTTACTATCAAAGATCAATGCATGTACCCTAAAAAAATTAAATTAAAAAAATTAAAAAATAAAAATAAAAATAAATAAATAAAAAGTTTTTTTATTAAGAAAAAAAATTCTTTATGATCCAATAACCTTCACTCCATTTTACCTCATTATTTTCCTTTAAGCCATTAAATTATTTAACCTTTAATTGGGACTACAAAAAAAACATCTAAGAATATGCTCTCCATACTTTTATAACCGATTTCAGCATCATCCCATCCTCAATTCATATGTCAATTTGAATATTTCATTATTTAGGGTCATTTTAGATGACCCTCGATTGAACCAAAAGGAAAAAATTATATGCCAAATCCAAAATATCCAAAATTGAACCAAAGGGTACCGGTAAAGGATAATACAAACCCAAAAATAATCCAAACAATAAAAATGGGTCAAATCCTTTTGATATCCTACATTATTTAGGATCATTCTAAATGACCTTCGATTGAACCAACAACATGCTAAATCAGGGTATTGAATAGAGGATAATAAAAAAAAAAGATATCCCTAATAATAAAAAATAGACTATCAACCACTTTCATTTTCATATCCTTAACTTGTTGATATCCTGCACTATTTTGGAGTTATCCCAAATGTCCCTAAACAAGTCATAGCAAATAATATTCCACAATAATTAATCCAAACAACGCTGAGAGAATGCAATATAGTCCTAACAAATAATTGAATAAAATAAAAAATAAATAAAAAATTAGGTTTAAATGGCAATATTCCCAAACATGGGATTTTTCAAGTCTAATCCTCAATAATCCCTAACAGAGTCGTCACTGAAAGAGCCCTCGATCCGCGAGATGCACGAATGCGCTTTTAACCTTTGAGGTTTGGGAGTCGCCACCTAGTTATTACAGTCTACGAATCGAACATTGACTCTAAAAGATAAATAACAATAATCTACAAAAGAAAATACGAGTCTGGGGATCACGTTATTGGGTTGGAAGGTTTTAGACACCAACCCCGCCTGGAAAATGCCGGTATCTACTTTTTTCAAATAAAACTATATTGCAAAAAAGACCTAAATAATAAAAATAAAATTTTTTATCTTTATGAACGCAACGATTTTGTTCCCTCAGATCTAATAGAACAACTCCTCGTACAACACTCCTCGTTTCGTTCTGTCATCGGATCTGATTTCTAATATCCAAGTTGAGGTATCTTCTTTTTAGATTTGTGAGTTTTCTAATTTTTTATGAATTTCAAGGTGTTTTATAAGGGTTTTTAGATTTTTGTTGAGCTAAAGTTGGGGTATGAATGTTAGGTAAGGAGTTAGGACTTCATAATTAAGATTTTGAGAAGGTTGGAGAGGCTTCTTTACCTTATTTTTCTAGGATTTATTTTTTTATACAAAAATAGGTTGTAGAGACCCCTATTTATAGATTTTTTTAAGAGCTTTTTAGATAGAGTTAGATTTATATTATGTTTCTTTTAGATAGTTTTAGAGTTTAATTAGAATTCTTTTTAGGTAGTTTTAATGTTTAATTATAATTCTTTTAGGTAGTTTTAGAGTTTAATTATAATTCTATTAAATAGTTTTAGAGTTTAAATAGAATTCTTTTAGGTAGGGTTTGACTTTGGTCTTATTAAATTGACTAGATTTTGACTTAAGTCTTACTTGATTGACTTGATTTTAGGGTTTTGACTTAAGTCTCACTTGATTGACTAGATTTTAGGATTTCACTTTACATTAATTAATGTTTTAATTATAAATTTCAGAATTTTTAATTATTAAAATTGTAAAATTATCGTTTTACCATCGGAAATGACTTTTTGCATTTGAAGTCATTTTTCGATGTTTCAGGATGTTTTATAATCGATTTTTCGTAAGGAATTCAATGGGAATATTGGCTTGTGTCATTTATGAAATTTTTTTGTGTTAAATGATCGTGAACTTTATGAGGGGCATTTTCGTAATTTTATCAAAATTTGTGAAAATTGGTGAAATGGTTTATTTGGTTCCGATTTATTATTTTATGTGTTTGAAAGGATTTTTCTAAGCGTAATGTAAGCTCTAGGGATGTTTTGAGGTTAGGGGTATTTTTGTAATTTGATCATTTTTTAGTGATTTTTTTCGTGAAGCTTCTTTTTATCTGCAAGATGATGATTTTTATGTTTTTGGGGTTATATTTTCCTAGCGTAGCATGATTTTTACAGTTTCGTTAGTTTGAGATACCTCATCTGAATTTCTAAAACATATCTGGTAACAAATAAAGCATTGGAATAAACATCCATTATTGGGAACCATTGCAATCAGGTTGATGAGTTGACTAATCAGGTGAGTGCAAAAATGGGATGTCTAAGTGACACCAGACTTCATAGAAAATTTTTGAATAAGACTTACCCAATGACTATCAGAGATGGGGTAAATGATACTCGCATCTAGTAATTTCATCACGTCACTCCGGACTACATCCTTCATGACAGGATTTAGTTGTCTCTGAGGTTCTAAAGAAGACTTGGCAAAATCCTCCAAATGAATGTGGTACATTACCATGGATGGATTAATTCCCTTAATGTTAGATATGGTCCAACCAATAGCTTCTTGATGTTTTGTCACCACTTTTAACAATTTTTTCTTCTAGAGTACACTAAGGTAAGAGGAAATAATCACAGGAAAAGTTTAATTTTTGTCAAAAAATACGTATCTTAAAGTCTTTGGAAGGAACTTGAGTTCTAAGTTGGGAGGCTTAATTTGGGAAAGAATAAGAGTAGGGGTATGAACAAGAAGACTTTTGACTTTTGCATGCCAACGTGTAGAGTCGAAGAGTCAAATAGATTCCAGCAAAGCATTGATTTTACTTATAGACTTTTCTATGTCAAAATATTGATCAAAATGGGTCAAACATCTTACTAGGGGATCAAAATACCCTAAATTTTGACACGTTTGATTTACTAGAATATTTATCATGTTCACTTCCTCCATATCATCATTTACATCAATTCCTTAAAACTTATGGAAGACGTTCAGTTTGACTTTCATATCCCCAAATATTAAAGTCATAATTCCATTTTTATAATAAATAACTACGTAAAAAATTGCTAAAAATGGACGTCCTAAGATTATAGGAACATGACTATGTAGATTAATGATTAGTTTTGTGTTTAAGAGAACAAAGTCAATTGGGAAATAGAAATATTTGACTTTTACTATTATGTCCTTAATTATACCATTGGGAACTTTAATAGACCTATCGACTAAACTCAATGTGATATTGGTGGGTTTAAACAACCCCAAACCTAATTATTTATAAATCGAGTTAGTTAAAAGGTTCACACTTGCCCCTAAGTCGAAGAAATATTTTTCTACTACTTGATCTTCAATATGAATAGAAATTGTTGGACATCCAAGATCTTTAAATTTTGATGCAACCACTTATTGGATAAGAGACAAAGCTTGGACTGCCATGATGGCTTCCCGAGAAAATAATGTTTTCCTCTTACTTGTGGTCAAATCTTTAAGGAATTTTGCATAATAAAGTATTTGCTTAATGACATCTAAGAATGGGATATTGATATACATATTTTGAAAAACTTCATGGACACCCTAGAATTGCTTACTATTCTTATTATTTCTAAGGTGATGGAAAAATAGAGCTATTAGAATTGGTGGAATGATGGAAAATTTTTCCAAATCTTTTTCCTTCTCTTTAGGAGATTCTATTACTTTTTCTACTTGAACTTTGTCATTTTGTAAGACATTATCTTCAAGGTTGTTGTACACCTTCTTTCCTGACTTTAAGGTGTGGATAGTTTAAACAGTCTTATGAAGTTCCATAATGGCTTTATACATCGTATTGACCATTTGGTCTGTTGGGAACCGTAAGTTGACCTCTAGGGTTAAGAACAATTTGACTGGGAAATTGACATTTCTCTCTTTTTCCAAGAGAAAGAGCTAACTGACCCAAGTGAACTTCCATCTTACCTATGGATTGAGCAGTGACCTGATTAATTTGGATTTGGTTTTGATTGGTTTGTTCTTGAGTTTGGATGAGCTAATGTTATTGCTTCATAAACTCTACCATCATAGATTCTAAGAATGACTGTTGTTGGCCAGGCATATTATAGTTGGCCATGTAATCTAGGATTATGGCTTTATATTTAATAGATTACTAAGATTGATAAGGTACTTTTGGAATAATGACTTGATTCATGGAAGGAATGGCTTGTTTAGGATAGCTCCTATTGTAACTTGGCGGACCACTACACTGAATAGGTTTGTTTTGTTTGTACGAAAAATTAAGATAGAACTTATTATCTGGATGATACGTTTGGCTATAAGAATTTTGAGTTGGCTTCCTAAAAGCATTGTAGCATTAATAGCATTGGCATGTTCGGCATTAAGATATGGCAAGTTGAGACAACATTCAACCAAATTGTTGTTGCCATCGCACTAGACACATAAAGAAATTGGCTTAACTGACACTTGCAAAACTGAACGAGAATTATAGTGAGGGTTGGATGCTAAGATGGTGAAAGGATCTAGTTTTTTTGTGAAATTATGCATACCACTCACTAGATTAGACATAACATTCTTGAGATCAGGGTCTACTTTCATTTCATATATTCCTGATTTTTTAACGAGATCTTCTCTATCAAAGTCTCCATTATTAGTACTTTAATTTCGAGTACTCTCAACTAGTTCAACTAAAAAATTGTACGTTGAGTTGGGAATCTGGTTCATAAATTGACCCTTATGCATAGACTCAACTAAGGTACGTTGATTTATTTCTAATCCTTGAAAGAAGTATTTCTTCAATTGCATTTTGTCAATGCCATAGTGTGGGCATTTGACTAACAGATCGTTGGATCTCTTCCAAGTTTGGGATAATTCTTCATTTAGATGCCCTCTAAAATTCTTAGTTATGTCCTTCATTCTTTTAGTTTTTGTTATGGGATAAAATTTAGTAATGAATTTCTTGGATGGAACATCACAAGAAGTTATAGAAATAGGAACTATGGAGTTCAACTACACAATTACATGATTCTGCAAGGATAATGGAAACAAAATGTGCTTGACACTCTCCTAATCTAGATTCTAATTTCTAAAGGTTTGACATATGGTCAAGAATCAATTGAGATGGGTGTAAGGATGTTCACGTTCTAAACCGTGAAATTTTGAGACCATGTTTATGGTGACTATCATAATTTCAAACTGGGGGCATCGTTTAATGCACAATGCACGTAGGTGGGATAATGGAAGTGGGAATGAAAAGCTCATTGAGAGTTCACTTTTCGATCACCCATCATATTCAATGAGGGTTTCTTACAAATTTTGTTGATGGTATGTTCGATATCACGATCAAATGATTCTAATATGTTACACCTAGATTGTCTACCAAGCATGCAAATCATAAAGCCTATCAAATAATCAGAAAGAAAAGACTGGACCTAGATAGGTTGCCTTATTCTAGACAACTCCTAACTGAGTAAAAATGGCACAACTAGCCTTCTGACTTGGTTTTATGAAATTAATTTCGGATCTCTAAATCGAAGGTGGTGCACTATGCATAAGCAAGGGCATTCTTAAATCACCTTCTTTCTTGAATAGACTAAGTCTATCCCTTCAAAAGGCAAGATCTTATTAGATATCCCACAATTGGCACAACTTGAAGCAGATTTCTCTTATTGAGCTCATGGGCCTTATAGTCAAGTTTAATTGATTTTAATTAATTTGATTGGATGACTAGTGATTTGATTATCTTAATTAGAGTAAGAAATTGGTAATGACCTCTAATCCTTATTTTATGGTGCCATCCCTAAGAGAGGGGTGCTATTTACTAACTTAATTACTAATTCAAGTGTGTGCAAAATGAAAAATAACAAACAAAGACAAGGAGTAACCTACTAGCAATGAGAAACGTGGGTGAATCGAAATTACCTTCCGTACTAGATAGGGTGAGAACGAGTTGAGTTGACTTAGGCTACCAACTCCGATTTTGGTGTATGAATCTAAGGAGCTGTGATGGTATCATCCAACCATTGTGCTTTCCTAGTCTATTACAATCCAAGCCTTCTTGGATAATTAATTAACTAATGAAAGTTTGCAAAGTTCGTAATACAAATATATTTAAAACAAAAAACTAAACCTAACTAAAAATGCAGAAAAATAGAAAGATAACAAGGTGAAATGGATCTTGGATCCAATGAATTAAACTTGAGATTTTTGTCAAAAAATTTCTCCAATCCTACAAAAAAATAGAAATTAAACACGATGTTAAATTATTAATGTCTCTAAAATATTGATTTATCCGTATTTTTCTTAGGCATTTATCTTGATTTTGATCCCTATTTAATTAGATTAGATAAATAATTATGTTAAGTTTCAATTTATCACATTACATATACTACCATGCTAATTAGGCTTAATTGCATAAAATTAATACATTTATCAGAAGATTGATTACATGTGTTTATTGTATAGGTCAAATATCAAATCATCAAAATGGACTACCAAATCAATTAATCAAGTATATATTACAATCTAGAAAATCAATCAAGCAACCATGCAAAACTGGAGATCTAGATGTCTTCAGATCAATGTGACGTAGTTTAAATCCAATGTGGTGCAGTGTGATAAGGTCCCAATAATTTCTTTTTGGGACCGTAATTTCATCAAAATTATCACAAGTTTAAGTACTAGTTCCCTTAAAATAATAATAAATTTTATTAAATCCCAAATTAATGTGGCTAACAATAGTTTGTTACTAATTTCAGGTGAAAAGGGTATATTCGAAAATCAACAAAAGGTGTAATATTTACTATTACAACATGCGAGCAAAGAGGAAGTATCCGACAAAATCTCGAGGAATTTAGGCGCCACATCACCGCGCCGCAATCATTTCGAGGAATCTGTCCTCGAGATTTTCACAAAAACTTCTAATTGCTTCGGTGCTTGTAACTGATTGGGTCATTCGAATCAAATCATCCTTCAAATCAACCCGATTACCCGAATACGAAGGTTATAAATTGGAAGGTTGGTTTCAGATAAAGGGTCTTTTTCCATAATTTTTGGTTTTTCTTTCTTTAATTCTCTGTAATTTTTCTTTTGTGAGAATTCTTGAGTGAAGTGAGAACATCAAGAGTGATCCATTAATACTTTCTGTAGTTCTTTTGGGAGTTATTAAAGAAGGATTATAGTGCATCTTCTCCTTTATTTTGTTATTTTTCTGCAATTACAATGCTTGCAATGATTGGCTAAATTCTCATTAGAAAAGTTAAGGAAGCCATAACAAATTAATCCCTCTAGTGTAGATTTAAATTCTTGTTTTACTTACATGTTTTAATTCTGAAAATTCTCTTCTGATTAAGGTAATCCAGCTTATAATTCTAATCCAACTTAGATAGCCATTACTTAGATAAGTTCAAGAATGGCTATGCTCTGTGAAAAAAATCAGAAGATAAGTTGGGCAATCTCAATCATACTAGTGTTTTCATGAATATCTTTTAATTACTCTTAAGGATTTAATTGTTCCACCGTCCGATCCATGAGCAATGACTTGCTCCATGGATTGAGTTATATTCAGAATTTATCTACATTATGGATTCATTGCAAAAGCTTACTTGACTTCTCTAATCTCTCTCTCTTAGATTTTCAATCTTTCTTTTTAGTTTCAATTTCATTTACAAATTAGTTGCTACTCTCTTCTCTGTTTTTTTTTTACAAACCAACTTGTTTTAAGAAAAATCTATTTTCTAATTCTGTTTTGGCCTTTTTATCTGAATGAGTTTTTGAATCCAAATCGTCCCTGTGGAACGAATTCGACTTACCCAAAGTCTTGTTTTACATCTCTTAATCTCTAGTTTACACAGCAAGTTTTACAATCGATCATAGTGAATCTCGAATGGAACTCCTTAAAAATACTCCAGTGTGTTCTGCACATGATATTATATGCAAGAATGATGACGACTATTTTTTGGTCCTTCTAGAATACCTAATGTCTATAAATAGATCATTTTCCAATTAAAAAAGGGTCATTGGGCCCTTATCCCTTTTCTTTCCTCCCCCTAATGTCCTTAGCATTTTCTTTGTAATTTTTCATTTTTAGATAGGTTTTATTTCAACAATTCTTTGTAATTTCTCAAAGAAGGAGATAGTGTACATTGGTTATTATATGAATACTAGTATTGGTTTAATGACTTCTCTTCATATTCTTGCAATGATCATAGACTAGCCTCCTTTCATTAGTGGAAGGAGAGAACCTAGGAATACATTTTTAATTATGTGTTTATGTTCTTTATAATTATTGGGTTCTCTTCAAAGTTTCATCCAACTCTAATGGATCAAAGCTTTAGATGAATCTTTACACCTCTTATGTTTAACTTAGATATTTTATACTTAGATATAAGATCAAGATAAAATATGCTTAACTTAGATAATTGGTATTAGAGACTTCACACATTAGTGAGTAAATGAGTCATATCTATTTTCTTATTCAAGTTTCATGCTATTTCTTCCAACCCAAGGAGATCACACCAAACCCTTGGGGTTGAGTGCAAAGAAGAATAGTACTTAAATGTAGTTTTATTTACTAATCATCGATTACTCTAATCACTAATGGCTTTATTCTCTTATTTTTTTCGTATAAATTCAATTTCTATTACTTTATTTTTCAGTAACATTTACTCTCCATTTTTATTTCACAAAAATACAAAAATAGATTTTAATATTGTAACATAGATTAACTTCATTTTGCTTAGTTTGGTAACAACCCCCCTTTCTCTTGGGTTCAATCCCTTACTTGCCCACAAGTTAAGGAGGGTATAATTACATATTAATTTCTGATTTACGATACATTATTACAATCCTAAAGACAAACTAAGAAATTTGTTAAAACCAGGAAACACAGGTCTTTGGATTCAATGTGGTGCAATGAATAGTGACTGCATCACATTGAAGTCTAGGGATCTGTGTCCAAAATTTTCCCACAGATCTCAAATGATCTTTGTGGTTGTAATGAATAAACTATGTTTTTTTTTTTAAATGTTTTGTATTGACAAAAAATAGAAATAAAAATATAAAAATTAAGAAAAATTGACAAAAATAACTTCAAACCAAACTTAGAAGAACTACACCTTTTCTCAACAGTGACGCAAAAATTATGATGTTGTCACTCAAATATTAATATGTTTTTTTCACTTTCATAGATTTATGGGGCAAGTAAGGGATTGAGCCTAAGAGAAAAGGGGGTTTTTACCAAGCTAAGGCAAAATGAAGTAATCTAATTCACTATTTTTAAACTCTATTTTTGTGTTTTATGTAAAGAAAATGAAAGTAAATGTTGTTGGAACGTATAGTAATAGAAATGAAAATTAAACTAAGAAGCAAGAGAAGAATACCATTAGTGATTAGAGTAACCTAGGGCTAGAAATTAAAATCATATCCAAGTTCTATCCTTCTTGTAACTCAACTCTAAGGGTTTGGTATGAGCTCCTTGTGTTAGAAGATATAGCATGAAGCTTAAATAACATAATAGTAAGGACTCCTTCCCTTACTAATGTGTGAAGCCCCTACTATCAATTATCTAGATTAAACATATTTTATCTTGATCTAATCAAAGTATAAAACATCTAAGTTAAATATAAAAAGTGTAGGGATTCATATAAATATTTGATCTATTAGAGCTGGTTAAAACCTTGAAGAGAACCCAATAATCATAAATAAACATGGAAGAATAAGAACTAAAATACATTATTAAAAACTTGCTTATAGGTTTCTTTTTCTCACTAATGGAGGGAGTCTAGGCTATGGTAATTGTGAGGAGACAAGAAAAACTCATAAAAGCATCCTCGATTCACGGGGTGCGCGGATCTGCTTTTGAATTTTGAGGTTAGAGAGTCGCCACCTAGTTATTACTGTCTAGGAATCGAACTTGGACTCTAAATGGATAAGAAAAAATTAATTTACAAAATAAACCAGGTCCGGGGATCATATTACGGAGTTAGAAGGTGTTAAGCACCAACCCCGCCCGACAAACGCCGATTTCTACTAATTCCCAAATAAAACTACATTGCTAAAAGGACCTAAAAAATAAAATAAAAATAAAAATATTTACCTTTACCAATGCAACGATTTTGTTCCCTCAGATCTAATAGAACAACTCTTCGTACAACACTCCTCTATCCGTTCTGTCATCGGATCGGATTTTTGATCTCTAAGTTGAGCTATCTTCTTCTTAAATCTATGAGTTTTTCTGATTTTTTATGGATTTCAAGGTGTTTTAGAAGGGTTTTTAGGTATTTTTTGAGCTAAAGTTGGGGTATGGATATTAGGTAAGGAGTTAGGACTTCAAAATTAGGATTTTGGGAAAGTTGGGATGACTTCTTGATCTACTTTTTCTAAGATTTATTTTTTCATACGAAAATAGGTTGTAGAGACCCCTACTTATAGATTTTTTTAGGTGCTTTTTAGATAGAATTAGTGTTTAATTAGAATTATAGAGTTAGTGTTTAATTAGAATTATAGAGTTAGTATTAGAGTTTAATTAGAATTCTAAAGTTAGTGTTAGAGTTTAATTAGAATTCTTTTATGATTTTGACTTTGATCTTATTAGATTGATTAGGATTTTGACTTAAGTCTTACTTGATTGACTAGAATTTAGGATTTTGACTTAAGTCTTACTGAGTTGACTTGACTTTAGGACTTTGACTAAAGTCTTACTAAGTTGACTTGACTTTAGGACTTTGACTTAAGTCTTATTTGATTGACTTTAATTTTAATTATGATTTCACTTTACATTAATGTTTTAATTATTAATTTCAGAATTTTTAATTATTAAAATTATAAAATTATTGTTTTGCCCTCGGAGAGGACTTTTTGTATTTTAAGTCATTTTTCATTGTTTCAAGATGTTTTGAAATCGATTTTCTGTAAGGAATTCAATGAGAATATTGGTTTGTGTCATTTATAAAAATTTTGTGCGAAATGGTCGTGAACTTTATGAGGGGCATTTTCGTAATTTTTTCAAATTTTGTGAAAATTGACGAAATGATTTATTTGATTTCGATTTGTTGTTTTATGTGTTTGAAAGGATTTTCCTAAGCGTAATGTAGGCTTCAGGGATGTTTTGAGGTTAGGGGTATTTTGATAATTTGGTCATTTTTTAGTGATTTTTTTTCGTGAAACTTCTTTTTATCTACAAGATGATGATTTCTACGTTTTTGAGATTATATTTTTCTAGTATAGCGTGGTTTCTACAATTTTTAGTTTGAGATACCTCATCCGAATTTCTGAAACATATCTAACAACAAAATATAGAATTTGGATAATCATCTATCATTGGAAACCGTTGCGATCAGGTTGACGAGTTGATTAATCAGGTGATTGCAAAAATGGGGTGTCTACAGATGCCCCTCTTTGGCAGAGGGTTGAAGCAAACTAGATATCAAATCTATTTTGGTAGATAGTGCGATATCCGAATGCCAAAGCTAGTGACAGTTCATTTGGCAGCCTGATTTAGTAATTCGTCAGGATGTTCGGATCCTTGAGGGTAAAACTCTCCTCAAACAAAAATATTATCAGGTCCTTGAGCACATACTCTCACTGAAGCGTCAGATCCTTGAATTTTAGAAAATTCTCCCTGACCAAAATATGCAAGTGTGTGCATTTAAAATCTGAGATAAATCTCAAAGGGTCTGAGCAAAATTCGAGTAAAAATGAGTAAAATCTGAGCAAAACATAAAATCTAGAAAAACTTGAGAAAAACTTTGACTTTAAACAAAACTTGAAAAAAATTTGAGATTTCAGAAAAATCTGCGTAAAAATTGAATGTATACTCTACCTACCCTAGATGAAAGGGTAATGAACTTATTTTTCTGGGAATCATATTCTACTTGCTCGGGATGAAAGAGTAATGAACTTTTGTTTCTAGAAGTCATACTCTACCTGTTCGGGGTGAAAGAGTAATGAACTAATTTTTTTGGGAGTCCTACTCTACTTACTCGGAGTAAAAGAGTAATAAACTAATTTTTTTTGGAGTCCACTCTACCTGTCCGGGTGAAAAAGTAATGAACTAATTTTTTTGGGAAGTTCTACTCTACCTACTCGGAGTGAAGGAGTAATGAACTAATTTTTTTGGGAGTCCTACTCTACCTACTAGGAGTGAAAGAGTAATAAACTAATTTTTTTTGGAGTCCACTCTACCTGTCCGGGTGAAAAAGTAATGAACTAATTTTTTTGGGAAGTTCTACTCTACCTACTCGGAGTGAAGGAGTAATGAACTAATTTTTTTGGGAGTCCTACTCTACCTACTAGGAGTGAAAGAGTAATAAACTAATTTTTTGGGAGTCCACTCTACCTGCCTAGGGTGAAAGAGTAATGAACTAACTTTTTTGGGAAGTTCTACTCTACCTACTCGGAATGAAAGAGTAATGAACTAATTTTTTTGGGAGTCCTACTTGGAGTGAAAAAGTAATAAACTAATTTTTTGGGAATCCACTCTACCTGCCCAAGGTGAAAGAGTAATGAACTAATTTTTTTGGGAAGTTCTACTCTACCTACTCGGAGTGAAGGAGTAATGAACTAATTTTTTTGGGAGTCCTACTCTACCTACTAGGAGTGAAAGAGTAATAAACTAATTTTTTGGGAGTCCACTCTACCTGCCTAGGGTGAAAGAGTAATGAACTAACTTTTTTTGGGAAGTTCTACTCTACCTACTCGGAATGAAAGAGTAATGAACTAATTTTTTTGGGAGTCCTACTTGGAGTGAAAAAGTAATAAACTAATTTTTTGGGAATCCACTCTACCTGCCCAAGGTGAAAGAGCAATGAACTAATTTTTTTGGGAAGTTCTACTCTACCTACTCGGAGTGAAAGAGTAATAAACTAAGATTTTTGGGAATCGTACTCTACCTGCCCAGGGTGAAAGAGTAATGAACTAATTTTTTTGGGAAGTTCTACTCTACCTACTTGAAGTAAAAGAATAATGAACTAATTTTTTTGGGAGTCCTACTCTACCTAGAGTAATGAACTAATTTTTTGGGAAGTTCTACTCTACCTACTCGGAGTGAAAGAGTAATGAACTAAGCTTTTTGGGAGTCCTACTCTACTTGCCCAAGGTGAAAGAGTAATGAACTAATTTTTTTGGGAAGTTCTACTCTACCTACTCGGAGTGAAAGAATAATGAACTAATTTTTTTGGGAGTTCTATTCTACCTAGAGTAATGAACTAATTTTTTGGAAAGTTCTACTGTACCTACTCGGAGTGAAAGAGTAATGAACTAAGCTTTTTGGGAGTCCTACTCTACCTGCTCAGGGTGAAAGAGTAATGAACTAATTTTTTGGGAAGCTCTACTTTACCTACTTGGAGTAAAAGAGTAATGAACTAATTTTTTTGGGAATAAATGGGGGATTTACACCGTCTTTGACTTTTTTTATTATAAAAAATTAGATTTTATGAAGGTTTGGTAAACATTTAACTCTCTTTGAATCTTGGGAATTTTCAAAATTGCTATCAAGAGGGTAACCTTTAATTTAAAGTTAACCTTATCCTTTGGGGTTGAAATTGAACAGGCTTCAGAACCAAAATACGCCTAGTTTGACAGGGAACATTGCACTGGGGATAATTGAACATAATTTGAAAACGAATTCCCCTAGTATAAGGGGAGAAACTGTACTCTTTAGAGAAAGGAAGTGCCATTGTTATGAAAGTTTGAAATCCTTGATTACCGCAAGCACATTAAAAGTTTAAGTTTTAATTTTGACTTTTTATATTGAAGGTTTTGAGTTAGGTTCAAAAAAATTGAAACAAAATATTTATTTCTGAAATTCATCTTAGAATTTATTCTTTCTCCTCGTCTGTTTGCTTAGGGACATTGTAGACATGGGAATGTTCAACTTTGAACCTCTATGCTACATTGTTTGGAGTCGCCACCATTCTTTTTTAGAAATGGGTGTGAATGGGCACCCGAATCGATTTTGTTTTAAAATAATTTTTTCATGGCATTGTAGTGACTCTCAATCATGGAAAAGGTATGGTCTACCTAAGATCTAGGTAAGGGGATTCGGTTAGAGAATGGAGAAGGTGTTAAGCACCCCATTCTCTCCACCTAAGGTGGTTACCTTTAGATTTGGCCATTTCTTAAAGGATTAACATGACAAATGAAATGCATGAGATGCATGAGGTGGGTGGGTGCACATAGTGTGTATGTACCCCTTTTGAAAAAGGATTTAATGTTTGTGTAGACATGAAGAATATCCTATAGAAGAGGATATCCCATAAAACATCATCACATTTTTACATGAATTGAAATGTTGGTTTAGGATTTTAGAGAAGTTCCATGAATGGAGTTCCCTTTAGATCCACAACCTTAATACATGCATGCTTAACTAGAAACTTAGTGTTTTAGCCCCATCAAGAGAACTACATAATTCTTCATCATTGCCAAACATGTGTGATGTGTGTGCATAGTGTACATTATGATGTATGATATGAGAATGGGTTAAAAATGACTTCAACCTCCATCCTTTCAACCAAACCGCCTCAAGCATTCTATGCCCAAGGTTGAGGTTCAATCTACTCGGGATGAAGGAGGGTACTCCATTACATCCTAGAGGCTTCTAAAAATAAAAAAAAAGGGATAGAAGAAGAAGATGCAAGTTAAAAGATAAATAAATAACTATTGTCCCACCTTGTCCCTTTTGGAAGTCTTAAATGAACTTGAGCTTGAGAAATGAACTTGAGAATTGAAGGATGTAGTTGAGGGTTGAGAGAGTTGAGGGTTGGAAGTTGAGAGATGAGAGGGGAGTAGAGATTTTGGTAGAGTTTTAGGTTGAGAGATGGGGGCTTGAGAACATGAATTATTCTTAGAAAATGAGGGTATTTATAGAGTTTTTGGAACACTTTTGGGGATAAAGTGGTCAAACCCTAAAAATAAAGAAAATGGACATGAGATTTAGGTTGTTTCCTTTTGGATTTTTCATTTATATGAGGGTAAAGATGACATTTATGAAGAAACCCTAAAAGCATTCTTTGATCCTTGGTTTTTTGGTAAATAGAGGTGAGAGAACAAAAGTACTTTTGGGAGGGTGAATAAGGTAGTGACATGTGTAAAGGTGGAGTGGTAGGTAAAAAGTAGATCTTGGTTCATTTGTAAATAACAAATAAAGCAAAGGTGGAAGTATAATTTTGAAATGGGCCAATAGGAGAACAAAAGTATTTTTGGGAGGGTGAATAGGAGAATGACATGTGTAAAGGTGAAGTGGTAGGTGAAAAGTAGATCTTGGTTCATTTGTAAATAACAAATAAAGCAAGGGTGGAAGTATATTTTTGAAATGGACCAATGGGAGAACTTCATGTATGTACTTGAAGATTCCCACCTTTTGAGGGCATAATGGGAAGTTCTCTCACCTTTATGGGTTATTACCAAATATCAAATAACCTTTTTTATTTGACTAGACCTTTTGAGAAGGGCATTCTTGAGTTTTCACAAAAGAAAAGTTGACCTTCCAATTAGATGATGCATTGGGTATTGGGGGCTTATGAGGTATCAACATGTGTCATCTTGTGAAGGGGTGAGAGAATGGACTTGGAGTGGGCTTGGTGTTGGGCTTGGTGATGAGTGTTTCCAAACACTCAATTATATACACATTTTTCTGATATTTATCTTGATTTTTATACCTATTTATTCATATTAAGATAATAATCATGATAAGCCTCAAATCACCACGTTGCATGTTAATTAGGCTTAATTATATATAAATAAATTCATTTACTAGATAAATCTAATTACGTGTGTTTCTTGTGCAGAAAATCAACAAATTGGAATCAAAATCTCAAGACAAAAGCATTTGGGCCCACTTTGGAATGCCCTAACACTTTGGAATGCCCTAATACTTTGGAATGCCCTAATCCTTAACTCATATTCTCCTCTTTTGTCTTTTTGTGCAAAGAAAAGTGGAGGCTACTTTTAGACTCTTCTACACACATTTTCTCTATAAATAGAGCCTTCATTTCTAGAGAAAGGGTCCCATCTTGGCTCTCTTATCCAAGACTCCTTTAATCTAAGGCTCTTAGCCTATTCTCTTATTTTTTGTATTTTCATTTTCTAGTTATTTTCTTTTGGTTAAATAGTCTTGTAAGAAGTAGAAGAAGAAGAAGTTGTAATTTTCTCCATGAAATGAAGAAAAGTTCTTTCATCTCTTACCTTCCCTCTCTTGCAATGACATTAGGCTAAGTTCCCCTCCATTGGAGAGTGGAAAAGCCTAGAGCAAGTTCTTGTGTTATTTCTAATTTTATGCCTTTCTTTTATTTAAAATGCTTATGAATTCTCTTTAAGTTTCTTGCACATTTTATTCTTAATTTAGATACTTTATGCTTAGATTAGATCAAGATAAAGTATGCTTAAATTAGATAATTTGTAGTAAGAAGTTTTCAAAGAATTCTACTTTATTTTTGTTCCCTTATTTCATTTTATTTGCAAAACTTTCCGATCTAAGGAGCTAACACCAAGCCCTTATGATTGAGTTATAAAAAGGCTAGAGATTAGGAATTGCTCATTAACATGTTTTAGGTAGATCCACCTCCAATGGTGTTTTAATTCATAAGTTTACTTGCTTTTAATTTCATTTACTTTAGTTTATTTTCTAGTAATTTTACATCTTCTTATAAGTTCAAAAATACAAAGAAAAACAGTTTTAATTCCTTTTAGTTAATTTGGATTTTATCTTCTTAGCTTAGCTCTATTCCTCCTTTCTCTTGGGTTCGATCCCCTACTTGCCCCACAAGTAAGGTAAAACTAAGATTATTATTAACTCCGGTGAGAAGAACAACGATAGTCTCATCAGAATTTTGGCGCCGCTGCCGGGGAAAGGTAAAGGTAATAGTGGTAAGTTTTGATTTAAAATTTATTTTTTTTATTTTTATTTTATTTTCTTTTTTTCTTTTGATTTCTTTCTATAATTTCAAGTGTTCTTGAGATTTTAAGAGAAAAGAAAGAAGAAAAAAACATTGAAAAAAAAAAAGAGTCATTCTCGTCTTCTTTTTCACCCTTGACAGCAGAACTTAAACTGACTGTAACTTTCTACTCCGATCTCCGATTATCTATTAGTGCATATCGATTTGGGGTAGAACGAAATTTTCTATAAAATATGACAAAGTCAGCAAGATTGTGGTAAGTCAGATTCTGTTTTTGAGTCCGTTTACTATCATTTCTGCTAACATTTCTGTTTTGCTTCTTGTAGGTGAACATTTTTTTTTCTTCTTTTCTTTCAATTTCCTTTAATCTTTAGTTAGGTTTATTTTTCTGTTTTAGAAACTCTTGTATAGGATTTCTTGTAATTTTTATTAATTATCCAAGAAGGCTTGGATTGTAATAGACTAAGGAAGGACGACGGGTGGACAATACCGTCACGGCTCCTTAGGTTCGCACACCAAAATTGGAGTTGGTGACCTAAGTCGACTCAAACCGTCTTCACCCCGTCTAGCACGGGTGGTAATCTCGAAACACTCATGCCTCTCTTTGCTAGTGGGTTACTCCTTGCTTTTGTATGTTATTTTTCCAATTTGCACACACTTGGAATAGTTAATTAAGTAGTAAAGAGCACCCCTCTCCTAGGGATGGCATGATAAGATAAGGATTGTAAGTCATTACCAATTCCTTGCTCTATTTAGGATAATCAATTCGCTAGTCATCCAATCAAATTAATTAAAATCAATTAGACTTGACTATAGGGCCCACGAGCTCAATAGGAGAAATTCCGCTTCAAGTTGTGCCAATTGCGTTTCTTGGTCATTTTTGTATCTAGTAAGATCTTGCCCTTTGAGGGGATAGACTCAGTCTATTCAAGAAAGGAAGGTATTTAAGCGTGCTCTTGTTTATGCATTATGCGCCTCCTCCGATCTGGAGATCCGAATGATTCAAACTTGATTTCATAGAACCGAGTTGGAAGGCTAGTTGCGCTATTTCTACCCAGTTAGGAGCTGTCTAGCTTTAGGCAATCTATCTAGGTCCAGTCTTTTCTTTTCGTGATTGTTTGATAGACTGTGTGATTTGTATGTTTGGTAGACGTTCACAAAATAACGTGTTAGAACCATTTGTTCCTGAGATCGAACGTACCATTAGTAGGATACGCAAGACACCATCAGTAGTTATGATGGGTGATCGAGAGCGAACTCTCAATGAGCTCTTCGCTCCAGCTTCCGCATCTCCTCCCACATGCATTGTTTTACCGTTGAACAATGCACCTCAGTTTGAAATTAGGGCTGCCACCATCAATATGCTCCCTAAGTTCCACGGTTTAGAGCGTGAACAACCTTACACCCATCTTAATCGATTCTTGACTATATGTCAAACTTTTAGAAATCAGAATCTAGATGAGGAGAGTATCAAGCTTATTTTGTTCCCGTTATCCTTGGAAGACCACGCAGCTGCGTGGTTGAACTCCCTAACACCCAATTCCATATCTACCTGGGATGTTCTATCCAAGAAATTTATGGCCAAATTTTACCCCGTGGCCAAAACTGAGAAAATGAAGGACTCTATTAGAAATTTTAGAGCCCGTCCTGATGATGAATTTTCCCAAACTTGGGAAAGATTCAATGATTTATTGGTCAAGTGCCCACACCATGGCATTGACAAAGCACAGTTGGTGCAAAGTTTTTATAGAGGATTAACAATGAATCAACGTACCTTAGTTGAGTCAATGCATAAGGGTCAGTTCATGAACCAGACTCCCAACCAAGCGTATGATTTCCTCGTAGAGTTAGCTGAGAGTGCTCAAAATTGGAGCACTAACTAAGAAGAATTTGATAGAGACGATCCGGTTAGGAAGACAGGCATGTATGAGATGAAGGCAGACCCTGATTTCAAAAATGTCATGTGTAGTCTAGTGAGTGGGATGAATAATCTCACGAAGAAGTTAGATGCCTTTACCATCTCAGCATCCAAACCTCACCTAGACCCTCGTACAATTTCGCAAGTGACTGTCGAACCGAGTTCTTTGTGTGTCATATGCGACGGCAACGACCATTTGGTCGAGTGTTGTCCCACCTTGCCTCAAATCAAAGCTGAACAAGCAAATGCGATTAATGGCTATAGTGCTTTTAGGAAGCCAACTCCAAACTCTTTTAGCCAAACGTATCACCCAGATAATAGGTTCCATCCTAATTTCTCATACAGACAGAATGAACCTATTCAATCTACTGGTCCGTCAGGTTACAATAGGAGTTTTCCTAGGCAATCTGGTTCTTCCACAAACCAAGCTATTGTTCCTCAAGTCCCTTATCAACCCCAACAATCTACAGATTGCAGAGCCATCATACCAGATCCCATGACCAATTACCAGCAGCCTGCCCAACAACAGTCGTCCTTAGAATCTATGATTGCTGAGTTGATGAGACAGCAGCAGCAGTTCATCCAAACTCAACAGCAAACCCATCAAAATCAAACTCAGATTAACCAGGTCACTGCGCAATCCATAGCTAAGATGGAAGTTCAGTTGGGGCAGTTAGCTCTCTCCTTGAATGGGAGAGAGAAAGGTCAATTTCCTAGTCAGACTATCCCTAATCCTAGAGGTCAACCTTTGATTCCAAACGGATCGAAAGGTCAATACGAAGTAGGAAGCCATTCTGGAGCTCCACAAGACTCAGTCCAGGCTATCCACACCTTGCGTTCGGGAAAGAAGGTGGACAACAAGGTCCAACCTATTGACACGGGAGAAAAAGTCTTAGAAAAGGACAAAGTTCAAAATGAAGCCATAGAGTCTCCAACAGAGAAGAAGAAAGATTTGGAAAATCCTCCTATCATTTTGCCAATTCCAAAAGCTCCATTTCCCCATCGCCTTAGAGATTCTAAAAAAGGTAAGCAGTTTGAGGGTGTCTTAGAAGTCTTCCAAAATGTGCATATCAATATCCCATTCCTAGATGCCATTAAGCAGATACCTTCTTATGCGAAATTCTTAAAGGATTTGACCACAGCTAAAAGGAAAACACCATTTCCTCGGGAAGCTATTATGGCAGCCCAAGCTTCGTCACTCATCCAACAAACGATTGCACCAAAATTTAAGGATCCTGGATGTCCGACAATTTCCATTCATATTGGAAATCAAGTGGTCGAAAAATGTCTCTTAGACTTAGGGGCTAGTGTGAACCTTTTACCATATTCGGTTTATAAACAATTAGGTTTGGGGGTTTTGAAACCCACAGATATCACGTTGAGTCTAGCCGATAGGTCCATAAAAATTCCAAAGGGTATAGTTGAGGACGTGATAGTTAAAGTCAAAGATTTTTATTTCCCTGTTGACTTTGTTGTCTTAGACACAGAGCCAGTCATCAATTCGAACAGTCATATTCCTATCATCTTAGGACGCCCGTTCTTAGCCACGTCTGACGCAGTCATTCGTTGTAGAAACGGAATTATGACTTTAGCATTTGGGGATATGAAAGTGAAACTGAACGTCTTCCACAATTTTCAAGGAATTGATGTAGATGATGGTATGGAGGAAGTGAACATGATAGATACACTAGTCAATCAGACGTATCAAGAGTTAGGGTACTCTGATCCCCTAACAAAATGTTTGGCTCACTTTGGCCTTGACTTGGACGTAGAAGAGTCTATAAGCGAAGTCAATGCTTTGCTTGAATCTGTTCCACTCTTAGATTCTGTGCGATGGCACGCAAAAGCTGAAAGTCTTCCTGTGCGCACATCCAATCTTGTTCCTTCTCATGTCGAGCCTCCAAAATTGGAACTCAAGTCTCTTCCAGAGACCTTGAGATATGCATTTCTTGGCAAGAATCAAACCTTGCCTGTGATCATTTCCTCTCACCTCAATGAAGTGCAAGAGGGAAAGTTGTTAGGAGTATTAAGGGAACATCAAGAAGCTATTGGTTGGAGCATAGCTGACATCAAGGGAATTAGTCCATCTGTGGTGATGCACCACATTCGTTTAGAGGATTTTGCTAAACCTTCCTTAGAACCTCAGAGACGACTAAATCCTGTCATGAAAGACGTGGTTCAGATGGAAGTGATGAAATTGCTAGATGCGGGTATTATCTATCCTATCTCTGACAGTCGTTGGGTGAGTCCTATACAGGTAGTTCCTAAGAAATCTGGTATCACTGTGGTAGTGAACCAAGACAATGAATTAATCCCCACTCGAGTCCAAAATGGATGGAGAGTGTGTATTGACTATAGGAAACTCAACTCGATGACTCCTAAGGATCATTTTCCCTTACCTTTCATTGATCAAATGTTAGAGCGTCTAGCAGGACATTCTTACTATTGCTTCTTAGATGGTTATTCCGGGTACAACCAGATACCTGTTGCTCCAATCGATCAAGAGAAAACAACTTTCAACTGTCCCTTTGGAACTTTCGCGTATCGTCGCATGCCTTTTGGATTGTGCAATGCACCCGCTACTTTTCAACGGTGCATGATGAGTATATTTTCCGACATGCTAGAAAGATATCTCGAAGTGTTCATGGACGATTTTTCAATTTTCGGACCAAGTTTTGAGGAATGTCTCCATCACTTGACTTTGGTTCTTCAACGTTGCAAAGAGGTCAATCTAATCCTCAATTGGGAAAAATGTCATTTCATGGTAACATCGGGGATTGTGCTAGGGCACATTATTTCTGCTAAAGGGATTGAGGTAGATAAGGCAAAGGTAGGTCTAATTGAAAAATTACCACCTCCTAGAACGGTCAAAGAAATTAGGTCATTCCTAGGCCATGCGGGTTTTTATCGTAGATTCATTAAAGATTTCGGGAAAATCTCGAAGCCTTTATGTGAGCTATTGGGAAAGGATGTTCCTTTCGACTTTTCAGAGTCATGTCTCTCTGCGTTCAACAAGCTCAAGTCCGAGTTAACCTCGGCACCCATTATTCAACCTCCAAACTGGAGCATTCCATTCGAAGTTATGTGCGACGCTTCAGATTATGCAATAGGCGCTGTTTTGGGTCAGCGAATTGAAAAACAACCTCATGTTATCCAATATGCTAGTAAAACCCTTAACGATGCTCAGCTTAACTACTCTACAACGGAGAAGGAAATGCTAGCAGTGGTCTATGCCGTTGAAAAATTCCGCCCCTACCTTATAGGATCTAAAGTTGTGATCTACACAGACCACGCAGCATTGAAGTACCTTCTATCAAAGAAAGATGCTAAAGCAAGATTAATCCGTTGGATTCTACTTTTACAAGAGTTTGATCTCGAGATCCGAGACAAAAAAGGGGCAGAAAATGTCGTAGTTGATCACTTGTCTAGGATCGTTAACAAGCCATCCGAGGAATCCTTACCCATCTCTGAATCATTTCCCGATGAGCAACTTATGCAAATCTCTCAAGCCAATGCTCCATGGTATGCGGACATTGTCAACTACCTAGTTACAGGTCAATTCCCAGTCGAAATGACTAGTCAAGAGAAACTTCGTCTTCTGTCAAAAATAAAATGGTATTTCTGGGATGAACCATACTTATTTAAGTATTGTCCTGATCAAATCATTAGACGTTGTATTCCAACTTGTGAGCAAGTCAGTATCCTAGAGTTTTGCCATAATCATGCCTGCGGAGGGCACTTCAGTGGTAAGAAGACCGCCATGAAAATCTTACAATGCGGTTTTTTCTGGCCTAGTATTTTTCGTGATGCCCACGAGTTTAGCAAATCTTGTGATAGATGTCAAAGATTAGGAAAAATCTCTAAGAGAAATGAAATGCCTCAAAATCCTATACTGATCATCGAAATTTTTGACGTGTGGGGTATAGACTTCATGGGACCCTTTCCTATCTCCCAAGGTTACCAATACATCCTGGTTGCCGTTGACTATGTGTCAAAATGGGTCGAAGCTGTGGCATGTAGAACTAACGATCACAAGGTTGTGATAAAATTCATTAAGGAGACAATTTTTTCAAGATTTGGTACTCCGCGAGCTATCATAAGTGATGGTGGCTCGCATTTTTGCAACAAGATCTTTGCTGCGTTGATGAAGAAATACCTCATAACGCATAAGGTTGCCACACCTTACCATCCACAAACAAGTGGACAAGTGGAGATTTCTAACAGGGAAATAAAGACTATCTTAGAAAAAACAGTCAATCCTTCAAGGAAAGATTGGTCTTTGAGATTGAGTGATTCACTCTGGGCCTATAGGACTGCATTCAAGACACCCATAGGGATGTCTCCCTACCGGTTAGTTTTTGGCAAGGCCTGCCATCTCCCTGTAGAACTAGAACATCGTGCATATTGGGCGATCAAACGCCTCAACTTTGATTTTGATAAAGCCGGTGAGAAGCGAAAGTTACAATTAGACGAGTTAGAAGAGATTAGAAATGACTCGTATGATTGTGCCAAAAGGTACAAAGAGCGTACCAAATTCTTTCACGATAGGCACATTCTTAGGAGGAATTTCATTCCTAATCAAAAAGTTTTGTTGTATGATAATAGACTCCACCTTTTTCCAGGAAAACTTAAGTCTCGATGGACTGGCCCATATATTATCCAAACAGTTTACCCCCATGGTGCTGTTGAAGTCCTTAATCCTAAGGACGGATCCACTTTCAAAGTGAATGGCCAACGTCTCAAACCGTTTCTCGAGTATGTTCCGCAGGAGGAAGTTCTTTTTCTCGATGATCCCGTCTATCAAAATTAACTATGTTTTCGTCTAGCTAAAGACGTTAAACTTAGCGCTTCTGGAAGACAATCCATGCACTTCAAGGGACATTGTGTTAAATATCAACAGGACTATAGGGTCTGTCTCAGGTGCTATCTAACCCACTTCATTTCATTTTGTCAATTTCAATTTTACTTTTACATGTATATCTTGAAATATTGAGGACAATATAATGTTTGAGTTTGGGGGTGTATGGGTCGGATTTCCACTTATCATTTTCTTCTTTCAAAAAAAAAAAAAAATTGATTGAAAAATATTTAGTTGGCGACTTTTTTGTATTTTACTCAAAATCTTAGCTTGTATCTTTAAGCACTTAGTTAAAAATATTTAATCAGTCTTTCATTGGAAGGTATGATCTGGAGTCCCCATTTGTGTTTCTCTTAGGTAAAATTTTTAGCAAAGTTATCTTTTGGTTTATAGTCACTTCTAATAAGGTTACCAAGAGTCTAGATTGTATTAAAAGAGCTTACTACCTTCTTTCTACCTAGAGTTTAAGGAAAAACTAGGTTTGATGAACTTTGACTTCCTTGTTCAATTGGTTGGCTGATTAGAAGAAAAACAGAACTGGGTTGTATACACCTTGTACAGCAACCATTGAATTAGACTGGGTACCTTGAAAAGGGCTGCCTACTTTTCTTAGAAAAAGAATGAAAAAGTTCTATAAAAAAAAAAAAAAAAAAAAAAAAAAAATCAAAGATCTAAAAGTTTATGTAAAGTTTTAGTAGGGTGAAAGCCATCAAGTGTAAAGATGTGAGTATACTGGAATATCACAGATAAAGCCCCTTAGAGGTATTAAAGTGAATATCCACACTTCTCACTACCCCAGACAGGATGCTAAGTTTAGAATTAAACCCTAAGTTACTCCAATTATTCTTGAGTAGTTAGAAGGTTGAAGCTCATTTGAGGAAATCGAATCTCTTAAATTTCTGAGTTAGAATCACTATCGCTCAAAGGTCAATTTAAGTCTAAGTTTTGTCATAGAGAAATAAGGGTTGGGACTCTATACCAAGCAGTACTTCCAATTGGTTGAAAAAAAAATAAAAAAATAATAAAAAAAATAAAAAAAAGACTTGTGCTTTTCAATATAAGTTTTGATTTTGACTATTTTTACTTCAAAGTTGTTTTCAAATTTTGTGGGTATATTTTCTGCAAACCCTCACGAGTCAAACTCGTCCACTAGGGGTAACCTAGCGGTTCAAGGGCTTGCTGCATTCGCTAAATGCAGTCGAGGTGCCTACGAAAGTGGCAGTTTTATTTTCTAGGGACTAGAAAAAGGTAAGTTTGGGGGTGTGATGAGTGTTTCCAAACACTCAATTATATACACATTTTTCTGATATTTATCTTGATTTTTATACCTATTTATCCATATTAAGATAATAATCATGATAAGCCTCAAATCACCACGTTGCATGTTAATTAGGCTTAATTATATATAAATAAATTCATTTACTAGATAAATCTAATTACGTGTGTTTCTTGTGCAGAAAATCAACAAATTGGAATCAAAATCTCAAGACAAAAGCATTTGGGCCCACTTTGGAATGCCCTAACACTTTGGAATGCCCTAATACTTTGGAATGCCCTAATCCTTAACTCATATTCTCCTCTTTTGTCTTTTTGTGCAAAGAAAAGTGGAGGCTACTTTTAGACTCTTCTACACACATTTTCTCTATAAATAGAGCCTTCATTTCTAGAGAAAGGGTCCCATCTTGGCTCTCTTATCCAAGACTCCTTTAATCTAAGGCTCTTAGCCTATTCTCTTATTTTTTGTATTTTCATTTTCTAGTTATTTTCTTTTGGTTAAATAGTCTTGTAAGAAGTAGAAGAAGAAGAAGTTGTAATTTTCTCCATGAAATGAAGAAAAGTTCTTTCATCTCTTACCTTCCCTCTCTTGCAATGACATTAGGCTAAGTTCCCCTCCATTGGAGAGTGAAAAAGCCTAGAGCAAGTTCTTGTGTTATTTCTAATTTTATGCCTTTCTTTTATTTAAAATGCTTATGAATTCTCTTTAAGTTTCTTGCACATTTTATTCTTAATTTAGATACTTTATGCTTAGATTAGATCAAGATAAAGTATGCTTAAATTAGATAATTTGTAGTAAGAAGTTTTCAAAGAATTCTACTTTATTTTTGTTCCCTTATTTCATTTTATTTGCAAAACTTTCCGATCTAAGGAGCTAACACCAAGCCCTTATGATTGAGTTATAAAAAGGCTAGAGATTAGGAATTGCTCATTAACATGTTTTAGGTAGATCCACCTCCAATGGTGTTTTAATTCATAAGTTTACTTGCTTTTAATTTCATTTACTTTAGTTTATTTTCTAGTAATTTTACATCTTCTTATAAGTTCAAAAATACAAAGAAAAACAGTTTTAATTCCTTTTAGTTAATTTGGATTTTATCTTCTTAGCTTAGCTCTATTCCTCCTTTCTCTTGGGTTCGATCCCCTACTTGCCCCACAAGTAAGGTAAAACTAAGATTATTATTAACTCCGGTGAGAAGAACAACGATAGTCTCATCACTTGGGTTTGGGTTAGGATATAGACTTGGGTTTTGGACTTTGGTTATGGTATGGGTGATGGAGCGGTTAATGGAGAATGAATACGAATTGGGAGTGGGTTAGGGACAAAGTTGAGCATGCAAACTATATGACATGATGCATGTATGCATGAAAATGATGCCAAGTGGCAATGCGGGCCTGTTGAGAGGCTTAAGTCCTAAATTTAAATCAATTTGAAAAAATATGAATTTTCCTAATGGGTTCGTGCAAATTGGGGTGTCTACAGCTACCCCTCTTTGCAGGAGTTGCTTGCAAAGAATAGACTAGACCCTTATTTGTACGAACCCAAAATGGTTCATCGCAAGATGGTTAAGAACGTCGAATGGATTGAAAATTTTTCGTAGAATGTGACTACCCAAGCACGGGGTCTGACAGGGTTAGCTTTTTTGAAACCCTTGACTTCGAGGCATGGAGCTCGTTTGAAGTCTTGGATTGACTTTTTTTGAAAATTTTTGAAAGTGATTGACGTTTTAAACCATGCAATACAACTTTGAGATATTTTTTTCTTTTTCCCTTGTTGATTTTGAATTTCGAACTTAGTTTCCCCTTCATGGAAGTTATAGGATCATCTTGAGAGAGCTTAGTGTAGCGTGACCATCCTTGAAAGAGACTTGCATGATGGTATGATATTTGAGTATTTGGTGTGTCATCATGCCTCGGATGTGAAGAGAATCATCATTGACCAAGCTGCTCAGATCAAGCCCTAGAGGATGACTTGTTGCCTTTTACGCTTGCCAGAGAAATGCTTGAGTGGTTCTTTGCCCATTATTCCTTCTTGTACCCTACTCTTAATGATAATGGTGTAACACTATTTAAAATGAATGAAATAGGTTTTTTACGTAGTGGCCTCAGATATATCTACTGCTTTCAAAACCTCTTGATTTTAAGAAAAGTCCTAGATTCTTCGTCATAGGCCAAAAATAGTAATTTTAATGATGTATTTTTTTTGTTCATTTTTTTATTTTTTTTATTTTTTTTTATTTTTTTATTTTTTTTATTTTTTTAGGTTTTAAAAGATTGCCTTTGTCGAATAATCTGTAACAGACTAGTGTTTGATGACTCTAAATGTCAACGATCATGGTGCTTTTGCCAAATGTCAAGGATACAAGTGTCAGCTAATCCTTAGCCTCTTTAGAGTCATCCCCGAGACTGAGAATTTTGACTGAGTTATCTTCGTTGTATCCGTTGGAACATTGAGGATTTCGAGATTTTTGCCGTTCACAGTTTATACTCTTGCGGGCTAGGAGTTGTTTTTATTATTTTTATTTTTTTATTTTTTTGTTTTATTTTTTTTTTCATTTTTGCTCTTGGCGCCAGTTACGATTTTCACCAGACCCGATTTCCACATTTTTGCGCATCGACGCCCTTTTTGGGTTTTCATCATGCCGGTGGTTTTGATCTTGCCATGGACTGATTTTTTTACTCATAGTGCCCTTGCAGGTTTTCACTATGCCCTTTCAGTCTATGCTTACTTTATAAATTTTTTTGCTTTGAATGTTTTCTCGATTTCTTTATGCCCCTTGTGGCTTGGTGACTCAAGTTGAGCTGCGAGATCGAATACTCTACTCTTCTAGTAGTGCTCTTTCTTGAGTTACAGATCTGGACTCCCCTCTCGAGTTCCTCCAACGATTTTCATGGTGCGGTGACTCAAGTTGAGCTTCGAGATCAATGACTCTACACTTCAAGTCGCTCTTTTTTTTCAAATATTCGACCTGGTCTCCCCTCTCGGATCTTCCAATGACTTTGATGGCTTGCAATCCGATTGAAGTTGCAAGATAGACCGCACTGACGATGTTTTCCATGACGTGTTTCCACTGTGATTGAGATGCCTTGAACCATTCCCTGATCTGAGAGGACTTTAAATAGGACGAAACGTAGGCTTAGGCTAGGTTGTGAAAGGATATAAGGAAGGCTTAGTCTAGATTTATTGAGGGGTAGATTGGACACGGGATTTGTCTGTTTTTGTTTCAAAAATATGATCTATGTCTCTTTCCATCGTCAGACGAACTTGGAGATTTGGGTCGAGCTTTGATCAGACATTCGAGATTTTTGACTTTTTGATTTTTTTTGTACTTTTAGCCGTTCACAGTTTATCCTCATGCAGCCCAGGAGTAATTTGATGCTTTGATTTTTTTGTTTTGACTTTTGATGATTTTTTTTTTTTGTGATGGTGACTTGCCCCGGTCCTAGGTTGAGAAATGAATGTGATGGCTCAAAAAGGGTTAACTAAAGGTAGATAATTGTTCAGGTAGTAGAAAGATGGCCTTTCTTCATTTCAAGGAATCACTCTAAGCGTAAGATTTTTTTACGGTATCAGCGTTGATCGGTTGTGGAAAGACTTCCCCATCCATCTCTGTAAGGATTAACGCCCCTCCGGATAGTACCTTTTGGACGACGAATGGCCCATCGTAATTCGGACGAAACTTTCCTCTCGCATCTTCTTGTATTGGCAAAATCTTCTTTAAAACAAGATCTCCTGGCGAGAACTCTCTAGGTCGAACCTTCTTGTTATAAGCTTGTGTTATTTTTCGTTGATAAGTTTGCCCATGGCAGATTGCTGAAAGTCGTTTCTCCTCTATTAAGTTCAACTGATTGAATCGGGCTTGGACCCATTCTGCTTCATCCAATTTGACTTCTTTTAATATCCGAAGGGAGGGAATCTCGACCTCAACGGGCAAGACTGCTTCCATTCCATAGACTAGTGAATAAGGCGTTGCCCTAGTCGAAGTTCGGATTGATGTTCGATAAGCATGTAGAGTGAATGGTAACATTTCGTGCCAATTTTTGTAAGTAACGGTCATTTTCTCAATAATCTTCTTGATGTTTTTGTTGGCGGCTTCAACTGCTCCATTCATCTTTGGTCTGTAAATGACTGAGTTGTGATGGGTGATCTGAAAATCCTTGCACATCTTAGACATGTCTTTGTTCTTGAGATTTTTGGCGTTATCGGTTACTATCCCGCTTGGGAGGCCGTACCGACATATGATGTTGTTCTTTACAAACTTCAAGACATTGCCCCTTGTAACATTGGCATAGGATGTTGCTTCTACCCATTTCGTAAAGTAGTCGATGGCGACTAAAATGAAGCGATGCCCATTGGAAGCTTGAGGATTGATCTGCCCGATGACATCCATGCCCTAGAGTGAGAAGGGCCAGGGAGAAGTCATATTGTACAATTCTGAAGGTGCCGCGTTGATCTTGTTAGCATAGATTTGACATAAGTGACATTTTCGAACATGTTGATATCCATCGCTCTCCATAGTCATCCAGTAGTAACTCATTCTCATTATCTTCTTTGCGAGCATATGTCCATTCATGTGAGGTCCACAGACTCCTCCATGCACGGTCTCGATTAAGCGTTGAGCTTTTGTCTGTGTTACACACCTGAGGAAGACCTCATGATACGACTTTTTGTACAAGATTCCGCTACTCAAGAAGAACTGTCCTGCCAATCTCTGAATAGTCTTTCGGTCCGTCGTTGTGGCATCGGGTGGGAAAGTTCGGTCCTCTAAGAATGCCTTGATGTCTGCATACCATGATTTTTCCTCAGGTTTTTCGATCTCCACAGGCAAGCAATATGTTGGCTCATCTTGAATACCAATCTCAAGAGGATCGACTATGGTATCTTCGGAGATGCTGACCATTGAGGTTAGAGTAGCCAATACATCTGCAAACTGATTCTTAGCCCTCGGCATGACAGTAAAGGAGATTCGGGTGAAGTTTGAACTTAGATCTTCGAGAAACTCATGATACAGAACCAATCTCTGCTCTCGGGTCTTCCATTCTCCCGTTATCTGGTAGACTACCAGACTTGAGTCTCCAAATACATCTAATTCATCCACTTCGAGGTCGATCGCTACTTTCAACCCCACAATGCATGCTTCATACTCGGCTTCGTTATTCGAACATTGAAATCTTAGTCTAACAGCAATAGGGATATGAGTCCCGTCTGGCTTAACCAGAACTGCCCCAATTTCGTTTCCTTGGCGAGAACTCTCTAGGTCGAACCTTCTTGTTATAAGCTCGTGCTATTTTTCGTTGATAAGTTTGCCCATGGCAGATTGCTGAAAGTCGTTTCTCCTCTATTAAGTTCAACTGATCGAATCGGGCTTGGACCCATTCTGCTTCATCCAATTCAACTTCTTTTAATATCCAAAGGGAGGGAATCTCGACCTCAACGGGCAAGACTGCTTCCATTTCATAAACTAGTGAATAAGGCGTTGTCCAGTCAAAGTTCGGATTGATGTTCGATAAGCATGTAAAGCGAATGGTAACATTTCGTGCCAATCTTTGTAAGTAACGGTCATTTTCTCAATGATCTTCTTGATGTTTTTGTTAGCGGCTTCAACTGCTCCATTCATCTTTGGTCTGTAAATGACTGAGTTGTGATGGGTGATCTGAAAATCCTTGCACATCTTAGACATGTCTTTGTTCTTGAGATTTTTGGCGTTATAGGTTACTATCCCGCTTGGGAGGCCGTACCAACATATGATGTTGTTATTCACAAACTTCAAGACATTGCCCCTTGTAACATTGGCGTAAGATGTTGTTTCTACCCATTTTGTAAAGTAATCGATGGCGATTAAGATGAAACGATGCCCACTAGAAACTTGAGGATTGATCTGCCCGATGACATCCATGCCCCAGAGTGAGAAGGGCCAGGGAGAAGTCATATTGTACAATTCTGAAGGTGCCGCGTTGATCTTGTTGGCATAGATTTGACACAAGTGACACTTTCGAACATGTTGATATCCGTTGCTCTCCATAGTCATCCAGTAGTATCCCATTCTCATTATCTTTTTTGCGAGCATATGTCCATTCATGTGAGGTCCACAGACTCCTCCATGCACGGTCTCGATTAAGCGTCGAACTTCTGTTCGTGTTACACACCTAAGGAGGGCCTCGTGATGCGACTTTTTGTACAAGACTCCGCTACTCAAGAAGAACTGTCCTGCCAATCTCTGAATAGTCTTTCGGTCCGTCGTTGTGGTATCGGGTGAAAAAGTTCGATCCTCTAAGAATGCCTTGATGTCTGCATACCATGGTTTTTCCTCAGGTTCTTCGACCCCCACAGGTAAGCAATACGCAGGCTCGTCTTGAATACCGATCTCAAGAGGGTCGACTATGGTATCTTCGGAGATGCTGACCATTGAGGCCAGAGTAGCCAATACATCTGCAAATTGATTCTTAGCCCTCGGCATATAAGTAAAGGAAATTCGGGTGAAGTTTGAACTTAGATCTTCGAGATACTCGTGATACGGAACCAGTCTCTGCTCTCGGGTCTTCCATTCTCCCGTTGTCTAGTAGACTACCAGACTTGAGTCTCCAAATACATCTATTTCATCCACTTCGAGGTCGATCGCTGCTTTCAACCCCACAATGCATGCTTCGTACTCGGTTTCGTTGTTTGAACACTGAAATCTTAGTCTGATTGCAATGGGGATATGCGTTCCATCTGGCTTAACCAAGACTGTCCCAATTCCATTTTCCTTTTGATTTACTGCTCCATCGAAGTACATTTTCCAAGTAGATTTTTCATCGTCGCTCTCGGCTTCAGCAAATAAGATGGCTTCATCAGAAAAATTTGTCTTTAGTGGCTCATAATCGGGCAAAGGGTGTTCCGTTAAGTGGTCAGCAATGGCTTGTCCTTTGATGGATTTTGAGTGACATAGGTGATGTCGAACTCAGATAATAGTAGCTGCCATTTTGCGGTGCGTCCCATTAGTGCCGACTTCTCGAAGAGGTACTTAAAAGGGTCCATCCGAGCAATGAGCATAGTCGAGTAACTGAGCAAGTAGTGGCGTAACCGTTGTGATGCCCAAACGAGAGCACAACACGTCTTTTCGAGGGTTGAATAGTTCGCCTCGTAACTTGTGAACTCCTTACTAAGGTAATAGATAGCTTGCTCTTTTCGACCTGTTTCATCATGTTGCCCCAGTATACAGCCCATGGAGTTTTCTTGCAAGGAGAGATACATCAGTAGAGGTCGACCTGGTGTAGGTGGGACTAAGACTGGTGGATTAAGCAGGTATCTCTTAATCTTGTTGAAAGCTTCCTGACAGTCATCATTCCATTCTTTTAGTTTATTCTTCTTCAGTAGTTTGAATACCGGCTCACAGATTGGAGTTAGTTGTGCGATGAACCGACTAATGTACTGAATTCTCCCTAGGAATCCCCTGATTTTTTTCTCTGATTTGGGTGGTTCCATATTTATGATGTACTTCATTTTAGTTGGATCGATTTCGATGCCTCTTCTATTGACAATGAACCCTAATAGCTTTCCTGACGTGGTCCCAAATACACACTTTGTCGGATTAAGTCTTAAGCTGTACTTCATCAATCGATCAAACAGTTTCTTCAAGTTTACCAGATGATCCTCATTGAGATTTGATTTAGCTATCATGTCGTCCACGTATACTTCTATCTCCTTGTGGATCATGTTATGAAACAAAGCAGTCATAGCTCGTTGATACTGTAGACACCTCGATTTGAACGGGCCCTCACTCGAAAGGGCCCAAAAACAATAATGTTTCAATAAGTTCGACCAACGGGCCTCAATGGCCCGAATCATCGAAAAATGATACTTTCGCCGAAACCCAAGCCACTAACACCTTTCAATGGGTTAGTAGGTCCACCAAAAGGGCTCGGCACACTCCCATCCACCCCGCTCCATGCAAAATATCGATTTTCCAACAAAAGGGGCCAACGGGCCCCTAAGGCCCAAAAACATCAAAGGTGGTGACTTCGGTCAAATCAATGTTCTTAAGACCACCCCAGGGTCTCGAGGACTCGCAAAAAGGGTGGTGACCCATCCTACAGTTGTTCAACGTCGTCGCTCCGCACTCGCGTGCAAAAACCGATAACGGGCCCAAAAGCCCGATTCGCCAACACGTGGCATTTTAATTAAATCAATGATTTCAAAATCAAAAAAATCAAAAAAATCAAAAGAAAAATAATATGAGACTTGGGATGCCTACCCCTTCATCCAACCTTCACCGTTCCATCTCCAAATCCGATATCCAATCCAAAACAACCCACAACCCTTCTAAACCCAAGCCCAATACATTAAAAGCCCATAAACCACTATCCATACCCCATTCACTATCCAACCCACCACCCAACCCATCAACCCTTACCCACATCAACCAATCAACCCCTCAACATCAAAAGATGACACTTGTCATCACCATCCTTCACCTCCCTCATCCAATCACCCACTCCCATCACCATGCTCTAAACAACTCATCTAAAATCACCTCAACCCATACCCTACCCTAACCTAACCTACCCCCATCCTCTAACATCAATAACCAACCATCCTTCACCCATACCCTAACCCATCACCATTATCTAACATCATCAACCACCCACATCATCACCCATACCTCTACCCATCATCTTCCTTAAAACACTCCAATAAAATCAACTCAACCCATACTTCCTTCATCATCAATCAACTAACCCATTTCTCTCTCTCTAATCAAACAGCCCCCATCAACCAATCAACCAATCTCATCACCTCACCCCCTCATCATGATTGCCATATGGCATCATCTCCTTTCTCCTCCCAAAAACTAACTTAACAACCTCTTACACAACCCATTCTCCTAAATCTACACACCTCACCTCATCAACCAACCTAACACTCATTCTCTAAACCACTCTCTTACACCCCCACTCCACCACCAACCATCACTCATGTCAACCCATCAAACACTCTACCCAAATGGGTTTGGGTAGAATCCAACCCATTTAGGTCTAAACCTCACCCATTTTCATTCATTACACATTTACCCTCCATTTCACCTTAAATTTCACATCCCTCACTCCTAAATCCTATACCATTACCCCTTCTCTCACATTTCAACCCCATTATACCCCCAAACCCCCTCCAAACACCTATATATACCTCCCCTCTCACCCCAAAAAGGGGTACACACACCAAGTTTCCATAAAAAAAAAAATCTACTCTATCTACTCCTCCTCACTACTCTCTTATAACACACTCTAAGAGAAATAACTTCACTCAACTCACCAAAGACTAAAGAGAATTCAAAGAAGAAGAAGAAAAAGAAGAAGAAGGAATCCAAGAGTACAAGGTGGGAGCAATCAACACCCCCCCCTTTTTTTTCCTTTCTCTACCCTCTCCTCTTCCCTCTTCTATCTTCCCCCTCTTTTCATTTCACTTTAAATGAGTTGAGCATGAATGGACCTCAAGGCTTGGATCTACAAGGATCATCTCCATTGATGAGATGATCCTATGATCAAGCCAAAATTAAATCCTACTTAGGGAACAAATATACCCATGGGACACACCTTCCACTTTCTTTTAAAAATCAAAATGACCGAGTTATTTGAGGTTACCGCCACGTGGCGGGGAGAAAGGGGTGCCTAACACCTTCCCTTTTCTCCAACGGAGCCGCTTACCCGAACCTCTAGGTTTGATCAACCCTATCCGTTGCGAGTCACTAACGTCAAAAATGGCAAATTTTCGACAAGGCACACACCGGGTGACCATTCACACCCCTTTCCAATCTGAATGGTGGCGACTCCAATATTTAGTAGTTGTGGTCGTCATGACGACGAAAACCACGTAGCTACAGATACGTTGCCCCAGCATTCTTGAGATCGAATGGCATGACCTTATAGTAAAAGGTGCCCCAAGGTGTGATGAACGCAGTCTTCTCTTGGTCTTCTTCAGCCATTTTTATCTGGTTGTATCCCGAGAATCCATCCATAAATGAGAACATGCCGTGCCCAGCTGTATTATCGACCAGAGTGTCGATGTGTGGCAATGGAAAGTCATCTTTAGGACTGGCTCTGTTTAGATCTCGGTAGTCTACACACATGCGTACCTTTCCGTCTTTCTTTGGTATAGGGACGATATTTGCGAGCCACTCAGGGTAGGTGGATACTGCGAGAAATCCTGCTTGGAACTACTTCATTACTTCGTCCTTGACTTTAAGTGTCCACTCCGGTTTCAACCTTCGTAATTTCTGTTTGACTGGCTTGCTTCCTGATTTGATAAGTAACTTGTGAACAACTAAATCTATGTCTAACCCGGGCATGTCTTGGTAGGACCATGCGAAGACATCTTGGTACTGTTGTAAGAATTTTGTCATCTCCTCTTTCTGCTCAATCGTTAATAGGGTTCCGATTTTAACGATCCGTGGGTTATCTTCAGTGCCTAGGTTCACTGAGTTTGTATCCTCTATATTTGGCTGAACACCCTTCTCGTGACGTTCTATGAGTTCTTTGATTTCTTTCGGAGGATATTCAACCTCTTCCTCTAACTCTTCTTCAATCCCCATGAGATCAAAGTCGAGCTCGAGGTCAAAGTCGTATTCTTCTCTTTCATACTCTATTCTGTCACAAGACTCATTCAACTGAGGAAATTCTTTGAAAACCTTAGGTATTTTGAAGATTTCTAATTTTTTTGAATTTTTGAAAATATTTGATTTTTTTGAATTTTGGAGAGTTTTTTATTTTTTTGAATTTTGAAAGATTTTTGATTTTTTTGAATTTTGAAAGATTTTTAATTTTTTTGGATTTTGCGGACTATCCGTATGCCTGAAACAAGATGAAGAAAAATCATGCAAATTCATTAGCGACGAAGGTGAGCTCCCAAAACAGTCTTGCCCCGAGGACGAGGGCTCATTATGGTCCTTAGGCAGATGAGATTTTGCTAATGGCATTTTTTTTGGAGGCCGTAGGGATTCTGGACCCCATGGCGGCCTCATAAGTGATTGGGTATTCCTCCCAATTCTTGAAAACTTGCCCTTCTTCTGCAGGGCGGATAGGTTGGGAGAATGGCTCCCTTGATGGTTCAGATATGACCATCACTTCCGGGTGACTGTCGTCAAATCCGGGTACAGGCATTTGTAGGGTGGGTGGAATTACGACAGATCCCCAATCAATTTGAAAGGGGAACAGTGATTTTTCTTCTTCGCATATTGCGACTTCCGCCTTGGCGGGCTCTCCTTCTTCCTCCTTTTGACTCCATTCGGAATCCCCTCCAAACAAGATGTCCATGCCATCTATATAAAGGAATGTGGGGACTCAACGAATGAGTCTTCTTGCGAATGAATGGGCTCAATACTTACGACATTTGGTTCTCTGGTGCGGTTCGTCGGTGGCAGTTCTGCTGAGTCATCTGACTTCTTCAAAGACGGTGGGAAGCTGATGCTGATGTGTGGTACTTTGCCCAAGTTCCATACATTAGGCTCTCGGTTCTGTCTTCGTGCAAGTCGAAGCTCCCTCTTTTTATCCTTCATATCAGAGATGTCCTTCCTTGTAGGCTTGAATCCAAGACCAAAGTAGGGAGTGTGTTTTCGTATGCTGATCAAAGTGGCCCTGCCTTTTCCTTTAGGCCCTAACCCTTGTTTCGGACGATATCTCGCCTTCTTCATCACTCGTCCGACCATCAGGTTTGTTTTTGACAACTTTGCCCTTGTCTTTTCTTCTCCCCTTTGGATATGATTGATAGATGTGAACTAAAAGGCGTGAAACCCCTCCTTATCCCGGGTCATCTCTACATGGATATAAGGCACATTCGACGATCGATCGACTGGTATAAGATTTTCTGTGAGGACCGATATCACCCTTTGTCCCATGATGAATTTGACTCGCTGGTGAAAGGAAAAAGGGACTGCCCCTACGGTATGGATCCAGGGTCTTCCTAAAAGGAGATTGAATGCTGAGGGTATGTCCAGAATTTCAAAGGTCACTTCAAACGTGCATGATCCAATAGTGACTAGGAGATCCAGTTCTCCTAACGATTCAGTTTTCCTACTATCAAAAGCCCTTACGGTCTTTCTAGTTGGCCTGAGGTAAGATAAATCTGCGTTCAACTTGTGCAAAGTTTGTAGAAGACAGACATTAAGAGCCGAACCATTGTCAATCAATACCCTTGCTACCATCATACCTTTTCACATTACCATAATGTGCAATGGTTCAATGTATCCATATCCCTTACTGATAAATTCATCCTCGGTGAAGGTGATCGGATTGGGGGTCATGATCTGGCCTACTATCTTTTCCAACTCTTTTGGTGAGGTGGTCTCAGGTACATGTGCACTACTAAGGATTTTGAGTAATGCTTCCCGATGATGCTCTGAGTTTAACAGCAGGTCAAAGATACTGATTTGAGCTGGCATCCTGTTTAACTGTTCTACTATGTTGTACTCACTCTTTTGAATGAGCTTGAGGAGGTCAGTTGCCTCCTTGTCAGTTGCCCTGCTCTTCTTCTTCTCTAGTTTCCCTTGAAGTGTTTGTTCCTCCACTACCAACTTTCCTTTTCCTTTTTCTTTTCTTCTATCATCTTCCTCGTTTTGCCTTTTTTGTTCTTTTTCTAGTACTTTGTAACACCTCCCTAATCTAGTCATATGTCCAATGTTCGTGATCATTGCCTCTTTCGGCTTCTCGACTCCTGCGGATGTCACAATCATCGTCTCATAACTCTATGGGACGGTTTGACTTGAGCGGTATGGAAATGGTTTAGGGGATATAATGGTCATGGGTTGAGGGTCTGGCTTTACATGGAGCATAAAAGGTGGCGGGTTGGGTTTGACGGTTAATGTAGTGGTGTTTGGGATTTGTGGGTTGGTGTAAGATAGGATGAGAGGTGGTCGGGAGGAAAAACTTGAAGTTTGAAGGGTCGGTCCAGTGTAAGGTATGATGAGAGGTGGTCGGGAAGAAGGGCTTGAAGTCGGTATGGTGCAAGGTATAAATAGAAGTGGCCGAGAGGTAAAGCTTGAAGTGGGTAATGTGTAGGGTATAATGAGAGGTGGTCGTGAAGGATTTGAAGTTTGGGAGTTGGAGTGAATGGTAAGATTGGCCAAATTGATTGGAAGTTGGGATGATGATTGGTTGGTTGTATCTGGTGGCAATGCATTGATGCTTGATGATGTTGGTTCTTTCCTCAAATTGACTCTAACTTTAGAGCCAATAGGTGTTATCAGAACTGAAGGGTTGAAGCTCGGTTCATCCCTCTCTATGACATTGACTGTCGGTCCACTGCCTCCCCCATTATGCGTCAGTAACGGGTTCTAATTGATATTCTGCTGAGGTGTTTGGGTTGCCAGACCATCCAAGATGATCGTTTTCCTGTCGATTAGATTCTGAACTTGGTGCTTGAGTTGCCAACATTGGTCAGTGGCATGCCCTGGTGCCCCCATGTGAAATTCGCAGAATTGATTGGGATTATACCCTGGTCCCTTTATCGCCTCTGGGTTTGGCTGCCTCTTAGTGAGATATTCTCCCTTGAATAGTGCTGGGAGTAGTTCGGATAGAGTCATAGGCAGACGAGTGAAGACTCGAGGGATTATGTTGGGTCTACGCTGCTCGGTTTGATGATTCTGGGTGAACTGTGGGTTCTGACCAAATACGGGATTTTGACCAAATTGAAATGCTTGTGGAATAGGTGCAGCTTGGGGTGGGTTAACCTTAAAGGGGACCTGAGGTACTGGCGGCCTCTGGTTTGAGATGAAAAAAAGGTCGAACAGGTTGTACATTGTTAACTTGTGCTTCTTCTTTCTTCTTGTTCAAAACTACCAGTTTTCGTTGAGTAGACCCCCCTGCTGGTGCCCCTAGACTGGACAAGTCGTAGATCAGACCTGACTGAATACCGTCTTCAACTCGATCCGCCACTTGGACCAATGACGAGAAGCTTGCAGTTGTATGACCTACTAGATGCGTATAGAATGAATGGCCCAAAGTTGATATGAATATGGTCTTCATCTCTTGTTTAGTCATAGGTGGTTTAACCTTAGAAGCCGATTCTCGCCACCTTTGGGCATATTCTTTCACACTTTCCTTTGGTTTCTAAGTCATCTTGGCTATGTCATTTCTGTCCAATCCCATATCCGTATTAAATCTGTACTCTTCGGAGAAAATCGTAGCCAGGTCTTGCCAGTTCTTAATCCACGAATGATCTAACTGAGAGAACCATGAAAGGGCTACCCCTGTTAAACTCCTTTGAAAAAGCTGAACCAACAACCTGTCATCATCACCAAATTGGCACATAGAACCATAGTAGAGTTTCAAATGGGATAGAGGGCATCCAATGCCGTTATACTTTTCGAAGTCAGGACACTTGAATTTTGGTGGTAATGGTGCATTTGGGTAGAGGCAACGATCTCTGAATCTCATTTCTCTCATAGAGTCTTTGCCTTTCATCTTTCTAATCTCCTCCTCAACTGCCTCGAGCTTGTTGGCAAGTTTCTTTTCTGTGGTACTCCTTACTTCAGCCGCCCTGAATTCACATTCTTCCTCTTGAATGACCTCAGGTCATTGTGGATTACAATGGATGTGAATTGGGGGCCCCTGATTAGCTGGAGCCATGGGCTGTAAGGTATTCTACACTGGTGGCAGTTGTTGTGGTTGTTCTGGCATGGCCTGATTCGAGCCGGATGCTTGATGTTGTATAGCTTGAATAATGCTTGGATTTGCCATTAACAGATCTAGAATCTTGTCGTATTTTTCCAATGCCTTCACCACTATATCTAACTTTGAAGTGAGATCTGTTATTACTTCTGTCACTGTCTGCTGAGGTTGCTTTGAAGTGCTCATAATTGGTTGCGAGCGTAGAAAATATGGAGGATTGTCAGGTGGTAAGTACTTCTTTCTGGGTCGTTTGGCCACCTGTGGACAAGAGGTTAGGCATTAATATATCATTTACACAATGAAGATGCATGATGATTTATTAGGTCAGATTGGATTAATTGGTAAAGTTGCATTAAGAAAACCCTGAATTTGGTTGAGGTTGGTTTTTTTGTCAGCACGGAGCTGGGGTTCGTCGGCACGGAGCCAGATATTGATCAGCACGGAGCTGGGGTTTGTCGGCACGGAGCCAGATATTGATCAGCACGGAGCTGGGGTTTGTTAGCATGGAACTGAAGGTTTGTCAGTACGGAGCTGGAAGTTTGTCAGCACGAAGCTGAAGGTTTATCGGCACGGAGCCGAAGGTTCATCAGCACGGAGCTGGAGGTTTATCGGCACGAAGTCGAAAGTTTATCAGCATGGAGCCGAAGGTTTTGTGAGCTGAAGGTTCATCAACACGGAGCTTGAGGTTCATCGGCATGGAGCCGGAGGTTCGTCGGTACGGAGCTGCAGGGTCATCGGCATGGAGCCGGAGGATCATCGACATGGAGTCGGAGGTTTGTCAGCGTGGAACTGTAGGGTCATCGGCATGGAGCCGGAGGGTCATCGACACGGAGCCGGAGGTTTGTCAGCACGGAGTTGTAGGGTCATCGACACGAAGCCGGAGGTTTATCGGCACGGAGCCGGAGGTTCGTTGGCACGGAACAGAAGGTTCATTAGCACGGAGCCGGAGGTTTGTCAGCACGGAGCTGGAGTTTTATCGGCACGGAGCTGAAGGTTTATCAGCACGGAGCCGGAGGTTTATCGGCACAGAGCCGAAGGTTTATCAGCACAGAGCTGGAGGTTTTTCGGCACGGAACCGAAGGTTCATCAGCACGGAGCCGGAAGTTTGTTAGCAAGGGGCTGGAGGTTTATCAGTTAGAAAAAATATTTTGTAAAGACGGATTATTATAAAAAGATTTAGTCGAAAAACCATTTTGTTAGCCCCTCAATTCAATTCTCTGAAATCAAGATCGGCCAGTCAAATCTCTAAGGAAAAGGTGGCGCACAATGACACTCTTAAATCACCTTATTTCCTTAAATAGACGTAGTCTATCCCCCTCGTATCAACAGGGTAAGATCGTTCTTAGGCACCGACTTTGATCAAGAATTGCAATTGGTGCTTTAAAATTTCTTTATTGTTTTTTTTTTTTTTTTTTTCAAATCTAGTTTGTTGGAAAATGATTGGATTTATTTGAATTGATCGACCAATTGTTGATCTTGATGGATCACGTTTTGGGTTGAAATTGGAAGATGGGACTACTTTGGGTTGAATATGAATTATGGATTGATTCGAAAATGGATATGGCTTGTAGACTCAATTCAGATTGGATACGGGTCAATGGACCTGGGTTGGATTAGATATGGGTCGTAAACCCAGTTCAAAATGGATATGGGTCGTGGACCCAATTGAAATTGATATGGATTGTGGACCCACTTAGATATGGATACGGGTCATGGACCCAATTGGAATGGATATAGGTCGTGGACCCATTTTGAAGTGAGTATGGGTCATGGACCCAATCGGATATGGATACGGGTCGTGGACCCAATTGGAATGGATATGGGTCGTGAACCCATTTGAATGGATATGGGTCGTGGACCCATTTTGAAGTGGGTATGGGTCGTGGACCCAATCGGATATAGATATAGGTCGTGGACCCATTTGAATGGATACGGGTCGTGGACCCAATTTGAAGTGGGTATGGGTCATGGACCCATCGGATATGGATATGGGTCGCGGACCCACTTTGGCATAGGTATGGGTCGTGGACCCGATTCGGAACGATTATGGGTAAGGTTGATAGTGGGCCATGTTGGGTCGGGATCGATTTTGATAGGTAGAGTGTAGGCGAGCTCCGTTTGGATCAAACACAAAGTAACGAGTGGTAGGCCCTAAGTTTAACGATAGAAATGGTGTATTTAATAATTTTCAAGCCTTAAAACTCAAAACAAAAATAAAGTCTAAGAGAAAAATTGTCAAGACTGATGTAATGGACGAAATGAGTAAAATTTTTTTTTTTTTTTGGGTCCGTTTTTAATGAGTGGACCGAAGTGCTTTTGTACTGGTCCGCTCTTTAAAAACGGACCAGAACCTTAATTTTCGTCGAATTTTCTTTTTTTTTATATAGATTTTGAGGCACATAGCCTCTGTTTTTTAGCTTGGGGTACATAAATTTTTTTTTTAATTTTTTATGATGCAAAATATAAACAAAGATTTCCCCTTTTACCTAGGGGGACATGTAAAGAAATAAAAAAAAAACAAGCCTAAAATCTATACAACTTGCCTTCATGGGCTAAAAAAAAAAATTTACAAAGTCATTTCCTTGGATCGGAAAAATTACAATAATGAGAGGGTTGATAAATCATTTTTCCAAAATTGTGTCCTAAGCCTCTAATCGTATTTTATGCATACGGCAATAGGTGGCTTCACGGTTACCCATTCTTCAAACCTCAATGCATACCGAAGTACACACGTCATAGGTTGGTGATTGGGTTGGATGTGTTCGTCCCCGTACCCGAAATAAGCGATCTCGAGTCGTGAAACTACTAAGCATCCGGGTTTAACCTTTAATAGGTAGATGAGGTTTGTGCAATGAGCTATGCAAGCGTAAGTGCATTTTTTTAAATAAGTATCAACCCCCTTTACAAGCATTCAACTCACAAATGAGTCAAAGAAAATATTACAACCATTCTCAAAAAAAAAAAAAAAAAAAAAAACAAAGTAATAAACAAAACACAAACAACAACAATGTTAGTAAACACATATCGAATTCTTTTTTTTTTTTTGTAAAAAAAAGAAAATGGCCAAATGGTCATGGTTTGAACCCGCAATCTCCCCAGCGGAGTCACCAAGTTGTAGACATGGGAATGTTCAACTTTGAACCTCAATGCTACGTGGTTTGGAGTCGCCACCATTCTTTTTTGGAAATGGGTGTGAATGGGCACCTGAATCAATTCTTTTGAAAACAATTTTTTCATGGCATTGTAGTGACTCTCAATCATGGAAAAGGTATGGTCTACCTAAGATCTAGGTAAGGGGATTCGGTTAGAGAATGGGAAAGGTGTTAAGCACCCCATTCTCTCCACCTAAGGTGGTTACCTTGAGATTTGGCCACTTTTTTAAAGATTAACATAACAAGTAAAATGCATGAGATGCATGAAGTGGGTGGGTGCACATAGTGTGTATGTACCCCTTTGAAAGAGGATTTAATGTTTGTGTAGACATGAGGAATATCCTATAGGAGAGGATATCCCACAAAGTCATCACATTTTTACATGAATTGGAATGTTGGTTTAGGATTTTTGAGAAGTTCAATGAATGGAGTTCTCTTTAGATCCACTACCTTAATGCATGCATGCTTAGCTAGAAACTTAGTGTTTTAGTCCTATCAAGAGAGCTACACAATTCTTCATCATAGTCAAACATGTGTGATGTGTGTGCATAGTGTACATTATGATGCATGATATGAGAATAGGTTAAAAAGGGCTTCAACCTCCATCCTTTCGACCAAACCGCTTCAAGCATTCCATGCCCAAGGTTGAGGTTCAATTTACTCGGGATGAAGGAGGGTTCTCCATCACATCCTAAAGGTTTCTAAAAAGAAAAATAGAGGAATAGAAGAAGAAGAAGATGCAAGTAAAAAAATAAAAACGAATAAACAACTATTATCCCACCTTGTCCCCTTGGAAGTCTCGAATGAATCTTGAGCTTGAGAAATGAACTTGAAAGTTGAAAAATGTAGTTGAGGGTTGAGAAAGTTGAAGGTTGAGAGATGAGAGATGAGTAGAGATTTTGATAAAGTTTTAGGTTGAAGGATGGGGCTTTTGAGCATGAATTATTCTTAGAAAATGAGGGTATTTATAGAGTTTTTGGAGAACTTTTGGGGATAAAGTGGTCCAACCCTAAAAATAAAGAAAATGGACACAAAGTTTAGGTTATTTCTTTTTGAATTTTTTATTTGTTTGAGGGCAAAGATGACATTCGTAAATAAACCCTAAAAGCATTTTTTGATCTTTGATTTTTTGGTAAATAGAGGTGAGAGAACAAAAGTACTTTTGGGAGGGTGAATAAGGGAGTGACATGTGTAAAGGTGGAGTGGTAGGTAAAAAGTAGATCTTGGTTCATTTGTAAATAACAAACAAAGCAAGGATGGAAATATAATTTTGAAATGGGCCAATAGAAGAACAAAAGTACTTTTGGGAGGATGAATAGGATAATGACATGTGTAAATGTGAAGTGGTAGGTGAAAAGTAGATCTTGGTTCATTTGTAAATAACAAATAAAGCAAGGGTGGAAGTATAATTTTGAAATGGATCAATGGGAGAACTCCATGTATGTACTTGAAGATTCCCACCTTTTGAGGGCATAATGGGAAGTTCTCTCACCTTTATGGATTATTACCAAAGACCAAATAATCTTTTTGATTTGACTAGACCTTTTGAGAAGGGCATTCTTGAGTTTTCACAAAAGGGAAGTTGACCCTCCAATTAGATGATGCATTGGGTATTGGGGGCTTATGAGGTATCAATATGTGTCATCATATGAAGGGGTGGGAGAATGGACTTGGAGTGGGCTTGGTGTTGGGCTTGGGTTTGGGTTAGGATATGGACTTGGGTTTGGGTTGGGACATGGACTTGGGTTTAGGCTTATGATGGACTTGGTTTTGGGTTTGGAATATGGACTTGGGTTTGGACTTAGAATATAGGTGATGGACATAGGTTTAAAGTGGATTAAGGATAAGGTATGGGCATGTAATGATATAAGATGCAATAAGTATGCATGTATGCATGTATGCATGAATATGATGCCAAGTGGCAATGTGGGTCCATTGAGAAGTTTAAGTCTAACTCGGAATCAATTCGAGAAAATTTGGATTTTCCTAACGGGTTCATGCAAATTGGGGTATCTACAGACATGAACTCTTCAGATTAATTATAGACGAGATACTTGTATCCACTGAGTCTATGTTTGATTCAGTCTGAGTATTGAAATTTGATCATTCGAACTTCTGATGTTTCGGTTCCGACCACCCTTTCAGCTTCTCAACTCAATAGAGATTTTCTTTTATTTTTTGGTTGCTCTAAGTTTTGACTAGATTATCTTTTCAAGTTTTCAATATAGCGAGCATGCTCTAGCTTTTGCCTAGATCACCTTTTTAGATTTTCGATCTAGCGAGCTTACAATTTTTTCTCTTTTCTATGCTCTGATTGTTGCCAAGGTTGTCCTTTCAGATTTTCAACCTTGCAAGCTTGCCCTAATTTTGGCCTAAGTCGTCCTTTTGGGATTTTCAACCTAGACTTTTTTATTTGTTGTAATTATTGCCAAGGCCGTCCTTTCGGATTTTTAACCTTGCGAGCTTACCTTAATTTTTGCCTAAATCGTCCTTTCGAGTTTTCAATCTAACTGGCCCCATTTTTCTTTTTCTTTTTCTTTCCTTTTTGAACTTCTAGAGTTACTGCCTGATCATGCTTTCCTACATTCCTTGACTTTTTCACATAGTACTTGGGAGGACTTTTATAAGTAGGCTTAGGATTGGGCATAAAAAGAAAGGAATTTTGAGGCTCAAGAACCCAAATACTCCTTGTGTGGCATTTCTTTTAAATTTTTTTTTTTGAATTTTCTTTCCTTCTTTGATAATATTTCTGTTTTTGATTTTTTTAGGGGAATTTATTTTTTTATTTTGACGTGGCCAGGCCTGAAGTAACTTCTCAGGTTGCCTACGTACCCCAATTTTGGGATCAGACCAAAACGTAGTTTGAATTTTTCCCTTCCCCTAGGTTAGGTGATCGAGCTGAAAAGGAAAAGGTATATATATATATATATATATATTACTTTTTTTACTTTTTTTTTATAGTTGCATAGGGCTGAGAATGGAGATATTGAATGGGGTAGTAAGAGAATTAATTCAGCCAAAGACGGCCTCCTTAAATGTAGTACTGCTTGATTTGGTCAAGGTTGGTTGGTTCTAGTAATTCGATTCCATCATGATCTTGAAGTCTGACAGCTTTTCCTGGTAATATTTCCTTGATGATGAACGGACCTCCCTAATTTAACTTGAACTTCCCTCTAGGGTCAAAGATAGATGTCCGATTATCTTTGAGTACCAAATCTCCTACTTGTAAGTGACGGGCCTTGATCTTTCTGTCAAATACACGGGTGACTCTTCTCTGATAAGCCTGAACGTGGTACAAAGCTCTTAGTCGTTTTTCTTCGATCGGATTTAATTCTTCATACCGTTGACGAACCCAATCTGCTTCTTACAACTGACTTTCCAATAAGAACCTGAGAGACAGGATTTCCATTTCAACTGGCAAGACTGCTTTCATGCCATATACTAAAGAGTAAGGAGTAACTCCAGTGGAAGATCGAATTGAAGTTCGGTATGCCAACAGTGCAAATAACAGTTTTTCTGACCAATCTTAATGTAATTGACACATTTTTCTGATGATAGTCTTAAGATTCTTATTAGCCGCCTCGACTGCTCCATTTGTCTAAGGACAATAAGGAGACGATTTGTGATGCAAGATTTTGAACTTTGAACATAGTGTAATAACTTCGACTTTAAAGTGTGATCCATTATCAGAGATCAGTTCCAAAGGTATCCCATATCGATTGATGAGGTTTGTTTGATAAACTTTGCAACTCAAGATGTTGTGAGGACCATATAAGAGGTAGTTTCAACTTACTTAGTAAAATAATCGATAGTAACTACAATGTATTCATGCCTGTTTAATGCCTTAGGCGATATTTTACTAATAATGTCAATTCCCTAAATCGAGAATGGCCACGGTGAAGTCAGACCATCTAATTGAGAAGGTGGCACATGTATGAGGTTTGCAAGTATTTGGCATTTGTGGCAGGTCTTAACCATGTGATGACAATCTATTTCCATCGTGGGCCAGTAATACCCTTATCTCGTAATTTTCCTGGCTAACATTTTTCCACTCATATAAGGAGCACAATCCCCTGAATGTAGTTCAACCATTATCTGTTCAGCCTGATCTTCATCGACGCATAACAAATAAATCCCATCATAAGACCTTTTGTATAAACTTCCCACACACAGGATGAATTGAGATGCTAATCTTAGTAGGGTTTGTCGTTCCTTCCTTGATGCTTCTTCTAGGAATTCTTATTTTTCTAATACTCTTTTTATATCCGTATACCATGACTTTCCATCAGATAGTTGAGTAGCAATGTTGATCTGATGGCAATATAAGGGTTTATCTTTGACTTCGACGGTGATCAACCTCAATTCCATGTCAGGGGACAAATGAATCATTCAAGAGAGAGTGACTAATGCGTCAGCAAATCTATTATCTTCCATTGAGAAGTGCTGGAACAGGATAGCTTTAAACTTACTCATTAAGTTTAATAGATACTCATGATAGGGCTTCAACTTTTCATCCCTAGTTTTTCATTCTTCTAATGACTGATGTATGACCAAGGCTGAATCCCCGAAAACTTCAATTTCTGTAATACCCAAATTCAAAGCAGCTTCAAGTTTAGCAATGCACGTTTCATATTATGTTGTATTATTGGTGTTGGAGAAGGCTAACTTAACAGTGATAGGAATGTGGCATCCTTCTGATGAAAACAAAATTGCCTCTATTCCATACCCATTCTGATTGACGGCTCCATTAAAATATAATTGCCATGTTTGATTCTGCGGTTCTTCTTCAACATGCAAGATATTCTCATCTGGGAACTGATCAACATGCCTTATTCCTTCTACCATTAGATGATCTGTCAAGTATTCTTCCACAACTCTTCCTTTGGTAGATTTCTGCATAACATGGGTGATGTCAAATTCTGATAACAACAACAACCATCGTGCTGTTCTCCCTGTCAGTATCAATTTCTCGAAGAGATATTTGAGAGGATCCATCCGAGATAAAAGATTACTGAATGCAATAACATATAGTGCCGAACTCTCTGAGTAGCCCATACCAGTGCCAAACAAGTTTTTTCAATGGCTGAATACTTTCGTTCATACTCTAACATCTTTTTACTGATATAGTAGATAGCCCTTTCTTTGTGATTACCTTTGTCATACTGTGCAAGCATGTATCCCATAGCTTCTTCTATGACTGATAGATAAAGAAGAAGTGGTTCACCTGGTGTAGGTGGAACCAAAATAGGCGGGTTCAAGAGATATTCCTTCACTTGATTGAAAGCCTTTTGACATTGTTCATTCCAAACTGTTGGTTCATTCTTCTTGAGAAGCTTGAAAATAGGTTCACAGATATTGGTGAATTGAGCGATGAATCTACTGACATACTAGATTCTGTCAAAAAAACCTCGGATCTACTTTTCAGTCTCAGATGGTGGCCTTTCTTGGATAGCTTTAATCTTCACAGGGTCTACTTCGATTACTCTTTGACTGACCACAAATCTCAATAATTTTTCAGAAGTTACTCCAAACACACATTTCTGCGGGTTGAGTCGGAGTTGGTACATTTGAATCCTTGTAAGAAACTTTTCTAGTACAGCAACATCCCCCGATCATTCCTTATACTTGACTATCATATCATCTACATAGACTTCAACTTCCTTGTGTATCATGTCGTTGAAAGCGCCCTCGATCCGCGGGGTGCGCGGATCCGCTTTTGACCCTTGAGGTTTGGGAGTCGCCACCTAGTTATTACGGTCTAGGAACCAAATTGACCCTACAATGGATAAAAAGAACTAATCTACTATAGAAATCTGAATCCGGGGATCATGTTACGGGGTTGGAAGGTGTTAGGCACCAACCCCGCCCGGCCAATGCCGGTCTCTACTTATCCCAAATAGATCTACATTGCTAATGATAAACCTAGATTAAAAATAAAATAAACTTTTACCTTTGATCTGCAAAAGTGTTATTCCCTCAGATCTGAAAAATAGTTCCTTGTACCGTACTCCTTGCTTCGTTTTGTCTCCGGATCTGATTTCTGATCTCCGAGGCAAGGTGTCTCTTTCTTGGATCTGGATGCTTTGAATTTGTGGTGGATTTTTGGGTGTTTTTGAAAGGTTTTTGGGTGTTTTTTGGGCTAAAATCGGAGTAGGGGTGTTAAGGAAGGAGTTGGGGCTCCAAAATTAGGGTTTTGGAGGGGTTGTGGAAGCTTCTTCACCTACTTTTCCTAGGGTTTTTTCTTTGATACGAAAATAGGGTGTGGAGGCTCCTATTTATAAAGTTTTTAGAAGCATTTAGGGTTTGATTAGGGTTTCTTTTTAGGGTTTCAATTAGGGTTTTGACTTAGTCTTTAGGGTTTTAGGGTTTTGACTTTAGTCTTATGAGATTGACTTGATTAGTTTAGATTAGGGTTTGGATTTAGGGTTTTGACCTTAGTCTTATGAGATTGACTTGATTAGTTTAGATTAGGGTTTTGATTTAGGGTTTTGACCTTAGTCTTATGAGATTGACTCGATTAGTACCTTGACTTCAGTCTTGCTTGATTGACTTTAATTTTGACTTCAGTCTCACTTGATTGATTTTAATACCTTGACTTCAGTCTTGCTTGATTTACTTTTAATTTTGACTTCAGTCTCACTTGATTGACTTTAATACCTTGACTTCAGTCTTGCTTGATTTACTTTTAATTTTGACTTCAGTCTCACTTGATTGACTTTAATACCTTGACTTCAGTCTTGCTTGATTTACTTTTAATTTTTGGAGAACCCCCTTCTATTATATCTTTAATTCTTTGAACCCCCAAATGGAGGGGTCCTTAAAGAAATATCCCACGAACCCTCAACAATTTTGCCTGAGAGTCCAATTAATCGATTTTTTAGGTTCAACTTTTTAAATTAATTTCATTAATGTTTCACTTTAATTATTAATGTTTTATTTATTAATTTCGAATTTTTTAATTATGAAAATTGTGAAATTACCGTTTTGCCCTCGGAGAGGATTTTTTACGTTTTAAGTCGTTTTTCAATGTTCCAGGATGTTTTGGAATCAGTTTTTCGTAAGGAATTCAATGGGAATGTTGGTTTTTGTCATTTATGAAGTTTTTTATATGAAATGATCGTGAACTTTATGAGGGGTATTTTCGTAATTTTGTCAAATTTTGTGAAAATTGGCGAAGTGGTTTACTTGGTTTCGATTTATTATTTTATGTGTTTGAGTGGGTTTTCCTAAGCGTAATGCAGGCTCTAGAGTTGTTTTGATGTTAGGGGTATTTTGGTAATTTAGTGATTTTTATCGTGAAGCTTCTTTTTTATTTGCAAGATGATGATTTCTATGTTTCTGGGGTCGTATTTTCCTAGCGTAGCATGGTTTCTAAGTTTTGTCAGTTCGAGATACCTCATCCGGATTTCTGAAACATATCTGGTAACAAAATAAAGCATTGGAATAGACATCCATCATTGGGAACCTTTGCGATCGGGTCGACGAGTTGATTAATCAGGCGAATGCAAAAATGGGGTGTCTACAGATGCCCCTCTTTGGCAAAGGGTTGAAGCAAACTAGATAACAAATCTATTTTGGTAGATAGTGCGATATCTGAATGCCAAAGCTAGTGACAGTTCATTTTGCAGCCTGATTTAGCAATTCGTCGGGGTGTTTGGATCCTTGAGGGTAAACTCTCCCCGAACTAAAAGAAAATGTCAGGTCCTTGAGCGCGAGCTCTCACTGGCAGTGTCAAATCCTTGAATTTAAAAAATTCTCATTGACTGATATAACAACTGTGCAAGTGTGTGATTTAAAATCTGAGATAAATTTGAGTAAAATATGAGTATAATTTGAGCATAATCTGAGCATAAACTGAGCATAATTCCGAGAAAACTTTCGACGAAAACTGAGCAAAATCCAAGATAACCCTTGGCGGAAACTGAGCAAAATCCAAGCCAAGAAACTGAGTAAAATCCAAGATAACCCTTGGCGGCAACTGAGCAAAATCCAAGATAACCCTTGGCGGAAACTGAGCAAAATCCAAGGTAACCCTTGGCGGCAACTGAGCAAAATCCAAGATAACCCTTGGCGGTAACTGAGCAAAATCCAAGATAACCCTTGGCGGAAACTGAGCAAAATCCAAGTTAACCCTTGGCGGCAACTGGCGGAGCATAATCCGAGCAAACCCTCGGTGGCATCTGGCTGAGCAAAATCCGAGATAACCCTCGGCGGCAACTGGCTGAGCATAATCCGAGCAAACCCTCGGTGGCATCTGGCTGAGCATAATCCGAGCAAACCCTCGGCGGCAACTGGCTGAGCAAAATCCAAGATAACCCTTGGCGGCAACTGGCTGAGCATAATCCGAGCAAACCCTCGGCGGCAACTGGCTGAGCATAATCCGAGCAAACCCTCGGTGGCATCTGGCTGAGCATAATCCGAGCAAACCCTCGGCGGTAACTGGCTGAGCAAAATCCAAGATAACCCTTGGCGGCAACTGAGCAAAATCCGAGATAACCCTCGGCGGCAACTGGCGGAGCATAATCCGAGCAAACCCTCGGTGGCATCTGGCTGAGCAAAATCCGAGATAACCCTCGGCGGCAACTGGCTGAGCATAATCCGAGCAAACCCTCGGTGGCATCTGGCTGAGCATAATCCGAGCAAACCCTCGGTGGCAACTGGCTGAGCAAAATCCAAGATAACCCTTGGCGGCAACTGAGCAAAATCCGAGATAACCCTCGGCGGCAACTGGCGGAGCATAATCCGAGCAAACCCTCGGTGGCATCTGGCTGAGCATAATCCGAGCAAACCCTCGGTGGCATCTGGCTGAGCATAATCCGAGCAAACCCTCGGCGGCAACTGGCTGAGCAAAATCCAAGATAACCCTTGGCGGCAACTGAGCAAAATCCGAGATAACCCTCGGCGGCAACTGGCGGAGCATAATCCGAGCAAACCCTTGGTGGCATCTGGCTGAGCAAAATCCGAGCAAACCCTCGGCGGCAACTGGCTGAGCAAAATCCAAGATAACCCTTAGCGGTAACTGAGCAAAATCCGAGATAACCCTCGACGGCAACTGGCTGAGCATAATCCGAGCAAACCCTCGGCGGCAACTGGCTGAGCAAAATCCAAGATAACCCTTGGCGGTAACTGGCTGACCATAATCCGAGCAAACCCTCGGCGGCAACTGGCTGAGCAAAATCCAAGATAACCCTTGGCGGCAACTGAGCAAAATCCAAGATAACCCTTGGCGGAAACTGACTGAGTAAAACTGAGAACAAAGAAATAAATCTGGGAGAGAAACGATTGAAAATGAGTCTGGAGAAGAGTGGTTGAATCTGGGAATGAATAAATTTGGGACAGAATGGATGTCCTATCTCCTATGTGAGATTCAGAATGCATTTGTTTGAACCTCAAGGTTTTTTAAAAAAGTTTTGTAAATTTAAAATCTGAGTTTGAACCTCAAGAGTTTTTTGAAAAACTGCTATCAAGAGGGTAACCTTAAGTTTGGAATTCTCATTTTAGGATTAACATTGCTCAAAAACAAAATGTCCTTAGTTTGACCATAAACATGGCATTGAAAATAATTGAACACATCATAAAGAAGATGCCCCTGGTATAAGGAGGAAATTACATATCTAGATGAAAAAGAAAAATGCCCCTGGTATGAAGATTTGAAATATTTGATTACCACAAGCGCAATAAAGATTCAACTTTTAATTTTGATTAATTTTATTAAAGATTTTGAGTCAAGCTCAAGAGATATTTTTTTGGATGATATTTTTTTGCATTTTTTTTTTAGATTTTTTCTTCATCAGGGAATCTATTTTTTATTTTGATGTGGTCGGGCCTGAAGTAACTTCTCAGGTTGCCTACGTACCCCAAATTTTTGGGATCAGACCAAAACGTAGTTCAGATTTTTCCCTCCCCTAGGTTAGGTGAACGGGCTGAGAAAGAAAAAGGCATAATTTTTTTTTTTTTTTTTTTTTTTTTGAAAATACTGCAAAAGGGTTGAGAAAGGATATATTGAACTGGGTAATAGGAGAATTGATTCGGTCAAAGATGGCCTCCTTAAATGTAGTACCGCTTGATCTGGTCAAGGTTGGTTGGTTCTGGTAGTTCACTTCCATCATGATCTTGAAGTCTGACGACTTTTCCAGACAGTATTTCCTTAATGAATGAATTTCTCCAATTGGGTTCAGACTTTCTCTTATAGTCGAGGAGGAGTGTTCAATTTTCTTTGAAGTCTGATAGTTAAATCCTTGACTTGTAAATGATGAGCTTTGACCTTTTTGTCAAATGCACGGGTGACTCTTCTTAGATAAGCTTGCACATGGTACAGGGCTTTAACTCGTTTTCTTCGATCAAGTTTAATTCTTCATGCTGCTGACGAACCCAATCTGTTTCTAACAAATGATTTTCCAACAAGACCCTGAGAGACGAAATTTCCATTTCAACTGGCAAGACTGCTTCCATGCCATACACTAAAGAGTAAGGAGTAGCTCCAGTAGAGGATCGAATTGAAGCTCGATATGTCCATAGCGTGAATGTTAATTTTTTTGACCAATCTCGATGTGATTGACACAATTTTCCTGATGATAGTCTTGAGACTCTTACTAACTGCTTCAATCGTTCCATTGATCTGAGGATGGTAGGGGGATGATTTGTGCTTCCGGATCTTCAACTTTAAACATAGAGTAATGATTTATGCTTTGAAGTACGACCCATTATCAGAGATCAGTTCAAAAAGTACCCCTATATCGACTGATAATATGTGATTTGAAACTCAAGATGTAGTAAGGATAGTGCTGATACATTTTATAACATCTTCTTTGATTCCATCGATATAGACGAGTATCTATTCCGTGTTGAACAACACCCAGCTTGTACCTAACATACCCTCATATGATCACACGAACAAGTCTTTTGAAATTTCTGAGTAAATTCATTATCCCCTCGTGTTCCTTTAGGGATAAGATGGTTTCTATTTGAATCTCTTTAGGAATATTTTTTGTTTCGAGGTCAAAGACCTTTCCTTTCTCGATTAAAGGTTGAGCCCGACTCTTATCTTCTTGTTCAGAAACGAAATCTATCAAATTATTAGTTAATTCGTTAATGCGCTCGAGGTATTCAAAAATTTCCTTTATCCGATCAATTTCAGATGGGACAACAGACACCTCTATAGACTCAATGAACTAACTTGACTCAATAGGAAAGAGTAGACTCAATCTAAGGAAGATATGACCTTGCTGGAAAAAGGGACTCGAGCTAACCCAAATGACTCTTGAAAATTCAAGATAAGTACTCATACGAGTTTGATTAGGACTGAGGACTGAGATATTGCTTATAACCGGTAGGATTGAAGCACTATGATCTTTAAAGAACAACTGGACGATGTTGAGAAATTTTGAGGTCATTTCTGACTGTTTGACTTGATATTGACGTTTACTCTAACTGACCGGATTTACAGTCCTAGCTAGACGATAGACGGTTGAGCTTAGATACAATGATAACCCTTAAACCTCTTTGAAGGTGAATTTAACCAATTTCAGTGTCACCCCCTTGATAACATTTTAAATGAACCCTGAGATTTTATTGAATTTTGTGCACCAATCCATTAAAAAATTCATCCATTCAATGATTATTCAGAAGAAAAATAATTATGTTGCACTCTTGAAAAATATTGGAAAATAATGTTTTTATTTCACAAATCTGATTATTTTTTTGCAACATTTTTTGGTAGTTTTCTAAGGTCCATAAAAACTTTTCATGCAAAAATAGATCTTTTGCAAATTTTTTTCCTTCTTTTCTTTTCTTTTGGAAAACATTTTCTTCTGGAAAATATTTTTTCTCTGGAAAATAGTTTTTAATTTGGAAAGTATCTTCTCTTGGAAAATATTTTTTGAAAAACGTTTTTTCTTAGAAAACATTTTTTTAGAGAATAATACTTTTTTTGGAAAACACTTCTTTTGGAAAATATTTTTTTTGGAAAATACTTTCCCTTTGTAAACTATTTTTCTTATTTGAAAATTTGATTTCTATTTCGATTTAAATGGCCCGGTCCATCAGGATTGTTGGATCGAGTTGGGCTGGGTCATTATTATAAAAGAATGGATTCTTTATTGGCTTGGTGCACCTATTTTGATTTTCAAAAACAATATTTTTGATCCTTGAGGACAATCATACACTCTGATCTCACCATTCACATCACTCACATACATTCATCAATCAACGGACTCCATTCAATAAATAACCCAGGAACACCCATGATAAGTTCGAGTCGTGGCCTACTGGGAAGGTTTCTAGACTCTAAGCTTATTACGTGCAATGCATTTTCATCTAACCACCCTAGCCCAAGCACACCTATATACCTTTCGATACGTGGTGACTTGGTTTGATATACCGTGTAGGTGATAATCTAAAACCTCAATTCACTTCTCTGAAGCCAAAAACAGCCAGTTTGATCTCCAGTTGAGAGGTGGCGCACAATGCTGAGCAAGGGCCCACTTAAATACCTCTCGTCTAGAATAGACGTAGTCTATCCCCCTCGTACAGTAGGGTACAGCGGGGCAAGATCTTGCTTAGGCACCGATTTTGACCAAGAAGTGCAATTGATATACTTAGATTACCTTTTATACCTACGGGTACGAGTCAAGAGTTGTAGCTTTCATAAATGGTTTGGCATCCCACGAAGGGATCGACCACGTACTAGTACTACGTTGGCAATCGGGACATGTGACTGTGTGGCTCACAATAGGTCAAAGGCTCAGGTCGCTCCAGCCTGGGTGCATCAATATACTTCTCAGAATCACCTGATCAGACGGTATTGATGCCCTCAGTTTGATATACCCTAAGGTACGTGACTGGAGTTGTGGTTTTCATGAATGACGTCGCATCTCCGAAGAGACCGGGCCACGCACTAGTGCCACGTTGGCTATATGGGACGTGTAAGTGCACAAAACAGTAAACGTGCATGTGGTGTGTGCAGAACAGGGTGGGGTGTGCCCGGGGCCTTTTTAGATAAATGGGTCCATAGGCTTGATCGAAGCACAACATATATTCAAGCATTAATGACATTAAGTATAGATCATACCAATCAAATTATCAAAGATTGAATAAATGCATATGACAAGAGCAAGCATAACACATTAAATCAATAGCATCAAATGGCAAAGGAAGAACTGATCATGATCAAATATGCATATATCATGGTAAATCAATCAATGAATATAACATGGAATAACTGATCCAATCCAATATTGAAACAAGCACACAATTTTTTAATCCAAATCAAATGGATTTCTTTTTTTTATGATCTAATCAAAGGTGATTTTGGGGTGACCCAAAATAATTCAAAACTTCAAAGAAAAATTGAGGATAGAATGGTAATTGTGGAGTAATGATGAATCTTTTTTATTTTTTTCAAAAAAAAAAAAAAAATGAACAATACCAATTTTTTTATGATCCAAACAAAAATCACTTTGGGTGTGGACCAAACTAGCTTGACTAACATAATAAGATTTCAAAATTACTAAGGGTCATTATGCCACGTGGGTCATCATGTCAACAATCCAATGTCACAATCTTATAGATTTTGATTGAAAAAATTTAGATCCGACTATAAAATTTACATTATATTTTTTAGCTTTGATCCAAGATTTTGAAAATGAGTGACTATGAAATCAAATTTTAAATAAAAATCAATTTTTAAGAATTTTCTCAAATATTTTTTCTTTTTAAAATTCTTAGATTTTCATCCGCCACAAGCACGTGGCATTGAATCACTCTTGAGTACCACGTGATGAAGTCAATGACTCTTAGTAAGAAGGAAATCTTACCAAACTAGTAAGACTAGCCCACTTTTTTTTTTTTTTTTTTTTAAATATCCAAATAACAATAAATATGCCAAACAAATTTTCAAAAAATAATTTTTTTTTTTAAAAAATGTGTTGTTGCCACGTGGGGAAGTCAAAGACCATTAGCAAGATTTGAAATCTTACTAAATTGGTGAGGATAGCCTCACCTTTTTGTTATGTTTTTTCTGTTTGCTACCAACACCCACAACCCACGTTTTTTTTTTTATATTACTACCACCACAAAAACTCACACAACTCAATTTCTTGGTCCTTTTTTAATATGCTACCAGCACATCACTTATTTGTTGCTGCCAAACAAGCAACACTTACAGCAAATCCCTTTTATTTTTCATTTATTTCAGTGTTGCTATGCTATTTGTAACATCAAACAGCAAAATAGAAATTACAGCAAAAACAATTCTTCATCTTTCATTGGAGGTGCTGAATGGATCAACCTCTTGGCAGCGTATTTCTCTGATTTAAACTAATAAAACATCATATAAGTGGTTACCAATCCTATACAGCGTCAAAACTCGCATCCCTTCTTCTCAACAAATGTTAGATAGAATTAAAAACCCAATTTTCTCTCCAAATCTCCAAACCTCCATCTCTCCAACAAACCACATAATCTCTATTAAACGTCATTCCATCAAAGAAAACGACAATAGTGACCAAGTAGAAAACCAGATCCAACGATTTTCTAATTTTTAGCGAGAAAAAGAAATCGTTCTACTGAAGAAAAAGAATCTGAGATTTTGAATGAAATATTGCACCATCGTATTTTGAGATCTCGGAATGAAGATCACAGCTAGAATGAATTGGATTTTCTTTTTATCTTGAAGCGTAACAGGCAACGTGTAAGAGACGGCCAGAGAGAGAGAGAGTAAGAGAGAGATGATGTATTTGGTTGGGTGTTGTAAAACAGAGGTGATGGAGGACATTAATGGCTGGCTTGGTTGACAAAGGAGATGAAGTGCAGGTGATGATGGACTGATCAGTAGGCAAATCTTTATTTTCTGTTTTTTCTCCTTTTTTTTTTTTGTTTTATTTTTCTAAACGATTTAGATTGAGAGGGAGAGAGAGAGGGAGAGAAGAAGGAGAGAGACGTTCTCTCTCTTTCTTGCTGTTTTTTTTTTTTTTTTGTTAAAACACATTTGGGGAAGAAGATAATAAAAGAAAAAATAAAAAAAATAAAAAAGATCTAACAGCGCACCACCTTTAAGGGTTCGGCAATTAAAAACGTATTTCTGTTAGGGGCACACCACCTTGAAAAATATGTGTTGCTGTTGGCAGAAACTCAAAAACAACCTAACCTTCTTTTCTTTTCTTTTATTTCTTTTACTTGCTTGCTGTCACACGCCCACATGCCATAAAAAACACTTTTTTTTTAAAAAAAACGTATTACTACCAAAAACAGTTTGACACCCCCTAAATTTTTTTTTCAAAATACAAATCGACACTAGAAGAAAGAAAAAAAACAAAATAACGGAAATTTGAAAAAGAAAATGCTATCGCCAAAAGATAGATCGGCGAAAAAAATAAAAATAAAAATAAATAAATAAATAAAAATTAAAAAAATTAAAAAAATTAAAAAAATTAAAAAAATTAAAAAAAAATTTAAAAATAAACTTCGTGATCCGACAACCGTTATCCTATCCTCAATAAAACCTTCCATCTTGAAATCTCATATTATTTAGGGTCACCCTAAATGAACTTGATTAAATCACAAGGATAATATACCGAATCAAAGTGTTCAAAATCAAATCAAATGATGTTAATAGAGGCTAATACAAGATATCCCAAATAAAAATGGGTTATCAACCATTCTCATTTTCATGTCTTTAACCCCCCGATATCCTGCATTATTTTGGGTAATCCTGCATTATTTAGGGTCATCCCAAATGACCCTAAATCAAATAATATTCCACAATAACATGCTCAAAACTTAATCCAAATCATACCAAGAAAATGTAACACAATCCAAAAATATAAATAAATAAATAAAATAAATAAACGAATCAAATAAACAAAACAGAAAATAAGAAAAAAACAGGTCTAAATAGCAATGTTCCCATACTTGGGGTTTTTCAAGTTTGATCCTCAATAGTCCCCAGTGGAGTCGCCACTGAAAGCGCCCTCGATCCGCGGGGTGCGCGGATCCGCTTTTGACCCTTGAGGTTTGGGAGTCGCCACCTAGTTATTACGGTCTAGGAACCAAATTGACCCTACAATGGATAAAAAGAACTAATCTACTATAGAAATCTGAATCCGGGGATCATGTTACGGGGTTGGAAGGTGTTAGGCACCAACCCCGCCCGGCCAATGCCGGTCTCTACTTATCCCAAATAGATCTACATTGCTAATGATAAACCTAGATTAAAAATAAAATAAACTTTTACCTTTGATCTGCAAAAGTGTTATTCCCTCAGATCTGAAAAATAGTTCCTTGTACCGTACTCCTTGCTTCGTTTTGTCTCCGGATCTGATTTCTGATCTCCGAGGCAAGGTGTCTCTTTCTTGGATCTGGATGCTTTGAATTTGTGGTGGATTTTTGGGGTGTTTTTGAAAGGTTTTTGGGTGTTTTTTGGGCTAAAATCGGAGTAGGGGTGTTAAGGAAGGAGTTGGGGCTCCAAAATTAGGGTTTTGGAGGGGTTGTGGAAGCTTCTTCACCTACTTTTCCTAGGGTTTTTTCTTTGATACGAAAATAGGGTGTGGAGGCTCCTATTTATAAAGTTTTTAGAAGCATTTAGGGTTTGATTAGGGTTTCTTTTTAGGGTTTCAATTAGGGTTTTGACTTAGTCTTTAGGGTTTTAGGGTTTTGACTTTAGTCTTATGAGATTGACTTGATTAGTTTTAGATTAGGGTTTGGATTTAGGGTTTTGACCTTAGTCTTATGAGATTGACTTGATTAGTTTAGATTAGGGTTTTGATTTAGGGTTTTGACCTTAGTCTTATGAGATTGACTCGATTAGTACCTTGACTTCAGTCTTGCTTGATTGACTTTAATTTTGACTTCAGTCTCACTTGATTGATTTTAATACCTTGACTTCAGTCTTGCTTGATTTACTTTTAATTTTGACTTCAGTCTCACTTGATTGACTTTAATACCTTGACTTCAGTCTTGCTTGATTTACTTTTAATTTTGACTTCAGTCTCACTTGATTGACTTTAATACCTTGACTTCAGTCTTGCTTGATTTACTTTTAATTTTTGGAGAACCCCCTTCTATTATATCTTTAATTCTTTGAACCCCCAAATGGAGGGGTCCTTAAAGAAATATCCCACGAACCCTCAACAATTTTGCCTGAGAGTCCAATTAATCGATTTTTTAGGTTCAACTTTTTAAATTAATTTCATTAATGTTTCACTTTAATTATTAATGTTTTATTTATTAATTTCGAATTTTTTAATTATGAAAATTGTGAAATTACCGTTTTGCCCTCGGAGAGGATTTTTTACGTTTTAAGTCGTTTTTCAATGTTCCAGGATGTTTTGGAATCAGTTTTTCGTAAGGAATTCAATGGGAATGTTGGTTTTTGTCATTTATGAAGTTTTTTATATGAAATGATCGTGAACTTTATGAGGGGTATTTTCGTAATTTTGTCAAATTTTGTGAAAATTGGCGAAGTGGTTTACTTGGTTTCGATTTATTATTTTATGTGTTTGAGTGGGTTTTCCTAAGCGTAATGCAGGCTCTAGAGTTGTTTTGATGTTAGGGGTATTTTGGTAATTTAGTGATTTTTATCGTGAAGCTTCTTTTTTATTTGCAAGATGATGATTTCTATGTTTCTGGGGTCGTATTTTCCTAGCGTAGCATGGTTTCTAAGTTTTGTCAGTTCGAGATACCTCATCCAGATTTCTGAAACATATCTGGTAACAAAATAAAGCATTGGAATAGACATCCATCATTGGGAACCTTTGCGATCGGGTCGACGAGTTGATTAATCAGGCGAATGCAAAAATGGGGTGTCTACAGTCGTGCGGTAAAGTCGTAGCTGCTTTTTGATAGGTGGTTCCAGAGTTCTTCAAACCAAAAGGCATAACCTTGTAGCAAAAGGTTCTCCACTGTGTGATGAGGGACGTTTTTTGCATATCCCTAGGATTTATTTTTATCTGATTGTACCCTGAAAAATCATTTATGAAGGACAACAATGCGTGTCCTGCCATACTATCTACCAGAACATCTATGTGTGGTAAAGGGAAACTGTTTTTTGGACTCGCTTTGTTTAGGTCTCTAAAGTCTACACACATTCTGACTTTTCCATCATTTTTCGGCACTGGGACAACATTGGTAATCCACTCAGGGTATTCTACTACTTTAAAAAATTTGACGTTAATCTACTTTGTAACTTCTTCTTTAATCTTTAGAGTCCATTCTGACTTCATACGTCGAAGTTTCTGTTTGATTGGTCTAGCATCAGGATATAATGGAATCCGATATTGAACAATATTTGTGCTTACTCCCGGCATACCCTCGTAAGACCACGTGAACACGTCTTTGAACTTTCTGAGCAATTTTACTATCCCCTTGCGTTCATCGGAAGATAAGGTGATCCCAATTCAAATATCTTGAGGACTTTCTTTTGTTCCGAGGTTGATAACCTCTACTTCTTTTATTAGAGGTTGAGCATGACGTTCATTTTATTGTTCAATTAATTTGATTATTTCAGGAGAAGGTTCTTTTTTCAAAAGATTCTCCCTCCGAAGCCAGATTATTAGTTAAATTATCATTGTGCTCAGGGTAATCAAAATTTTCTTTCATTTCATTAAAAAGAGAAGGGGTAACAGGATTCATTGCAGACTTAATAGACTCATTTGACTCAGTAGGAAAAATAGACTCACTTAACTTAGTAGAAACAACTAACTTACTTGACTCAACAGAAATAAAGGACTCATCAGACACGTCAGACTAAACGGGACTAATAGGACTGACAGACTGAGTCTTGACGTGTAGCACATGACTAATTATATGATAATTTGAAAGAAACTCGACCGCGGGTTTGATTACAGACTGAAGATTTGGGATCCCCTTCTCAATTGACAACACTAGGACAATGTGATCTTAAATGAATAACTGATCAATATTGAGGGAGTCTAGATTGAGCTACCAGTCTACAACTTCCTTTTCTTCATCTTTTATGCTTGCTTTTTTTTAAGGCCATTCCATGCCAAAGTAGATTTCAAACCTCGGCAGACGAGTACCTGTGATGTAATCAATGAACGATTTTGAGAACCCACAATAACGGAAATCTTCTCCTTCTTTGACGAAATAGCCATTAAGGGTCTTACGATAAGACTTCATTTTAATCAGATATGTGGTGCGCCCTTGCCTTTTAGTAATTGCCTTATCCTACTTTGTCTTCTAGTATTGGGCCCAATCTTCCTTAGTAGGCTTATATCCTAGTCCAAATGTACCGATGACTTATTTAATCACTAGTACCTCTTTAATACCCTATTGGTTGCGATCTAGGCCCATATCAGGAAAAAATCTTATTTTTCTGAACATATTGGTCATGTAGCAATTAGAGGTATTCTCAATAGGAAAATATTCTTTCACCGAGTGATCCCATTGGATTAGGCATATCTTCTCAAATTCAAACCCACTGAGCTTTACCCTTAGTTGTTCTGGTTAAATCTCAAGTAACTGTTCATTCTTAGCTTCGGTACTATTCACAATCCCTACAATCTCAACATCTCCATGAAGGGTAATTACTAGTCCATCTTTAATAAATTTAACTTTCTGGTGTAGTGTAGAAGGTATGGCTTTGATCTGGTATAATCATGGTCTCCCTAACAATAAGTTGAAAAAGGACTAGATATCAATAACCTAAAATTCCACTGGAAATACAGCTATGCCTGTGGACAATCGAAGGTGCAAAATTCCCAATACATCTCTTTTGGTGTTATCATAGGCTCTAACACCTTGATTAGTAGGCTTGAGATCTTCAGCCTTAAACCCGAGACAGGTAGTAGTCTTTACAGGACAAACATTCAATGCACTCCCATTGTCAATCAAAACCAAAGGTACCCTCATCCCATTGTAGTCGACCGTAATGTGAAATGCCTTAGTGTGGCTTGCTCCCTCTTTTGGGAGATTTGAGTCCGATAAGGATAGGATATTCTCTACGTAAGTTTTTCCTCACTATACTGGCCAGCTGATCTGGAGAAGTATCAAGGGAGACTTGGGTTGTACTTAGTGCTTTGAGAATGGCTTCTCTATGAGTAGTGGAAGCCATGAGTAAACCCCAAATTGAGATGTTGGCCCTTAATTTCTTCAACTGCTTGATCACGAAATTATCTTCTTCGATATTTTTTTTGATAGGATCTTCTTTTTCTTTTCTTGTCAAGGCTGCAAGGTTATCAACACAGAATTCTTGTGGCTTAAAAACTCGTCCCTCTCGAGTCATATGTCTAACTTCATCACAGGAGAGGGAGAAAGGCTCATCTTTTTCAGTCAACAAGTATAGATCTTCATCTGTCAAGGAGACAAGACTCTCTAAGTTCATTTGAGCCAAAGGATAACTAATGAATGTGGGGCTACTGTAATGAGGTGGGGATAGACAATACGTATCATCTGAGGTTATATCAAATGATTCATAGTTTGTGGTGAAAACCTCATCAGTGAAAGCTATCCCGACAAGGGAGTAACTAGGCGGTTTGACTTGGATTGGATAGATGAGAGATACGGGATCGAATAGTAATGGGGTGTGGGAAATATGTTTAAGGTTGCTGGAGGTTGATAAGTGGGTAGTGGATTAGTGGTGACATTTGGTGATGTTGGGCTAGGGATTGTGACCTTTTTATTGTCAATAAGGTTATGAATGGCATGGCACAAGGTGCTACATAGATTAGTGTAATAGCCTGAGTTTTGATGAAACTCATAGAGCAAGTTAGAGTTGTGTCCAGTTGGCAAGGAATTTGGTAAAGGTCAGGGTTGGATAGAGGTAAGAAGCCATTTTTCATCAATTTGTGAAGAGTTACAGTAAGATTCATCCCTAGATTGGTAAACTAACACGGAGTTCGAGGTTGACTTGGGTAAACCTGGTTATTAGTCCGGGCTGGGGGTTGAGCTGGGGTGGCTGATGTGTTGGCTATGTAAACATGATTGGTACTAGGTTTGGAAACAAAAGGTTTATTAGATTTATTGTCCGAGGGGTTAGAAAAAACCCCGGAGGCAAAAACATCCTTGAGTTGGCTCCCGGCTTGTAATAAGGATTCAAAGGTAGTAAGATAATAAGCAACCAAGTGCTGAGCATATCTTTGTGTAAGGTTTTTCAAGATAATGGCTACTTATTCCTTATCTGATGGCATATCCCAAATTTGGCAAGCTTTGGCCCTCCAACGGCCAATGAAATCAGTGAAAGTTTTCCCATTTTTCTGTTTAGTTGACTCCAAATCCCTTCTTGAAGTCTCAATCTCAGTATTATACTTATACTGATGTCAGAAAACATTTAACATGCTCTCCCACGTACCTACTATAGTTGGGTCTTGAGACATCAACCATCGCAAAGTTGACCCGGATAGAGTTCGTTGAAATAGCAATGTCATCTATTCATCGCTGAGCTTCATAGTGCGCATGTTAGTAACATATACCTTAAGATGTGTTTTTTGCACAACCTACCCCACTGAACTTGTCCATTTCAGGTATTACAAACTTCTCTGGCAAATGAATTCTAGGGATGCGATTCAAAGCTTCAATGCCTGCTGCGATTTCATCGATACCCTTTATACTCTTCATAACTGACTCTAACTGAGACATTCTATTAGCTAACGCTTGATTTTCATCGAACTGTTCTTCATCTCCATCAAGCTCAAAGACCTCATGTGCACGTTTCGTTGTATTTTCTTCAACCTTTTTTCCTTTTGGATCATCAAAGGGATTGCCCGTTGATTCTGAAATCTATTTTAAGACTTCCACTCTGCCTCTTATATTATTGATATCGTTGGCAAAGGCTATCAAAATCTTACGGATCTCTGTAAGCTTGGACTTGAAAGTCATTTCTGCCTATTGACTTGGTGCTATCGTTCGTTCTAACTGACTGGACTTACGACTTCAACTAGGAGGTAGATTCTTGAGTTTGGACGCAATGATAATTCTATATGACCCCATCAAAGGTAGATTCAATCAATTTCAGTGTTACCCCTTTGATAATATTTTAATGAGTCATTTTATTGAAGTTCGTGCATCAATCCATTAAATAATTCATTCACGCAATGTTCATTCAAAAGAGAAATAAATATTTACTCAAAATATAAAAAAACCTTTATTGAAAATTGTTGACAAAGAAGTGTTCTCATTATAACAACTTTTAACAAATTTGACTTAAACTATTTTTTATATGGACGCTTGGCTTCATCTTGATGGTCATCAGGATTACTATCAGGTTTGATCCTTTAGGCTCTAACAACTGACTCCTTGAGTTCTGCTGATCCATCTGGATCCCCTAAGGTGCATTTGTTCCAAGCCTTCTCAATGAGATGTACTAACTTTTCAGTCAATGGCTCGGAAGGGAAGAAAGTTTTGTGCTAAGGTAAAGATAACTCTATGGGTACGTCGTACTGTTCTGGGATCAATACAGATTGGTAGAAAGGCATTTTTTCTAAATCGATCAAACGAACATAGTAGAATCCTTTGATTTCTAGAACAGGGGGATCAATCATTCACCAAGGACATCTTAGACCGATATGACGAACAATGTGAAAATCCAACTATTTGCTCTTAGCCTTAACTGAGTTATGACGTACTAACAGGTTTCTTTTGGTATAATATTCTGACCCATACTCAAGGTTTGAAGGAACATCCATAATCTTGAGACGATCACACAGCCACATATAGAGTAAGTGGGGGCTTCCTTTGAAGCTTTCCCACTCACCAATCTTCATGGCATCTAGACCTGAGAAAGTTTCAGCTATGATGAGAGGTGCTGGGTTAGCTTTCCTTGAGAGTTGAGAGGCTATATCTATGAAGGAATCAGGGATTATTTGGCCATCACTTTTAGAGGTCAACATGTATTGGACTAAGGTTCCTAAGCACAGACGATAATCTCTAGTGGCTCACCAGGCTTCGGGTTTTATATTGACGGGATGACTACGAGAACGATATGGGCCCAGTAAAGGTACTAAGTCCAATCTCCCATTATGGACTAGGGCCTTAGCTTCTTCTTTTGAAATGTTCAATCCTATGGCAAAGTCACCAGAATATCCTGTTTTTAATGAGGGCTTGACTAAAGGTCCTGAAGTGGATATTCCCATAATGTCATAATAATCCTCATGAGTGGGGCACAAGTACATGTGCCCAATATGGAATATGTGAAGGTAGGGGTTTCAGCGCTTAGCCATAGTGCGTAACAAGTTCCAATCTATTTCAAACTCATGGAAGTAGAGAACACATCTCACCATGAATTTCCCAAACTTGATCTTCTCTACAGGATGCATCCCTATGACGGTTGTTTTGATTAACTGGTCGATTGGGTTGCCTGTGGCTAGCATCCTAGTTTGACACAAAGGTATTTTAGTACATTTTCAAAGCCTATGTAAAATTATTTTTATAAGTTATTTATTCAAATAAATCAATTACTTTTCCTTTATCTTCTTTGCTTTGTAAAACATTCTCTTTTGGAAAATATTTTCTAGAAAACACTTTTTTTGGAAAATATTTTTTCTAGAAAACACTTCTTCTGGAAAACACTTTTCTTGAAAAATATTTTCCTTTTATAAACCATTTTTCTTCTTTGAAAATGGGTTGAAACCTGAATTTAGAAAATAATTTGATTTCCATTTTGATTTAAATGGCCCGGCCCATCATGGTTGTTGGATCGAGATGGATCATTATAAAAAATAGATTCTTTATTGGGTTGGTGCACTCATATTTTAATCAGGTAAAACAAAAAAACTTTAATCCTTGAGGACAACCATACATTTTGATCTCATCATTCACATACATCTATCATTCACAAAGTCCCATTCAATAAACAACCCGGGAATACCCATGATAAGTTCGAGTCATGACCTACAAGGGAGGTTTCTAGACTCTAAGCTTACTATATGCAAATGCATTTTTATTTGGCCACCCTTGCCCAGGTACACCTATATACCTCTCGAGCGTACTCAATCAGACGGTACGTGGTGATTTGATTTGATATACCGTATAAGTGATAATCTAAAACTTCAACTTACTTTTGCGGGTTGAGACGGAGTTTATACTTTTAAATCATCATGAGAAATTTTTCTAAAGCAGCAACATGCCCCAGTCGTTCTTTGGACTTGACTATCATATCGTCTACATAGACTTCAACTTCCTTGTGTATCATGTCATGTAGTAAAGTCGTGGCTACTCTTTGAGAAGTGGCTCCGGCATTCTTCAGACCAAAAGGCATAACCTTGTAGCAAAAGGTTCCCCACTGTGTGATAAATGACGTCTTTTGCATATCTCGAGGATCCATTTTTATCTGATTGTACCCCGAAAAACCATCCATGAAGGATAAAAAAGCGTGCCCTGCTGTACTATCTACTAGAACGTCTATGTGTGGTAAAGGAAAACTATCATTTGGGCTTGCTTTGTTTAGATCTCTAAAATCCACACACATCCTGACTTTTCCATCCTTCTTCGGCACCGGGACGACATTGACAATCCACTCAGGGTATTCTACTACTTCCAAGAATCCAGCGTTAATCTGCTTCGTAACTTCTTTTTTTATTTTCAGAGTCCATTCCGGTTTCATACGTCGAAGTTTCTGTTTAATGGGTTGAGCATCTGGATATAACGGAATCCGATGTTGAACAATGTCTGTGCTTATTCCCGACATATCCTCATAAGACCACGCGAACACGTCTTTAAAACTTTCTGAGCAACTCTACTATCCCTTTGCGTTCATCGGGGGATAATGTGATCCCAATCCGAATCTCTTGAGGGTTTTCTTTTTTTCCGAGATTGATAACCTCTACTTCCTCCATTGGAGGTTGAGCCCGACGTTCATTTTCTTGGTCAAGTAATTTGATTATTTCAGGGGGAGGTTCTTCATCAGAAGATTCTCCCTCCGAAGTCAGATTATTAGTTAAATTATTATTGCGCTCGGGGTAATCAAGAATTTCTTTCATTTCATTAAAAGAAGATGGGGTAACAGGACTCATTGCCAACTTGACAGACTCACTTAACTTAGTAGCAATAGTGGACTTACTTGACTCAATAGAAACAAATGACTCATCTGGCATGTCAGACTGAACAGGACTAAGGGGACTGACAGACCCAGTCTTGACATGCAACACAGGACTAATTACATGATAGCTAGAGAGACACCCTACAACGGGTTTCATTGTAGACTGAGGATTTGGGATCCCCTTCTCAGTTGTCAACATCAAGACACTGTGATCTTCAATGAATAACTGGTCGATGTTGAGGGAATCTAGATTGAACTGCCAGTCTTCAATTTTCTTCTCTTCAGCTTCTGTGCTTCCTTCCTCTTCAGACCAATCCATACCAAAGAAGATCTCAAACCCTGGCAGACGAGTACCTGTGATGTGGTCAATGAATGGCTCGGGGAACCCACAGTAATGAAAATCTTCTCCTTCCTTCACGAAATAGCCATTAAGGGTCTTACGATAAGGCTTCATTTTGATGAGATCCGTGGTGCGTCTTTGCCTTTTCGCAATTGCCTTGTCTCGCTTTGTCTTCCAGTACTGGGCCCAATCTTCATTAGTAGGCTATATCCTAGCCCAAATGTGCCAATGACCTCTTTAATCACCGGTGCCTCCTTAATACCTTGCTATTTGCGGCCTAAGCCCATACCAGGGAAAAATCTCATTTTCTTGAATATATTGGCCATATTGCAGTTAGAAGTATTTTCCATTGGAAAATATTCTTTCATGGCTTGATCCCATTGGACTGAGCATATTTTCTCAAACTCGAACCCACTGAGCTCTACTCCCTGTTGTTCTAGCTGAATCTCAAGCAGCGGTTCATCCTTAGCTTCAGTACTATTTATGATCCCTACGATTTCAGCATCTCCATGGAGAGTGATCACTAGCCCATCTCTGATAAACTTGACCTTCTGGTTCAGCGTGGAAGGTATGGCTTTGATTTGGTGTAGCCACGGTCTTCCTAATAACAGATTAAAGGAGGACTGGATGTCTATGACCTGAAATTTTACCAGAAATTCAGCTATGCCCGTGGACAATCAAATGTGCAGAATTCCTAGTACGTCCCTTTTAGTGTTATCATAGGCCCTAACCCCTAGATTAGTGGGCTTAAGATCTTCAGTTTTAAACCCAAGGCAAGTGGCGGTCTTCAAAGGGCAAACATTCAATGCACTTCCATTATCGATCAATACCAGAGGTACTCTCATCCCGTTACAATCAACTGTGATGTGCAGTGGCTTAGTGTGGTTTGCTCCTTCCTTTGGGAGATCGAAGTCCGAGAATGACAAGATATTTTCCACATAGGTCGCCCCTACTATGTTGGCTAGCTGATCTGGAGAAGTGTCGAGGGAGACTTGGGCTGTACTTAATGCTTTGAGAACAGCCTCCCCATGGGCAATGGAAGCCATAACTAAACCCCAGACTGAGATGTTGGCTCCTGATTTCTTCAGTTGCTTGATCACAGAGTTATCTTCTTCAATATTTTCTGTGATAGGATCTTCTTTTTCTTTTCTTGCCAAGGCTGTCGGATTATCAACACAGAGTTCTTGTGGCTTAAAAACTCTTCCCCCTCAAGTCATATATCTAACTTCATCACAGGAGAGAGGATAAGGCTCATCTTCTTCAGTCAGCACGTATGGATCTTCATCTGTTAAAGATACAGGGCTTTTAAAGTTCATCTGGGCCAACAGGTAACTGGTGAATGCGGGACTACTATATCAAGGTGGGGATAAACAATACGTATCATCTGAGGTTAAATCGAATGGTTCGTAGTTTGTGGTGAAAACCTCATCAGTGAAGGCTATCTCGGCAAGGGGGTAACTAGGCGGTTTGACTTGAATGGGATGGATGAGAGAGACTGGATCGAATGGCAATGGTGTGTGAGAAACCATGTTCAAAGTTGGTGGAGGTTGATAGGTAGGCAGTGGATTAATGGTGACATTCGGTGGGCTAGGGATTGTGACCTTCTTGTTGTCAATCAAGTTTTGAATGTCATGACGTAGGGTAATACATCGATCCGTGTGATGGCCAGGGTTTTGATGGAACTCACAGAATAAGTTAGAATTGTGTCCAGCTGGCAAGGGATTAGGTAGAGGTCGGGGTTGGATAGGGGTAAGAAGCCCTTTTTTCACCAATTTGTGAAAAGCTACAGTGAGACTCATCCCTAGATTGGTAAATTGACGTGGAGTTCGAGGTTGACTTGGGTGAGGCTGGTTACTAGTTCGGACTGGGGGTTGAGCTGGGGTAGCTGATGTGTTGGCTATGTAGACATGGTTGGTGCTAGGTTTAGAAACATAGGGTTTCTTAAGCTTGTTATCCGAGGGGTTAGAAAGAATCCCAGAGGCAAATGCGTCCTCGAGTTGGCTTCCGGCTTGTAACAAAGACTCAAAAGTAGGGAGATATTGGGCCACTAAATGCTGAGCATATCCTAGCGAGAGGTTCTTTAGGATAATCGCTACTTGTTCTTTATCTGACGGTCTATCCCACATTTGCGCAGCCTTGACCCTCCAACGACCAATGAAATCAGTAAATGTCTCCCCATTTCTCTACTTAGTCGCCTCCAAATCTCTTCTTGAAGTCTCAATCTTGGTACTGTACTTATACTGATGCCAGAAGGCCTTTGACATGCTCTCCCAGGTGCCCACAGTAACTGGATCCTGAGACATTAGCCAACGTAGTGCTGACCCTGATAAAGTCCTCTGAAACAACAAAGTCATATGTTCGTCACTGAGCCCCATAGTGCGCATGTTAGAAACATATACCTTAAGATGTGTTTTTGCACACCCTATACCACTAAACTTGTCCATTTCTGGCATTACGAACTTCTCAGGTAGATGGATTCTAGGGATGCGGTTTAGAGCTTCAATACCTGTTGTAATTTCATCGATGCCTTTTATACTTTTCATAGCCGACTCTAACTGAGACATTCTGTTAGCTAACATCGGATTTTCATTGACATATTCTTCATCTCCGTCAAGTTCGAAGATTTCATGTGAACGTCTCTCTTCTACTTTCTTTCCTTTTGGATCATTTAAGGGATTGCCTGTTGATTCCGAGGTCTGTTCTAGTACTTCTACTTTACCCTTTATACTGGTGATATCATTGGCAAAGGCTGCCAAGATCTTACGGATCTCTGTAAGTTCAGATTCTGAAGTCATCTCTGCTCGTTGACTTGGTACCGTAGCTCGTTCTAACCGACTGGACTTACGACTCCAACTAGGAGGTGGACGCTTGAGTTTGGGCGCAATGATAATCCTATATGACCCCATCAAAGGTAAATTTAGTCAATTTCAGTATTACCCTCTTGATAACATTTTAAGGAATCATTTCATTGAGGTTTGTGCACCAATCCATTAATTAATCCATTCACATAATGAACATTCAAAAAAGAAATCAATATTTATTTGAAAGAAAAAATAGCTTTATTGATTGACAAATAAATGTTCTCATTAAAAACATCTTTCAACAAATTTGACTTGATCTATTTTTACATGGACGCTTGGCTTTGTCTTGATGGTCATCAGGATTGCTGTCAGGCTTGACCCTCTTGGCTCTAACAACTGGCTCTTTGAATTCTGCTGGTCCGTCTGCATACCCTAAGGTGCGCTTGTTCCAGGCTTTCTCAATGAGGTGTACTAACTTTTCAGTCAATGGCTCGGGGGGAAAGAAAACTTTGTGCTGAGGTAAAGATAACTCTGTAGGCACGTCGTATTGTTCTGGGATCAGATTGGGATGGTAAAAAGATGTTTCTTCTAAACCAATCAGACGGACATAGTATGATCCTTTCGTTCCTAGAACAGGGGGATCAGTCATCCACCAAGGGCACCTAAAACCAATATGATAGGCAAGGCGAGAGTCTAACCATTTGTTCCAAGATTTGACTGAGTTGTGACGCACTAACAAGTTTCTCTTGGAAAAATGTTCTGGCCCATATTCGAGGTTTGAGGGAACATCTACGATTTTGAGACGATCACAAAGCCACATATAGAATAAGTGGGGGCTTCCTTTGAAGCTTTCCCGCTCACCATTTTTTATGGCATCTAAACTTGAGAAAGTTTCAGCTAGGATGAGAGGTACCGGGTTGGCTTTCTTGGAGAGTTGAGAGGATATATCTATAAAAGACTCAAGGATAGTTTGGCCATCACTATTGGAGGTCAGCATGTATTGAGCTAGGATTCCTAAGCACAATCGATAATCTCTAGTAGCTCGCCAGGCTTCAGGTTTTACATTGATAGGGTGACTGCGGGAGCGATATGGACCCAGCAAAGGTACAAAGTTTAATCTCCCGTTATGCACTAAGGCCTTGGCTTCTTCCTTGGAAATGTTCAGTCCTGTGGCAAGGTCACCAGAATATCTGGTCTTCAATGAGGGCCTGACTAGAGGGCCTGAAGTGGATATCCTCATGATGCCGCAATAATCCTCGTGAGTGGGGCACAAATGCATATACCCCATATGGAATATATGAAGGTGGGGGTTCCATCGCTTAGCCATAGCATGTAGGAGGTTCCAGTCTATCTCAAACTCATGGAAGTAAAGAGCACTCCTCAACATAAATCTCCCAAAATTGATCTTCTCTATAGGGTGCATTCCTATGACGGTTGTTTTGACTAACTGTTCGATTAGGTTGTCACCTGCTACTAGCATCCTGGTTTGACACAAAAGGGTATTTTAGTACTCTTCCAATGGTCCATGTAGAAGATCAATTTTTTATTTTCTTTTGGAAAATCTTATTCTTGGGAAAAATATTTTTCGGAAAACATTTTTTTCTCGGAAAGCCTTTTTTCTAGAGAACACTTCTTTTGGAAAACAATCTTTTCTGGAAAATATTTTCTTTCTGTAAATTATTTGAAAATTTGATTTCCATTTTCAATTTAAATGGCTCGGCCCACCATGATTGTTGGATCGGGATGGACTGAGTCATTATTGTAAAAGAATGGATTCTTTATTGGGTCGGTGCATCCATTTTAATTTTCAAAAACAACATTTGATCCTTGAGGACAATCATACACTCTGATCTACACCATTCACAATACTCACATACATTCATCAATCAACAGGTTCCAATCAACAAACAACCCGGGAACACCCACGATAAGTTCGAGTCGTGACCTACTAGGAAGGTTTCTAGACTCTAAGCTTACTACGTGCAATGCATTTTTATCTGGCCACCCTTGCCCAAGCACACCTATATACTTTTCGATACGTGGTGACTTGGTTTGATATACCGTGTAGGTTATAATCTAAAATCTCAATTCACTTCTCTGAAGCCAAAAACAGCCAGTTTGATCTCCAGTTGAGAGGTGGCGCACAATGCTGAGCAAGGGCCCACTTACATACCTCTCGTCTAGAATAGACGTAGTCTATCCCCCTCGTACAGTAGGGTACAGCGGGGCAAGATCTGCTTAGGCACCGGTTTTGACCAAGAAGTGCAATTGATATACTTAGATTATCTTTTATACCTATGGGTACGAGTCAAGAGTTGTAGCTTTCATAAATGGTTTGGCATCCCACGAGGGGATCGACCACGTACTAGTACTACGTTGGCAATCGGGACATGTGACTGTGTGGCTCACAATAGGTCAAAGGCTCAGGTCACTCCAGCCTGGGTGCATCAATATACCTCTCAGAATCACCTGATCAGATGGTGTTGATGCCCCCAGTTTGATATACCCTAAGGTACGTGATTGGAGTTGTGGGTTTCATGAATGACGTCGCATCTCCGAAGAGACCGGGCCACGCACTAGTGCCACGTTGGCTAAATGGGACGTGTAAGTGCTCAAAACAGTAAACGTGCATGTGGTGTGTGCAAAACAGGGTGGGGTGTGCCCGGGGCTTTTTTCAAACAAATGGGCCCATGGGCCTGATCATACCATCATACATCGGATTACGTGAACATTCAATCAAGATCGACACCATTCAAATCATATGAATATTTAATCAAGATCAACGTCATTCCAATCACATGAACATTTAATCACGATCAACATTATGATCGATATCAAACGTGTATTTCAAGCAAGATTATGGCATGTTAGAAGGGTGATTAACATAAACTAATAATATGGTCCGATTTAAGATCTAAACATGCACATCACCTTCATACATCGATCATGGTAAATTAATCAATGGCATATGATAATGAATTAGGTCCGATCAGCATAATCTTGTAATTTTATAGCCCAACCAAGGGTCATTTTGGGTAATCTAAAATATTTCGAGATTCCTGAAACATTGAGCCGCTAATAGGATAATGGTAGTTGAAGTGTGGGGCGATGCATCCTCTTTTTTTTTTTTTTTAAACATTGATTTTTATTTTTTTCCAAACAAAACCCAAAACCTTTATTTAACCAATTGATTAAAAAAAAAAATCAGAAAAACTATTACCAAAAATAAACCAAAACAAAGCACAACCCAATTCTAGGTGATAATTGGGGTGTCAACAAATAAAAAACCAAAAAAGAAAAGTTTAAAATCTACCTCAAGGCTGCCCACAAATTGATTATTTTTTATTTCTGATTTTGTTTTGAGAAAAAAAAAAAAAAAAAAAACAAAATGAGACGAAATTAAAAAAACGAACTTAGCACAGAAAACTCATCTTCACCGTTCAAAGCCTCTTGACACATTCGATAGTTGCGACAATTTACAATCAGCGTAACCAATAATAAGGCCGAATCCGCGATCTCAAAGTTCTTTAAGAATTAATTTCGTTCAACCTTAGGACTGTTCCAAAGTCGTGGTTACATGCTTTTTTTTTTTTAAATCATTGTCTACGATCCATTCACGCTGAAGGTTTTAGCAAAGAAGTAGCTAGTAACAGATCGAAAAAAAAAACGAATTTCTTCTGGTAGATCAGAACGAGAAGAGAGAAACGTCTCATAGCTCTATTGAAGAACAGATGGATTTTCCTTTCAAAAGATCGGAGTACCATAGAGAAAACTCAAGCAAAAACTCGAATCGAACCACTATGGGCTTAAAAAAACGTTAAAACAAAAAAAAAATCTTCATTGACATAAGTTCTTCATTTTTTTGATTGGTATTTTAGCAACACAGCCTTGCAGATTTTTTTTTTAAAAAAACGTTGAAACCTAAGAATCCACCAAGGTTTCCTTCGGCAGAAACTCCCGAGTTCCTTTGATTGATCGAACATTCTTGTAGACAATGGGGGTACGGCTGGAAATCGACTGGAATAGAATGTTCGATCGGGCTTGAGGGACTACATCGATTGATTTTTTATTAGAACCAGTCGGTTCTTGTTGAAGACGGCGAAATCTGAACGACTTTGTGGAGAAGCTATCGGGTTGAAGCTTACTACCACTCCATTGGAGGAAGCCGATCGAATTTATCAATGTTGACTCAGTTGGGAGACCGAAATCGATCGGTCTCTGCTTTGGTTCAGTTGGAGAAGACGAGTTAACAGAAGAGAAGTGAAATAAAAGAAAAAATAAAAAAAACTTATTTAAAATAATGGGCTTTAAGGTAAAAACGATATTTTTTTCTTACTGCACACCACCCATTATTTACCCATGGCTGTCACCAACAGCACATCGAATTTTTTTTTTTTTTACTTCTTTTTATGCATTTATTTTTTTGTAGTTTCTTTTGCTGTCAACGGACAGCACAATCTCTTCGTTAAAACGTGACGACAATAATAAAAGAAACTTTCACACCCCAACAAAAATTGAACAAAGGATTTTCCCGCTTAATCAACATTAATCAAAAAACGTTCACGTTTAACCAAACGGCGATCTCCCCGCTTTAACCACCATTAATCCATTAATAATCTCAATCTTTTAGGATTTTTGCATTATTTAGAATCACCCTAAACGTCCCTCAGTTAAACCACAAAAGTAATGCTTGATTAAACTGTAAAAATAATATGCCAAGACATCAAATATTCAAAATCAACGCATATGCTTAATGATCGAATAATAAAAAAAACAGAGATGCAAATATACTCATGAATAAACAAATAAACTAAATAAACTAAATAAAAAATAAAAAAAATAAACAACTAAAAACATTCTAGGTTATTTTAGCGATGCTCTCATACTTGGGGTTTTTCAAGTTTGATCCTCAATGTCCCCAGCAGAGTCGCCACTGAAAGCGCCCTCGATCCGCGGGGTGCGCGGATCCACTTTTGACCCTTGAGGTTTGGGAGTCGCCACCTAGTTATTACGGTCTAGGAACCAAATTGACCCTACAATGGATAAAAAGAACTAATCTACTATAAAAATCTGAATCCGGGGATCATGTTACAGGGTTGGAAGGTGTTAGGCACCAACCCCGCCCGGCCAATGCCGGTCTCTACTTATCCCAAATAGATCTACATTGCTAATGATAAACCTAGATTAAAAAAAATAGAAAAAAATTTACCTTTGATCTGCAAAAGTGTTATTCCCTCAGATCTGGTTAGAATGGCTCCTTGTACCATTTTCCTTACTTCGTTCTATCTCCGGATCTGATTCCTGATCTCCGAGGTAAGGTATCTCCTTCTTGGATCTGAGTACTTCAAATTTGTTGTAGATTTCTCGGATGTTTTTGAGAGGTTTTTGGGTATTTTTTAGGCTAAAATCGAGTAGGGGTGTTAGGGAAGGAGTTGGGGCTCCAAAATTAGGATTTTTGGGAGGCTATGGAGGCTTCTTTACCTACTTTTCCTAGGGTTTTTTCTTTGATACGAAAATAGAGTGTGGAGGCTCCTATTTATAAAGTTTTTAGAAGCATTAGGGTTTGATTAGGATTTCTTTTTAGGGTTTCAATTAGGGTTTAGACTTTGGTCTCATGAAATGGACTTAGTCTTTAGGGTTTTGACTTAGGGTTTTGACTTTAGTCTTAGGAGATTGACTTGATTAGTTTAGATTAGGGTTTTGATTTAGGATTTTGACTTTAGTCTTATGAGATTGACTTGATTAGTTTAGATTAGGGTTTTGATTTAGGGTTTTGACTTTAGTCTTATGAGATTGACTTTAATACTTGACTTTAGTCTTACTTAATTGACTTTAATTTTGACTTTAATTTTGACTTTAGTTTTATTTGATTGACTTTAATATCTTGACTTTAGTCTTGCTTTATTGACTTTAAATTTTTGGAGAACCCCTCTCTATTATATCTTTAATTCTTTGGACCCCCAAATGGAGGGGCCCTTAAAGAAATATCTTGCGAACCCTCAACAATTTTGCCTGAAAGCCTGATTGATCAATTTTTTTGTTCACATTTTTAAAATTAATTTTATTAATGTTTCACTTTACATTATTTAATGATAAATTTATTAATTTCGAAAATTTTAATTATTAAAATTGTGAAATTACCATTTTGCCCTCGGAGAGGATGTTTTACGTTTTAAGTCGTTTTTCAATGTTCTAGGATGTTTTGAAATCAGTTTTTCGTAAGGAATTCAATGGGAATGTTGGTTTTTGTCATTTATGAAATTTTTTTGTGTGAAATGGTCGTGAATTTTATGAGGGGTATTTTCGTAATTTTATAAAATTTTGTGAAAATTGGCGAAATGATTTATTTGGTTTCGATTTGTCGTTTTATGTATTTGAACGAATTTTCCTAAGCGTAATGTAGGCTCTAAAGTTATTTTGATGTTAGGGGTATTTTGATAATTTGGTCATTTTTAGTGATTTTTATCGTGAAGCTTCGTTTTGGTTTGCAAGATGATGATTTCTATGTTTCTGGGGTCGTATTTTCCTAGCGTAGCGCGATTTCTAAGTTTTGTCAGTTCGAGATACCTCATCCGAATTTCTGAAACATATCTGGTAACAAAATAAAGCATTGGAATAGACATCCATCATTGGGAACCTTTGCGATCGGATTGACGACTTGATTAATCATGCGGATGCAAAAATGGGGTGTCTACAATACCTTTCAGAGTCACCTGGTCAGATGGTACTGATGCCCCAGTTTGATATACCCTAAGGTACGTGACTGGAGTTGTGATTTTAGTGAATGACGTCGCATCTCCGAAGAGACCGGGCCACACACTAGTGCCACGTTGGCTATATTGGGACATACAAGTGTGCAAAACAGTAAACGTGCATGTGGTGTGTGCAAAATAGGGTGGGGTGTGCCCGGGGCCTTTTCCAAACAAATGGGCCCATGGGCCTTATTGTACCATCACAATAGAGAATATCACATGATCTTAACCAAACATTCAAAATCCATAACGTTAATATTAAGATCAAGGCCTGCACATCTCATACGTATATTGATTAAGATCATGGTATATCAATCAATGAATATAACACAGAATAATCGATCAGATCTAATACTAAAACGAGCAAAAGAACTAAAAGGATTTTATTTTTTTATATGATCCAACCATGAATCGCTTTGGGCAAACCAAAATAATTCGGGATTTCAATAAACATCGAATCATGGGTATAATGATATTTGGATATGAGACACGGAGCGGTGTTATTATTTTTTTTTTATTTTTTTATTTTTAAAACTACTTAAAAAACAAAGTCTTAAAAAATCAACAAATTAGTGGGTTGTTATGGCCACACCACCTTTTGATAATGCCACCGCAAACTTAAATAAATTTAAGTAATTGCTTCTTAATTGAGGCAACAATTTAAAAAAAATGGTATGCCCAAAAACTTTAACCACACGAAAGGCTGCGGAAGAAAATAAACAAATAAATAAAAATAGAATAATATTTACACATCTATTGTTTACTCAGAACACATCAACTCCTTTTTTTCTTTTTCTTTTTTTGAAGGAAAATAATGGTTGTTTTCATACAAGTTGGTATATTATGAGTAAACATTAATGTGTTAATAACAATTCATGGTAAGATGAACCAAATGATCACAATTTACATTAGTTAAATTAAATGAAAAACATAAAAAACAAGCTTATTTAACCACGATTTTTCATTTGATCCACCGATTTTGGGTCCCAAAAATCTTGAAATTTTCCAAAAAACTCTAAATCTCAAGCCTCCCTGTTCGAGCGATCTCCAAATTGAACTAACATCCCTTGGGTTAGATTCTTATATCTGAGACCAAACAAACTCAATCAATGCAGTTCCCCCCTCCTTTAAAAAAAAAACCAAACGATTTGATGATGAAGATAACTGGACAGAGGCCAGAGAAAGTACATATATATTTCCCTTTCTTCTCCTCCACTTTGCTGCAATGTTTGAGGGACATTATCGTTATTTATCTCACCATCCGATCGATCTTTCAGCCGACGAACAGGCTCAACCACAGTAACAAAAGTAACCTTCAAGGCTACAACCACTTTGACTGCAACGTTTGATTCTAAAAAAACTTAAACCTCGACTAAAAACGTCCAACATAGTGACGAAAATCCCTTTCTCTCGTGCTCTCATAAAACAAAATTTTTAAAGAGAAAAAAAAATAGATTTTCCACCATTAAAGCTCTGTTAGAAGACGAAGATGATGCAGAAACACTCATGGAACCCATTCCACTGGCCACAGTTTTCATTCACCTCTATTGCCGATTACAAAATTACATATGTTTGATCGAAACACAGTGGAGTTCTTTGTGCAAATTTGAAACCCACAAATCAGATTTTCGCAAAGAAACCAACACAAATCAAAAGGTTTTTTTCTTCTTCGATTAAGATCTCAAACTTTCACTCGAAATCATATGTTGATCGGATTGAGGGGTGAATATCGATCGGGCTAAGGGGTTTCTCAAATCTCTATTGGAGACGGTGGAACTGGGGTAAAAATTGGGTTAAAAAGACACAAGTTCGAAAATGAAACCTAATTTTTTACTAGAGGCACACCATTGAATTAAAACAGTAAGTCGCTGCTCTTGCTAACAACATGCCATAAACTTTTTTTATTTTTATTTTTTATTTTTTATTTTTATTATTTTTTTAAATGTACTGCCAAAGGGCAGATTGACACTAAAAAAATGTCAAAGGATAGCTCAATTCCTAATAAATAAAAAAACTAATAAATAAAGGATTTAATAATTATCACTCCATCCTTAATGAAATCATCTTTTTGAAATCCCAAATTATTTAGAGTTGTTCCGGATGTCTTTCAATTGAAAATGTGCCACAACATATTCAAGATCCAACCTAATGATCAATAAAAGAAATGATAAAAATTAAAAAATTAAAAAAATAGATGAACAACTAATATAAAAAATTAAGTCTTCTAGTAATGTTTCCCATACTTGGGGTTTTTCAAGTCTGCTCCTCAAAAAGTCCCTAGTGGAGTCGTTACTGAAAGCTTCCTCAATTCGCGGGGTGCGCGGATCCATTTTTGACCTTTGAGGTTAGGGAGTCGCCACCTAGTTATTACGGTCCAGGAACCGAACTTAGACTCTAAACGGATAAGGAAAAACTAATTTACACAATAAACTAGGTCCGGGGATCATGTTACGGGTTTGGAAGGTATTAGGCACCAACCCCGCCTAGCAAACGTCGGTCTCTACTAATTTCCAAATAAAACTACATTGCTAAAAAGACCTAAAAAATAAAAAAAATTAAAAAAATTAAAAATATTTACCTTTACCAATACAACGATTTTGTTCCCTCAGATCTGATAGAACAGCTCCTCGTACAGCACTCCTCGCTTCGCTCTATCACCGGATCGAATTTTTGATCTCCAAGTTGAGGTATCTTCTTCTTAGATCTGTGAGTTTTTCTTATTTTTTATGGATTTCAAGGTGTTTTAGAAGGGTTTTTGGGTGTTTTTTGAGCTAAAGTTGGGGTATGGATATTAGGTAAGAAGTTAGAACTTCAAAACTAGGGTTTTGGGAAAGTTGGGACGACTTCTTGACCTACTTTTTGTAGGGTTTATTTTTTCATACAAAAATAAGATGTACAAACCCCTATTTATAGATTTTTTTTTAGGTGTTTTTAGATAGAGTTAGTGTTTAATTAGAATTATAGAGTTAGTGTTTAATTAAAATTATAGAGTTAGTGTTAGAGTTTAATTAGAATTTTTTTTTTATGATTTTGACTTTGGTCTTATTAGATTGATTAGAGTTTTGACTTAAGTCTCACTTGATTGACTAGAATTTAGGGTTTTGACTTAAGTTTTGCTTAGTTGACTTGACTTTAGGACTTTGACTTAAGTCTTACTTAGTTGACTTGACTTTAGGACTTTGACTTAAGTCTCACTTGATTGACTTTACTTTTAATTAGGATTTCACTTTACATTAATGTTTTAATTATTAATTTCAGAATTTTTAATTATTAAAATTAAAAAATTATCGTTTTGTCCTCGGAGAGGACTTTTTGCATTTTAACTCGTTTTTCGATGATCCAAGATGTTTCGGAATCAATTTTTCGTAAGGAATTCAATGAGAATATTGGTTTGTGTCATTTATGAAAAATTTTGTACGAAATGGTCGTGAACTTTATGAGGGGTATTTTTATAATTTTGTCAAATTTTGTAAAAATTGATGAAATGATTTATTTGATTTCGATTTGTTGTTTTATGTGTTTGAAATGGTTTTCCTAAGCATAATGTAGGCTCTAAGGATGTTTTGAGGTTAGGGGTATTTTGGTAATTTGATCATTTTTTAGTGATTTTTTTCGTGAAACTTCTTTTTGTCTGCAAGATGATGATTTCTACGTTTTTGAGGTTATATTTTTCTAGCGTAGCGTGATTTCTACAGTTTTGTTAGTTTGAGATACCTCATCTGAATTTCTGAAACATATCTAGTAACAAAATATAGTATTGGAATAATCATCTATCATTGGGAACCGTTGCGATCAGGTTGATGAGTTGATTAATCAGGTGATTACAAAAATGGGGTGTCTACATGTATTAATTGAGTGACAAAGGTACACTATCTTCTTATTGAGGAATTAAAAAGAGTTTACAGAAATCTAACCTATCTAAAAATAAACATTTACAAGAGAAAATACCAAGGGCATTATAGAGGAGAAGAGAGAATGGACAAGGGCCCTTTATAATTGGGAAAAAGATATATTTATAGACATTTGGGGTTCTAGAAAGACCCGAATATAGCCGCCATCAATCTTGCGCATAAGAGCACATGAAGAGCACACTTGAGGAATTTTAGGACGCTCCATTCGAGATTCACTACACTATATAGGTTCTTGACTACGCCACATTGATACTGAGATTTTTGGATCACCAATTTTGCATGGCTGCTTGATTGGTCCTCTAGATTATATTGCATGCTTGATTGATTGATTGATTTGGTGGTTTATCTTAATGATTTGATATTTGACCTGTACGATGAACACGTAATTAGCCTTCTAAAAAATGCATTAATTTTCTATAATTATGCCTATTTAGCATAGTAGGACATATAATGAAATAATTTGAGGCTTAGCATGATTATTCACATAATCTAATGAAATAGAATAAAAATCGAGAATGCCTAGGAAAAGTACAAATAAATCAATGTTTTGAGACACTGATCAATAACCAGGTTAGGACCTCTGGCTAGGCCCTTGTTGAAAATGGACCATTATGGTGATCTCTCTACAAGATTAAATGTCTTGAAAGAACAAGCTAAGACCCTAGTCCACAATAGAAGATTAGATTTGTTACCGTTATTAGGCCCTTATAGCTCTTGTAGCCAAATTATCAATGTAAAACAAAAACCTGGTGAATTATTAAGGATTATCGGTTATGTCTAGGAATCCTAATCCAATACATATTGACCTTCAAAAGTGATGGTCGAACCATCCCAAAGTCCTTTATAGACATAGCTTCCCAACTCACAAGAAAAGCCAATCTTGTGCCCCTCATTTTAGCTGAAACCTTCTTAGGTCTAGATGCCATGAAAAATAGTAAAGAAGAAGACTTCAAAAGAAGCCCCCACTTACTTTATATGTGGTTATGTGACCATCTTAATATTATGGACATCTTCTCAACCCTTGAGTATGAACCATAACATTTCTTTAAAAGAAACCTAATAGTGTGTCACAATTTAGTTAAGGTCTAGAGAAAATGGCTAGATTTGCATCTCGCCTATCATATTGGTTTGAGGTGCCATTGGTGGATGATTGGCATTCCTATTCCAGGTACCAAAGGATTCTATTACGTTCATTTGATCAAATTTGAAGAGACATCTTTCTACCAACCTAACTTGATCCCAGAGTAATATAAAGTGACTATAGAGTTCTCATAGCCCCAACACAAAGCCTTCTTCCCTCCCGAACCATTGATTGAAAAATTAGTACCCCTTATTAAGAAAGCTTGGAACAAGTGCCTCTTAGGGTATCTGGAAGATCATAAGAATTTAAGGAATCAGTCGTAAAAGTCAAAAGAAGCAAACATGTTTTAGCAATCCTAACGACCATCAAAGCAAAGCCAAACATCCATGTAAAAAATAGTTTGAATCAGGTATATTAGAAATTGTTATTCAATAAAAGCATCATTTGTTTTATTAAAATCACTTCTCCTTTTAATAATGATTTAATCATTGCATGAATGGATCGTTTAATGGATTGGTGCACAAGAATCATCAACCTAAGAACTTATTAAATGCTATCAGAAGAGGCCCTTAGGTCTAAAAATGATTAAATTCTCATTTGATAGGATTTAAAGGGTTATTATTGCACCTAAGCTCAAGCTTCCACTACCTAATTGGGGTCATAATTTTTTTCGGTTAGAATGAACATCAGCACTAATTCAACAGTTAGGAATGGCCTTTGAATCTGAGCTCACGGAGATCTGCAAGACCATGGCAATCTTCTCTATGGACATAAATATCATAAAAAGAAATGTTGAGGTGTTAGAACATCCCTTAGAATCAATAAAAACCCCCTCTTACGAGTTAAAGGGGAAGAGAACATAAAATAACATAACCAAACATTTTCAAAAAGTTTTTGAGCTTGATGGAGAGAAATAACCTATTAGCAAAAGTCTTGTGCTGACTAACAAAATGTCTCAATTGGAAATGACATTGAAAAGTATAAAAAGAATTAATGAAATTTGTAGAGTCCATTTACCTGAGAAATTTGTAATGTTAAAAAGGGAGAAACTCAATGGAGTTGGTTGCACATGAACACACTTCAAGGTGTATGTCACCAATATACGCATTTTAGGACTCAATGATGAACATATGACATTGCTTTTTCAACGTACCTTATCAAGATCAACACTGCAATGACTAATATCCCAAAACTTGTCTATGGTTGGGACATGAGAGACTTGCAATTATTTTGGCATCAGTACAATACTAAATTGAGACCTCCTAAAGAGATTTAGAAGCAATCAAATAGAAGAATGGGAAAACTTTTACTGATTTCATCAACGTTGGAGAGCTAAAACTGCATAAATATGGGATTAGCCATCAGAAAAGGAATAGGTTACTATTATTCTGAAGAATCTCATACACAATATCTAGTCACCTAATATTTTCCCACATTCAAGTCTCTGTTACAAGTTGATAGCCAACTAGAAGATGACTTTGCTTCCAGAGTGCTTTCCAACCTTTTTGACACCAAGTCCAAAAAACCATTCACCAATTCTAAGCCCAATACCGATCACGTTTACATAGCCAACATGTCTGCCACCCAGCTCAATCTCCAACCCGACCTACTAGTCAAATCTGTTTAGGTCAACCTAAAATCCCTCATTTATTCACTAACCTAGGGATGACCATTTTCAAAAACTGTTCAAGATAGGACTCTTTACCCCCCCTTCAACCCCGATCTTTACCAAATCCCTTACTTACTTATTTTATGAATTTCATTAAAACCCTAGTCATCGCACTAACCGATGCATCACCCTTTGCCATACCATCCAAAACCATATCGACGCCAAGAAAGTCACCATTTTCACTCCTATATAACCAAATGTTACTACCAACCCAATACCCACTTATCAACTTCCTTAAACCTTAAACATGGTTTCTGATACCCAAGTTCTATTCGATCCAGTCCTTTTCATCTACTAATCAACTTTAAACTACCCAATTACCCCTTACTTGGATAACCACCAACTATGAACCATTCAACTTGACTTTAGATAAAAACATGTTGTCTGTCCCCACACCATTAAGATAACCACGCATTCACTAGCTACCTCTTGTCCTAGATGAACCTAGAAGAACCATTTTCTTTTATGAATGAAAATGCTTACTCATTGATCGAAGAAAATGAGTTTTCTTCCCTTTTTTATGATGAAGTCAGATATGTGACTTGAAGGGAAAGAGTCTTCAAACCACTAGAACTTTGCATCAACAGTCCTGTAGTCTTAGAAAAAGAAGAAAGAACAGACCCCCTTAAGGAAACCATAGAAGAATATGATGCCATAATTAAATAGTTGAAGAAATCGGGTGCAAATATCTCAATGTGGGGGTTGCTCATGACTTCAACTACCCACAAGGAAATAGTTCTGAAGGTACTAAGCACAACTCAAGTTTTCCTTCATATTTTTCCAGATCAACTATCAAACATAATGGGAGAAACTTATGAAAAGAATATCTATCCTTTTTAGACTCAAATTTCCCAAAAGAAGGGTCAAGCCATACAAAGTCGTTGCACATCATAATCAACTGCAACAGGATGAGAGACCTTCTTCATAATGGAAGTGCAATAAATGTCTATCCTCTAAAGATTGCTACTTGTCTGGGGTTCAAAATAAAAGATCTCAGACCAACCAATCATGGTGTTAGGGCCTATGACAATACCAATAGGGATATACTATCCACATGCATAGTTGATTTTCCTGTGGAATTTCCAAGCTTAGACATCCAATCTTCTTTCAATCTACTATTTTGGAGACCATGGTTATACCAAATCAATTCCATACCTTCTACATTGCATCATAAGCTTATGTTCATCAAGGATGGTTTAGTGATTACCCTTCATGGGGATGTTGAAATCATAGGGGTTGTGAACAACACAAAAATAAAAAATAAGTCATTGCTTGAAATTCAACCAGAACATTAGGGGATACAACTTGGGTATGAATTTGAGAAAATTTGCTCAGTTCAATGGGATGAATCTGCAAAAGAATATTTCCTTATCGAGAATACCTTTAATTATTACATGTCTAATATGCTCGAAAATATGAGATTCTTCCCTGACATGGGCTTTGGTAATAAACAACAGGGGATCAAAGTCGTACCGGTTGTTCAGGAAGTTTTCAGTATATTCAAACTAGGGTAGAAACCCACTAAGGAAGACTGGGCCCGATATTGGAAGGCAAAGAGAGATAAGAAAAATATAAGAAGATAAGGGCACGTCATAGATCTAATCAGTATGAAGTCCTACCATAGGACCCTTAATGGGTATTTCGTGAAAGTAGGAGGAGATTTCCCTCATGTGGTTTTCTAAAGACTTTTATCAACCATATCACAGGTGTCCATCTGCCAGGATTTGATATTTTCTTTTGGGATATATTGGTCTGAAAAAAAAGAAGATGAAATATCGAACGAAGAAGAAACTGACAATTTGCAAGCTACTGTAGATTCTCTCAACATTGCCCATATATTTTTTGATGATAGTAGTGTCTTAGTTCTGTCAGTTGGATGTAGTGCTCCAAATCCACAGTTTGTAATCAAGTCCGTTGTCAGGTCTCTCCCTAACTATCATGTCATGAGTCATTTACTTTATGTTGAGTCTAGTCTTATTATTTTTACTGAGTCGAGCCTACAATGGATTTTATCACCTTATCCATGTTTAATGAAATAAAAGAAATTTTGTATTACTCTAAGTGTAATAATGATTTAACTAATAATCTGACTTCAGAGGGAGAATTTTTTGATGAAGAACCTTTTCTCGAATTAATTAAGTTACTTGAACAAGAAGATGAACATCTGGCTCAATCTCTAATGGAGGAAATAGATGTTATAAACCTTTGAACTAAATAAAACCCTCAAGAGATTTGAATTGGTTCTACTTTATTCCCCAAAGAACACAATGAGAAATAATTTACTCAGAAAATTTAAAGATATATTTGCATGGTCTTATGAGGATATGCTTGGGGTAAGTACAGATATTGTTCAACATGGAATTTCATTTCACCCAAACACTCATATGATTAAGCAAAAACTTAGAACATGAAACCATAATGGACACTCAAAATCAAAGAAGAGGTTACAAATCAGATCAACAATGGATTCTTGGAAGTAATAGAGTACCCTAAATAGATTGCTAATGTAATCCCAATTCTTAAAAATGATGGAAATGTTAAAATGTGTGTGAATTTCAGGGACCTAAACAAGGCATGCCCAATCCCAATCCCAAGACACACATTGCTATGTTTATTGGATGGGTTTTCAAGGTACAATTAGATAAAGATGGATCCTCAGGATAAGTAGAAAATGTCGTTCATGACACAATGGGAAACTTTCTATTACAAAGTTATGCCAATCAATTTGAGAAATGTTGGGGTCACTTATTAGAGAGCCGTGATGACTCTGTTACATGACATGATCCATAAAGAAGTTGAAGTCAATGTAGACAATATGATAGTCAAGTCAAAGGAACAAACTAGCCATGTAGTTGCACTAAAAAAATTTCTACAAGGATTTAGAAGTATCAAATATGTCTAAACCCACAAAAATACATGTTTGGTGTTACATCAGGAAAACTTTTAGAATTCGAAGTCAATTAAAGAGGAATTGAAGTAGATTTAGGAAAAATTAAGGCTATGCAAGAAATGGTGCCACCTAAGATAGAAAAACAAATTCGAGGATTCTTGTGTAAGTTTTGAGTTTGTTAACAAATTCATTGTTCAGCTAACCAATGTCTGTGAGTCCTTCTTCAAGCTTCTAAAAAAGAATGAGACAACAGTTTGGAATGAATGATGTTAGAAAGTTTTTTATCAAGTTAAAAAGTATTTAGCAAGTCCACCCATTTTTATTCCACCAACTCTAGGTGAACCACTTATTCTCTATCTATCAGTCTCAAAAGTAGCCATGAGATATATGTTGACACAGTATGATAAAGACAACCGCAAAGAAAAAGCCATTTTCTACATCAATAAAAAGATTTTAGAGTATGAACAAAAGTATTTATCACTTGAGAAGACCTGCCTAGCATTAATATGGGCTACTCAAAGACTTCGACATTACATGCTTTATCACTTGATCATCTTGCTATCTTGAATGAATCTTCTTAAATACCTCTTTGAGAAGCCAACACTAATAGGAAGAACTGAACGGTGGCTACTGCTATTATCTGAGTTCGATATTGTGCATGTTACACAAAAGCTTATTAAGGGAAAAGTAGTACTAGAATACTTAGCTGATCACCCAGTGGTAAAGGAATTAAGACCTGGTAATCAATTCTCAAATAAAAACATCTTGAATGTTGAGGAAGAGTCACAAAACCAAGTATGGCAATTATATTTTGACGGGACCGTAAATCAAAATGGATATGAAATAAGGATAGTTTTATTCTCACCTAAAGGGTACCGCATACCAATTTCTATTAAGTTAGCATTCTCTAATACAAATAACATAGCTGAATACAAAATATGCATCATCAGACTTGAAGTTGCACTGAATCTAAGTATCTCAAAAATTAAGGTATTCAGAGATTCAACGTTAGTTATAAATCGATTGTTGGAAGAATGGAAAACTCAAGATGAGAAATTGAAACCTTATCACGAGTATTTGCTAAAGTTGATAAGAAAGTTCAAGGCTATTTTATTCCAAGACCTATCAAGGGAAGATAATAAATTTACTGACACTTTAGCTACTCTCTCATCAATGAGCCATTTACCCCCATGTATGGAATTAAGGCCTATCACTATCGAAGTCAAAGACAAGTCAACATATTGTCATCAGGTTGACATCACTGCCTGACTCCCTAATGGAAAACCATGGTTTATGGACATTCATGGAGTTCTAAAAAAAGAGTTCCTAGAAAAAGTGTCAAAGAAAGAACAACAAATGCTATAGAGACTTGTGTTTCAATTTATCCTGTCCACGGGAAACCACTACAAAAGATTTTATGATGGAATCAACTTGTCATGTATAAATGAAGATCAAATATAATAGATAATGGTTGAATTACATTCAGGAGACTGTGGCCTCACATGAGTGGGAAGATGTTAGCTAAGAGAATTATGATACAAGGATATTATTGGCCAATTATGGAAACAAACTATCATCACATGGTCAAGACTTTCCATAAATGGCAAGTACATACCAATCTCATACATGTACTTCCATCTCAACTAGTAAATTTGATTTCTCCTTGGTCATTTTCTGTCCAAGGAATTGATTAATTGATAAGGTAAGGTCACACCTAAAGCATCAAATAGGCATGGATACATTACAATAGTCATTGATTACTGCACCAAGTGGGTCGAAGCCGCCTCTTATGTTGTTCTCACTACAACCCGAGTCCTAAAGTTCATCCATGCAAATATTATCTATCGATACGGGGTACCCTCTGAGTTAATATTTAATAATGGGTCACATTTCAAAGTCAAGGTTGTTACTTTATGTTCGAAATTCAAGATCAGGCATCATAAATCATCCCCTTACCGTCCTCAAACGAATGGAACAGTCAAAGTAGCCAATAAAAATCTCAAGATAATCATTAGGAAGATGTGTCAGTCGTACCGCGATTAGTAAGAAAGATTACCGTTTACACACTGAGCATATCGTACCTCGATACCATCTTCTATGGGGGCTACTCTTTACTTTTTAATGTATAGTATGGAAGTAGTCTTACCAATTAAAATGGAAATTTCATCTCTCACAATTTTGAAGGAAAGTCAATTATTAGTAGCAAATTGGATCCGTCATTGGTATGAAAAAGTGAACTTGATCGAAGAAAATTGACTTAAAGCTCTCTACCATGTGCAAAAGTATCAAACAAGAATTGCTTGTGCTTTCGACAAGAAGGTCAAAGTTCACAACTTGAAAGCTAGAAGTTAGGTACTCCAATAGAATCGAGCACTTGTATTTCACCCTAGAGGAAAATTCAAACCCAGCTAGGGAGGCCCCTTCGTCATCAAAGAGATATTACTTGGAAAAGTCGCTAGACTTCAAGATCATGATGGAATTGAACTACCGAACCAACAAACTTTGACCAGATCAAACGGTACTACATTTAATGAGGCCATGTTTGGTCAATATATTTTGAAACATTTTATTAAACTTTAATGTTACCATTTTTCTTTCTCAGTCCAATCACCTCATCAGGGAAGGGAATGTTCTCAAGCTACGTTTTGATCTAATCCCAAAAATATAGGGTACATAGGTAACTCGTGAAGTTACTCCAAGCTGGTGTGCACAAAAAAATTATATTCCCTCTAATAAAAAGTAAGGAGTAAGAAAAGACAAAATGTCAAATTAAAGAAGAAAATTCAGAAGAAAATGGAATGCCATACAAGGGACATTTCGATTTTTGAGCCTCAAACTCTATTTCTTTCTAAATCTAGACCTAAGCCCACCTATGAAAGTTTTCCTAAGTACCGTATGAGAAAGTCAAGAAAGGTAATGAAGTATGATTAGACAGTGACTCCAGAAGTTCAAAAGAAAATAATAAGAGAAAATCAAAGAGCAAAAAGAGATGACCTGCTAGGTCAAAAATCGAAATGGGGGACTTAGGCAAAAATTAAGGCAAACTCATAAGGTGAAACTCGGAAAGGACGACCTTGGCAACAATTAGAGAAAAAAATATAAAATGGTAAGTTTGTTTGATCAAAAACTTGAAAAATACGAATTAGGCAAAAATTAAAGCATGCTCGTTGGATTGAAAACCCGAAAAGATGATCTAAGAAAAAATCAGGTTAACTAAAAGTATGATATCAGTAAAATCATGTTGAAAACTTGGAAGTATGACCTGAGCCGAGGTATCAGATGTTCAAGTAGTCAAATCAAAGTTTCATCCAACTCTAAAGCTAGTACCTAATCATTGACCTTAATCAACACCCAATTTAAACCAAGCATAGACTTGGAAGACATAAAAATCTCGTCTTTGATAGATCTGAAGAATCTTCACTTCCCTAAGTAAATCGATGGAGAGAAAAAATAAAATAAAATGAATCTCATCAAGAAACATTTTGTCCCAATTATTTTAAGCTTGACTTAAAATCTTCAACATAAAAGTCAGAATTAAATTAGAACTCTTTATTGCACTTGTGGTGATCAAAGATTTCAAATTTTCATAACAAAAGGCATTTCCCTTCTCTAAAGTTTGTGATATTACCTCTTACACTAGGGGAATTCCTTTTCAAGTTGTGTCCAATTATCCCCAATGCAATGTTCTTTGTCAAAATATGGGCATTTTGCTCTTAAGATTTCTAAGCTTGATCAATTTCAACCCCCGCAAAGGATGAGGTAAACTGAATTAAAGGTTACCCTCTTCATAATAATTTTGAGAAACACCCAAGGTTTTAAAAAATCGAAATATTGGTTTAAATCCCTATGATTTAAAATTTTTCAAAACTTGAAAATATTTTTAATTTTTCATTTCCTTTGTTGAGAATATAATTCATTACTCTTTCACTAAGAATAGGTAGAGTAAAACTCCTCATGCTCAGATAATACTCAGTTTATGCCAAATTTATACTCAAATTATGCTTGGTTTACACTTAGTTTATACTTAGGTTATACTCAGTTTCTACACATTTTATGCTTAGATTATGCTCATTTTATACTCAGATTATATTCAGTGTATAGTCAGGTTATACTTGACTTAGTTTATGCTCAGATTTCGATTAGTTTTATTGGTTTTTCTCAGACTTTGTTTAGCATTTATTCAAATTTTTTCAAAGTTTTGCTCATATTTTATTTAGATTATGCTCAATCATCTTATTCAATTTTTTATTTTCTCTTTAAGTCCATTGTCTTCCCACCATGAATGTGTAGAACGGAGGTACACATTTGCAAAATCCTATTTTTATCATTACACTATTGCACACACGTGCACTTTTATTGAATTTGCATTAGGTAGGGAGAATTTTCTTGAATGCAAGGATCTAACACCATCAGTAAGAGCTTGTACTTGAGGATCTGACACATTTTAGTCTAGAGAGATTTTTTCCCTCAAAGATCTAGACACCCTAATAAATTGTCGAATTAAACTGTAAAATGAACTGTCACTGGGTTTGGCATTCAAATTTCACGCTATCTGCCAAAATAAATTTGTCATCTAATTTGCTCTTACCTTTTGTCTAAGAGGGGCATCTGTAGATATACCATTTTTGAAACTTCACTATTCTACAATTTGTCATTCGGATGCAATGGATTTCTAATGATGAGAGTAGAATATGCGAAAGTCGAAAGCTTATGAGGGGCATTCTCCCAATTTTATCTAACCTTCCTTGTCCTCAAGATTTCATCTCTCTTCTACTTGGTACACTCAACATAAAAATTATGTATGCTTCACTACACTCTACACTCGATTTAGCAAGTATGTACGTTGAAGTTCGCCATACATTTCAATAACTTATGGACCTCACAACGCTAGAAAAATGTGACCTTGAGACTTATAAATAATCATATTAGGGCACAAAGAAGACGCATGTTGAAATTCACAAAATGGATAAAATGACAAAAATAACCCTCAACTCCAAAATATCTCAAAAATACTTCCATTATTCTTGAAAAGTGGTTTCAGGTCTAATGAGACTAAAATCGGTAAAAACAAAGAGGCTAACGAAAAATTGAAAAATGACCAAAATGTCCTTTGACGTTGACTTTTACTTAGAAATCTCAATTCCTAAGAAAATGTCACTAAAAACAAATTTATGAAAATATTCACGCACATCAAGAAAATTTTAAAAATCCCCACGCTTAGGAAAATAGAAAATTTTCACATAAAGTAACAAATTTTCATAAAATTACGATTCGTTCACATTAAATCACAACATTCAAAAAATCAAAACCTTAATTGAAACAAAAAATTGATCAATCATCAATCCTTGATTGCCAAACAATTAATCGATCAAAATCCTTTAAAATGACACTTCGACCACTAATTGAACCAATCAATGCAAAAATCTTTAATATAAAAACGTAAAACCCACTGATTAAAATAAGTGAGATTCATAGGATCATCACACGTTTTATTTTTCGGCCAACTAATGAGACTGAAAATATTAAAGAAAGAAAAAATGAATAGGGAAACTTCTTCAAAAGGAATTAGAAAATTTTAAGTCACTTCGTATTTTTGTATATAAAAAAATTTATTTAGGAAGTCTCTGATTTTGACTAGAAAAAAAAAAGAGTTGAAAAATTGGACTCTAGAAGTTTGTTCGACTAAGCAATAGGCTTGTTAATTGTATGAAAATTCTTCAAAATGTTAGATCAATCTCACGATTCATCCTTACAACTTCACGATTACCCAAAAGAAATAAAAAGGAAAATAAGATATTCATGATCTTGATTCTCACAACTAATAATGTCCAAAGTTTAGGAAGGTTACCATTAAAATAGAAACCAATCGAGCCACATAAAATCACGAAGATCATGAGATCTCCAAGCTTTTAAGAAGGGACTAGTAGAGATGTTATTTTAGGTGGGGGGGTCCACACATTAGAGAAAAAATGGTGTGAGAGAAAAAGAAGTAAAAAACAGATCGAGCAAAAAACTACAAAGCAAAAAAAAAAGATTCACTAACCCGAGAGTTGGGAGGAGGCACCCATCTAATCACGCCTCATCAACAAACTAAAGATAATTGTACCAGTTCTCCTACCTAACCACAAAGAGCGGATACTCTCTCGTCAACATCAAGGAAATTGAATCGGTGCTATAAAATAAATGACGCTCAATCACTTTGGTGGATGAGAGAGAGTCAAAAAACTAAAACTACATTTGAACAAGGAGTAATAATTATAAAAAATTAATAATAAAAAGAAATAACCCATAAAAATTCAAAATTTTGAAAAAAGCATTTGAAAAACAAAATATGTGTGTTTTATATTTTTTACCAACAAAAAAGGGTACATCCCCAAAGAATTGGATCATTCTCCAATCTCACTATCACTAGTTCTTAGACGTTTGGTGTGGCTCTATGATCATAATATTTTTCAAAGCAAATTCGTACTTTTCATATTCAAAATTCAACTTTTAGGTCTTAAAGTCACATAGAGTTCTGGTTCATGATTCACTTTCGGGCTAAGGCAAATTTTTGCCTGGCCGAATCTAACCTTCGCCAAGGAAAAAATTTACCAAAATGAACCTAACCCTCGGCAAACCTAGATTGACTTGGCCTCGGGCCACCTTCGGACTAGAATACTTTTTCTAGATTATCACGTTTCAATTTCGAATAAGTTATCAATTTTGCTTACATCTAAATCCTCTGTAGTTCCCCTTTCGCATTTCATACCTAACCTATCAATTTTGCAGAAAATAAGTATCTATGAAAATATACATCTAAAAGGTAAGCAAGTGAAAATTAGCGATTTCAGGTAAAAAGGAATAAATATTTTACAAATACACACACAAGTTACAAGGTATGTAATATTTTTTTATTACAAAATGACTAATAAAAAATACTCATGCCAGTCAAAAGAAGCCTTTGGTACCACAACAGAACTTCTTAACACAGAATCGTTCTAATCGAGTCATAGTCGATGCTACCTAAGGCTTTAGCTCTGGCTCTCCCTCAACCTCCTACCTAGCATCTAACTCTGGCCTAAGTGGATACTCAAACTCGTGCTCCTCAGAGACATAGTTGATTTAAGACTTAGAAGGCCCCATGAACCAACAGTCTGTGAACCTGATATGGCTGGTTCTTATTGCTTCCCAAGTAACGATGTTTCCAGCCTGGTAGTACCCTTGGGGACCAAAGTTGCTTGCGATCATTACCAGCCTGGTAATACCCTTGGGGACCAAAGTTTCTTGCTCGAAATGGCTCTGGATAATAAGGTGTTTGGTAATCACTAGCCGGAGTGTAAGAAGCACTGCGCCCAAAAGCTCCTTAATGAGACCAAAACAAAAAAAATGTTAATAAGCATAGTCATTTTGTTTGGTTGAATAAATAATTACTAACTAAATTATTTTTTTTGCTACTAACCCATAATGACTTACACTATGTGAAAACTGAAAAATTCCATAGAAAAAAATTGACGGGCCTAGGCCCACAGATTTTAGAAACTGAATTTTGATAGTCTAAGATCGTCGAAATTCTTGATGTTCCCAGATTTGACGGCTTAGAATTATCGAATTTCTCCCATCCTTCATTAATCTGATAGTTTTAACCCGTTGAAAATAAAAATTTGACAATAAAAAATTTGACACCAATTTGACTCGCTTGTCCGTCAAATTTTATGAAATTTGACGGCCCAAGGCAGTCAAATATGGGCTTTTTCACATAATGTTAGGTGGCCTCTGATAAGAAGAACTGGGACCATCTCATACATGCTGAAAAGCCTACAAAAAATAATAAGGGTTTGAATTAAAAGTTTCTACTTGAGGGTACTTGAGGCCTCACCTCATCAAAATTGCTCGAAGATCTATCCTCAAGACGAGTGACTTTCTTGTTTTTACCTTTCCTAGAAGATCCCCTCTCAAAGCTTTGAAAATATTAAATTGACCTATCTGAGGAGAAAATAAAGCATAATAAATGTCAGAAACCAACCGAGGGTCATACTCAAAAATCCCAAAAAAATTTAAAAATATCAAAACACCAAAAATACCATGCCTTAGCCAATTCAAACCCCAAGTCATTTGCCCCAAACCCATGTCCATCTTATGGAAGTATTTTCTTGAACATGTGGTGTGCTTGACATGAATTAATCACCCCAAGTCAATAAAAATCCCACCTATACTATCCAAACTGCAACCTATGCCTATCCAATACCTTACATATCTCCAAACCTCACTATTTCTTCAGCCCATTTCATTGAGGCATTTCATCAAAAACGTGGGTGCCAAATTAAAATAGCCTCTCTCAAGTCATTGAATCATTCTCCAACCTATTTTAATCTATCTACCCATTTCTAATACACTTCATACACCCATCAACTCCTGAAATTCAACTCAATTCCAATAAAATCTAACCCAATCCACAACCCAACTTACCTATAATTCAACCTGAAAACACCTAATCTCATGAATTCAATGAATTCAATTGACTTAATTAAAGATCTAATCTCATGAATTCAATGAATTAAATGACAAATTGAAGAAATTCAAAGATTACCACATACCTTATAAGAAAATTTAATATTCAAAGACGACTGATCGGATCAACTTGATCACAATTGATTGCAAATCTTCAAATCATCGTGAATCGGACGTGACAAACAAAATTGGATCGAAGTGACTCACCATGAGTTGAGTTCACACCGTGGGTCAAGCTTGGAAGCAAAAAAATTCAAAAATCCTTGGGTTGAAATATGGACTAACCAAGGGGCAAGGGAGGTTTAATTTTGGAGAAAATGAGCAAATGAAGGTGAAATTCAATTCTTAAAAAAATGAAAAAGTTTTGGTATGGGGATGACACACGACCAAACTAAATATCTATGACCAAGAGACAAAAATATAATAAAAAATAAGAAAAATTCAATAAAAATTTAGAAAAATAAAGAAAAGCAAAAGGTCAAAAAAGTCAAAAGTCAAAAATGTAAAAAAAACAAAAAGTCAAAAGTTAAAAAGGTCAAAAGAAATAAAAAAAATTCAATAGTAAAGAGCAAAAAAAATTATTGGTTCAATGCAGGGACATGCAACTCGAGAAAAAATGAGAAATATCATGGAAAGTTCTTTTAAAGCACACAGAGGACAGAAGAAGAACAAAATTAAAAGAAATGAATTTTCGAAGATGAATTGAATATTATGTTGCCTACCAAAAATATGGCGTAGTGGTAAGAACTTGAAGTGCCCAAGGGACATGCGTTCAAACCCAAGCCCACCAAAGGAGTAGCATAGTAATAAGAGCTTGAGGTCCCCTAAGGGACGTGTATTTAAACCCAAGCCCACCAAAAGTGTGACATAGTGGTAAGAGCTTGAGGTCCCCAAAGGGATGTGTGTTTAAACCCAAGCCCACCAAAAGTGTGGCCCAGTGATAAAAGCTTGAGGTCCCCAAGGGACACCCGTTCAAACCCAAGCCCACCAAAAGTACGACATAGTAGTAAGAGCTTGAAGTCCCCAAAGGGCATGTGTTCAAACCCAAGCCACTTTTTCAAGAGTAAGATTCAAGCAAAATTCTCTTCACTTTATAATCCATTTGTGTACATCCAATCATTAGAAAAGACCTAAGTTAAACTCAGTCTTGGAAAGTTTCATCAATTTCAAATGCAAAGTCAACTTTTATCGAAGTGAACATAGATTGAAATTCTTATTTTCAAATCATTTCTTTTATCAAACAATTTCAAAAGTCTTATATCGTGCCACGAAACTTATTCTTTTTTTAAAGTTTCAAAAGTCATATAATGAGCCAAGAAGCCTATAATTTTAGGTTTAATCCCTATTAGACTCAAAGCTTGAGTAACCAATTTTTCATTTTAATATATTCAATTTGAGTTCACTAAAGTGAGATGTGAACAAGCAAGTAAGCTTGAGCTCTACCAGACAAAAAGAAGTTTGAGTTTACGTCTTTGTGATTCGCTACATGTAACTCTCACAAAAAGAGGCAACTATGGACATCCCATTTTTGCCTAAGTCAAGCCCGAGAGCACCAAAAATCTTTCAAGAAAGGGTTTTACCCTAGAAAATTTCTAAAAGGTTTCAAACTCCATTTTTAAGTAATCACAAGGTTTGAATGCCATTTTTTAAAACTTTTTGATTTAAGCCTGGCTGTACCTAACCCTTAGCCAAGCTTAAATTTAAGCCTAGTTATACTTTACCCTTGGCCAAGCTTAAATTTAAGCTTGATCGTACTTCAACCTTGGTCAAGCTTAGTTCTTTGTCCCACCAAGGATAACCCATGGTTAGGAGCAATTTTTGTTTGGTCCGAGGGTGATTCCCAGTCAAGCATAATTTTTATTCATGCCTTGGTTCACCAAAAGTCAATTCTATTACAAATCTATATGTGTTCGAATTTAGTTAGGGATAATTATCCTTTAACCCACTCCTTAATGAATTTTTCCCCAAGAAAGTCCCTCAATTTTACTCTTTGCCCATTCTTTAATTCTTCAATAAACCTGTCATCATGGTCTTCTTGTAAATTCTCTATTTTTTCAACAAAGACCCTTGGTCAAATTGATTCCCATATAAGTGTAATTACTTCCTTAACCTCATCTAGTTAGAACTAAACCAAGGTAAATTACCTTTATGTCCTCTAAGTATATCCTTAATTCTAAAAAGGTCAATGTAATTAGACCAAGTTCAAGGGATTTTGACAACTTTGTCCCACCTATAGAATTCTCTAGAACTTGTGAGTAAAAATATTCTTAACCCTATGTTTTTAGAGAATTAGTTGGGTTAGATGACCTTAATATCCAAAATCTCAATTCATATTTACATGCCATCTAGCTTAGTTTTCTAGGATTGGCTCAAAACCAATGACCTATGACATTTTTACCCTCCTCAAATAATTCTCTAGAAACTATGACTTTTTACAATCCTATCCTCATGATCATCATGATTGGTAAGACCTATAGGTGAGTGAAAGCCCATCAAGTCCAAGAAGAGGAGAGGTAATTTAAATTTTCTCTAGAAGTTTTATTGAAAATATTGGCAACCTTATGATTTAGGATAAATTTATCCCAAGGGTCTCCCAAAATCATATAAATAGAACCTTCATCTAAGATAAAGAAAAAGAGAGCTCAAGTAATCCAAATTTTGTCTAAATCTCTCCTTAAAACTCCTTAGCCTACCCAAACTCTGTCCAAATCTTTTTCCAAATATCTAAGAATCTCTAACCAAGAAGAAGAAATAAAAGAAGAAGACCTAGGTGCGACTAAACCCTCTAACCTTCCCCGTTTAATCCCTTTACTCTATCTCCACTTATCATTACTTTCGAGTACTTTTATTCTTTAGCTTACTTACTTATTTTTTAATTTAGTTCTTTAAATTTCTAGTTTAGAGGTTTGGGGAGAAAGAGTAATCTTTCTTAGAGGTAATCTCTCCAAATAAGTCTTCAATAAGCTCATTGAAAGCATTAGATTAAGTGTTTTACTTTCTTTTTTTATTTCCATACAATTTAAATTCATAGTGTAGATGTTTTAAATCTTCCATTTCATAAAACTAGACTATAGTTCTTTTGCTTCTTAATTTTCTTTATAAGGTCCTTTACTTTCAAAATTAAAAAGAGTTTTTTAATCACATGATTTGATCATTTATTGATAACCATCTTAGGATGGGAGGAACAAGGTGTCTAATACCTTCTTTGTCACTCAACCGAACCTCCTTACCTTAGATTTTTAGTAGATCATTTTTCCTTTATTTTTTAGATATGTGAGTCACTACAAACCAAAAAATATAATTTTATAAAACCTTTTCGTGGTACCCATTCACACCTTAATTGAATGGTGGCAACTCTTAAACCCGTGTAGGTGAGCTCAAACCTTCCCAAATGTTTCAAAACTCGTGTATCTACACCAGGGATCTTAAGCCTTAAAATAAGTGTAACCTTATTCTGATACCAATTGAAATAACAATAATACCTAAAGGGGGTGAATAGGTATTCAGAGTAATAAAGTTTAATTTAAAAAATTAATCAAATAATAGCAACAATAGATAATCAAAATTTTCCAAACAACATTCAGTAACAAAGTTTAAAGAGATGCAAATCACACAAGAAACATAGATTTGTAGTGGTTCGGTGACCTTGATTCCTACTCCACTCTAAAAAAACTCAGAATCTTGGGCTTATGTTTTTTATTTAATGCTTTCGAATTACAATCGCTTATACAGAAAAGTGAGCACACTGCACAAAAACTCTACTAGGGAGTTTTACTCAAGCCGTTCAAATGATTTCTCAACCAGAAATCTTTAATGGAGAATATCCAATAGAGCCACTTTATTTCTTTCTCTAACTCATAATATTTCTAGAAGATAAATCAAAGAAGAAGAAAAGAGAAGTGAATAACTAAGACCAATATCTTTCATATCTAAAAATTTTACTTTTTAATTTTTTACTCGATGAGAAGTTTTGAGAGTTCTTTCTTATTTATAGACGAGAATATAAGATAGGATTAGAAGAAAACCCTAATTGATTAGAATAAAATTTGGAGGGTTCAATAAATTTAATGAAATTGAGAATAAATCTCAAAAGATATGGTCGTTTCAAACAAAATCTAAATAATTCGTGAGATAGTTTCTAAGCACTCGATTGACCAAACGAGAGTGGATCAACCGAGTGACCAAAAATTAAGACCTATGAAACTTTTAGGTTAGGTCGACCAAACAGCCTCAATCGCCCAAGTAAATAAAAAGTGAAGTCATCAAGTTTTGGGTTCAATGGACAATTTAGACTCTGTCGTCTGAATGAACACAAAGAGAGGTAATCAAGTTTCGAGTTCGATTGATCGATCAAGTTTAGTTGCTCGAGAGAAAAAAAGAAGTAAAGGGCTGAACCACTGGTTCGGTCGATTGATCAAGGGTCAGTCAATCGATCAAGTACACTTACACATTAACCTAAATTTCTTTAGTCCAAAAATTGACAAGAATTACACTTGGTCTTGACCCTTATATTTCTTAAACATGAGTGTCTTCTTTATTTTTCTTGAAACATCATTCGTATTTGATTTTCAAAAGGGTTTACCTTTATTTGAAACCTCCTTAGAGCTTGATCTTCAAAGGAATTTAATTTTTTTTAAACCTTCTTAGAGCTTGATCTTCAACAGAATTTAACTCTGACGAACACTATATTTAAGCTAAGTACATACGAGCTTATACATTAATTGTTTACAAAATATTGTAAGAAAATTGATTTACATGGATGAAAATAAAAATAAGTCTACATTATTAAGTATAACACAGTTTGAAAGAACACAGTGAAAACCTGAAAAAGCTTTGTGAGTAAAAATATCAACTAGGATAAGATTAAAAACTATCAACACGATAAAAATCCCAAAAATGGCATTTATGTGCAAAAATGGTAGAAAATCGGATTAGGTGAAAACCTTAACAGGTACTGAGGGTAACATTAGTAAAATAAAAATAAATAAATAAAAATAAAATAGAAAAACTACCAAGAATTTCTTTCAAAGATCGCCAAACAATCTGATCACACTTCTTTATATAAATCATTTACCTCAACCCTCATCAAACTTTCTAAGACAAACATCTCCAACTTTGGGGATGAGTCTAAAAGATCTAGAAGAAACTGAGAATGGGTCCACATAATTTACTTGACCTTTTTACCTCGATGACTACAAGATGTTCAGGCTTGACCTATTCATGTCCTAACATTGCTTGACTCAAATAACTTTGCATTGATCCATAAAATTGTGATTCTGGTTTCTTGATCCATAATCTTGATTATTGATTAATATATTATGCCCATTATTGAAAATATATTTTTATTCTTTAACCATTAAGAAAATTGAAAATCAATGAGTTTTTATTAGCTCCTATTGTTATTGGCATGCATTAGGATCTTTGGAATTTCATATAAAGACTTAGTGAATATTATTGGTTAATGTATAATCTTCTATTAATTTGACAGGTCAAAGTGACCTGAATTAGTAAAACATTATGTAATATCCAATTACATTAAAGACTAGTCTTAGGGTGACATTAAAGAAAATAATATTCACACTTGAATATTTAATTAGGAGAATGAAACTAACACAAAGAAGAGTCACCTTCAAATAATTAAAATATGAGTAAGGTAATTAATTTATATCTTTTTAATAGATTTAGGACTGGATACTCAAAGGTAATAAAACTAACTTACTAAACTATGTAAATTATATTAGCCTTACAATATATTAAAAGTAATATAAATGAATAATAAATATGCCTAATTTAATTCAAAGAATAAATTTAGGTGATATTAAATAATGCATTATAATTAACTCAAAACACTAATTGAACCCTATTTTTTTAATTTCAGTTTTAGTTATTGGTTCCTTACATTTACTAGCTTCTAATATTTCGATCATTTCTAGATTCAACTTCTCTGAGTGGTACGAGCATATACAGTTTACTATAGGTGTACATGATCTTGACCTTGTACTTCTTACTAAAAAGCCCATAGAACTCACTAATAATAATAATACTTCGGAGCAAGGAAACTACTTTCATACTTGCGAAATATCTTATAGATTTAGTTTGATGTTCATGAGAATGATTGTTGTCAACAATATCAAGACATCCTTACCTCTAACTAAAATTATTTTGAAGTACTTGAAGGTTGTGAAAAAAAAGTTCAAATATGTTGATAAGTCTCTCACGAGCATACTGATGATTGAATTGACCAAGGAAGTATGATGGGGCACAAGGAGTTCAAAACCACATTCTGTATGAACTAACTAGCATGTGTGTTCAAGAGGAGACGAGGTTGAGGCAAGAACGGAAACATTCTGTGTTTATATTATTTAAAGGAGCTAGAAAAAATGAAAAAAAAATCAAGAAAATGGAAGAAATCACCAAAAAAAGGTAAAGGATCTAGGCAAAAAAATCATATCGAAGGAAAAAATGTGAATAGCATAAAATGCTAGCTTTGTGGTAAGGCTGGACACATGAAAAAGGATTGCGTTAAACACAAATTCTGGTTCGAAAAGAAAGGTAAAAAACTTTCTTTCGTATGTTATGAATTAAAATTAACTGAAGGTCCTTCTAATACTTAGTGGAATAATTTTGAAACCGCAACTTATGTTACAAATTTGATACAAAAATTCTTTTCAATCAGGAAGCCAAAAAAAAATGAAAGATCTATCTTCATGGGGAACCGTCTCAGTACTCAAGTAGTAGTAGTTGAGACATATCGCTAGGTTTTGGAGGTTGATTATCAGAATACTTTTTTATACCGCTTTTATTTCTAGGAATTTAGTTTTTTATCTAGGTTAGATACTATTAGTTATTCTATTTTTTAGGATTTGAAAAATTACAATTTTATTTGAACTCGACTTATGTAAGATCTAGAAATTTTTTTGATGGTTTATATAGAATTAATTTGAGTTATGAATTTGCTTAATCTTTAATTACCCTATAATCGAATATTGGTTTGAAACATGACATATTGAATGAAAATTTCTTCATCTTGTGGCATAGACGTCTATGACACATTTTCCAATAAAAGATAGAGAGATTGGTAAATGACAAGAATTTGGATAACTTGGACTTCACAGATTTCTCAATGTGCGTGGATTGAATAATGGGGAAACATACCAAACACATAAAGAAAAAAATCACAAGTAAAGAGCTTCTTGAGATAATTCACACTAATATTTGTGGACCCTTTTCAACTGCATGTTTTTGTAGAGAAAGGTAGTTTATTACCTTTATAGAAAAACCTTTCTAGGTATGGATATGTTTATCTTATTCATGAAAAGTCTCAGTCAATAAACATCGTTGAAAAATTTATAACTAAGGTTGAAAGGCAATTAACTAATAAAATCAAAATAATTAGGTCAAATAGGAATGGTAAATACTATGGTAGATATGATAAATTGGATTAGAACCTTAGCCTATTTGCCAAATTCTTAGAAAAAATAGGTATTTGTGCACAGTATAAAATACCTAATACGTCTCAGTAGAATGGTATTATTGAAAGACATAATTGTATACCTTTAGATATGATTAGAAGTACGTTAAGTTTTACGATTATACTTGAGTCATTGTGGGGCGAAACATTAAAAACCATCATGTATATCTTAAATAGAGTTTGTAATACCCTTATTTTCAACTTGTATCTCGAAGAAACCAAATGATGATATTTTGAAAAAAATTCTGAAAAAGGGATTTAAAGTAAAATACTCGAATATTGTTATATTCATTTTCAATGAAAATCGACTTTTCCATTAGATCCAAAAAGGTCAAAATATATACTTTATCATGTAAGCAACTTTGAATTCGAATTCAAATGAAAAAGTTCTAAAATCCTCGAATTTCGGGTTGAGTGGGACCTAAAATAGTGAAATTTCTCTAGAACGAGAATCAGAATAATTTAACTATACCATTAGGTCTGCAACAAAAAAATACTCAAAATAGAATACTCATTCGTCCTTTTTCGAGTCCAAATAATTAAGTTATCGTCAAAACTAGAAATAATAGGAAAAATACAATATGCCCTCACCCCTTTTCTATTTAAAAGAAAGTTGGCTTTCTTTTAATTCGTTCTCTTCTTCTCCAAAGAATCAAACACCAGCCCACTCTCAACCCAAGGGTTTCGACCCATTTCGGTCAAGTTCTAGAGCAAACGAGGCCGAGTTGAACATCAATGAAGAAGGCAAAGTTGTCTGGTACGACGAAATCTATAACCTCGCCATTTTTGTTTATCTATTCTCATTCGTCTTCCCCATCCTCCATAAAAAACCAGCCATGTAATTCGAGTGAACCTCAACCCACTACATCCAAAGGCTTCATCAAGTTAGGAGTTAAGTCTATCTTCATTGTAAAAGAGAAAGAGAGCACCGCCGTCGAATGCTTTGCAAATCCTCACTTGTTTTTCATCCAAGTCAGCCTAACCTTGACTCTCGTGCCATCCAATCTTGATTTTTAGTACTAGTTCATCACATTTGGCATCCACAAACTTTGGTAGGAGACTCTCACTTCCTATTGGTAACCGTAGTTTCGAAATATGCATTTAGAAAATTTTATCGAGCATATGTCGAGTTTATAAATTTTAGAAATCTTTTTTTGATATGCAATTCATATTAGAATTAGATATCTGGTGTGTTTTTATCAATTTTAAACGTTAAATTCGTGGGTGGACCGAAGAATTCGTAGAACAAAAGAGAAATCCAAAAAAATTAATCAAAAAATCGAAAGTTCGTGGAATCGCCAGAATCAAATTGAAAGTCCATTTACTTTAAGTTCTTTAATGAAATTAAGATTTTTCCCGTCATTTCAGAACAATGAGAATGATTTCAAGATCAAAATCTCAAAGCATCAAAATCTGAATTTTGATTTCAAGAACAAGACATAAATTTTAATATTTTCGATAAAATTTCAAAAGTTAATATCTCTAGTGTTACTTTGAATTAAACTATAAAAATTACATGGTGTCGAATCTTGTGTTCAAGGCTTTCATTTCCAAAAATCCATTTTTAATTTTGAAAACTTTGAATTTTTGAATTTTTGACATTTAGCCAAATTTTCACAAACTTTTCTAGTTTTGACAGTTTGATTTCACGTAATTATTAGGATCTCATTTTAATTAAAATTTAATAGTTTTTTATTGAATGATCAAAATAAATTTGAAAGCTTGAAAATGAAGGCTTGGTTTGAAAAGTTGATAAATGAAAATATTGAAAAAATAGAAAAATGGGATGAAATAATAAAATACTAGAATCACACCAGAAAGGGTGATGTCTGTATTTTACATTGATGTGTTGTGTGTAGGTTGGTAAAAGGATATTTAGGGATAATGATTTGATTACATGTTTATTTAAATTATATTAGCGTAAAGGCTGTGAGTTCTGTTATTTATTTTAGGTCGGGTAGCTATAGTTATATGGTAGGAAATTGGATATTCATTTTTAATCTTATATTGTTAATTTCTCGTTTATTTTTAAAGAAAAATGATATATATGTAGCTATTATGTGAGTTGTTAAAGAACTTGTGAATGTCTGAAGGGATAGTGCGTCGTATCATCCGAAGTAATTTACTATCCTAAGATGCACGGTAGGAACCACCAAGCTTATACGTGGTATGGGACACATATGAGAGTAAAGTCACAATAGGAATCTGGGTCCATTCTTTTCTGTCTTTACCAATGAACGTGTATTGTAAAGATAGTCGTATATGAATGGAATTGTATAATTTGAAAATTACATGCACACCTGATAGACATAAACGAAAATGATTAGTCAGTGATCACTAACAATCTAGTAGTAGTCAAACGTTCTAACACATCGAAAAGAGACCCATTACTTACGATCACGTCAAATGGCTAGCTTGAGCAAGATAAATGATCTCGTAAGTGTGATAAACAACGACCAATCACAAAATCAGGAATTAATGCTTTATTTAGAATATCATATCCTGACTGGGAGCGATCTAGTTGTAAATCCCAATTCTCTAATTCTATTACTCCACCATTGAGTAATATGTATTTGTTGTTCTAATTTGATTTATAAACTGAAAAGCGTGTTTACTACTTTAATATTGTTAATTATATTTGTATAAGAATGAAAACGTATAATGAGTATTGATGACTAATGTTATGTGGACTTTTAAATTGTTTAGTTTCTCATCCTTAGCTATATGTACCAGCTAATCGTAGTTTAATTTATAAAAGTTTTGCATGTTTTGAAATGACTAAGTATGATTACTCAATCACCTTAGGTGAGGTTATTAATAGGAATTGCTTATAGACCTATTGGATAACCATTATTACTCATCATTTTCTTCGTATTTTTTTTAATTTCAAAACTTGCAGTTACCGATGCAAACGCAGAGTCAGCAAATAAGGAGTATCTAGGTGGTCAAATCGACAACCAGAGTTTGTTGCATAGTGAGCACTAGGGTTACACCATTTAGTAGGGCCAGTTTCATCTAGGATGTATATAGATTTTAGGGTTGAGTGTTAAGTTTATGTTAAAGTGAGAGTATTTTTGTAATCCTATATATTGTTGAACTTCCGCACTCTGATCTGCTTGCATGTTAGATGTATTTAGTTTTCCGCTATAATTTCGTGTTTGCATTTTTATATACAGGATTTGTTGTATATTGGTTTTTCAGGTTTTCAAGTTACGTAGAACACTAACATAACTAGAGAGAGTTATGTCTAAATTTTGAGATGCCACCTAGTACCTCGAGATTTGACCTTGGCATTTGTGTTAGCATTTGGCAGGACGCCACAGAGTTTCTAGTAAGGCAGGTCCAACAACTCCATTCGAATTGTAGATTGGTGAGAAATCCAATTTAAGACATTTACATGTTTGGGATTGTCTAGCGCTAAGATCTATAATCCACAAGAAAAAAATTATATCCAAGAATTATTTCTGGGTATTTTATCTATTATCCAAAAAATTCAAAAGGGTGTAAATTTTACTTTCCTAACTACAATATGAGAATAATAAAAGTTAGAAATATCGGATTCTTAGAAAATAACAAAATTAGTGGGAGTGTAATATCACATAATGTAATACTGAAAGAAATAAGAATGGATGTCCTACCACCTCTTAATCTTCAAGGAATTGTTGCTCCTCAATCTATTTCACAAACTAAGGATGTTGGTAATAGGTGAATGAAAATGATCTACTATTCCATCAAGAAGTCGTCAATGAATGTGTAAAACCATCACAAACTATAGTTTGAAAAAGATCTATCAGGGTAAGGTGACTTGCAATTCCATATGATTATGTGGTGTATCTACAAATATCTGACTATGATATTGGAATAAATAAGGATTCGATAACATTTTCACAAGTAATAGAAAGTAATGAATCTACAAAATAATTCGATGTCATGAAAGAAGAGTTGAAATCAATGCAGGAGTCTACTTCATCAAAGCGAGGACTAGAATTAATAACTTTGATGAGAATTTGAGATAAAATCGATAATGTTATTTATAATTATACTCATAAGTTCAATGAAGGTCGTCCAACTCTTTGAAAGTGTTGTAAGACTTAGAGACGTATTACAAAAAAGGCTTCAATTGATTGGTAACTAAGAATGCCAGGTAAGTTGGGTAGAATTCTAGGAAGGTTGAGTAGAAAAATGATAAGCTGGGAGAGCGTTGGGCCTTCAGACAATGAAAGCAAAGGGAATATGAGTGCTTGAGATGGTATAAGAGAAAGGGACAACTTAAGGTGTGTTGAATGGGGTAATGGACACCCTTATTTATAGTACCATCCATTCCAGACTTATAGGTCAGTTTGCCCACCTTAAGAATGAAGAGTGTGCGCAAAAAGGTATATAGAGTTGGGTGGCAATTGGCTGCTCAATCAAGCCATCAAGTCCAAGCTTAAAGTTGGTCTTGGTAGTCCTTCGTCAAATTTGATTGATTTGAATAAGAGAGTCAGTGGGATTGAGCTTTGGACTTTGGATAGGCTTGGTCTTGGGCTCTTTGACATTCCTTGGGTCTAGGAACTCCTTGGAAGGGTTTGGAAAAGTCTTGGAATTTTTGGGGATTTGTAGAAAGTTGGGGGATTGGTACAAGGTTCTGTGAAAATGTTTTTAGGGCTCGGAAAGGTTTAGGAGAGGTTATGGAGGTTTAGAAATGTGAATTTTATGTCCTCGGACTTCTTTAAATTTAGTGACATTGCCAAAATATTACGCTTTTTGTATATGAAAGACACGAGCACAATTTAGGGTGTTTACATAATCAAATTAATTTCGTAACAAGTTTTTTACCATACGTCGAATTGAGAATTGTGATGGTGATTAGTTTTCAATATGCTTTTTGGTATCTTATTGTATATTTGAAAGCAAATAAAACATGTTTTAAACCCATCTCGATTATCTTTGTCACTGCAAATTTCCTTCACTACTCTTGTAATCCTCTCAACTCTATTGTGAATCTCAGGCATTTGCTTCTTCCTAGGCAAGAAAAATAGCATTCGTTCTCCCAAAAATCTTTTACCTCTCTGTCAATCCATTAAAATTCAAAAAATAAAAAATATAAAAATAAATGAACTTTCTAATATTTTGATTTTTCTATAATTTAATAATTTTTTAATCTTTTTTTTCTTAGAAAGAAAAGCCTAACCAATCTCGACTAAAGACCCGATCCTATTAAACTCATTTTTAGGGTGACCCGATTGGCCTACATGTTTTGAGTATTTTAATTAAGTTTAATTCTAATAAGAGTTTATCAATATTTAGGAAACCTACTAACCATTGGATTTTGAATAGAATCCTCATTAGGTTTTAATAGAAAACTTGATGGTAAGGAATCCTACAACACAATGTGAAAAAGGCTCAAATTTGATGGCCTTGGGCTGTCAAATTTCATAAAATTCGACGGACCAAGAGGTCGAATTGGCGTCGAATTTTTCATTGTCAAATTTTTTTTTTTGACGGGCCGAATCTGTCAAATTAATGAAAGATGAGAGAAATTTGACAACTCTAAGCCGTCAAATTTGGGAACATCAAGAATTTCGACAGTTCTAGACCCTCGAAATTCAGTTTCTAAAATTCGTGGGCCTTGACCCGTCAATTTTTTCTGTAGAATTTTTCAGTTTTCTCGTAGTGCCAAAATTGGAACTCTAGGCCCTCTACTCTTTTCTATATAAGAATGGATCGGCTCCCTAATAAATTTTACAACTTTAATCATTAAAAAGCCAAAAAACATAGAGGCTCTCTTTAGTTTTTTGGGATTAAAACCCATCAAGAATAGGAAGCATAGGTAGATCCAAATGACAGAGCAAAGAGGAAAAGGTGAGTCTATTATAAAAAATCAAAAGGGGAATCGTTTGCTTACGTAACAAGTCACATATTTCAATTATCAGACTGCAAAGTCGCAAGGTACGATTTTTAAATTTTTGAATATTATGAGCATGACTATTGTCACACCCTCCATTTAGGATTTAGATTTTCCCAAATTTCAAGAGTAGAGAGAAAGAAACAAGAATAAAAATCTTCAAATCTTAAATATGATGTGAATTTTTTCCAAATAATTTAGACATAATTTCCCCTAAAAAATTGGAATTATGAAAAAATTTCAACTATATAGACATACATGTGTAATCAAAATTCATATATCCAACTATATTCCAACCATCATATCATATCGAAGATATATATTATTTTCTATAAAAAAAAAAAAAAAAAACATAATTATAACTACAACCCAAAAGTGGTACAACATCAATTATACATCCCATATCTATCGACAGTTATCTACATCATAAATACTAATTCTTAGTCTCTAGACAAATTTATAAGAAGACGCAATACACATGACACTAATATATATAAGGAAGTCCAAAAGTATGCAAAAAATAATCTACTAAACTCTAATCTCAGCTTGCATATAATAAAAATAGTGTTCATCATCTTGATTTTGCGATCTTTTTATATAATGTTCTTCATAAAAAACAAGTATCTTTGTAGCTGGAACATCTATAATATTTTATTGGTAAGGGGACTAATGAAAAAGTTACTCAATAGTAAACGCATATTGCAAATAATGTAAGTTTTTAAATAAGTAAACAAAATAAATAAAACTAGAAACATGCTAATTATTAATAAAGTAGTAATGAAATATCTCCCATATCATAATAAAATAAAATAAACATAAACATATCATAAAAATATCAATTCTGGTGGTTTATTTGATAAGAATTAAGGGGACATACGACCAATATAAAAATGTCAATTTGTATATCGACGCTCTAGTACTTAATCGGTGTGAAACTCACCGTTAGTTCCTAATTTTATGATCAATTTGACAATTTACGATAATTGGGTGATCATGTTTTTTGGCTCAGGTTGCCCATTGACCCCTAACGAAAATCAATCATTTGATTACTATAGACTATAATTGATCATTTGACAAACCAACTTCATTGTATTTCTATGGTATGTATGTGTCCTCAATCAATCTAGTTATCTATAAATTATCTTTATAATATAATTTGCTATTTTTTAATAAAGATGTAATATGAATTTTTCAAATAATAGGTACAATAGTATTCTCAAGTGATATCTCATACTACCGAAGAAAATATCAAATCCTTATTATTCTAAATTAAGTGGTTGCTTCAAGAATGAGCTACTAATTAATCGTATAGGCATTCATTATCCCTTAAATGGATAACAAAATAATAATTTATATTTTTCAAAATTAATTTAAAATAAATTTGCAAGTGTGATGACCTTCTAGGTATTCTAGAATTATAAACATACAGCATTATATTGAAAGTAGTAAACATGCAGGTACACCGTCTCATAGTTACCATCATAATTGCATTACATACATCTATTAAATAGTACTCAAAAGTACTCTAAACTTGAAAATTCCTCAACACAAGTACATACAATCGAGAATTCCATTCTCAATTTCAATCAATCGAGAATCCTATTCTCGATTTCAATTTAAAGTTAAACATTTCATCAATTTTTTTTATAGATTATTACCAAATGAAAATACACTTTTCAAAATAAGGCGTCTTAATAGTTTTTGAAAAGAACACTCTATGAAAATTACTATAAAAATCAATTTTCTTAATTAATTTTTTGTTTAAACACCCCCAAATTCATTTATTTTTATCCCACAATATCAAAATATTAGAAAAAATATAAAATGAATTATTCTACAATTCGATGTATGAATTTTGAATTTAAATTATAATAAATTTGAAAGTAACTATTAACATATAAATAAAATATATTTCATTTAAAATTATATTACGAATTTGAAATTATAAGTTTTCTACATTTAAAGTTGCATTTTACGCGTCCCTACGATATTAAAATAATTTTTTCATCTAATTTTTTCAACAATTCGACAAAATGTTTCGATAATTAAGTAAATCTTGACATCGTAGATATTTTATTCTTCAATGTCGGTTATTAATTTACGTCCGAAATATATTTAATCACAATGAAAGGTTACGTATAAAAACTTACTCTCAAAATTGACTCGTCTCTATTTTTTTTATTCTCTTTCGTAGGAATGAATTCAACATTCAAGTTACATAATAATAATAATAATAATAATATTAATAATATTAATTATACATAACCCCTTTAATAATTCAATAATTTCAAATCAGTTCTTCTTATATGAATTACTATACTTAAACCCAATTTTATATATATAAAAATTAATTTAATATTTTAATAATAAAAAATAATTAAATAATTTTTTTTCATGTAATTTTTTTTCTTCGTTCGTCCATTGCATTAGACCAATTCAAACGGTGTATCTTAAAATTTTGAAATTCCTCATTGATTTTTTTCTTTAGACAAAAATATCCCTTAAGTCTTAAGTTCTCTTAATAAAATTAATATTTTTCTAAATTACCCTACTAAATTCGGATTTAAGCATGTTTATAGTCTAAACTATGTTTTTCGACACTTTTGAACTCAACGGTAATGTTTATTTGGCCAATAAAATTTTCTATAAAATTTTGAATTATACATTTCATTTGTCAAATTCTCATTTTTAGCAAATTTCTATCTTAGATTGACAATATTTTGATTTATTTTTAATATTATTGTATAAACTTAATAAGAAAGTAGGTCAACATAATTAACTCAATTCCTCGATATACATAATAAATTCAAGATCTTGAGATATATGTTAGATTTAAGATCCAGAATTTCATTTGTTCATGCAACTATACATTGCATGTAAAAATATATAACGGATCCAACTAGATTGATAAATGAGGTTTGTGTTAGTACTTTAGTCGAGGGTTGATCCAATACTATTTAGGTCCGTCATAGTTTGCCGAACTATATTTATACCCCTAATGAGATCTTATCATCATTTATCTATTTATTCTCATAGATATAGGGAAAGCTTTCTACATCTAGCTAACAAATGCTAGAAAAATTGAACAACCTAATAAAAATTTCCAAGAGAATCTATTGGCAGTTCCATAGAGCCAATTCATTTTAGATCTTAAATTAAAAATGAAATGCAAGTGATATCCAAGATTGTTACTTGTTCCTGTCAAAATCTTCAACAAAGGATTCAATTTTGATTTTTTTTTTTTTAAACTGTGATATTTTCAGTAATTTCTCTTGGAATTTAGTACCCTTCTTGCATTCCACAAGTGAACAATGAATAAAACTAATTGTAAAACACGATTTGATGAAATGCTTTAGATTCTATAATCCAAATTAAGGTTAAATGGTGAATGAAGGGTATTTTAGTCAATTTATCTCTAAAATACGAAACTTTGCCATCTATCATCATCTTTACTATTATAATGAGATAAGGAGAAGTAGAACTGGCTGGACACAAAAAATTGTATTCCTAAAATGCCCTCACCTTTACCATTTAACTTAATATAATCAGGGTCATTTTGGTCTAATATCAAGAAAATTGCAATCGTACATCCCTAAAATCACTTTGGTTAATTTGCAAAAATATCTTTTTAACTATGTAACCTTAAAAAACACCCTTTAATTATTATTTTAGATTGTAAAAAAGCCCTTTAGAGGGGTCTATCAACGGATATTTATTAGATCAAACATAACATTGTCCAAATTCAAATTTGATTTTTTTTAAATATCTAAATTCAAAAATAAATTTTGTTGGATATCAGTAATTAACATTCAAATTCAAATTCGAATCCAATTGATTTTTTGGATATCGAATAATATTTTATTCTTAGAAAAAAAATCACCTTTGTCTTCAACCTATTCCAAAAAATCCTTGATTTTTTTTTTTTGGGAAAAAAAAGCAAAGGTTTTTTGGGTTAGGATTTAAGATAAGGGATTTTCGAGAGAAAAATAAAATGACTTTTTGGTTTGAGCTTAAAGATGAGGACTTTGGGAAGAAAACTATGGGTTTTGTGGGTTGAGTTTGAAGGTAAAAGATTAGGGAAGAAAATTAAGTGTTTCTGGGTTGGTGTTGAAGATGAGTTATTGGAGAAAAAATAAAACCAAGAGTTTTTCTTGGTTGAGTTTGAAGGTAAAAGATTTGGGAAGAAAAATCGAGGGTTTCTAGATTGGTGTTAAAGATGTGTGTGTGTGAGAGGGAGAGGACTTACTTCTAGCTGGAGAAGAGGATGCCTTCGTCGGAGAATGTGTTCTTTTATGCCTCCTACCTTTGCTTGCAAGTTGACAGAGAGACGAGAATGGAGAAAGGGGCGAGCCCAAATATAGAAATAATATTATTTAAGTTTTTAATAATAAAAAAAGATTTTGATCATAATTTGAATCAAATTTTATCGGACTGGATGTATCAACATTCGAATTCGAATTAGATTGGATTTTCAAATACCCATTAACAATCAGATGTGCATTTGAAATAGAAGGTGGCATATGCAAACATACATTTATCAAAATGACTAATTTGTAATTTAAAATATTGATTAAAGGGGTTTTGAAGATTACATATAAAAAAATGATAGTTTTGTAATTTTGAAAAGTAAGTAAAACGATTGCACGGTCATGAGGGCCATTTATGACCTCAAATTTTGGTGTCTAAACCACTTTCTACCTCACCTTCCCTCATTATAATAGTATTAGAAGGTGGCATGTGCAAATGCACACATATCTAAAGGGCTTTTTTGTAATTTAAGATATTGATTAAAGAGTATTTTTGAAGATTACATAATAAAAAATGATATGTTTGTAATTTTAAAATTAACCAACGTGGTTTCAGGGATGTGAATTTCGATTTTCTAGGTTTTGAATAAAATGGCTCTAATCATATTAAATCTAAATGTAAAAATGGGGGTATTTTTGAAAATCAAATTTTGGTGGTGAGTCATTCCAACTCCAGCCTTCTTTCATTGTAATAATAATAAAGATAAAGAAAAGCCCATCAGGGGTGTGGCTTGGCGGTAAGCCATAACGACAAGAATATGCTCTTGGTTGCGAGTTCGAAATCGAGTGCTTCCTTTGAATACTTGCTTAGTGGGGATTGTGAGCCCCCTATGGCCCAAGAGAGACTCGCCAATGTGTGGAAAAAAAAAAAATTAACAAATAAATAAAGAAGACAACTATTGTGGATCAATTTATTTACTATCCCAAATGTATCCTAAAACCTTCCGGTTTAGTAGAAACTATCTAATCGAAAACTAAAACAAAGAATTTCTAGTACAATCTTTAGGTGGAAATTAGTACAGATCTATAGGATTTGAGCTGTAGGAAACATGTATTTGAATGATCCTCTGGCTTTACGCGTACACCGCACCACGACGTTACCGTCCATATAATGCGCGACAGAACAAAATAAAAAAGGGTGATTTAGACATACCCTTGTAAGTTTTAGACATAACCTTCTATGTTTTGGTAAATTTTTTTAAATACCCTTTTACATTTTTAAACTTGTAATATACCCCTTAACCTTGTTGAAGACTAATAGAAAATGACCTAAAAGCCCTCCCCTCCAACATAAAATAAAAAACATTTCATATTTCTTGCCGAGATCAGTTATATTCAATCCTTAGTGTATTTTTTTTTTTTTTTGTCTCACCTTCAATTTTAAGATTCTATCGCTTACAATGTTCTAACATCAAAAATAAGATCGGCTATCTAAGAAGTAGAAGATGAATTTTCCGATTAAAAATAAAATTCCAAAGTTATGTTCAAGAAGTTGATGCAATGTTTTAAAAATCAATTCAATGATTATAATATTTTTCTTTTATATCAATTTACCTAGCCACGATTGGACCTTGGTTTAATTTGGTTGGGCCGACTTACATTCATTAACAATTTTAGAAATATGTATAATTTTTCCTAATTATAATTATTTATATTGATAAAATATAATATTTACAAACTGTGAGTTTACTAACTGAATCAATTTTAGTCCAAAATTGGACATGGTTGAACCATTGATTTGATTCAATTTTTGAAAGAAAAAATGAAGGATTTTACACTAGAGGTTGAAAATGAGGGAATTTAGGTCATATTTTTTTTAGTCTTTCAATGTAGTTTGAGGTCAAGGGTTTAAGTAATCAATTTGAAAGCACATAGGTTTGTCTCAAATATTCAGTGAAACCTGGAGGTGCACGCCTAAATTAAAAAACTTATACCTGCCTTAACGCGGAACTTGAACTCTTGACCTCAAACAGAATTATAAGAATTTCTCTCTCAGCCCATCAATCCAACTATCAAATACAGAAAAAATCATACTAAAAGTTTCTCATGTTGAAACCTCGAATTCCATCTATAATGGAGAATCTCCGAAACCCCCAAAAAACCCCAAAATTTCACCTATTTTTCTTCCTAATCTCTCTGCAGCTCATCATTTTCTTCTTCGATCTATCATGGGCTTTCTCTCCTGTAGATAATTACCTCCTCGATTGTGGATCAGTCGTCAACACCGTTGTCGACAATCGCAACTTCGTTGGCGATTCTTCGAAATCTGGATCGGTTTTCTTGTTTTCAACTCGAACGATCTCACTCAGAGACCAAAACCCAGAACAAGATTCATCTCTTCTCTACCACACAGCTAGGGTTTTCACGAAACCCTCAAGTTATGAGTTCGAAATCAAGAAGAAAGGAACCCATTTGGTACGTCTTCATTTCTTTCCTTTCGATTCTGCAAAATTCAATCTATCTGAATCTTGTTTCCATGTTTCGGTTCATGAGTTCTTGCTTTTGAGTCATTTTAACGGTCAGGAGACTCAGAACAACAGAAAAAACCCTGTTTTAAAGGAATATTTAATCTGGGTTGGTGATGAAAAGCTTATAATTTCATTTAATCCTTCAAAAGAATCGTCTTTCGCCTTTATAAATGCGATCGAAGTATTTTCTGCACCTGAAGATCTTATAGCTGATACAGCCCAATTTGTAAATTATAAGGGAATTGAGAATTATGATGGATTGACCAAACAAGCATTGGAGACTGTTTACAGGGTTAATGTTGGGGGTCCTACAGTCACCCCTTTTAATGATTCTTTATGGAGAACTTGGATTCCTGATGATGGGTTTTTGAAATTGATTGCTGCCTCAAAGGCGGTTTACACCAGTGGTCGGATTAAGTATCAAATTGGAGGAGCGAGCCGAGAAGTAGGTCCTGATAATGTGTACAACACTGCCCGAGTGATGAGCAATCCAAATATTCGGATACCAAACTTTAACATTACATGGGTTTTCCCAGTGAGTTATGGCTATAGGTACCTTGTTCGAATGCACTTTTGTGATATTGCGAGTATGGCTCTTGGTCAGCTCTATTTCAATGTTTATATCAATGGGTATTCTGCGTATAAAGATTTGGATCTATCGGCTCTTACGGGAATTCTTGCTTCTCCTTTCTATGCCGATTTTGTTGTTGATGCTGATAGTTCGAGAGGTTTGAGCATAAGCATAGGTCCTTCGAGTTTGAGCAATCCGGATAGAATTAATGCCATCTTGAATGGGTTAGAAATCATGAAGATTAATAATTCGATGGGTAGTCTTGATGGAGAACTATCGGTGGCTGATTCTGTTTTGAAGAGTGGGCCGAGAGTAAATGTTGGTGTTTTATTGCCTTTTGCTGCTATTATGTGCTTGTTGGTGGCTGCGTTTGTTGTTATGCATATGAAAAAGAACTCCGTGGGGTGGTCACCTTTGCCAGTTGATAGTACAGAAGGAAATTTGAAGAATGGTAATCAACCATTGTCAGGTAAGTTGATATATTCATGAAGGATCAATAAGTTTTTGTATCATATAACTTGGTGTTTTATGTTAGCTTATGCAAAGGATTCCTTTTAGTATGTTGTAACATTGTACGAATGACTTTCTTTGAAGCTCTTGTTGGTATTGAACTGTCTTATTTCTTTTAAATTGTATTAAGAAACTTGTGCATTCGGAATGGCATTAAAGACCTAACTCAATTGTTTTCCTTTATTTCATTCAGTTTAAGATGTGGGTTGAATGTTTTTTGTTTCCTTTGTCTCTATTATTAAATATGTTCCCAAATATTTTACTTTGATGATTTGAAAGGGAAAGCGCACTTGTGATGATTTATTCTTAGCATTCTCCAACACTTCCACTTTCCAAAAATACCCTTACTAATTTTGTATTTTAGTAAAAAAGACGTGGGCATGTTGGTCTTTTATGTAATAAATGTTTTTCTTTTACATAATACATGCTAAGCACATTTTAGCCTTTGGATTTTGAATACCTTGTTTCTAATACATGCTTTGACAATTAATGCTAACATAATAAATGTATTTATTATATAAAAGATCAAGATACTCTTATCTTTTTTACTAAAAAGACAAAATGAACAGGGGTATTTTTTAAAAGTGAATGTGATCGATAATGGTAACATTCCCTTGGGGTCTTGGACATTAACATTCGCCATGTGTGTGTGTATATATATATATATATATAAATAGATATGTGCCACAAACAATTTGTCAGGGGTTTTGTAGAACAAAATCGTGTGCTCCCTCCTCTATAAGATCTCAAATGTGGTCTTCTAAAGTTGCCTTCTTTATTAGGTTTATGACTGTAAATAAATTTGATCTATGGACAAGCTCATGAGACATGTTATGATATTTAGACAACTTTTGCTTTTTGGTTAAATCTTCCAAGGATTGTGTGAATTATGTTCTAAGCCATTTTTTGTGGCGCATAGTACATTGGTCTTACTTCATGTCTTTGTTTCATCTCCATGGTGGTCTTCCTCCCTCAATTACTTTTTTATTTGAAAGTTGGCACAGTCGAGCCTTTCAAGGAGGGAGATTACTCTCTTGCCTTCCGTAATTTGCTTGGGTCTTTGAAAGCAGTGGAATAATCTAATGTTTGAAGGAAAGGATCAAGCCTTACGGGCTCTAATTAGTTGCATTTTGGTTATTATATTTCTTTTGATAAAGGGCTAGAATAGTGTAACTCATGGAGAGTGATGGTTACCTCGAGCATCATTTTTCTTCGTTTTTTTATCTTTTATTATTAATATAAATATATTATAGTTTTCAAAAAAGAAAATGTGGTTTATCGAAAAAAAATAAAAAATAAATTCAGAAACTGTGTTGATTTGACTTAAGAAATGAGGAAGTTATCATGTGTCTAGTACTAGACAGATTTTTTAGTATATTGATGCTAATTAGATCAACTGTTATTGGACATTAATTGTCTGGATGCCAATACTAAATTTACATTCTACATCCTAATCTTGATCTACTTTTTGTAAAGTCCTTGGATTATAACATCTCTCCGCACAATTCTAAAGTTTGGATAATGCAGAAGTAACATTAAAATGTAAATCGATTGCACATTCTGATGTGGTGGTGCACACATAACTATAGATGCTTTTTCATCAAGATATGAGTGAAAATATCTATGATTATGTGAACACCACCGTATCAGAATTTCAGAATGGATGTACATTTTAATGTTACTCCAGCACAACTCTTCTAGTTTTGTGTTGATTTATTCTCTAATCTCATCAATTAATACTACGTCCTATGGACCAAGATTCGAGTTCGAGTCCGAGTACTTGCTTTTTCTCTATAACTATATATATATACTTAAGGTCGATCCCTGATGTAGACAATTTGTAATTGGGATCCCATCCATTCCTTCTCTGTTCACACTAACGCTTGTCACGCCCAAAAATTGGGAACTCATCGGCCCACGACCTAGAACCATGATTACTTTGATTGATAGCTTCATTTGAACAGAATACACCGAATTTCAAGATGTTGTGAATCAACACCTTCATGATCAAAAAATCAGAACTCACTCATTTTAAACTGGATTTTGATGGAACACCCCAACTTAGATGGAATTTAACCACAAATCAATTAAAAACACATTTAAACGAAATTGTTGGTTTTGTGTCTCAAAAATGAAAAGATATTAGGCGTTCCATTGATTGAAATTGAAAAAAATGTAAGTTTGACTTCAAGAATTGTTACCCGATTTGTTACTTCTCGTAATATGTCAAAGTTGGACTGCATAGAAATCAAACGGAATAATTTAGTGAGAAAAAAAAACCATTTTGTACTAATGTTTTGGTTACTAAAAAGAGTGAAAAGTACAGTCCTAATGGCAGTTAACTTCCAAAACTTTGTTTCACATAAAAATCATGGTTAAATTTGAAAGGAAACTTAGTGCGGTCTCTGTTACAAAACATTACCTCAAATTTTTAGTTGAAAACTGAAGAATGAACCTTGCAAATTAATTAGATTTAAACTAACCTTAATCAAGATGACGATGAACTAAAAATGTTTGTAATGGTATGCCTCCTATCTCTCGTACACCTAACAAATATATAAGAAGACAACTCCTAATCATGCTTAGTAAAATAGAATGTTTCCTCCACTCCTCACTTCAATGTTTCTGAATATTAACATCATGATCAACCAAGCCCTACAGGAGTGAATGACACCGCAGCACATAGACCAATAACAATAAAAAGAAATCGAACAATATGCACGTGGTATAATGACAATGACATAACACTACCCAAATAATTCATCACTTGAAAAATAATACAATCACAGAACAATTTTTTTTTTATCACTTTGGCTATTTTAACTTCAGTCTGGTCAGATCACAACCACACATTATGTGTACTTCCTCGAGGACTTATTGGTATTGCACCCAAGGGCCTCTTCCCTAGTCGCTTTACACTACCATTGGTCCTCATAAACATACAATACATTATCACTCATTGAACTCAAAATTCATGTGAAACATTCATCTCAATGATGGCATCAACAAAATCGTATCAATGTTTACACATACAACACATCAATGTTTACACATACAACACTATTGGATTCCATAGTGATTATGTTTTCAAATGTTAATGATTTAATTATAAAATAAAAATATATGTAAAATGTGGAGAATAGTTGGAGGAAAATAAAAAAAAAATGATGTGGGAGATTATAAGATGGGAAGAGCTCCAATGCCTCAAACGTCCTCTCTCTCTCTCTACGTAATTGGTTTCATTTTGGTACCTTTATTATTCAAATTCTCCAATTGATTCTTACATAGAAACTTCCTAAAAGAAGCTAGCAAGATAAGGAGAATTCTCAAAATTCAAAAAGACTATTAGCCTTTTTCTTTTTGGAGGGAGAATCTTGGAAAAAGGAGGACCGAATCTTACTAAATAGGGTATGGGGAATATATCAAATCAGGCAACACTTTCTCCATTCCAAGAATGGTTGGTATATACTATATACCACCCCAATCCCCTCCAATTTTCTCTTGAAAATTATTTCATATATCTGCTCAATGCTTACCTACTCTTAGAAAGGTATTTAAACTTTTTTGCCCCTCTCAATTCTTTTACAGGTACTAAAGAACTCCCTCAACATAAATGCATCAAACATAAGGAGATTCAACTCAAGAAAATCAAGAGTTTCGAAAAGGTAGGATTTGATCTCCTAAATATAGTCTAATTGTAATGCCTTAAATATCCAATACACATCACAAGGTAATTGATCATCATATTATGCCTATCTCAAGGATTTTAGTTAAGATTGGCCACGTTATTTTTTTTTTTATAGAAATTGATTCTGAAAAATTAAAGGGTACCACTAGATCCGTATAAAAAAATTATCCAAAATTTATTACAAGTTCGCAAAAGTCAGAGCCTAAGATATAGAGAATGTTCATAAAAGGAAATAAATTAGAAAATGACACTTAAGTCCGTAAATTACTATAAATACCAAGTTAAGAAAAATTTACATATATTTCATCTTTTCTCTCCAATAATAAAATCTTATCCCTAGTGTAAAACCTAGAATTTTCGATTCATATCTCAAGGAAAAATAAATAGTTGAATTTTAAAAAAACCTAAAAGTAAGACTTGGGGTAAAATTGTAGGATTTTGTTCTGGTCATTTTTAATGAAATCTAACCTCACCATTGGATTCAAAATTGTTGAAAAACATACTTTAACCTATAAGCACGCTCAAAAGCGAGTCCGAACAGAAAAATTACAAAATCCTCGATTTTCGAGTCGAACCAGGTTAAAATAATGACTTTTTGCTAGAGTAAGAATTTTTAAACTTTGATCATATCATTGGGTTCTTAACGGAAAATTATTGAAAATGGACTATTTACTTGTTATTTTTGGAGCCTAAAAAGTTGAATTATCGTAAAAAATGAAAATGACGTCTTTCAAGATCCAATTAGGTCGAAAAAATAAATTTTTTCTAGAGACATAATTTGTAGAATTTGACTACACTATTAGATCTGGAATGAAAAATTAGACAAAATAGAGTATTCATTTGTGACTTTTGAAGTCCAGACGGTCAAGTTATTGTTAAACGAAATAATAGGTAAAATATCGATTTCGTCCCACACATATATAAATATTTTTTTATCAAAAATACTATTCATTGTCATGTTAAATCGTCGAAAACCAGCCGCGACATTTAAAAAAAAATTAGTTTTTGTTCAGATCTTCAAACTCCGATTCGTCGCGAACAGTCCGTCTTCAACCTCTAACGTAGAAGGAAAAATCGTCCGCAGCGTCATTCTCTACAAAATCTACCCAATTTCCTTTATTTTTCTCTCATTTTTTATCCCATATTGTCAAAAATCATTCGTATATAATACGGGAGTTTCAAAACTTCGACCCTAGATTTCATTTATTTTGAGGTAAAATCATCCTCTATTGCAGAAGGGAGAAAGGATGACGGCATTGAGATCTTCGAAACCATCAGATTAGATTAAAAAATCAACTGTCTTGAAGTTCAATTCGTCTTGATTTCCATATCGATCATCTCGATTTCTGCGCACATGCTTTAATTATGTTGCTTAGAGATTTGTAAAGACTCTCAATTTCTATTGATAACCGTAGATTGTGAAAACTGCATTTAAGGTTTTTATCAAAAAAATTATATTGGATTTAAAAATTGTAGAATTCTTTTAGTTATTTCAAATTCATGCCAGAACTTGCATATTTGATATGTTTAATTGTATTTTATAACAAATTATACGTGAGTAGGATATTTTACCGGATTATTTCCGCCAGTTAGGTTCTATGCACTGTTTGGATCCTATTTTGATATAAGTTTTATAAATTTTAAATTTAAATGATAAAAATAAATTTCAAATTGTGAAAAAGGATTTGATGTAAAAAATGAATATTTGAGTGCATGAATTCAAAAAATGGATGATATATTTGAAAACAAAAAAAGTGCAAGAATAGAATAAAAGAAGGGAAAAAGAGATGAAACGGTAAAATGTAAGAGTCACACCCAAGGGGTGATGTCTACATCTTATATTGTAATGTTATGTGTAGGTTAGTGAATGAATATCCAAGGATAATGATTGGTCGCATGTTTATTTAAATTCTGTTGGTGCAGAGGCTCTGAGTTCTGTTATTTATATTAGGCCGGGTAGTCACAGTTACATTATAGGAAACTGGATATCCATTCTCAACCTTGCATTGTTAATTTCTTTTTTGTTTTCAAATGAAAATAATATATATATATATATATATATATATATATATAGGGAGCGGTTCGGCGGCCCTAAACTTAAACAAGTTTTGTGCCAAGTTTTTATGGTCGTGCGATCATAACAGATCCAACGGTTCGGCGGCTGTTTTACGGTTTTAAAAGAAAAATCCGTTTAATTAAAACCGGCTCCCTCAAATTACAATTTTTTTTGTTTTAAATCCCTAAACATTAAACAAACCCCTCTTCTCTTCTTCTCTTCTTCTCTTCGAAGGCTGCTGTAACCTAAACCCATCTTCTCTACAGTTCTCTCTCTTTCTCTATCTCTCTCTCTCCAGCTCGAAAGACCTCTCCTCTCTCTCTCTCTCTCTCTCAAGATCTGGTTTGAATGAGTTCCTTGTGAAGAGCTAAGTCGCCGTCTCCGTCGCCAATCAATCTCTCTCAACCCTTTCTTGCCGTCGTCGTCGCAAATATCTCTCAAGTTCGATTTAAAAGGTAATTCTTTCACTTACGAAAATCGATTGGTTTATTAATTTTTAATTTTTTGTAGTTGTTGAACTTGAAACTTAAATGATTTGGGTTTTTTTTTTTTTTTTTTGAAACTTAAACGAGTTGTTCGAGTGGCATATAATTTTCTCGATTGTTAGGAATATAGTTGGGTTTTTTTTTTCGTTGAATAAGTTCTTGTCCAGTGGCTGTACCTGTAACACATTTTGTTTTATGAAATAGTAAATGAGGCAAAATTTCTCCATAAACCAGGCTTCCATTCCTCTGCTGCACACCCTTCCGAGTATGAGTTTTTAGATTAGATAGATAAGATCAAATCTGAAGAAATTAGGATTAGGACTGATCTCCCATCGGTTAGGATTTGCACCATTTTCTCTATAATACTATAGCCTATTCATAGTATTGTCTAGAGTCTTTATAATGGAACATCTTTCACCTTTTAATGGAATCAGTATGATGCCGCAGCTTTGAAAACTTGATGGTGAGTTCGTTGTAACATGGAAGGTAAGATGTAGGGAAAATTTTAACATCTTTAAACAAATATAAAATCAAAAATAAAAAAACAAAGAAAAGAAGATAGGCTCAAGTGTGGGCCAAAAATGCCAACTTTTCTAGTCCAGAATGAAGATTTCCCTTAATCAAATGTGGACCCATAGGTTTGGAACAAAAATGAAAGCTAGGTGGCTCAAAATTGATGATTTCCATTGACTGAAAGTGGGTCCATAGGACAGACCATTTTGGAAGCATTAGGCTCCATTGTTTCCATCAAGGTTTTTGGTTCTAAATATTTTGAGTTATTTATTATTTTTTTGTTGCTCTGCAGACTGCAATTTCTAATGTACATTGTTAGTCCCATAGAGCATTTGTGACTTCCAAGGTTTAGTTAGACCAAGGAACTTGAGCTCTTTTATTTTTCCATATATTGCTCTTAACAGCAAATTCAAACTCTCTTTTTTCCTTGAATCTTTGATTTTCTTTATAAATGCTTGCCAGTCTTCATTCCACGCAACAATTCTTCATATTTTCTTGTTGAGTAGTTCTAAACTGGCTTCTTTCGACACTGTGCTGATGTAGCAGTGTGCAAAAACCATAGATTTGTTTCCTTGAAATACAAGGAAAAAACTTTATGCTTCTCTGCCCACTGCCATGTCAGCACAGTGTCGAAGGAAGTCAGTTCAGCATTTCTCTGCCCACTGGATATTGTCAGATGGGTTATTACGGCTTTCAAAGCAATGATACAGAACAGATATCAAGTTCCATGCAGATATGAACTTTAATATGCTCCGCTGTTGGGGTGGTGGATTGGCAGAGAGGCCTGAATTCTATCATTACTGTGATATATATGGTTTGCTGGTAAGCTTGAGCGCACACACACACACTGAAACTATGTGTTGATGTGTTGATACAAATTAGCTTGTTTTGAAGTGTACAATTTAGATAAGCGATGTAACTTAAAGCCCTTATTCAGCATGCACTAAAGCCCTTATTCTCAATGCTTTTAAAGGTATTGGATGCTTACCTCATGAGGCGCATCTTTATTTTTAGATCATGAAAGACCTTGAGGATTTAACAGAAGGCCCTTTTATATTATGTTTGCAACTCCAACAATCTACAGCTCTTCATTTTCATTCACTATGTTTGTATTTCCTCTATCTATATTTCTCTTTAATTAAACGGATTTTTCTTTTAAAACCGTAAAACAGCCACCGGTTGCCACATTGTATTTAACAAGGACATAGATACTTGTGTTGTTGCCACATTGATATAATGAGAAGGAAAATCGATTGTTTTGTTTTGTTTGTTGATTGTGGAACTTGAAAGATAATGTGGATTGATTTATCAAATCAATTCTCGCAATTCCTTCAACTCATTTGATTGCCTCCAAGCTTCTTGTATTATGGTTACTAATCATATCTGCTTAGATTCTTTCTATGTATTATCATTCATGCTCCAATTGGATTTTGCTAGATTTTGTTTATTTAAGTTTCAATTTTATTTATTTGATTAGTCATTTATTTAAAATATTATATTTTTACAAGTATTTAGGATGACAATGTTTTATGTCGTTTTTGTTGGAAGTAGTCCAGGGATTTATACAACGTGGGAAGAATGTCACAAGTATACAAATGGATATAGGGGTAATTGTTTTAAAGCGTTTGCGACATTTGAAGAAGCCGAGAGGTATTTTTTGACTTACAATCAACTTCACTATGGAAACCCAGCACAATTACCTGAAGAAAGTCAAAGGCAAAAAAAGAATTCACAAATTCTTGAAGAAAGTCAAGAGCCAACAAAGAGATCGCATAACTGCGAATGGCCATTGTTTTATATAATTTTTTTTTATTGTATTTATGGTTGTGTTAATGATGTATAAATTTATTGAATAAAAGTTTATCTGATGTATAAATTTAGACTTGTAAACGTTTGAGCGACTACTTATTTTATTTTTGTGATATTTTTATTTCTCATATTATTGATTGTAGCATTTTATTTAGGATATATCCAATAAATTGTTCCATGGCGGTCCATGTATTAGTTAGGGATTGGGATCCATTGACTGATAAAGAATGACCCACGAGTACGCAAATGCTTGATCTAGACCGTGAGAATACAAAATCCACCGCTCAAGTTTTGTACATACCTCCATAACACATATCTCGTACGTTAATACTTATCTCAATTTAAAATCTCAATAGTTTGATTTTGTATTTAAAAGGTTGGGATTATGTGTTTTTTCCACAAGTCATTCTTTACGAGGCACCTAATCATGACACTTCAATTAATACTGTATAGGTTATCTAATTTTGGACAAGATTTATGTATGGACTTCATGAATTTGTGGGACAAGGTCTGCATATTTGGCAAATATCAGATTAATATGTTGAGTTGCAATATGAAATACCATATGTACCCAGAGTGAGAGAGAGAGAGAGAGAATACTGAACCAACCATGTTTATTTTAATATTTATGAAAGATCATCCCCAGCGACATCCACAGTAACAATAGAAAACAACTTCTTCACCATTTGAAAACAGAAAGATGGTGGTAGTAGTAGTGGTAACAAAATAACAATAACATTAAGGGTTCTTCAAAATCTCAAAACAACTAACAAATGCGGTAGCATAGTACTACCAGTAGTGGTAACAATAGCATCAAGGGTTGCCCCCCAGCGCCAAGATTGAGCTTGTAGTTCATCAACTACCTCCTCATCTAGCTTGAAAGCTCTAGCCAGAATGTAAGCAGGCACTGATGGGTTTGCACCGAAGATTGCATTGGCTTCGGTGAGCACACCTGGATTCTGGCTATTTAAGGCAGCGAAGGCAAGGGCTGGTTCCTTCCCGACATTTTGTTGAAAATGTACAAGTCCACGTGGGAATACGAACACGTCACCCACCTCGAGGGTTGTACTGTATAGAGTGTTGTTTGGGTTAGTGGTGATGAATCCAACGAGGAGTTTGCCTTTTATCACGACGAGGATCTCACTGGCCCGAGGGTGATGGTGGGGCCGGTTTTGCCCACCTACACGACCCTCTGATATTCTTTGCAAGCTAAGAATATATCCATCTTCAATTTTCACCTGAAACACCACAAGCCCAAATTAGCCCACTTCACCCAAATTTGATAAAATAAGCTTTCATGGTGAAGTATTCATGCATTTTACCTGAAATTCCTGGCATTTGTAACCACGGAAAATGGTCGATGAAGCGCAAAACCCAACCAGCGTAGGAGCCTGATATTGGAATAGAACACAATGATATTTGAATTCAGTATTGACCATTTTTTTTATTGGTAAATAGGAGCAAGTTCAGCTTAAAGAGAAATATAGATAGAGGAAATACAAACATAGGGAATGAAAACGAAGAGCTGTAGATTGTTGGAGTTGCAAACATAATATAAAAGGGCCTTCTGTTAAATCCTCAAGGTCTTTCATGATCTAAAAATAAAGACGCGCCTCATGAGGTAAGCATCCAATACCTTTAAAAGCATTGAGAATAAGGGCTTTAGTGCATGCTGAATAAGGGCTTTAAGTTACATCGCTTATCTAAATTGTACACTTCAAAACAAGCTAATTTGTATCAACACATCAACACATAGTTTCAGTGTGTGTGTGTGTGCGCTCAAGCTTACCAGCAAACCATATATATCACAGTAATGATAGAATTCAGGCCTCTCTGCCAATCCACCACCCCAACAGCGGAGCATATTAAAGTTCATATCTGCATGGAACTTGATATCTGTTCTGTATCATTGCTTTGAAAGCCGTAATAACCCATCTGACAATATCCAGTGGGCAGAGAAATGCTGAACTGACTTCCTTCAACACTGTGCTGACATGGCAGTGGGCAGAGAAGCATAGAGTTTTTTCCTTGTATTTCAAGGAAACAAATCTATGGTTTTTGCACACTGCTACATCAGCACAGTGTCGAAAGAAGCCAGTTTAGAACTACTCAACAAGAAAATATGAAGAATTGTTGCGTGGAATGAAGACTGGCAAGCATTTATAAAGAAAATCAAAGATTCAAGGAAAAAAGAGAGTTTGAATTTGCTGTTAAGAGCAATATATGGAAAAATAAAAGAGCTCAAGTTCCTTGGTCTAACTAAACCTTGGAAGTCACAAATGCTCTATGGGACTAACAATGTACATTAGAAATTGCAGTCTGCAGAGCAACAAAAAAATAATAAATAACTCAAAATATTTAGAACCAAAAACCTTGATGGAAACAATGGAGCCTAATGCTTCCAAAATGGTATGTCCTATGGACCCACTTTTAGTCAATGGAAATCATCAATTTTGAGCCACCTAGCTTTCATTTTTGTTCCAAACCTATGGGTCCACATTTGATTAAGGGAAATCTTCATTCTGGACTAGAAAAGTTGGCATTTTTGGCCCACACTTGAGCCTATCTTCTTTTCTTTGTTTTTTTATTTTTGATTTTATATTTGTTTAAAGATGTTAAAATTTTCCCTACATCTTACCTTCCATGTTACAACGAACTCACCATCAAGTTTTCAAAGCTACGACATCATACTGATTCCATTAAAAGGTGAAAGATGTTCCATTATAAAGACTCTAGACAACACTATGAATAGGCTATAGTATTATAGAGAAAATGGTGCAAATCCTAACCGATGGGAGATCAGTCCTAATCCTAATTTCTTCAGATTTGATCTTATCTATCTAATCTAAAAACTCATACTCGGAAGGGTGTGCAGCAGAGGAATGGAAGCCTGGTTTATGGAGAAATTTTGCCTCATTTACTATTTCATAAAACAAAATGTGTTACAGGTACAGCCACTGGACAAGAACTTATTCAACGAAAAAAAAAACCCAACTATATTCCTAACAATCGAGAAAATTATATGCCACTCGAACAACTCGTTTAAGTTTCAAAAAAAAAAAAAAAAAAAACCCAAATCATTTAAGTTTCAAGTTCAACAACTACAAAAAATTAAAAATTAATAAACCAATCGATTTTCGTGAGTGAAAGAATTACCTTTTAAATCGAACTTGAGAGATATTTGCGACGACGACGGCAAGAAAGGGTTGAGAGAGATTGATTGGCGACGGAGACGGCGACTTGGCTCTCCACAAGGAACTCGTTCAAACCAAATCTTGAGAGAGAGAGGGGAGAGAGGTCTTTCGAGCTGGAGAGAGAGAGAGAGAAAGAGAGAGAGCTGTAGAGAAGATGGGTTTAGGTTACAGCAGCTTCGAAGAGAAGAAGAGAAGAGGGGTTTGTTTAATGTTTAGGGATTTAAAACAAAAAAAACTGTAATTTGAGGGAGCCGGTTTTAATTAAACGGATTTTTCTTTTAAAACCGTAAAACAGCCGTCGAACCGTTGGATCTGTTATGATCGCACGACCATAAAAACTTGGCACAAAACTTGTTTAAGTTTAGGGCCGCCGAACCGCTCCCATATATATATATATATAGTTATTTTGTGAGCTGTTAAAGAATCTGTGAATGCTTGAAGGGATAGTACGTCATATCATTCGGAGTGGTATACTATCCTGGGATGTACGGTGGGAACAACCAAACTCATACATGGTATGAGATGCGTATGAGAGTGGAGTCACAACTGGAATCCGGATTTATTATTCTCTCTCTTTACCAATGAACTTGTAATGTAAAGGTGGTCGTATACAAATGGTTTGTATATTTGGGAATCACATGCATGCTTGATAGGCATAGACGAAGATGATTAGTCAGTGATCACTAACAATTTATAGTAGTCGAATGTTCTGACACATCGAAAAGAGATACATTGCTTACGGTCACGTCAAACAGTCAGCCTGAGTAGGATAAACGATCTCGCAAGTGTGGTAAACAACGACTAACCACAAAATCAGGAACTAATACTTTACTATGAAACATCAAGTCCTAAGTAGGAGCGATCCAGTTGTGAATCTCAACTATTTAATTCCACTACTCCACCATTGTTTATTATGTATCTGTTACCTTATTTTGATATATTAAATGAAATGCATGTTTAATATTTCCATTTGATCAATTAGATTTGTATAAAAAGAAAATGTTATAGTGGTACTGTTGACTGATGTAGTGTGAATTTTAAAATGTTTAGTTTCTCATCCCTGGTTATATGTACCAGTTAATCGTAGTTTCTTATGTAAAACTTTGCATATTTTAAAATGATTCAATATGTTTATTCATTCATGCTAGGAGAGGTTATTGGCATAAATTGTTTGCTTCCTTACTGAGTAACCATTGTTACTCACCCTTTCCTTCTCTTTTTTTTTTTAATTTCATATTCAGAGCTTGATGAGACATGTGTAGAGCACGAGTGAGGCTTATCTGGTAATTCAGGTAGACAACCAGAACCCTTTTCATGGTAAGCACTGGACTATACCTAGCGGCGTTAGATTGTCCAGGTAGTAATATAGATTTTGGTTTATTATATTTTGTATGTATATACAAGATATTGGATGTTGTTTATCTGGTGGAACATGTTGAACGCCTTGGAATACTAACATAAACAGAGGAGGCCATGCCGAAATTTTGAGGCGCCACCTAGTGCCTCTAGATCTGATATGGGATTTTGTGTTAGCGTTTGGTGGAGCGCCACACCTAGTCTCCTTAGAGTTTCAAGACTCAATTCGAATATCGTAGAGTGGGATACAAGACTCGATGAAAGAAAATAAAATTTTCGATTCGTTGAGGTTTGCTTTGAACCAAAGTTATCATGGTTTTGACGGAGAGAAAGCTTTGAGATTGGATAAAGAAGATAACGTGGAGCCGATTTTTCGTAGAAGATGCAAACAAGATGAAATCTTCCCTTCTACACTTTTGTTACAAATATTTTTAAAGAAATTGATTTTAGATTAAATAAGTAAATTTGGATTTCAATCTAGGGTTAATTGTTTTTCGAAAGTCATACATGTTTAGATATGTCAAATGCTAAAGATTTATTTTACAAGGTATAAAATAAGTTCTTATTTTTTTTAAGGGGGGACAAGAAGAATAATCAATCATAGGTAAAATAGGTAAATTACTTGACATAATGACTTTGGTCTGAGAAGCTTGATCGTTATCTGACGAAAATTCTTCTATTGGAATAGTCTTAGTAGAATAATAAATAGGAGAAGTAGTTGGAAGATGAGGATGCAGATGTCTTAGAAATGAGGGTTGAGAGAGGAGTAGTCGGAAGTCCTTCTAAGATATGGAACGACTAAAAGCTCTCTCAACTAGAAGATACCGATCAAGACTTAGATCTGGTGGAGTTAAAAAGAGATTTCCTACAAAGAAGAAGAAAAAAAGATAAATTACACAAGTAAAAAAGAAGATATAAAGGCAAATAGAAACTAAAGGGAAAACTACCTTTAGATTTGAGAGATCTGGGAACAGGTAAAAGATTACTTTCCTTAGATAGTTCGTCAAACTCTCAATTCCCCAATATAGCAATTAGATTGCAAAACTAAGGTGTATCAAAATTAGGAAGGTTAGTAATCAGGTAATTACTCCTAGGAGCAAGAAAGTAGCTGCAGCGACCTGAAGGAGATGACATCAGGCAGTAGAAGAATAAAAGCTCTTTCACCCCTAAGCCAAGCTTGTGAATGCTATTTAAAGCCGATATACCATGGACAATCCTAAAAAAGTTTCCATTAACTCGAGTTGGATGAAGCTTGAAGAGAATAAGAAATTCCCTAACAAGCTTAGAAAGAAGAAATTTAAGCCCAACATATAGTTGTCAAAACTAAAAAAGAACATTTATCAAGACCAATAGTAGGATCAACAATATTTATTATTATCCTAAACATTACATCTTTAGAAAAATTAAAATGATTGTTAATTTCTTCAATAGAATATGATAAATTAATGAGAAACATAATAGAAAATAGTATAGAGCAAAGAAACAAATAAGAAAAATAAAAGAGAGAAGAAGATTGAATACACCAATTTAATATCTAGAGCAATGATCAAAAATGAAAAGTAAAGAAATCCCCAAAAATGTTAATCTTCCTCAAAGCCTAAAGCTCTCTACCAAAAAAGTAAAATAAAATGAATAGAATGAGAGAAGGATAAGGCTTTTTATAAGAAAGAGGTTTCTAAAAATCTTACTTGCCAAAATTAATAGAAAAGATATCTAGCAAATATCCCACATCCATAATGCAATATTCTCTAATTCCAAATAGAAGATTTTTTGAATCTTAAATTTTAAAAATAATCAAAGATCTTATGAGGTGGCATTTATATGATCATAGGGATTAGAGAAGATAACATCCCAACTCGATCCTAAAATACTCTAAGTTTTTTATTTGTATCTTGAGGAAAAACAAATAGCGGAATTTGAGAAAATTCTAAAAGTGTGACTTAGAGTAAAACTTTAGAATTTTTCTGGTCATTTTTAATGAAATCTAACCTTACCATTAGATTTAAAATGGTTGAAGAATATACTTTAACCTGTAAACATGCTCAAATGCAAGTCTGAACAAAAAAATTGTAAAATCTTCGATTTTTCGAGTTGGGACCAAACTAAAAAAATAAATTTTTGCTAAAACAAGAAGTTTTAAATTTTGACCACACCATTGGGTTCACAACAAAAAGTTATAGATAATGGAGTATTTATTCGTCATTTTCAGAGCTTGAAAAGTCGAATTATCATAAAAACGAAAATAATTTTGATTTTCGGGTTCAATTGGACTGAAAAGATGAATTTTTGTTTGAGTGAGAATTTGTAGAATTTGATCATGCCATTAAATCCATAACGAAAAATTATAGAAAAATGAGTATTTACTCGTTAGTTTTGGAGTCCGAAAAGTCGAGTTATTGTCAAATGAAACAATATCAAAAATACTGATTTCGTCTCGCAAACTTTATATAAAGAATTTTTAAATGACTGTAACTATTCATTGTCTTCCCAACGCATTAAAAATCAGTCAACCCAAACGTTGAAAAAAAAATTGATTTTGGAACCAACTTGATTATCGATTTCATTATAAACGAGTCACCGTCGACGTCCGAAAAAGAAGGAAAAAAACGTTCACAACATCAAACTCTTTAAACTCTTACCATTTTCTTTTATTTTTCTCTTCTCTTTCTTCACATTTCATCGAAAAATAATGAAAACATAACAGAGGTTTCAACCCTTCAACTTCAAATTTCATCTACTTCAAGTCCAAACTGTTATCCGCCACAGAAGAAAAAAATGACGGATTCGTCGAGATCTTAGAAACCACTGGTTCCGATTCAAAAATCAGTCATCTCCACATTAGATTTACCCTGATTTCTGCACCAATCACCTCGATTTTCGCATAGGTTCTTCAATTTTATTATACAGAGATTGGTAAAGACTTATAATTTTTACTAATAATCGTAGATTGTGAAAATTACATTTACGATTTTTACGAAAATGTGTAATGTATTTCAAAAACATAGAGTTCTTTTCGTTATTCAAATTCACTCCAGGACCCTTATGTTTAATGTGTTTAATTTTATTTTATAACAAATTATACATGGGTGGGCATTTGACTGGGTTATTTCTATCAGTTTGGTCCAGTGCACTACTCGGACCCCGTTTTGATCTAATTTTTATAATTTGTCAATTTAAATAATATAAATGAATTTTAAAGTTTGAAAAAATGATTTAATATTCAATAAACTCATGTTGAGTTGATGAATTTCGAGAAATGATTTTGTGTTCGAAAAGGCGATAAGTGAAAAATATAAAAAAAAAATAGATGAAACGGTAAAATGTAAAAATCACACCCGAGGAGTGATGTCTACTTTTACATGGTGATGTTATGTGTAGGTTGATGAGTGAATATCCAGGGTTAGTTTACTTTCTGTTATCACGAGATAACTTGCATGTTTATTTATGATTATGTGTTGTGTACTATTATTTATTTTAGACCGATAGACCACTATTGCATGGTAGGAAGTTGTATATATATTTTCTACTCTGTAATGTTAATTTTTATTTGTTTTCAAAGAAAAGAAATGAGATAGTTTAATGAACAGATAGTGAAACATATCAGAAAAAGAGATGAAATGATAAAATATAAGAATCACACTTGATGAGTGATGTCTGCATTTTACATGGTGATGCTATGTGTAGGTTGATGAATAGATATCTAGGGTTAATTTACTTTCTGTTATCACGAGGTGACTTGCATGTTTACTTATGATTATGTGTTGTGTACTATTATTTATTTTAGACGATGGACCACTATTGCATAGTATGAAGTTGGATATCTATTCTCAACTATGTATTATTAATTTTTATGTGTTTTCAAAGAAAAGAAATGATATGTATATATAGCTATTTTGTGAATTGTTAAAGAATTTGTGAATGCTTGAAAAGATAGTTTGTCATATCATCCTGAGTGATATACTATCTTAGGATGTACGGTAGAAACAACCAATCTCATACTTGGTATGGGACACGTATGAGAGTGGAGTTATAACTAAAATCTGAATTTATTCATTTCTATATTTACTAGTGAGCTTATAATGTAAAAGTAGTCGTACACAAATGGGAATATATAATGGGAATCACATGTACGTTTGATAAGTATAGACGAAGATGATTAGTCAATGATCATTAATAATCTATAGTAGTCGAACGAATAAATCGAAAAGAGACCCATTGCTTATGGGCACGTCAAACAGGCAGTCTAAGCTGGATAAATGGTTTCGCAAGTGTGGTAAGTAGTGACCAACCACAAAATTAAGAACTAATACTTTATTATGGACAATAATATCTCAACTGGGAGTGATCCAGTAATAAAATCCCAACTTTCTAATTCCATTACTCAACCATTGTATATTATGCATCTGTTGTCTTATTTTTGGATTATAAAATGAAAATCATGTTTACTATTTCAATTTTATCAATTAGATTTGTGTAAAATAAAAATGTTATAGTGAATACTATTGATTGATGTAATATGAGTTTAAAAATGTTTAGTTGCTCATCCCTGGCTATATGTAGCAGTTAATCATAGTTTATTTTGTAAAATTTTGCATGTATTGAAATAATTTAGAATGCTTACTTGTTCATGCTAGAATGAGGTTATTGGTAGGAATTATTTGTTTCCCTACTAGGTAACCATTGTTATTCATCCATTCCTTCTTCATTTTTTTAATTTCAAATTCAGTGATTGGTGAAGCAAGTATAAAGCACAAGTAAGGATCATCTGATGGGTCAGACAGATGACTAGAGTCTGTTACTTGATGAGTACTGGGGCTATACCGCCTAACAGCGTCAATTAATCTAGGTTATAGATTTTGGTGAAGCGTTAGGACTTCTGTTAAAATGAGAAATTTTTGTATAAAATGTATATTAATTTCTTCTTCCGCACTTTGATCTATCGTGTGTTATTAGATGTATATAGGCTTCCGCTATTATTTTATTTTGTATATATATACAGGATGTTATGTATATTATTTATCAGGTGAAACATGTCTTTGGGTGTCTTGAAATGGTAACATAAATAGAGAAAATCATGCCGAAATTTCAAGGTGCCACATAGTACCTAGAGTGTAAAATCCCGAGTTTTCGATTCATATCTTGAAGAAAAATAGTGAAAATTTGATAAAATTCTAAAGGTGGGAGTTAAGGTAAAATCGTAGGATTTTGTTCTGATCATTTTTAATGAAATCTGACCTCACCATTGGATTCAAAATGGTTAGAAAACATACTTTAGCCTATAAGCACGCTCAAATGTGAGTCTGAACAGAAAAATTACAAAATTCTCGATTTTCGATTTAAGGTAAAATCGTAGGATTTTGTTCTGATCATTTTTAATGAAATCTGACCTCACCATTGGATTCAAAATGGTTAGAAAACATACTTTAGCCTATAAGCACGCTCAAATGTGAGTCTGAACAGAAAAATTACAAAATTCTCGATTTTCGAGTTGAACCAGGCTAAAATAATGACTTTTTACTAGAGTAAGAATTTTTAAAATTTGATCATATCATTGGGTTCGTAACAAAAAATATAGAAAATGAATTATTTACTTGTCATTTTTGGAGCCCAAAAAGTCGAATTATCATAAAAAATGAAAACGATATCAATTTTAAGATTTCATTGGGCCACAAAAATAAATTTTTGTTAAACATAATTTATATAATTGGACCATATCATTAGATCCGGAACAAAAAATTAGACAAAATAGAATATTCATTTGTCACTTTTGGAGTTCGAACGATCAAGTTATCGTTGAACGAAACAATGGGTAAAATATCGATTTCATCCCACATTTATATAAATAATATTTAAACAAAAAAAATCACTATTCATCGTGTTAATTCGTTAAAAACCAGCTGATGGTTTTAACAATTGTTTTCTTGTTTTTCTCCTTATTTTCGTCATCAGATTTGCTACAAATAGGCTATCGTTGAATTCCGCAGCAAAAGATAAAAACGTCCGCAGCCTCGTCCTCTATAAAATCCACCTAACTTCTTTTCATTTCTTCTTCTCTTTCATCCCGTATCGTAAAAAATCAGTCGTAATGTGATACAGGGATTTCGTAACCTCAACCTTGACTTTCATCTGTTTCGGTATCAAACCGTCTTCCGTCGCAGAAGGGAAAAAGGACGACGACATCGAGATATTCAAAACCACCGGGTCAAATTAAAAAATTAGCCTCTCAAAATATGATCCATCTCAATTTTTGCACCGTTCATTTTCACGCACGCGTTTCAATCCTTTCGCATAGAGAATGTAAGGACTCTCAATTTCTATTAGTAATAGTAGATTTATGAAAATTGCATTTAGGATTTTTATTAAAAATTCGTATTGGGTTTAAAAATTATAGAATTTTTTTATTATTTCAAATCCACGCCAAAACTTGCATATTTGATATGTTTAATTATATTTTATAATAAATTATATGTGGGTAGGATATTTCATTGGGTTACTCCGTCAGTTAAGTCCTGTGCACCACTTGGATCCTGTTTTTATCTAAATTTTGCAATTTTTCAATGTTATTGATAAAAATGAATTTCATTGTAAAAAAAATGATTTAATATTCAATGAACTCATATTGAGTTGATGAATATTAGAAAGTTGATATATTGTTCGAAAGATTAAAAATTGTAAAAATCAAAAAAGGGAAAAAATGTATGAAACAGTAAAACGTCAGAGTCACACCCGAGGAGTGATGTCTACATTTTACATTGTGATGCTTTGTGTAGGTTGATAAATGGATATCTAGGCATAATGATATTGGTTGCATGTTTATTTACTTTCTGTTAGCGCGAGGCGTTGATTACTTTTTTGTTCTGTTATTTATTTTAGGTCGCGTGGCCACAGTTGCATGGTAAGAAACTAGATATCCATTCTCAACTTTGTGATGTTAATTTCTTATTTATTTTTAAAGAAAATTTCTTAATTATTTTCAAAGAAAAGTAAAAATATATACATATGTAGCTATTTTGTGAACTGTTAAAGAGTTTGCGAATTCCTGAAGGGATAGTTTGTCATATCATCCGGAGTGATATACTATCCTAGGATGTACGGTAGGGACAATCAAACTCATACGTGGTATGGGATGCGTATGAGAGTGGAGTCACAACTAGAATTCGGGTTTATTCTTCTCTATCTTTATCAGTGAACTTGTAATGTAAAGGTGGTCGTATACGAATGGATTGTATATTTGAGAATCACATACACGCTTGATAGGCATAGACGAAGATGATTAGTCAGTGATCACTAACAATCTATAATAGTCGAACGTTCTGACACATCAAAAAGAGATCAATTACTTATAGTCACGTCAAACGACCAACTTGAGCCGGATAAATGGTCCCGTAAGTGTGGTAAATAGCAACCAACTACAAAATCAGGAGCTAATACTTTATTATGAAACATCATGTCCCGACTAGGAGCGATCCAATCGTGAATTCCAACTCTCTAATTTCACTATTCCACCATTGTATATTATATATATGTTGCCTTATTTTGATATATAAAATAAAATGTATGTTTAATGTTTCCATTTGATCAATTAGATTTGTATAAAAAGAAAATGTTATAGTGAGTATTGTTGATTGATGTAATGTGAGTTTTAAAATGTTTAGTTGCTCATTCCTGGCTATATGTACCAGTTAATCGTAGTTTCTTCTGTAAAACTTTGCATATGTTAAAATGATTTAGTATGTTTATTCGTTCATGTTAGGAAAGGTTATTGGCAGAAATTATTTGTTTTCCTATTGGGTAACCATTGTTACTCACCATTTCCTTCTCCATTTTTTAGTTTCAGATCCGTAGTTTGGCGAGACAAGTGTAGAATACGAGTGAGGACTATCTGGTAGGTCAGATAGACGACTAGAGTCCGTTACCTGGTGAGTACTAGGGCTATACCCTCTAGTGGTGTTAGTTCATTCTGATAGTATTATAGGTCTGTATATCTGCAACTTGGTCTTCACTTCGACAATAAACCGGTTTGATTGTTCCATCATTGCTGAGATTTCTTAAAAAATAATACTTCATATCGATATGCTTACTTCTTTTGTGTAGCACAGGATTCTTGGAGATATTGATTACTGAGTTGTCACAAAAAATTGTAGTAGTTCCAACTTGCTTGAATTGTAGCTCTTTAAGAATTCGCCTAAACCAGATAGCTTGATAAGCACAAGCTGTTGCAACAATAAATTCAGCTTCTGTGATTGACAAGGTGACAATTGGTTGCTTCTTAGAAGACCACAAAATGGCTCATGTGCCCAACATAAAAATATAACCTGAAGTGCTCCTTCTATCATCTTGATCACCTACATAATCACTGTCAATAAACTCGAACAAATCTAATTTTTCACCCTTCTTGTAGAATAGCCCAAAATTTCTAGTTTTTTACAAGTAACAAAGGATTCTCTTGGCATCTAACAAATGCATTTCTGTTGGATTCTCCATATATCTACTTATTAAACTCATAGAATACATTATGTCTGGTCTTGTTGCAGTTAAATACATCAAACTGGCAACACTTTGCTTGTAAAGTGTGTTGTCCACCTTCTTCTTTTCATAATTATTGTTTAGCTTCAAGCCAAACTTAGTTGGGGTGCTTACAAGGTTGCAATCCTTCATTCGAAACCTGTCCAAAATTTCTCACACATACTTCTTTTGAGAAATAAAGATTCCATTAGCTGACTGCACTATTTCTATGCCAAGGAAGTAATGCATCATACCAAGGTCAGACATTTTAAATCCAACCATCATAGATTTCTTGAATTCTTTAAACATGACACCATCATTCTAGTAAATATTAGATCGTCTACATATAAGTAAACAATAAGCAGTTTCCCATTATCTCCAATTTTAGCAAAAAGTGTGTGCTAATATCGACATTTGTGAAAGCCTTCTTTCAAAAAATAAGTCTCAATGCGACTATACCAAACTTGTGGAGTTTGTTTTAATCCATAAAGAGTTTTCTTTAATCTATACACTTTATGCTCATTTTCGACCTTAATATAACCAAGGGTTGTTCTACAAATACCTGTTCCTCCAAGTTTTCATGCAAGAACGTTGATTTGACATCTAGCTGAAAAATAAGCCACGAGTTCTGCGCCGCCAATGCAGTCACCAATCTGATTGTATCATGTCTTGCAATGGGAGCAAAAACTTATGTATAATTGATCCCATATTCCTGTTTATATCCCTTAGCCACCAAACGCGCCTTATACTTATCAACTTCACCATTTTCCTTTAGTTTTGTTTTGAAGACCCACTTTACACCAATGGTTTTGTGCCCTTTCAAAAGATTAGTCAGTTCCAAGTATCATTTCTTTCAATGACGTCAATTTCATTCCACCATTTTGCTTCTTTGACAATACTTTCAAAAGTTGTAGGATCACAATTTGAAAATAAAGCAAAGTGAGTGATTGGATCATCAATTTCAGTTATCTCATAGTCTTCCATCCGTGCGGGTCTTTTTCGAATACGACAAAGAGTTTAAACTGCTCCATCAGTAGCTTCTACTACTGTTGGCAAAATTTCACTGGCTGTTGGAGTTGTTTCTAATGAATTTTCGGGCATAGATGTTGCTGGAGTTGGCTCCCTTTCAGAATTATTGTCAAAAAGAACTTGAGTAGGCTGTTACCTATTCCAATCCCAAATATTTTCCTCATCAAAGACAACGTCTCAGTTGGTCACAATATTTTTGGTTAGTGGATTAAATAATTTATACATTTTGGATGCATTACTAGCACCAAGAAAGACACATTTTTCCCCCTTATCATTAAGTTTCTTCCTTTTCTCATCTGGGACATGTGCTTAAGCGATGTAGTCAAAAATTCTAAAATGATCTACAACTGGTCTCCTTCTACTCCAAGTCTTTGATAGTGTCATATTTTGAATAATAAATATAGGACTTTTGTTTAAGATGTGAATACTCCAATTTACTACTTCGGACCAAAAAGTTTTTGGAATTCTCCCTCTTGCCAACAAGCTTTTTACCATATTGAGGATGGTTCTATTTTTCCTCTTCGATACACCATTTTGTTGTGGTGTATCAGCAGCTGTCAACTCTCTTCGAATGCCATGAATTATACAAAAAATTTCAAATTCGGTTGAGCAATATTCTCCACCATGATCTGGTCGGAGGGTCTTAATGGTATTTCCTGTTTCATTTTCCACATAAGCCTTAAAGCTTTTAAATGTACAAAAAGCTTCTGATTTTTTTGTAAAAAATAAACCCAAATTTTTCGAATATAATCATCAATGAAGGTAATTAAGTATCTTTTACCTCCATTAGAAGATGGTTTTATCGGACCACAAATATCATAATGAATTAGCTCCAAAACACCTTTTGCTCACCATGACTTCCCTTGTGGGAATTGAGAATGATATTACTAGCCAATAACACCTTTTTCACAAACTTGGGAAGGAAGGCTAATATGAGGAAGACCTGTCACAATATTTTTTTGTTGGAGGGTCTTCAATCCACCAAAACTCAATTGGCCATAACGAAAATGCCACAACCAAGAAGGATCTTTTACTTCAGCCACCAAACAAGATTGTACACTTTCAATCTTCAATGGAAACAACTTGTTTGAACTCATTTGCACAACATCAATAGCTCTTCTAGTAGGATTATAAATATCACAAGCATCCTTCTAAATAGTGATTACATAACCATTTTCTTGCAATTGACCAGTACTTAACAAATTGCATTTCAAGTCAGGAACATAGAGGACATTAGAAATTGTTTCTACAAAACCATTCTTAGTTCTTATCTCAATATCGCTTTTTTCCATCACATTCATAGTAGAACAATCACCAAAACTTACTGTAGAATGAAAGCCTTTATTTAAATAAGAAAAAGAAGACTTACTTCTACACATGTGGTTACTACAACCCGTATCCACATACCAAACATTAGACTCTGGTTCCTAATTAGCTTGAAAAGCCATCAACAAAGTTTCCACTTCCTTCTTTTCCACAAAATTTGATTGCTCTCTCTTTCCTTTGTTATTAGGTAGCCTAGTATATTGCTCTCCCATTTTCTTTGTCATTAGGCAGCCTAATATAACATTCATAATGATAATGTCCAAATTTACGACATCTAAAACACTCTACCTTGGATTTGTCAAAATATTGATCCCGTCTTCTGCCTTTGCCCTGAAATTGATCATCGTTGGCTTTGAAATGCCTGCTACCATCTCTACTGCCTCTATTTCCCCTTCTTCTACCCTTTCCTCCAGAGTTTGAGAAATGAGTAAAGATAGAAGCCTTCAAAGCTTGCTCCTCTGAAGTTGAACTTCAGTTCATCTTCTGTTCATGGACCAGCAAGGAGGTTTGCAGTTCATCAAGAGATAGTACATCTATGTTTTTCAATTCTTCAATTGAACACACGACATAATCAAACTTTGGTGTCAGGGATCACAATATCTTCTCCACAATGGTGACATCTTCCATCTTCTCACCATGAAATCACATTTTGTTGCTTATCTCCATAATTCTGGCATAGTAGCTCGTGACAGATTCCCCATCCCTAATTTGTAAGGTCTCAAAATCGCTTCTTAAGGCTTGAAGCTGTGCACAATTTACTTTAGCAGAGCCTTGATATTTTTTCTTCATGGAATCCCAAATATCCTTGGAAGTTTCTTTGCTAAGAATTGTTTCCAAGATGGGACGATCAATTGCCAGAAAAAGGTAATTTTTTGCCTTCAAATCTTTTAGCTTTTTTCCTTTCCAACTTTGTTTTTTGGGCATCTATCAAGACTGCATTTGTTGCTGGTTCCTGAATTCCAGATTTAACGTTCGACCAATATTCTTTTGATTGTAGAAAATTATCCATTAGCATACTCCAATGGTCACAGTGACCATCAAAACATGGGATCGCCACTTGCACAAAATTGGAATCTAAAGCCATCGTTTCTTGCAAAAATAAATCTAAGGAGAAAATAGCTGCTGTTATTTTGGATTGTTTTGGGGTCTCTTGCTGTTTGGGAACTCTTTCTCTCTTACTTTCTCTCACATGTTTTTGCTCTGATACCACAAATACACAAATTAAGAAAAACAAAAGAGACTTTTTTGGAATGGTAAAGCTCTATCAATTATTGATAAAGAAAAAAAGGCCTATAAATAAGCTTTACATTAGAACACTTCATCCTAGCACCAACCACAACTCCTATAAAATAGGATCACACATAAGACACTTTCTCAGTCACGAAATCAAATAACTAAATTCTTAAAGACTTGGAAAAACCTACCAATGACTAGGGTTTCCAATAAATATTAATAAATATAAAATAAAACATTTAAATCTTAACAGTCTCTTGTCATTTCTTGCTATGTGGAGGGATGACGACCTTGACAACCCCTCTCTAGGAATGGGAGTGCTTGAATTTGAAAATGAAAGAAGAGAGACTATGAGTAGTTGAGGAAACTTGTCCTCTTAGTTTCATTTAGATTTCAAATATGTGTCTTTTGCCAATGTTTGAGTTTTGAAAAAAAAAACTTAAGTAGATAATGTTGATGAAATATTAATGGTGCAATAAGAAAAGAAATAAAAACACATAGCTATGCGAGATTTATAGAAGTTCATTATATTAGTAGGAAAGAGAGGGAGAGAAAACCCTTGAATTTTGCATAAAATTATTTATTTTTTACAATGTTATTTAGGTACTTGGAATTTGGAAACACTTGAATATAATAGAATGGACGAACAAGATTGTTAAAGGTTACATAAGACTTTGATGATATTGATAATGAATTTGGGAAATGTTGGAAAACATATTCAAAGAAGATATTTGTTGAAGCTTTTCCATCTTTGTAATTGAATCTGAAAATGATTGGCTTAGAGAGGTGAAAGTTTTCATTTTTTATTCCACATATATCGAATTGTGTTGCTGAACTGGTGTATAAAAATTCGGTTTTTAACAAATCTTTTAATGCATTTTGTTTTGGTTGGAAATTCATAGTAATATATTTTTTCTGGCTAGTGTTGTTTATAATGAAATTTTCTGTTCTTTAGGTTCTCATTTTGAGTCTTCTTTTGAAATTATAAAGAAATTTGAAAACAGAGATCAATACAATTGATTTAAGATTAGAAAAAACAAAGAAATATTATGATATGGTTATTTGCAATCTTAGCCGTCTGAGGATGATATGATTTAGTAATCAACTAATGCTCAATTCTTTTTTGTCCACCCAAGTACTTGGAAACCTTTTTCTTATTTATCTCCTTTTACAGCAGCTTTTTTCAACTTTTGTGATATCTGTTTAATCAAACGCAGGCCAAAGCTCAAAGCAGGTATTGTTCCTCTCTCTCTCTCTCAATGGGTTAGTGTAGCTATTTGTCTTTCTCTCCCTCCCCAAATGGGTTAGATCAACTCTCTCTCTCTCTCTCTCTCTCAATATGGTTCTGATTATCCCTTCTGTGAACGATAAAGGGATAATCAAGTAGCACAACCCAAGCTATGAACTTGAATGATACATCAAAGGTATATCCATTTCAATCTTACAAATACAAACCTTTAAAACCCTCTATTTGCTGAGATCTATATCTTTGTCCCATTCTCTTCTTTAATTATATTTACCTTCGTGAACTATTACTAACGACAAAGTATATCATACGCACAAGTTGTCGACAATGTGTACCATATGCACAAGTCAATGTCATACATCGAGCTTTCTCTCTCTCTCATTTTGTAACTCTATTCATTGATTTAGTTTTGTTGAAATTATGGCCCTTGTATTTTCTCGTTGAGCGTGGCTTATGATTCAGGTATAGTTAGATGATTCTCTCCATTATTTGGATTTTGGTGCTCTTATTTTGGGGTCCAATCTGTTGAATGCTTCAACTTTTTACCTTCAAGTAATAGATTGTTGGATAATGGGCTTGTAGAATGATTTGGTGCATGGATGGGTATTGGACTTTGCAATAAGAAAAGATGCGTTGAGGTCAGTGAATTTTATTTTTCTGAAGCACCTTTAGAAAGAAATCTCCCTCCTTATTTGTCTTAATTATCTGGACAGCCTACACATGAAAAGATTGGTGTGGTTGACTCACAATGGGTTGTTCATCAAGTCAACACCAAGTGCATTATAACATAAATGTAGGGAAACCCACTTGTTGCAACGTAAAGCCACCCAAATCACTATCTTTTTGTATGATCCACACAAATGATTTTATAAGAATGTTGGCAAATGGAAGGGAATTAGGTGGCAAAGCAAATGAGACAACTTGGATGATTGGTAACTTCTAAGACATGAGTAACCACACGAATGATACCACCATCAAACTAGGCTTTCATTGAGCTTGGGAAACCTTTAAAATGTTCAGACCCATTGACTTGTTTTAGACAATCAATGCTCATCTCCCCCTTCTATTCCAAGTATAAGGTATTTCAGAAATTCTAAAGAGCATTGTACAAGCAACATAATTCAACTATTCAATCTTAGGACCCTCTGTCCTCATAGCTTACCTCATGCACATGGATCACATTCTTCATACTTTAGCATCTCCCATGAACTAATTTTCAACTAATAGTTGTCATCAAAATCGTTAGTTGGTGATTGCTACAATACACTACTGTGGAACAGTGGTGCAAGTTCTACAAGTTCAGATAATTGATAACTTCAATCAAGTTCTACAAATTAAACAAAGAAAATTGCACATGCTTTGATCCTAATTACCAAAAATCTAACCAAATTATCATGCTTTAAATCAGGCAAGTAGATACTTCACTTTTCTTTTCTTTGGGAAGCGGTTGTGATAAGTTCCCTAACCCATCAGAACCATGAACAAAGTCAGTAATATGTGGCTCTCCTCCCTGTGCCAAAAGTGCAGCGTAGTCAATTCACTGAAGAGGTTTGGCAGAATCTCGCAAATAAAACTAGCAGAAACATATGAGTTGAACTATAAAAGATGTTTCATGTAAAGAAATTAATAGAGTTTACTACAATACAATATGTTTCATCTAAAGAAAAGAGAAGGTTCTAAACATTTCACATCTACCTACTTACCCTATAAAAATAATCCTAATGATGTAAATCTGCATAGGCGGCAAATTTGACGACAACTATTTAGGTGTAATTGAGACCTAATGTAAGTAAACCCAATTATCAATAACCAATTCAATAGATATCAGTAAAAGAAGGTAGAAACAGGAGAACTCACATCATATTGGTGAAAAACTTTATTTGGTATAATTTAAATTTCCATCCAAGTTAAATTCAGACATTTCATTCCCAGATTTTTGTTGGGTATCTGATTTCAAGGACCAAATCAAGATTAGATTCCTCTTTTTATAAAAATAGAATTGTACTTCTAGATGAACAAATTCATAGACTACTTATATAGAGATTTTTTCATTTTGGAACAAAAGATGCATCTAGAGTATTTAATATTTAACAATGATTGAAAAAAAGAAGATAGAAAGCATAAAGGAAGAACTGAACATAAAAAGAACATATAAAAACAAGTATTCACTAAAACCCATTATTCCTTGAGCATTAATGAGATAAACATGGAAATTTTAACTACCTACCTGTTTGAATCTAACTATATTGGGATGCTTCAAGGATCTATGTTTCATAATTTCCCTCTGCACATTTTCATCAATCTGTGACACAAATTACCTCTCAACCAACCTAACATCTAATTAACCAATCACATCAACAATTGCAACAAAGAATCTCAGTTTCATGAACCAAGTGCGCAGTCAAGTAAGCAAACACAATATGATCGGAGTTCTATACAACGTCCAATGCCAAGAAAAGAAACGCTAAATGGATGGAATTCCAGTATTTTAGACAAATAACCTTTCAATCAACCTAACATCCTGGAATACATTTTTGAAACAGATAATACTCCCTTAGACAGCCATGGATAGGTTCAAATCTTCCCTTTTTTTCCCTAAAAGATTCAGTTGACTGGTTTGGATCAATTCAACATTTTTTTGGGTGTAAATATAATAACTTCTAAGAATTTAAGGGCTTATGATCATTATCATATCTTTGGGATAAGGCTTGAATGATGATGAATGATTTATGATAGTAGAAAAATGAGATTTTGGACCTTAGACACATATCTGAGTTAGTTTGACACATTGCAAAAGCAAGTTGTGGGAGGGATTGACATTATACCAGACTCAATAGGCCAAGACAAATTCGACTCCTAAGGATCCTAACCCCAAATTGGGTTTCTTAAAATTCTGTAGTTAGTAAGGTGGATAAGGGTTGGTGGTGGATAAGATAGAGTTGTTGGTAGACATTTTATTTATTTATCTTGTGTTGTTTTGACAGGTGGATCTGCTTAAGGGGGAACCCTTTGTGAAACTACACTCTCATATAGAAAGCTTTGAGAAGAGGCTGAACTCAACCAGGGCTCACATAAAAAAAGGAATATGGGAACATTGGAGGGTAATGCAGTGATCCAATAATGAACCCTTTAGCTATGTTTGATTTGGATTATGAAAACTGATTTTCATAATAAATAAATAAAAAACAAATCAGAAATATTATAGGACCAAAATCATATCTCTTTGTTATGAGTAACCATATTACCTTCTTTAAACAAGAAGAGAATCCATGGTTGTTAAGAAAACAAAATCAACTTGGATTTTCTATTGATAATATTAACATAAGAAGATTAGTTTCAACATATTTTTTACAAACAAGACATGTTAACTGCATGTAAAAAATCTGAAGCGCAATGTTATGAAGGTGGTCAAAGTGTTCTGGCGAAAGTCTTTCATTGATTCAAAGCATAATTCCATTTTTACAACTCTGGTTCCAAAGATAAAATATTCAACTCTCTGATAGATTATTGCTCAATTAGATTGATTGGTAGAATACACAAGATTATGTAAAAAAAAATTTTTTTTTTTGGATCGAGGATGTAAGGGTTGGCTTCAATCCTCTTCCCTTATTAAAAAGCCTATCTGAAGCTCTTATCACTTGTTGGGTTGAACGATTGTGGAACAATTCCACGTTAATAATATATATTATTGAATTGAAGTATATAACACAAAATATGATATGTAAACAAGTGATAAAGATTTTCAAATGATCAAAGAAGATATTTTGCTTCATGGAGAACGTATATTAATTGTCTAGTATCTTAAAAATCATAGAAAGAAGATCTCTTGAACACATTTATCATTCTTTTTCATATATTTGATTAATTTATTTAAAATTTATATTATTTATAGATTTTTTTTGATATTTTTTTGTTTCTAGAAAAATTGAAGGCTTTAATACATTGGAACGCTTAATAGGAATTTTGTCACGCATGTAATTACGAAAATTAAGAGAGAGAGAGAATTGTGGTGGTTCGTTAATGGCGACGAAGAAGACATAAGGTTTGTGGGCCGAGTGTTCGTAAAAGAGAAACAGAGTAAATTGAGTAATAAAATCGATTTGTGAGGAGAGAGGTGCCTATGAATAAACCAGAAGTTCCACCAAAGCACGTGCTTTGTGGTTTCCAGTTGTACCCACGAGATGGATGGACCGTTGGATCTGCTCTCATCGTACAGTTGAGTTTCTCTGACTTCACGTCTATTTTAAATTCTGAACGACGAACCATTCCCATAACTATTTTATGGTAATAGTATATTTTAAAATATATAAAATAAATAATATAAATTATTGTGAATAATGTATATAATGTTTTATTAAAATTAGTTTAAATCAGGTATATAGTGATTTATTAAAAAAAATTCGTTTTAACATAACTGAATCCGGAATTTTCGGTTCGATTTGATTTTGAGTCTTACCTTTGGAACAAAATCCGAACCGAACCCGAAAGTACATCCCTACAGATTCTCGTATTTATCGTTACGCACAAGAGTTGGTTTGGTACAAACAAAGTATAATCTCTTTCTCTGGAGTGTGGACTGCATTGTATCCAGAGTAATGATTTCGCCAGTAATGTCTATGCCATTGTCCTGTCTGTACACATCTCTCTCTCTCTCGCCATTACCGACCTTCAGAACCTCAACATTCAACCTCCCAACGGTCTTAACTACTTCAACTAACTTTTCACTCACTCACACACCATTTCTCCACAACAAAATCCTCTTCCCTAAAAACTGTAACTCAAATCGATCTTCAAACCCTAGAGCTCAATTGAATTATCCTCTCATTTCTCCTCACGATCAATGGGGCACATGGACAGCTCTCTTCGCCACCGCCGCCTTCGGTATCTGGTAATTTCCCTCTAAATTGATATAAATTATGCCTTCTGTCCTTCTAACCGTTCAAAATTTTTGATACATTGTCTAATTTTTATTATTTTTTCTTGGGATTGAAGGTCAGAGACGACCAAGATCGGGAGCACAGTGACTGGAGCAGTGGTGAGCACTCTGTCAGGTCTTGTTGCCAGTAATCTTGGGATTATCTCTAACGAAGCTCCCGCCTATTCAGTAGTTATGGAGTATCTGCTTCCCATATCTGTTCCATTGCTCTTATTTAAAGCAGATTTGCGTCGTGTTATACATTCGACTGGGACATTACTCTTGGCTTTCTTGCTTGGATCAGGTCAAACTTATGCACATTGCAACTCTTAATTTGTTGTTGAAGCTTTGTATTTGAGTTTGATTGATATGATATTTTATGAAAATTATAATGTCATTATGGTAATGAAAATTTGCTACACATTTCTCCATGAAACATGATTCCTGTATTTTGAATTGTAATTAATTGATAATTTAGATAATCTGATGCAATTGTGAGAAGAAAATAAACTTAAAGAAGGAAATGCAAAGAAAAAGAAGAATGGCAATATTTGAGGGTGGACCACCACGCACCCCTGCTTCACCACCAATATATAATCTTCTCCTCATTCTTAGGATCGAATCTATTTTGAGAACTTTTGAATTCAAATTTGAATGGGTTCTTATCTTATCTACTGACTTATTTAAAATTAGAAAGTAATTGCTTGACGGAGTGGGATAGGACTGGGTGCATAACATTCTCCTTACTTTAATAGTGTGTTGATCGATATTAGCATGAGGTTGGGCCTGTAAAATGATCACCTGATTTTTTTTTTATTTTAAGGACACATGGAAGGTAGGGTGGATCTTGGATTTGACGAGTAATTCTAGTTGGTAAGCAATTGGTTTGATTTTGTTGATTATGTAAGGCCCATAGAATCAATGAATAACTTTAGTGAGCATTGCAAAGCGATTAAAGGTTGAGGTAAGGAGGTAGATGAAGATAAACCCAATCCCCAATTTGAAATTCAAGGTTGGTTCAAATTTTATTGGCTTGGATTTTCATTCGCTCAAGCGCCCATTTTTTGATTTTCTTTTTGAGTTTAGAGAGTACTATCGCGGTCCTTGAGTTCCAAATAAACTTGATGCACTGAAGATCCATCTGTATACATTCTTATTTGAGAGTGTTGCTTAATCATACACCAATTCATATGGTGAAGCCTTGGTAGTTCTGTCGTAGTTGGTATTGTACCACCATTGGGTTCATTGTTTTGGTCCATCACCGGTAAAACAACACAAATAGGCCTCAAGACAGCAGTGCACAACCTTTGTTTGGCCATCTATCTAAGGATGAAAGTCTGTGCTCATCTCCATTTGTGTTCCTTGCAGCTTACATATTTCCTCCCCAAATGTGCTGGTGAAGACAAGATCTCTGTCACTAAAAGTGAAAATCTAACTAGCTTGTGAAATTTAAACATATTATCAATGAAGGCCTAGGAGATTGATGTGGCCATGTAGGGGTGCGCCATAGGAATGAAATGAACATATTTTGCAAGCCTGCCAATGATGAACAATATGACGCTTCTGCCATGTGAATTGGGGGGACCATCAATAAAATCGATATAAATCTTGGTCCACACTCGTTCAGATATAAGAAGGGGCCGCAGTAGACCTGGTGGGCTTTAAGTTTCATACTTATTTTGTTGGCAAAAGTCATGCTTTGTAATAAAATTTTTGCTGTCTTGCTTCATCTCTTTCCAATAAAAGGATTGGGCAAACCTTTTATATGTTTTCTTATACCTAGAGCCTTAAATATAGAACCTTTGAATATTGGTTTATGCTTGTTCACTACCTCTTTTCTAAGCCAGTCGTATACATATTTGGAGATATATAGAAGATTGCCACGAAAATGACATTCTTACGTGGATAAGATTTCAGAACCTGTGGAGCTTAAAAGCAATTAACTTTCAATATCTAATTGTAATTAAAACATTGGTATTTGCATAGGCCTGGGATTTAGCTCTTTTAATTTGAGTTCAGTCTGCATCCTCAACTAGGACTCACTTGTATCTTTCTTTCTCATGGTAATTGTCAAAATGTCAATATTCACTTTGCATGTTTTATCAAATAATGCATGTAGAAAAAGCTAATAGATGTTAAAATGAAAATCACTTTTTATTCACAATGGATTTTTTGATCAACGTGTCGGGCGACATGTGAAAAACTGTCTGCAAGAAAGAACTGGTGCATTCAGTTTACTTTTCTTTCTACCTGAATTTGTTACATATATATTAAGTTATTAGTCATCTTTCTACTTATTTAACTTATCAATAGCAGAAGTCTTTGTACTTATTTATTCCTCTATTCTGGTGCAGTTGCGACAATAATTGGAACAGTAGTGGCATATTTAATGGTGCCTATGCGATCACTAGGTCAAGATAGTTGGAAGATAGCTGCTGCCCTTATGAGTAGTTATATTGGGGGAAGTAATTTCAAGGATACGCCATTGGTTGTTACTTTTTGCTTAATTTTCTTCCAACATCCATAATTAGATGAATGCACTTCTTGCCTTGATATTGCAATGTTATTTATTTATTTATTTATTGTTATAATGATAGTGACAATGCAGTTATTAATATTATAGTATTCATATGAGCACAATTTGCACAGTTGCATCTGATTGATATGGACGTTGTCAAAGGGCACAGGTTTCAATAAGGAATTGGTGAGACGAGGGAAATGGGGGTTTCTTGGAATAGGTTGGTAAAGCATTACCTGAATTATTTTCTAGGACCTGAACTATCAATCATTACCATATCTTTGGTTAGAGCGTATGTCTTACTAAGTCAATCCATGTCTGTTTTGGTCTTCCTCTCATTCCGAAGAGCCTTCAAGCTTCACTAAATCACTCTATTGGTTCAATCAGGGGTCTTCGATGTATAATACCCAAATCATCTCAATCAATTTTGTTTTATCTTCTATCCTGGTTATTCGTCTATTGCTTTGACGTGTTCCTTGTTTGATATTACCCTTCTGTACAATCAGCTTCCTGATATTACCCTTTTGCCTATCAAAAAAAAAAAAAAAAAAATGTTGTGGGGAACTTTCATTTTGCAGGGAATGTTTCCTTAGGTATACCAGAGCATAGTCCAAAGCGTCGCCTACTTGTCGATCGGGTTTTTAGTCTTTATTTCTTCCTGAGAAGCTTTAAGACACTCATTTCTCCTTCACCTTGCCTCTAGGTTCCTCACTTTACTGTTCTTATTGCTCTTCCAGTCTACAAGTCAACTAGAGCTACATTAGTATAGAATTCAAGAAACGATCAAACTTCTTGTGCCGAGGACAGTATGTCGAATGGCTTGCTTGTTTTACCTATCATTGGACTTTCTTCTCGTCCTCCACTTAAGAGGAAGAACAATCCTTCTAAATAGAGGAAGGATAAATGACCAAAGTAAGATCCCAAGGCTACTTCTGATCCTCTGGTGAATCTTTCTCCCTTAATACTTTTGGACTCTCCGCTCTCCACTTCAAAAGAGCCTGCTCCTCAGGCAGATGATGTTGGTGATACTTCTTCTAGTCCTCGCTCCTCTCGATCTCGACCACTTTGGAAATGTAATGGTCCTTTTGTAGATGGTTTGATTAAGGAAGATCAATCGGCTTTTGAGGATCCTTATGTTACCAAATTTATCCTTGAGTCTTCTTACTTGATCAAGGATGACGAGACTATTAGCCAGCTTGATTCGACTTCTCTAATGAATGCCTCTTTCTCTCACCTTCTTGTAGTAAACCTTTTCCTTTGAACCTTTTTCTATCCTTTTGATATTCTCGTAACTTATCTTTTATCTTTGGTAACTTCTTACCACATGATCACACTTATTGATTGTTTGATAGCTGCTGAAGGAGAAGTAACCATACTTCATTTTTAAAAGATTCGTTCTGAGCAGTCATGGACGTCTTTGAACAATATCTACCAAGTTGCTATCCGTGATCTGAAGAACGAGAAGATTTACAATGCTTCTCTTAAGAAACAATTGTCTTGCCTTAAGGCAGAGAAAGATGAGGCAAAGATGAGTTATGAGAGTATGTGCAAGCAACTTGAGGAGCAAGTGCACAAAACTTGTGATGAAGAAAGAGCTCAAGTTCTGTTTGAGCTAGGATTGGACGAGGATGGGAACACCATAGTTTCCCAAGGAGCTGAGGAGGAAGGAGAAGAGGTAAAGAAGACTTTAGCAGCTTATTCTGTTTCTGTCGTTTGTGTCATTGATCCAAAGTGCATGGTTATTGTTGTTGCTGCCCCCAGGACTTAAGACACTGAGGATTCTTCTTGAACATCATCTTTTAGGCTTGCATGTCTTTTTAGACTTTTATATTTGAGTACTTTGACAGTTTGATTCTTTGAGCTATTAACTCTTTGTGTTTGTACTTTTTTTTGTGTGGAATGTTTGTGAAGCGAGGGCTCCTTTATTGATGAAGCAAGGGCTTCTTAGAGAGCGTAGACTCTTTAGTTGATAGCAAGGGTTTCCTTATTATTGTTCAAGTTGGGGCTTCTTGGAGAGCGAGTGTTCTTTAGTTGAGAAGCAAGGGCTTCTTTCTTGTTGGTGAAGTGATGGCTTCTTTTGAGAGCTAGGGCTCTTTGAGGTGAAGCTCGAGCTTCTTTTGGGAGTGAGGGCTCTTTAAGGTGAAGCGCAAGCTTTTTTTGAGAGTGAAGGCTTTTTGAGGTGAAGTGAGCTTCTTGAGTGAGCGAGAGCTCGTAATTAGGAAGCATGGGCTCTTTGATAGGGAAGCACGGGCCTTTTGAGTGAGCGAGAACTCATAATAAGGAAACACGAGCTCCTTTGGTGAGTATGGGCTCATAGTCATAGGCTTGTCACCGTGCCGACTCTTCGACTTGGGATTTAATACCAATCAACTTGGTAAAAATAAACTCTTTATAACTTGATAAGTGGTTACATGTTATTGATAATACTTTCGCAAATTTGATGTGTTCTATGGATGCTGAATTACATCACACTTGGGGTTTTTAAGTAATAGACCCCTGTTGTTCCCTCTTTATCTACGATATATGGTCTTTCCCATTTTGCCCCTAGCTTTCCGCTGTTGAGTTCTTTTGTGTTCTCAAACACCTTCCTTAAGACCAAGTCTCTAGGCTTGAAGGTTCTTCGTTGGACCTTTTAATCATAAGCTCTCTTGAGTTGTCGTTGGTACGCTGTAAGTTTGACCATTGCTTCTTCTCTTTTTTCTTCAGTGAGATCAAGCTTCTTGATTTAAAGGTCGTCATTCTCCCCTGGGATCATGATTAGGCTCCTTGTAGTTGGAAGATCCAACTCAGTTGGCATGACTGCTTCGAATCCAAATGCTAGGGCATAAGGAGATTCTAATGGCTTTCCTAGGAGCAGTCCTATAAGCCCATAAAACTCCAGGGAGCTCTTAAACCCATATTCCTTTTGCATTTCTCTATCTCTTCTTGAGGTTGTTGATCAGAGACTTGTTAGTAGCTTCTACTTGCCCATTTCCTTGAGGGTTGTGTGGGGTAGAGAAGAATTGATGTATGTCTAGGCTTTTTGTAAAAGTCATGGATTTGTCTGTCCTTCGAATTGTTTCCCATTATCAGTGATAATGACCTTTGGAACCCCAAATCGAATGATGATATTGTTCCACATGAAGTTTTTCACTTTTAATTCTTGAATGTCTTCTAAGGTTTTGCTTCCACCCATTTTGTAAAGTAGTTTGTCGCCACTAGAAGAAACCATTTTTGTCTAGGAGCGGTAGGTAGATGACCTATTATATTGGGACCCCATTGAGCGAAGGGCCATGGAATTTTCAGTGCTCGCATCTCCTCGGCTGGTTGATGGATTGCTGGGGCATGTAGTTGGCACTGGTTGCACCATCTGATGTATTGTAAGGCATCCCTTTGCATGAAGGGCCAAAAGTACCCTTGAGTGATGGCTTTGAGAGTGAGCGATCGTTCACCCGAATGGTTGCCACATTCTTTTTCCTGAATTTCTTTCAAGAGTTTTTTTGCTTCTTCTTCTTGTTGGCACCGCAAGTATGGTCATCCGAATGATCTTTTGTACAAGTCACTATTGACGAGGGTGTAATGACTTATTTTGTACTTGGTTATTCTTTTTCCTATGGTAAAGTTCCATCTTTGAGGAAGGCTTTAAGAGGATCGATCCAGCTTGGGTTGGTAATTGGAAGTGAATCTATGGCTGCTACCTCCTTCTGCATGATGCTTGGATTTTCTTGGTAGTAAACATGGATGTCCCTTGACAAGTTGTCTCAAGTATGATGATTTTCCAGCCTAGACATCTGGAAAACTTCCACTTTTCTAATCTTCTTTATACATTTCTTGAGAAGATTAAGATAAGCCACCGTTTGTTTGTCTTTGGCTTCATAGACTTTGTCGATGTGTTTCACAACTAGCTTTGAGTTGCTATAGATCGTCAGTTCTATGATGTTGAGATGAGAAGTCATTTCGAGCCCTAAGATGACTTCATATTCTGCTTCATTGTTTGAAGCTTTGAACCCGAATCAAATAACTTTCTCCAATTTGAATCCCTTTGGTGTGATTATAACAATTTCTTCCCCTGAGCCTTTGTCGTTAGAAGCTCCATCTACTAGTAGTTTCCATTTTTCCTTGGTGGTCCAAGGTTCTGGAATTATTACTTTTTCAGCTAGAGGCAATTTTGCTATTGCTTCTTCTTCAACAATGACTAGACATTTGCGGGGAAGTCCACAAGAAATTCGGCTGTAGCCTCCCTTCATTGAGGTCCTTTGAGAAAAGGTCACCTTGAATTTGCTAAGCTTGATGGACCATTTCACTATTCGTCCTGAGAGGTAGGAGTTGCTGAGAACGGCTTGAAGTGGGTATTCTGTTATGACCTCAATTGGGTGTGCTTGAAAGTACGGTCTTAATTTTCTTGCTGTATAGATCAATGATAATGCTACCTTCTCCATTTTGGAGTGTTTGATTTCTACATTGAGAAGGGTTTTGTTGGTGAAGTATACTGGCTTTTGAGTACCTTCTTCAGTCTTGACTAGAATTGAATTAATGGCCTCTATTGAAGCTGCCAAGTATAAGTGTAGTTTATCTCCAAACTATGGTTTAGATAGAATTGGAGGTTGCCCGAGGTACTATTTTAGCTTCTGAAAAGTTTATTCACATTCTTGCTCCCAATCCATATGTTTATCCTTTTGAAGTAATTGAAAGAGGGGTCAACACTTATCTAAGGTTCTTGTGAGGAAATGGTTGAGGATATATGGAATATTGACTAGTGACCTTGATTTGATCCGAATTTGCTTCGATTCCTTTCGTTGTGACCAGATAATTGAGGAATTTGCTTGAAGAAACCTCCAAGGCACATTTGGTTGGATTCAACTTCATCCTATACTTCTTTAGTATGTCGAAGGTTTCTTCAAGGTCTCGGATATGGTCTTGTCTCTTCGTACTTTTAATGAGAGCGTCGTCAATATACACCTCCATTGTCTTCCTTATTTGCTTTTTGAAGATTTTGGTGATTAGAAGTTGATAAGTTGCCCTTACATTTTAAGTCTGAAAGGCATGACTCTGTAGCAGAATGTTCACCGATCTATGATAAAGGAGATTTTCTCCTGATCATCTGGATGCATCATGATCTAATTGTACCTCGAGTAACCATCGATAAAGGATAATAGGTCATATTATGATGTCGCATTTACCAGTTGATAGATTCGTGGTAGAGGAAAGCAGTCTTTTGGACATGCCTTATTTATACTTGTGAAGTCTATGCACACCCAAATTTTGCCGTTCTTCTTCGGCACAACAACGATGTTAGCCATCCCACTTGGGTATTGGACTTTTCTGATATATTTTGCGCGCAATAGTTTTTCTATTTCTCCATTGATTGCATCTCTGTGTTCTGGTGCTAGTGTGTCATGGCCGTATTTCTTTCGAAGCGAGGTTGTGTGGCGCAAGGGGTCATCCACTTGCAAGCCTGTAAAAATGATCGTACACCACAAACGGAACTAGCAAACAAGTAAACGAGGCAAAGCCCGGAGGCAACTTTGTTGATATAATATTGATTACACGAGGTAACGCATTACAAAAACATAAAGGTGCGTTACAAAACAATAGATGATTTTATGACATGCGGGACTTCCACGGAGCTGGGCTTGAGGGCTTCAGTCAACGTGGGTGTAGGTCGGGGATTGGGAAGCACTAGACACCCTTCCTACAAGGTGTATAACTTTCCTTTCCTAGGTTTCCAGAAGGAAACATCAAAAGTGGATGCCGGTCATACTCCCTTGTTACAGAAATGCTACTAAGCTAACAGATATGCCCTGGCATGGGGGTTGAAATGGCTTCATATTGAGCCTTACATACTGTTACATGGGTGTTCCCGAGTAGCTCCGGGGCGAACTTACACCTAACTCTAGGTGACAGATGTTATGGCCGTCACAGACTCCCCCACCTATTCTGTAGATGTCCTCGTCGCATTGACCTGGCAAACTCTTCAATCTTCTGCTTGAACGGTTGTAGGTTCTCTGCACTCTCTTGTGTAGCTTCAAATTCTGGCATGTTCTCCTGTGTGACGAAGTACTCCACGTGCTGCTGCTATTATTGCTGGATTGAATTGCTGCTGAATCGACGTCTTCGAGAACTTTGTCGACAACACGCTCTGGCTAAATAGTTGAATGAGAAGATGTATGTGTTGGAATGCTGCGCGCAGGATCTCCTGGATCTGCATGGTACGGTTTGAGACTTCTTGCATGGATGACAGAGTAGATGTTGCGTAACCTGTACGGTAACCAGAGTTTAGCAAACCTGTACGTCCTTGGATTGTGTCTCCTGTAGCCTGAAACAATAGTGTTAGAAGTTAAACACTGTCGGCCTGTGATAAGTTCAAAAGTACTCTTGTTGGAAGAAGAGTTCTTCTGAAAGTTGGAATTGAACAAATTCGCCCGATTCTCATGGTTGGCATTGGCAAGATACCTGAAATACTCCAATGCAGAACTGAATCTCTCCGTTGGCCAATTTGATTGACGATATCCACTGGTTGGAAAGTCAAGCTAGAATCCAAGTAATCTGCACGGTCCATCCCATAACTTCCCTGTGACTCTTGAATCTCTGACGCTGACAATACTCTGGGGTACATCCCAATTCTTGTTGACACTTTGACGAAGTAACTGAGGGGCTTCATCTGCAACTTGAATTTGACAGTAACCTGATCTCAAACCCACTCTTGAAGAGCACTTGGTTGTCCCAAGTTTATCAAACAAGTCAGCAACCGGTTGGATAGGATACCTGTTCTTGATGGTGATCTTCTTCGATGCTCGATGATCGACACAACGTCGCAAAGACCCATACTGTTGTTTGCTCAACTCAGCTAGTCTTGGAGGATTCATCCCGAAAGGCCTCTCTGTAAGAGGTGTGGCAACAGGTAGCAATTCATTCTGATGATCTATTGACCTACGTGGCTGTAGTGTCTTCGGAAGCTCATTTGCTATCACATCATCAACTTCTACTAAAACCCGTGTAACTTGTGTGGGAGTTGAACTATGGTCCTGTTCTTCGGATTCAACTCTCAAGGAAGCAATGTACGGTTGCTTACCTTTCTTCAACCCTTTCTTCAACTGAATGACTGAAATCAACTTTCCCTCTTCCTTGCCTGTGAAGACGGGAACGAAGCTTGGACATTCACCTAGCATGCCCAAGGTGTTGGCGAATGGCATCGGTACAACCCTGTTCTGTCGCATGAAATCCATCCCGATGACAACTCTGAACTCATCGAACGGAACTGCGAGTAAATCAAGTTTACCCTTCCATGTACCTATCTTGACGGACACTGACTTGGCCGAACCTTAGGTAAGAGTGGCTTGGGAGTTTACAGCTTTCATACGGCTTGAACCCTTATAGAACCGGATATTGAGACACTTCGCCTCTGCAGGGGTAATGAAGCTGTATGTAGCTCCTGTATCAACCATTGCCTGGGTGGTCTTGCTACCAACTTCAATATCGACATACATAAGACCCTTCTGTTGACGGCTATTCTGAGTCTCAGATGTCTGCTTCATTGCATTCAAAAGATACAAGGCTCCCATGTGAGGAGAATTTTCATCATCTCATCCACTTGTACTCTCGTGACTAGGGTCACTCTGGGAGGCTAATAGTGCAGTTAGTTTGGCTCGTTGTGGGTACTTAAATGTCTTGTGAGGCCCACCACACAAAACGCATGCATGCTTGTGACGACGCTTGACTGGCGAGGTACTTCTGCTCTGTGAAGAAGAGGAGTTCTGTGAGGATCCTTGACTAGAACTTTGTCTGTGCCCTCCATTCTTACCATTCGAGAACTTCTTTGTGTGCTCATGTTGCTACGAGTAACCCTTCGATTGAGGGTATACATCCTGTTGGCTCTCTCCCACGGGAGTATAATCAGTCAACCGCTCGGCTGCTGCAATTGTAGACACGAGATCTTGCACACGTTGCCGTTGGAGTTTTGTTTGAACCCAAGGCTTGAGTCCTTCTTGGAATGAGAACAACTTGTCTTTTTCTGACATGTCACGGATATCAAGCATCAAGGCGGAAAACTGCTTGACATACTTGTGCACTGTGCCTGTTTGTTGGAGTTGCCTCAACTTTCTACAGGCAATGAACTCTATGTTCTCTGGGAGAAACTAGTGACTTCAACTCTTTTTTGAGGTCTTCCCATTTATCGATGGAACATTGGCTACATTCCATCTCGGTGTACTTAGTTCGTCACCATAGTTTAGCGTCACCTGCAAGATACATAGAAGCAGTTGTTACTTTTACCTCTTCTGAATTCGGACAAGCTGCGCGGAAGTACTGCTCCATGTCGAATAGGAAATTCTTGAGCTCTTTCGCATCGCGAACACCATCGAAGGTGCGTGGCTCGGGGACTCGCAACCACGAGGGAGAAGCATCATTACTGGTAGGCCGATCATTAGCGACGGCTCAAACCAGGAGACCTACCTTCGTAGTGAGCTTCGTAATCTGTTCTTGTAAGTTGGTTAGGTTTCCTCGGGCATCTTCCTCGAGGTCATCTACTCTAGCTCTGAAGGTCACGGATTCTTTTTCAAACGTGTTCTGGCAGCCATCTAATTGCGCAATACCATCAACGAGACCAGATAGCATGGCTACCTTCTCTTCTAATACCTCAATGCGTTCCTTGTTTGTACGTGGTGGTGGTGTGTTTGGAGCGGGTTGGTCCGTGGTACTTGCAGCTCCTCTTGCCATTGTTTGCGTGAACTAATGGAAACTAGGGGAAGAACTTGAGGATAAAACCAACGTGAACCTGAACCAACGTGGTTGAAAGACCAACTGTGCTCAAACAACTTTAACTCTGATGCCAACTGTCACGGTCGTATTTCTTTCGAAGCAAGGTGGTGCGGCGCAAGGTGGTCAAATCCACTTGTAAGCTTGTAAAAATGATCGTACACCACAAGCGTAGCTAGCAAACAAGTAAACGAGGTAACACGAGGCAAAATTCAGAGGCAACTTTGTTGATATAATATTGATTACACGGGGTAATGCATTACAAAAGCATAAAGGTGTGTTACAAAGCAATAGATGATCCTATGACACACGGGATTTCCACGGAGCTGGGCTTGAGGGCTTCAGTCAACGTGGGTGTAGGCCGGGGATTGGAAAACACTAGACACCCTTCCTACAAGGTGTATAACTTTCCTTTCCTAGGTTTCCGGAAGGAAACATAAAAAGTGGAGGCTAGTCATACTCCCTTATTACAGAAATGCCACTAAGCTAATAGATATGCCCTGACACGGGGCTGACATGTGCCTCTAAGCTAACAGTTATGCCCTGGCACGGGGGTTGACATGGCCTCATATTGAGCCTTACATACTGTTACATGGGTGCTCCTGGGTAGTTCCGGGGCGAGCTTACACTTAACTCTAGGTGACAGATGTTATGACCGTCACACAGTGGCCGTCTCTTCTGTCGGACTGGTGGATAACTTGGATCCACATTCAGTTGCTGGTAAATGATCTATGGATTTATGCTTGGCATATCTTTGAATGACCATGTGAACACTTCTTTATTTCTTCTCAAGAAACTGGTCAGCTCCTTCTTCAATGAGGCAACGTAGCATCGCCTTGCAATTGTTTGATCTCTTCTGATTTCCCAAATGCTGTTTGGCGTTGGAAATCGTACAAGTTGATGATAAGTTGAGGGGACCGCCCTCATCTTGTACATCCTTGGTCGCCTTAAAATTACGTTATAGGGTGAAGGAACATTTACTACAATGAATCTTGTCATCACTATTACTGGTTTGGCCAAAACCGATACGGTGATCTCCTCCAACGTTCGAATTGTATCTCCATTGAAACCCACTAGAAGAGAATTTTGTGGTCCCATTGCATTTTCATCGACGTTCATATTCTTGAATCCTTTGATGAAAAGGACGTCCGTTGAGCTTCCTTAATCCACCAGGATTCGATAGACATCATAATTGCCAATTGGCAGTGTTAGGACCAAGGCTTCTTCATGCGGTCCGTGTATTCCTTCTAGATCTTGATCAAAGAAAAAGATGGCTGACCGTCTGTATTCTGTTAAAGGTCGAGTCCATCGAGGTCGAGGCCGAGGTCGGAGCTGATAGACTTCTTGTATCTGAACAACCTTTCTGATCAGTTTCCTCTTTCTTAGCTTTCTTGTTCAATTTTTCTGAGTTACCGCTCCTCCATGAATTACGTTGATAATTTTTGCTCTCTGATTCTGTTGCCCCAGACCTCTTAGGGGTGGAGGAGGAAGGTGTTGTCGTTGCTTGTTGGCATGTGTCTACCTTGGATGAGCGATGAACTTTTGTAGATATCCTTGATCTATAAGATCTTGGTCATAGTCTTCAGAGATTTGCAATCTTTTGTCCGGTGCCCATGGTCTTTGTGGAAAGTGTACTTCTTCATTGTATCCCTCATTGAAGGGTTTGAGAACATTGGCCTTGGCCATCTAATGAAGGGCTTGTTCTGAATTCGCTGTAGGATGCGATCCAACGAGTCAGTGAGAGGGTGTAATTTCAAGCACCTTCTGGTATTGATTTCTTGAAATGTTTTTAGACGCTGTGGCGTGAGGTGAAACGTTTAATTGGCCAATGCCTTGAAGCATAAGCCTCGAGGCGTAAAGCATAACCGTCACACACATTATATTTTTGAATAAATAATATAAGATATTAAATAATTATTATTAAACAATTGAACAATTAGGATATTAACCACATATTCCCAATTATCAAATACACAAATGAATTCTAAGTATTAGTCCATTATAATAAATATTAATATAAAAATTATTATTTTATATTTAATAATTAAACGTTTCTACAATAAATAACTATTTTATGTTCCTTGTAAAAATATAACTAAATATTTTTTAAATAAGTTATTTTATATAATATTAAATACTACCAAAACTTATTTATAAATCAAATCAACTCAACAATTTTCTTTGCATGTGACAAAAAAAATGATAGCAAAAATGAAATTTATATGATCTTGCTTAATTAATAAAACAAGAAGTAAAGAAATAAAAAAAGAGATGAAAAAATTCTATTTAAAAAGAAAGAAAAAATAGAAAAATAAATGTGATGCGTAAGAATTGGCCAAAATGCGCATGCCTCACAATAAGGCGTAAGCATTTTGAAAGCCTCTGGTTTGAGGTGCAAGCCTTAATTGCTTTTTGGTTTCATCCTTACGCCTCGGGGTGCTTTTAATGAACCTCATTGCGAGGTGTGCCTCAAGAAGTATCGTATGCCTCTACAAACATTGATATTTTCTTCTACTCCTTCTGTTCTTCTCTTATTTCTAGCTTGACTAACCGCTTTTGCCTTGCTGGGATGTTTTCTCCGCTGTCTGAAGAATGGATGTAGCCGCAGGAGTAGTACTTAGCTTGTCTTCTTCCAGTTTTGTGTACTTTTCTACCTTTAGTAAGAGATCCTCCATCTTCTCTAGATTGCTCTTCACCAGAGAATCATATAATTTCAAATTATTCGGGAGCCCTTTTCGATAAGCGATGATTGCTCTATGATCATAACAATTATCAATTTGAAGAAGCCCCGTCTTGAATTGGTGAATATATTCCATAGATTATGCCAAAAAGTGAGGGATTTTTTGGATATTCAATTCCTCGAGGTACGTGTTACAATAAATACAATGATCGACTCCGGTCTTCTTCTTCGGTGAATCTCCTCAACTCTGATCGTCTTCTCCAACGATGGCTCTTAATCTCTGATCATAATCCTCAATTTCCTTAAGTTGAAAAGACACCGGTGTGGTGCTAGCTAAGGAACCTTCGACGATCAAGTTAGATCTTAGTAAAATTGCAGAGCAAAAAAGAAGAGAGTGAGAGTCAAGTATTCTTGTGTGGCTTATGCCTTGGGGTTTTTGTGTTGGAGAAGTCTCCCTATTTATAGATTGACTCATTGAAGGAGGTAGTAAACTCAGCTGTAACCCATCACCCATGATGTACCGCATTTAAGAAAGTTAATGCCCATAATGCATTGATGCCAATGAAGCTCACTCCTCATGGTTCTTGTAACTCACATGAGAAGTGACCTTAAATGTGTAACTATCTTGACTCGATGGTTACTCAGTTCTCGACTTGACTCAGACAAGTTATGTATTGTGGTTCCTTCAGACACCATGTGTAATTTGTGCTACTTGGGTAGTTTGGCATAAGGTTGCCTCCCTAGTTTTGTGTGGGTTTCTCCTTGGCCCGGTGGTTGAACTACCTAGTGTGAAGGGATTCGTTTGGCCTAACCATGTAGTATAAGGGGGCGCGTGGCTGAACCATATAGGATGAAGGGGCACGTTGGCCAAACCATATAGGTGAAGAGGCACATTGGCCAAACCATATTATAGGCGAAGGGGCACATTAGTTGAACCATATGACGTGAAAGGGCACGTTGGCCGAAGCATATATGGTGAAGGGTGTATTGGCCGAACCAGAACCATATAAGGTAAGGAAGCGCATTGGCTGAACCATATAGGTGAAGGGGCACATTAGCCGAACCTTATGAGGTGAAAGGGCATGTTGGTTGAACCATATAAGGTGAAGGGCATATTGGTCGAACCGTACAAGGGAAGGGTGTCAAGAGGAGTGGTCGACCGAGTTGGCCGAACCACCTTGCATAGAGCACATTAAGTTGAGGGGTCGGCCTAGTTGGCCGTATCACCTAGTGTGGAGCACGTTGAATTGAGGGGTCAGCCTTGGGGCCTACCCATTAAATATTTGATCCGATTCGTATTGTTTCGGGTTGAATCGGGTTGAACTGGGCCCTTTACTACTCCCAAGGAGTGTAATTTTTGTGGTTCCTACATGTTGCACTCATCTTATGAATTTTGTTTCTTCATTGCTGGTGATTTTACTGTGTAAACCACATTAGGTCTTATTCAGATCTTCAAAATTTATCATTTGGATACATTCTCCATTTGCCTCAGACATTTGGGCTCATTTCCTAGGCTTATTCTATTTCAGTTGGGCTTGTCTAGTCTCATTGTTGTCTTGTTTCAAAGGGTGGTGTTTCAATGTGTTCTCTAGTAGAAAAAGAATTCTTTGATCAATTACCCCCTTCATGATTTTTTGGGGATTATTGAAGGAAAGGAATAAAAGAGTTTTCCAAGGGAAGGAGCAATCAACCCATGAGGTAGTCTTAGATATTTGGGGCATACTATTTTGTTGCTGGAGGCCGAGGAAGGATTTTGAGGAAGTATTTTTTGAAGATTTTGTATTTAGATGGGACTCAGTTTGTTAACTATAGTTCATTGTTATTTTTTTTGAATTGCTGTAATCAATAGTTTCTTATGTATTCCTCTTCTCAAGGTTGGTCATTTTGACCTCTGTTTTTTTTTTTTTTTTGAATAAATTTATACTTAACAAAAAAAAAAAAAAATTAAAAAATACATAGGATCCACTTGTTCCAGTTTCCTAATGGCTTTTTATTTTCTTTGATTATTTCATCTCTTTGATTATGTGATGTGGATAGTTTGTGCAAGTTGAATTCCTCTTCTCAAGTTCCATGTCAAATGAAGTATTGATTTTGAATTTATTTAGTTGTCAATCTTGGCACTGTTTCAGATATGTTATGTGGATAGTTTGTGCGAGTTGCATTCCTTTTCTCAAGTTCCATGTCATTAGTGATGAAGTTTTGGTTCTGAATTTATGTAGCGATCAATCTTGTTGCTGTTTCGGAGGCTCTTGCAGTTTCTCCATCAGTTTTGGCTGCAGGGATAGCTGCAGATAATGCTATTTGTGCGATATATTTCACTTTACTTCTTGCCTTAGCATCAAAAATACCTCCCGAGGCTTCAACATCAGACAATGGTGCGTTTTTGCCTTGTCATCTTGCTATGCATCATCATCAAAGCCTTATCCCACAACTTTGGTATTTATTTATTTTTTTCTTTTAAATTATTTTTTACCAGTTGGGGTTCTCTCCATTACAGACTATCATTTGTCAAGATGCAGAATGCTTGTTGGTTTTCTTTGTTCCATTCTTTTGACACTTCTCTAGAACTCTCTGTCTATAATGTACTGCATGACATTAGTAGGTAACGAGCTTTTGTTGCTTGCAGGAAGAATTGTTCCCTTCCATCCCAGGAAACCTGCTTTTAATTGTGTCCAATTTTGATGTTCAAATAACATAGGACTTCATTTACTTTGTTATGTTTTAACATTTGCCCACTTACTCTAATTGAGACATGCTATTGGCACGACAAACTTTTACTTATTACACCCCAATTTCATAAATTATTTATTACCCTGTTAAAGATTAGAACACACCACTCAAGCATTAAAAAGGCTTGGCTCAAACTATTATCTCAACATTACAACACTCATTCAAACAATTTCAGTAGTTGTTTATGATTAATCGATTACGATTAGACTCATATAAAATCTTAACAAAAAAAATAAAAATCTAGAAAAAAAATGAGAAAATTGATATGTTTATTTGCCCTGCCCTACATAGATACTTGAAAATATTAGGATGATTCGCATCTTCATGGTCTAAAAGGCACTAAACCTGAAGAAAGCAAACTAACTATATTAATATAACGTATTCTCTGTTTAAAATTTGAATTTTTGGCAGATTGTCAAAGGAATACAGAGTCTAAGCCTGGAAAAAACCCAGTTGTGTTACAGACTGCTACTGCTCTTGCTGTATCTTTCGGAATCTGCAAGATTGCAGCTTATATGACAGAATTTTCTGGAATTCAAGGAGGCAACATTCCATACATAACAGCAATTGTAGTTGTTCTGGCAACTATCTTTCCTACACAATTTGGATACCTTGCACCTGCTGGTGAGGCTACAGCTCTCATTCTGATGCAGGTAAATTAACTAATAACAATTGATTTGCATTTTACTATTGTTCTATGTTTCAATAGGGCTACTCCGTAACATTTCGTTCCTTATCTTTTTATTTTTTGTTTTGTGAACACCTAACATTCCTTACAATGAAACTCTAGTTCTCTTAATTTGTTTAGCTTCGTGTGCTTCCTTGACCTGATTGCATGAAAGACCAAACCCATTAGGTTTTCCTTCCGTGTCTACCTACTTAAAGATATGGCCATGTGGTGGTCTTGACTGTTGGCACTGTGACCCCCGACAAAGTCGATTTGTCCTAATGTTTGTATAGTTTATTCCACATGTTGTGATGCATATTTTTCTCCAAGATAGTTGGTTCATGTTAAGAGTACAAGAAAAATTATTACGACACGCTTATAGACATTAAATAATTTGGTGCAAGCAATCTCTCTTTTCTCATGGGTAAAACTGTAATTTTATTAAAATGAGAGAAGCAACAAATAGAAGAAAATGAAGAAACAGTGACTGAGGAAGTCACTAGAAGTAGGAATAAAATATATCAAGAAGAGGGTTCTTTAATTAGCTCAGCCCAACATCATTATGATCATCATCGAAGGGTTTTTCCAAAAATTTGTGGTCGGCTCAATGAATCCTGTTCCTCCATTCTCATTTGCTTGGAGCCATGTTTTCTGTTGTTCATGTCCTCTTTCACTGCATCACTCCATCTAACAACAAAATCGTCAAAGTAAATCTCTAAACTCCAGTGTTGAAATTCTATAGAAGAAGAAATTTTATCTTCAGCACCAAGACCTCCGTGCTTCCTTCTTTAGTAAAAATCCTTTCATTTCTTTCCTTCTATATCTTCCTACAAAGAGCGAAGGGGAGGAGCTCCCAAAGATGTTTGCTCAAAAGAAAGCCTTTGCATGTCAGCCCTTCAATAAAGTCCTGATCTATCCCTTGGGTTACCTTATTGATACCCAAAAATTTCCAGAATATCGACATAATCCTTGAAGTGGGAGTGAGAAAGAAATTGGTGATCTACTAATTCTCCCGCCATCTTACATGATACCTAGTTGGGACTTGGATATGTAAACTCTTGCTAATGAGATGATCTATCACGAGGATCTAACCCAAGAAGGTGGTCCACACTCCATACGAATAAAGTCTCCTAAGGAGGAAAGGATGGTTTCCAAACTATCTACATGAGAAAAGATCCTCATATGATATGATTAATTTACTGGGATTCCTAGTTAATCTTCAAAAGAGTAAAGTTTGCGGTGGGAGAGGTGCCTAGTGTGGAGTTGCTTGCTGCATCTGTTGGATTCTAGGTTAGGGCTTTCTCTACTACTTATCTTGGACTACCGTTGAGGCCGGCTTACAACAGTAGGAGTTTAGGGTACCCGCTCATCAAAAGGTTGCAAAAGCGTTTCAGTTCTTGGAAGACGAGATTCTTATCTAAAGGGGGCAAGCTGAATTTAATCAAGACCTCATTGTTTCTCATTTCTAATAACTTCCTTTCACATTTCTGTTTTACCGAGATCCGTGGAAAAAGAAGCTAGACAAGATTTTTAGGGATTTCCATTGGAATGACAAGGATGGCTCGAGAAAATTTCATATGGTTAATTGGCATCACACGTGCATTGAGGAGGATGGTTTGTCGAGCAAGGTTATTGTAAACAAGTTTGGAGTTCAGGAATTTGGTTGGGAGAGTGGAGCTGTAAAGGGTCCTTATGGGTGTGGAGTTTGAAGGCATCTTTAAGGGGTTGCCTTCATTTCGGAAGAGAGTGAGATTCAGGGTCAGAAGTGGGAACATGATTCTCTTTTGGGAGGACAATTGGTGTAGGGATGTGCCTCTTTCGAAAAAAATCCCCTTTCCTTTACGATTTTTCTGACAGGGAAATCTATCCCTTCCTTTAGAGTGGGAGAGATGTAGCGTGGGATTTTGGTTTTAGAAGTTTTAATGATTGGGAGGTGGAGGAATTGGGGAACTTATTTTTCTTGATGAGCAACCAATTTTATTAATAAAGTGGTCCAGATGACCAACTGATTCAATTATTGGGTCTTCTACTTTTAAGGCTCTGGTGGAAGAATGCCGCGTTGGAATCTCCAAGTTGGAGCCAGTTAACTCTTGCCTTTTGCCTTGTTGATGCTTCTTCACAATGAGAGAGGAAGGAAAATTCAGATAACAAGGCTTTCTCTTGATCAACCAAAACTGAATTGAGGAGGGCTTCTTGCAATTCAGTCTGGACTTAGCTTAATTCTTTGCGAACATGATGGATTTTCTCCTCAATGATCCCAAATCCGTTGGAGGTCGAGATTTTGAGGGCAGCTTTAACACCTCTGAGTTTCATAATCAATCTGAACATTTGGTTACCATTTATCTCTTCGCTACAAGCATCCTGAACAACATCCAAGAAACCAGGACTGTCAGCCCAAAAGTTATTTAATCTGAAAGGCTTACCTTTGGATATCACTGGTTTGTCGATTTAACCGTCATAGGACTGAGGTCAGAATTTCCTGGAAGCAAGAAGGACGTAGTAGCATGGTTGAATTCATCCATCCATTCTGAGTTGCCCAGCACTCAGTCAAGCTTGGAGACTATTCTGCCCTTGGTTTGCTTATTACTCCATGTAAATCAGCAACCATCAGTTTAGAGGTCAAAGATCCCAGCATTGGAGATGCATGAATTGAACTCATCCATAGCAGCTCTAGAAGTTCTTCTCCCTCCTACTTTTTCATTGCTGTTACAAACTATATTGAAATCACCCATCATAACCTAAGGCGCAGACATTTGAAAAGCGAAACTACTAATGTCCCTCCAAAGCTCTTTTCTAATATTTTGGCTGTTCAAAGCATAAACCATCGTCATAAAGAAGGGTTTCCCTATCTTGGGATCCACAAAAGAGTGGATGAGCTGGTTTGTAATGGCTAAGATTCTGATGTTAACCACTTCCGAGTCCCATAGCATCCAGATTCTTCCACTTTCCTCCACAAAATAAGTATCACAAGACTTCCAACCAGGTCTCATCTTATCAATGATCTTATCCCTCTTGATCTTTTGAACTCTAGTCTCCAGGATAGCCATAACAGAAATGGTGTTTGTCATCACTAATCTCTTGATCTCCTTTTGCTTGGTTGGGTTATTCAGCTGTTGAATATTCTAAGCAGCAAGATTCATCAAGAAGAATTAGGGTCTCCATCCTCCTCTATGGTGGACTTGGCTTCCAATGATTTCATCATTTCTTGAACTCCATCTCTAATCTGTGTAAGAGTTCTTCTGCCCTTCATCAGATCAAGCTCATCCCCCTTAAGGTTCAGGTTGGGCTGAACTTCCAAAGGATCTAGGCTAGCCTCGTGGTTTCCTCTTTGCTGCTCCTTGTTGCTTGGAGATACTGAATTGCCACCCTTCTTTTTATTCTTCTTTTTAGAGTTCTTGGGAGACACATACTTGAAGCCTTTGTCAGCGGTCTTCCCCAAGTAATCTTCCTTGATGTCAACTGCTCGATCCTCCACGAGAGGCATATCATGGTCACTCTCTTCTTCTTTTATTCATTAGCGGAGCAAAAGTGGATTCAACAATCACTAATGTCCCTCCAATGTTGCCATTCCGTACTGGATTCTGTTCCTTAGTACTCTGGTCACCTTCTCAGGCTTGGGTAGTCTCTACCTTCTTGTGTGTACTTGATTCAGACTTAACGCTATTTTTACCTTGATGGTGGCTTCCCTTAGAGGCCATTGTCCCCCCAGATATTTGAGAGGTTACATTATTCTCTAAGGTGCGTCCCTTTTCCTGTTTGTCTTGCTTCTTTCGAAGGCCCTACCTCATGCACAGCCTGCATAGGCTTTTTCCCTTTATCCATTACTTGCATATTTTTCTTTCCTTTAGCCACAAAGGTCCATGCATCTTCCTTCTTATACTGGTACATAGGGTTGCCTCCCCTCCTGCCCTGCCTTCTCAGGTCCGCTTGCACTGACTTATCTCCCTTAGGACAATTGTCTGTTCAATGGCCATAAACCTGGCAGTTAATACATCTAGGTGGGATCCAATCCCATTCAACATACATTTCTGTGAGCCTATCTTCTGGGAGCCTGACATACAACACTTTTGGAATCTTATTGCCTGCATTGATCTCTATGCACCCCCTAGCAAACGACAGTCTCTTAAGGTCTTGAGTGGCACTGTCCATAAAGAGAGGTTTGTCAATTCCACTAGCGATGAAGCTTAGGCCTTCAAGAGTCCAGAATTGTTTTGGTAAGTTATAGAATTTGTACCAGATTGGAACCACCGACTCTTCCTTCTTATCTACCTCTTATGAATCTATCCCACAGTCTTAAGATTAGTAGCTTTCTCGCCACATACCGACTACTTCCCTACCTACCCAGGATGAGAACTTGAAGAAATATGATTTGTTATCATCCAAGGACACCTCAAGGTTGCCTTTGAGTTTCCATTGCTTCTCTACCGAGTTTTTGACTAGGGTAAATTGGGAGTTTCTGACCCAATGTCCTATGAGCATTCTTTCCAATTGGCCTCCCCTTTCTCCTGGACCTCCAAAAGGCAGTTGATGTTGTGTGGCAAATTGGATTTGGAACCATTTTCTCTCCTTGTTCAACTTAGTGGGCTATTTTCCTAAGACAGTTTGCTTGATATTTGAATCTTGGATTTATTGGGGTAGATCCTTTAGTGAGGCAAAGCAGGTTTTGTGGAGTCTTGCTCCTTTTGGTTATTGTTGGGGGGTATGGAAAGAGAGGAATAGACCATTTTTGAAGGGAAAGATGTTCAAGATATTTTAATTTCAATTCTGGCTTTCTTATTCTTTTTGAGAAAAGCTTTTAAGGCTTTCAGGGGGGTTTTCTTTGAGGATTTCCTAGTAAGGTGGGATAAAGTTTGAAGTTTGGTTGTCCCTTAGTTGGTCTTGTGTGGGGTTGGTGTCCCTTTTGTATCTTATTCTTGTTCGTCACCTCAACCACCTTGTATCTTTTATGCTTTTTAGTAAATTTTCTTTTCTATAAAAAAAAAGTCTCGTAAAAAACTTTTATAGAAAACTATCCATTTAGAAGAATTGTAGAATTGTCAAGTCTCTAATTAAGAACTTGGCAGATATATATAATAATAAAAAAGGTGAATGGACAAAAATACCCTTACATAGGTGAATGGACATAAATGTCCTTACACAGAAAAAGAAACATAGAAATAACAAGATTAGACTACTACTATCTACTATTTTCCAATACTCCCCCTCAAGCTGGAACAAATATATCAACTAAACCCAGCTTGATAAGATGAGAGTTAGAGATAGAAGGACCAACAGACTTTGTAAACATGTCGGCGAGTTGATCTAAAGAAGATACAAAGACTGTTTGAAGGGCACCAGATCGAACTTTCTCCCTGAGAAAGTGAACATCAACCTCTATATGTTTAGTTCGTTCATGAAGAACTGAGTCAGATGCAAGCATGATAACAGACTTGTTGTCGTAGAACAACGAGGAAGAACCAGAAAGAGGAAATCCCAATTCTGTTAGTAAAGATCGAAGCCAGAGAAGCTCACATGTCCCAAGAGCCATAGTACAATACTCAGCTTCAGCAGAAGAACGAGAGACCACACTCTGTTTCTTACTTTTCCATGAGATAAGGTTACCTCCATGGAATGCACAGAAACCAGAGGTAGATCTCCTATCTGTAAGAGAGACCGCATAATCAGCATTAGTGAAACATGACAAATGTCGTTGAGCAGTGGATGAGTAGAAAAGCCCAAGGCTAGGACGTGACTTTAAGTAGCGAAGAATACGATGAACGGCCTCAAGGTGAGATATACGCGGAGCATGCATAAACTGACTAACTACACTAACCGCAAAGGTCAAATCCGGTCTAGTATTAGTCAAATAAATCAGACGACCTACAAGTCTCTGATAAGAAGCGGATCAGATAATAGATCACCAAATTCGATATGAAGTCGATGATTCTGATCCATAGGAGAAGAGGCAGGACGACAACCAAGCATACTAGTATCCTGAAGAAGGTCCAATGTGTATTTGCGCTGAGATAGTGAAATACCTCATCGAGAGCAAGCTACGTCTATCCCCAAGAAGTATTTGAGAGGACTCAAGTCCTTAACCTCAAAAACACGACCCAATATCATCTTCACCTTGTCAATCCACTAGGCATCATCTCTTGTCAAGATAATATCATCTACATATACTAGAACAATGGCACATCGACCATCCAATCCTCGATGAACAAAATAAGTATGATCTGAGTGGCATCTGGTAAACTCCATAGACAAAATAACTTCTGAAAAACGCTGAAACCAAACTCGCGGTAACTGTTTCAGACCATACAGAGATTTGAGAAGGCGGCATACCTTCCCACAATATTCCCCCTGAAGACGAAACCCAGGAGGGGGGTCCATATATATAACTTCAGTCAAATCACCGTTCAAGAAAGCGTTCTTCACATCGAGTTGATGAAGAGGCCATGAGTGACAAGCAGCTAAAGAGATAAGAAGACGAACAGTGGAAAGTTTGGCAACAGGAGCAAATGTGGCACCAAAATCCTTTCCTGGAGTCTGCGTAAACCCCTTAGCAACTAGTCGCGCCTTATACCGATCAACAGTGCCATCTGTGAGGTATTTCACCGTAAAGACCCATTTACAACCAACGGTTCGCTCCTCAGATGGAAGGGTAACAAGTTCCCAGGTATTATTTTTCTGCAAAGCATCCATCTCAACAGTCATAGCTCTAGTCCACTGAGGATCTTGCAAAGCTTCTGATACAGACCGAGGAACTCGAATAGAATCAATAAGAGTAAGGTAGGCCTGATAAGAAGGAGAAAGACCCTGATAGGAGACAAACTGGGCAATGGGATGATCAGTAACACACCCTCGTTTACCTTTGCGAAGAGCAATAGGTAAGTGAGAGTCAGAAACAAAAGGAATAGGAGCAGGTATAGGTGTAAGAGTAGGAGATGATATACCTGAGTCCAAGGAGGAGGTTTGCAAAGGTGGAGATGGACGAGGGCGACGAGTGTAAACCTAAAACTCTGACGGAGGTGAAGGAAAGATCGGAGAGGGTAGCACTATAGGTGATGAGTCTTGCGAAGAAAAAGGGTCCTGCAAAGTAGAAGTAGTAGAAAAATATGGAATATTTTCAAAGAATGTAATATCAAGAGAATGTATGACACGGTGAGAAACCGGATCATAACATCGATACCCCTTGGACATAGTAGAATAACCCAAGAAGACGCACCGAATGGCTTTATCATCTAATTTAGTACGAGTGGGAGTCCTATCTTGAACAAAGCATGTGCACCCAAAGACTCTAGGAGTAATGGGAAGAGAGTGCGGTCGGGTTGAAGAACATGAAGAGGTACCTGTCCTCCTAAGGTGCGACTCGGAACGCGGTTAATAAGAAAAGCCGCAGTTAGAACTGCTATATTCCAATATGCCTTGGGAACATGCATGCCTCGAAGAAGATACCTGACTGTATTCATGAGATGACGATTCTTACGTTCTGCCACCCCATTCTGCTCAGGAGTGTATGGACATGTCAACTGATAGAGCATACCATTCTCATGAAGATGGGAACGAATCCCATCCGAAATATATTCCCCCCTATTATCTGACCTGAGAGATTTAACAGTGATGTTGTACTGAGTTTGAATCATCTTAAGAAAATTAATAAAAATAGGAAGCACCTCAAAACGAGAACGCATCAAAATAAACCCAAGTGCAACGAGAATAATCATCTATAAATGTAACATAGTATCTATGACCATTAAATGCAGTAACAGGGGAAGGCCCCCAAACATCAGAATGAACTAAATCAAATATTGCATTAAACTGATGCATAGGAGGAATATACGAGGTACGAGTGTGTTTAGAGAGTTCACACACAGAACATTGAAATTTGTGGCCACTACAAGAAGTTTTTAAAGTAGGAAATGAAGAACACAAGTGCTGAAAATTAGCATGTCCTTAGCGAGCATGCCATAAATCTAAAGATGGAGATGAAAAAGTGTGGCTCCCAGACGATGGAAGCACAGAAACTAGAACCGTAATCGATTGAGATCCAAATATGTACAACCCATCCTTCTCATACCCCTTGCCAAAAATCCTCCTCGAAGTCAGGTCTTGAAAAATACAGTGAGTAGGAAAAAATGTTACAGAACAATTTAAAGATTTAGTAATGCTACTCACAGATAAAAGGTCAAGAGATAGGTGAGGAACATGAAGCATGGAGTCAAGAGAAAAATTAGGCGATAATAAGATAGTACCCTTGCTGTGGATAGGTGTGAGGGACCCATCAGCAAGACGAACCTCTCTATGAGTACTGGGGAAAATAGAGGATGTAAAATGACTAGACTCACCAGTCATGTCATCAGAGGTGTCAAAATCAATTACCCATGTCAGTGGAGCAAAGCCAGACTGAGTAGCATGAAGTGCAGATGATGTACCTTGAGGTGTAATAGCCGACGCAACAGTCGAGGATGAGGGAGTGTGAGCCTGGATCTGATCCCGTACAATGGCTGCAATCTGAGTCTGGAGATGTTGCAAATCGATGGTGCCAAGAGTCGCTTGAGAAACTGATGCAGACTTTACAGTAGCAGCACGAGGAGAAGGATGTCCTACAGAAGGCTGTCCCACAGAAGATCTCAAAAGGTGGGGATAAAGCTGAAAGCAATGGATCTTCTCATGTCCAACCTTCCCACAATGACTGCAAGTAAGGCCACTCCCTTTACCACGTCCACGGCCTCCACGGGCTCGACTGCCATGTCCTTGAGTACGAGAATCAGAGAACCCTGAATTGGCTGCTAGAGCCATCTGATCTGTAGCTGGGGCAGAGATAATCCCAGGGACTTGAGTCTGAGAAGAAGCTACACGGCGACGACGCTCATCACTATCAATGGTCGCAAATGTCTCAAATAAAAATGGTAAAGGAGTGGTGTTAAGAATCTGTGTCCGAATTACTTCAAACTCAGGATGTAGACCCATGAGGAATTGGTATGTCTGATGTCGACCAATCCGCTTAACCACATACCCAGCTGTTTCTGCAGATAACTCAACCATAGACTCATAGTGCGAGAGCTCCTCCCAACGAGACTGAAGGAAACCAAAGTAATCTGCCACTCTGAGTGCCTTGGGTAGCTTGAGCGATATCCCGATACAGCTCATAAATCCTCGAGTCATTCATAGCATGCGCATATGTCTGAGTGAGGGCCGACCACAAAGAAGAGACAGTCTCATGGTACATGAACATGGTATAGATGCGCTGTTCCATAGAGTTAAATAACCATCCAAGAATGGTACAGTTATCGATTTCCCATTGTTCAAATTTGGGATCAGTGGGGGGTGGCTTAGGGATAGTGCCAAATAACCAACCGGATTTGCCTCTACTACCCAAATAAAGTCGCACAGACCGAGACCAGGACTGAAAGTTATGACTACCTAACAGAGCAGTAGTAATCTGTTGTGCAGAAGAATTTCCCCCAAGAGCAGTGTGGGAGTCCTTTATCTCGTGAGTAGATGTCATGGTTTATACTAAACAAGAAGTGACGTAACTTGTGGATTGAAGGGAGATCTCGTACAGTCGAAAATAAGGAGGGTCACCTAGGGTTGTCAACGGATAGTTATCCGATCGGATAGTGCTATATCTGAATTCGAATCCGAAAAAAATATCGGATATCCGATAATATCCGAACCGATAAAAAATCTTGAACGATCGCCGACCGAAGAAGACGGTGGTTATGGCTGGTTCGTCTGCGTTCTAACTGTCGAGAATCAAAGCCAGGAAGTCATAGTTGCTGTCGTTGATCACACACAACACTAGTGCTATATCTGAATTCGAATCCGAAAAAAAAATATCGGATATCCGATAATATCCGAACCGATAAAAAATCCTGAACGATCACCGACCAGAGAAAACGGTGGTTATGGCTGGTTCGTCTGCATTCTAATTGTCGAGAATCAAAGCCAGGAAGTCGTAGTTGCTGTCGTTGATCACACACAGCACTAGTGCTATATCCGAATTCGAATCTGGAAAAAATGTCGGATATCCGATAATATCCGAACCGATATCGTAGGTCTCTAAAGGCACCCTAAGTACTGTCGCACGCCTCCACAGGTTGCAGTGCTGCTATCGCAGATAAAAAAAGGGACCCAACAGTCCAGCCAATAGGCTAACGATGAACAAAATAGGGCATGAAACACAGCGCAGAGAGTTATCGCAGCATGTGATCAAAAAAGATGAAGGAGATCGAAGGTGAACCAAGAAAGGAATTCTAATGGCTCTGATACCAAGAAGAATTGTAGAATTGTCAAGTCTCTAATTAAGAGCTTGGCAGATATATATAATAATAAAAAAGGTGAATGGACAAAAATGCCCTTACATAGGTGAATGGACATAAATGTCCTTACACAGAAAAAGAAACATAGAAATAACAAAATTAGACTACTACTATCTACTACTATCTACTATTTTCCAATGCATTTGAGGTCTTTCATGCTCATGTATCTACTTCTAATGGATGTACCTCCACACTATCGATTTTATCTTGAAGAGCTGCTATAGTTCCAAGAGATGTCTCCATGAACATCTGAAGAATTTGAGGCCTCACATACTACATTGTGTGATTTGGCATATGCCTGGTCTGACTGAGATCATTGGGGATGACTCCTTAGGAGCCGGTGTACAAGCTCATAATGAGGGAGGGATGTGATCTTACTTGTGAAGGTAATGAAATTATCTGAGACTAGAAAATTGAGTCCTGGACTAGTCACTGGGAATAGAAAGAATTGCATTTAGTGGGCTTATATTGTCAACCAACTTTTTATAACATGCAAAATAATGAAAATAAGTATTCTGTTTTTGGTGTGAAATAATCATTCTATTTTTCATTGTCCGTTTGTTCTTCTTCTTCTCCAAAGAAGATCTTTGATTTGGGTTTCTAATCGTGAGGAAACTCTTCAAAGCTCTAATGGGACTGGTTATGAGTGAGAAAACTAAAGCTTTGCTTTTTAATTTGAAAATCCATTTCTTTGGTGTCTAGATTCTTATTTGGTGTTGTTTAATTGGCGTGTTACAATGAAATCCATGTGGCAATAATATAAGCTCTCTTGTTTTATTAACTGATATGGAACAACAGGTATTTTTTGCAGTGGTGGGTGCAAATGGGAGCATATGGCATGTCATCAATACAGCACCCAGCATTTTCATGTTTGCTCTGCTTCAGGTATCAGTTCATCTTGCTGTGATCCTTGGAGTGGGAAAGTTGCTGCATTTAGATGAGAAGCTATTGTTGTTAGCATCAAATGCCAATATTGGAGGCCCCACGACCGCATGTGGGATGGCCACAGCTAAAGGATGGGGGTCTTTGGTTGTTCCTAGTATTCTGGTAGGTATATTTGGAATCGCAATTGCAACTTTTCTTGGTATTGGATTTGGTGTGATGGTTCTTAAATATTTGTAATTGTTACAAATGTTTAATATTCTGTATTTGACCGTTGAGATGGCTATGTTTACCTGTCAAACCATAGTCATCTCGGTATTGTTCGTGAAGTAAATGAGAAATGAAAGCTGGGATTTAATTTCTTCTTCAGTTCTGCATCTCAATCTTTTTCTCTTTTCTGGTTCACATATTTGAAATAGGCTTAAAAATTGTCCAGAGACCAAGATGACTTCCTAGAATCATATAGGTATCATTTGTGAGGGGAGCGAAATGGGAGTTAAAAAATGATAGAAAAGGAGTTTTGAGGGGGCCTGACTCTTAACAAGCGCATTACCCAGTGTATCATCAAAGAAAATTCCCTTCAACTCTTTGAATACTTACTCTTCAAAGAAATAGCGAACCGAACATATAGTAAATGTTAAAATCTTGGAAAGAGGAGTTTTAATCCAATCCAACAATCACCTCCGTTTCTTTCTCAGGAACCTTCTCCATCGCTGTCAAAGGCTCCTCCTGCCTTGCTTACAAGTTCTTCGTAATCCAATCCTAAATGATTAATCTTTTGATTATTCGAAGCTGACTTAGCACAATTTGATGCAGAGTGGTCAAATGTTTGGCATTTTTGACAGAAAGTAGGCTTCCATTCATAATGAATTTTTTGCTTAAAAGCTACGCCATCATCTCTCTCCGAAAGCACTGAATCAGGAGAAGTGCAATTTAAATCATCTCCACACATAATCGATCGAAGGCCAATCTACTCCTTTTGCCGTAGGTCCACTGAACTTAATTGATCACCCACAATGTTATCAATCATACTCAAGGCAATCTTATGCCCAAAATTGTACAGGTAATCAAGGAAGCATCCAATTGGTATTCAGTTTTAACCATCAAATGTATAGGCTTCAACACTGGCGACCACTTTTAAAGAAGTAATGGTCTACCCACTATGGACCATACACCATAGTTAATGTAGATACAATTTCTTGCTCTACCTTGAAATCCTCACCATTGCTTTAGACATGCAACTTCTGAACTCTTAGATGTGTTTGCAACACAATCTCTCTAATGCTCAAGTCCCCTTATCTAGAATGATTCTTGATTTGCTAGACCACTACCAGATCATATCTTATCCCAAATCCCTAATTTTTCAGGATCTAGATTATGCATTGCTCACACAATTCTCCAGAATTCTTATTTGAATTCCTAGTCCGAGTAACCATCTAGATTCTAAGTTGGGGACCTCCAACAAGGTTTTGAGTTGGGACCGACTCCTTTGTTGGACTTTGGGGAACTTGTATCCTCGGACCAGGTGCTAAGGTTGTGTGGTGAGTTGGGTTGGAATCTAAGGTGTCACAAAATATCATCCACAATATCCTCTTTCAGGGATTTGGATTTTGTCCTCGAGATCCGAGTTAAGGACTAATGATATGTGGCCCCTTCTCATTTGCTTGCACTTTTGCCATTTATTGCGCCCCTTAATTCTTCTGTAGTTTGAACGAAACCTAAGAACGATGCATTGAGGCTGTGCCGTTCACGAAACCTAAGAACGATGCATTCATTACATTTGCTACTCGTTCATTTTTTATCGACTCTTAATGCACGCGTGTTCATATTGATTGTCTTGATCTGTGCATTCCATTAATGCTATGACTACCCATCATTATCTCATTTTCCTATGTTATCTTAATCATCGATTTTAAATCACGAATCTCGAGGACCTTTAGTCTATATATACCTCTTAACTTTCCCCATTAATCTTCTACGAATTCTTCTTCTTGGAATTTCTTTTCTCCTCTGGTTTTCGCATCCTTTGCGTTCATTATTCATCGTCTCAGTGGGGTTTAAGGGATTTGTGCTGCATTTCCATCCTTTGGTGAAGGTGAGCAATTCTTCAGGTTCCTTTTGGGAGTTTTATTTTTTCCTCTTTTGTTTTATTTTCTTTTTTCCATTACTTTCATCCCTAACAAGGTTGGGACCTCTTATATAAAGGAACCTCTGTTTTCGCACCATCTTCCCTCGAACATGATCGTGGTGTATTGCGGGCAGTTTAAGATAGGACTCCGAGTTCTGTTTAGTCGGTTGCGCCAGGAAGTCATAAATTACTATAGGAGGCCCCCTTGCCAAATGAGCTCAAATTTTTACCATCTCATGTACACAGTAGAGCAAATCAACCCTCAAGTTGATGAGGGGGAAAAGATCGGATTTTTCAATATCCAAGCTCACTTTACTTTGAGGAGGTGCCATGGGAGGCCAAATTACTTCCACTTAACAAAGAGGATGGGGAAAACTCCCTTGTTTGTTCTCCCCAACTTGGATAAAGATTAGTTCCTTTTTCTAATCAAGCTAACTGGAAGATGGGAGCATGTGTGCCGGGAAAAAGACCACTCTCGCCCATTCAATGTTTCTAATAGGATTGGTAAGTGTTCCAACTTGTCTGAGTTTAGATAGTTTCTTGATTATCTTTCCCCTTCTCGATGAGATTAACCCTTATTCTCTTTTGATTTTTCAAATTCGAGTGAGGACAAGAGCGTTCCTGACTTGACCAAGCCCTTTACGACTGAGTGACAAATCCCCCCCCCCCCCGAGGGTGGTGGCGAGGAAGAGGCAATGAAAGATCTGGTCCCCAATCCCTCAAACTCTTATGAGACAAGGAAAAAAGATGACCTAGAGGACATGGCATTTTTTGCTCAAAGTGCCACCCCTCTGATAACTCAGACTTGGAGGCGAAGGTTCAAAAGACGATTCCTCCTACTCTTGCTTACTCGGCTTCCACCACAATCACAGTAGAAAACTCCTCTAGACCTTCGTTAAAGAGGTTGATGAAAGATGCTTCTGCAAGCGCAGAACCTTTGGAGGTGGCTCTTCCCAAATACAAGGGGAGGGCCATTGTCCATCCTTTAACTTCACCAATGCCAACCCCTGTTGATGGGTTGGGGTCAAGGTGTTTTGAATCCCCAAGGGTATCCTGGTCAATTGTCCCCAAGATCGGTCACATTTGTGTCACCGACCTTCATTTTGCACTAAACAACTCTCAGGTAACGTGGGCTATGATGGATGCAGCTTGCTTCTCGAGAGACCTAGCTATGAAAAGTCAGAGTTTTATTGACAACCCTTAGAGATTTTTCGATGTTGCCTTCTAAGCTCTAGTAGTTGTAAATTTTCTTTAGGAAATATCTTTTCGCTTGATTCAATTATTACGATTTTTTAGAGACTAACTTCTTTTATTCCTTGGTAGGTCCAACATGGAATGACCAGACTTGGTCATTCCCGAGACAATGCCAAAATAAAGAGAAGGCTAGCCTGAAGCTGTTTAACGAGAGAGACAACCTCCATGCCTAGGTCAAGAAGGCTAAGGATGGGCTGGAATCCAATAAGTTCAAGATCTTGATCCTGAAGCATTAGGCCGAGGATACCGTCATGAAGCCTCCACTATAAAGGAGGAGTAGGACTCGGCCCAGGCTAAGGAGGAGGAAAATGAGAAGGCTTTGGTCGAGCAACTGGCCTTGGTTTAGTCAGAGGTTGACATCTTGGAAAGGAAGTGGGAAAAAGCCTACAACAAGGTCAAGGCTAAGCTCGCAACAATCAAGAAGGCTTTGGTTGCTAAAAAGATTCTTCACCCTTCCATCCAGGCAGATGCCTTCGCCTTGGCACCTCCTATTTTGGTGGAGTTGGATGTGGCCGACATTGATGGTTGCCTTCCTTCCAACATTGCCAACATCGAGGCCCTTCTATTCAAGGTTCCAATGTTGAGTCTCTTCAATCCGAACGTTTAAGGTCTGAAAATACAGTTGTGGAGACGATTTCCCAAGACTGTCCAACCTCTTGGGATTCTTAAAAAAATGACCCTTAAATGGTTTTGCTTTCGATTAATAGTAGGGTTCAGCTTTCGAACGATTGATCTGGATTCTTAAAGCGAGTCGTATTCGTACCAGATCCAATTCAAGTATCTAGGCTAGGCTCCTGATCGAGCCAAGGCTTTAAATTATAAATTGACTCTCGTGGAGTCAGGGGGAGTTAAGCCCATTTGTAGAAAAGACTAGTGCGTACCCTAATGCGTATAAAAAGAATTTAAAATTTATAACCAAAGTTGGGAAGCAAATGAGGGTCAAACATTAGGAAAGGGGTAGAATCATGCCAAAAATATGAAATTGAATCAAACCAAAACTATTAACTATTTTATGATTTTAGGGCCAAAAAAAAAAAAATCCAATGTTGGAAATTAAAGTAATAGAAATGAATTTAAGCTAAGCAATATAGAAAAATACCTTTAGAGAGGGATCCACCTAAAGCAAGTTAATCCAAGCTAATCTAGATGCTATTATCTTTTTAACTCAATCCTAAGTGCTAGTTAGCTCCTTGGATTGGAAGGTGTAACAATGGAAACTTGAATTTAAAAAATCTAAGGTAGAGTTTTTTTATTCACTCATGTGTGAAGCTCCTACCACCAAGTATATAAATATGCATGAAGCATCTTGAACTTATCTAAGCATGTGATCAGTGTCTCAAAATACTGATTTATCCGTACTTTTCCCAGGTATTTATCTGGATTTTCGTCTTTATTTCATTAGATTAACTAAATAAGTGTATTAAGCTTCAATTTATCACATTTCATATTATACCATGCTAATTAGGCTTAATTGCACAAAATAAATGTTATTATTGAAAAACTGACTATGTGTGTTCATTGTATAAGTCAATGATCAACCCATCCAGATCAATACCAAATCAATCAATCAAGAGTGCATTGCAATCAGGAAGACCAATCAAGCAGCCAAGAAAAATAGAGATTTGGATGCTTCCAGATCAATGTGGCGGAGTCTACGTCGAATGGATCACTCTAAAAAAACTCAAATTTGCTTTGCATGTGAGATTATATGCAAAAGTCATGGTGACTATTTTTGGATCCTCTGAGAGCTCCTCAAGTCTATAAATAAATTATTTTCCCAATTAAAAAAGAGTCCTTGGGCCCTTGTCCCTTATCTCTTTTTCCTCAATGCCCTTGGAATTTTCTCTATAATTTTCATTTTAAGTTAGATTTTATTTCAACAACTTCTGTAATTTCTTAAGGAGATAGTGTATATTGGTTACCAAATGAATACAAGTGTTATTTCTCTTACTTCTTCATGTATCCTTATAATGACCATAGGCTAGATTCCCTCTATTAGTAAGAGGAGGAAGCCTAGGAACAAACTTTAATTCTGTGTTTATTTTTTTATCCTTCCATGTTCTTTATGTTGTTTTTAGGGTTCTCTTCAAGATTTTATTCAATTCTAATGGATCAAAGCTTTAAATGAATTTTTACACCTCATATGCTTAACCTAGATGTTTTATGCTTAGATAAGATTAAGATAGAATATGCTTAATTTAGATATTTGGTGGTAGGGACTTCACACATTAGCGAGTGAAAGAGTCCTAATTATCGTATTATTTTAAGTTTCATGCCATATCTTCCAACCCAATGAGCTCACACCAAGCCCTTGAGGTTGAGTATAAAGAAGAGTAGACTTAAATATAGTTTTATTTACTAATCTTAGGTTCCTAGGTTACTCTAATCACTAATGGCTTTATTTCTCTTATTTTCTTAGTATAAATTTCCTTTCTAATACTTTATTTTCTAGCAACATTTACTCTCTACTTTGTTTCACAAAAATACAAAAAATAGATTTTAAATTGGTAACTTAGATTAACTTCAGTTTTGCTAAATTTGTAACATTCCCGCTTTCTCTTGTGTTTGATCCCTTACCTGCCCACAAGCTAAGGAGAGTATAAAAGTATTAATTTATGATGAGATGACAATGACGACATCAAAATTTTGACGCCATTGCCGGGAAAATGTGTAGTTGTTTTAAGTTGGTTTGAAGTTATTTTTATTATTTTATTTTATTTTATTTTTGTTTCTTTTTTCTATAAATACAAATTTTTTTAAAGAATAAAAAAAAATATGTTTTCATTGCAACTAGGGAGACAATTTAAGATCTATGAAAAAATTTCAGACACAGATCTCGAGGTTTTAATGTGACACAATCAAAGTTCACTACGCCACATGTATTCTAGAGAGTTGATTCCTTTGATTTTTACACATATCTTGATTTTTCTTCTAGATTGCAGAAATAGGTATAGCTTTTTTTTTTTTTTCTTTTTTTTTTCTGTTTTGTTCATTTTTTAACACTATGTTTCTTTTGTAAGTTGGAGAAGTCTTTGGACAAGAAAACCAAGTGTAATCTAATAGATTCAAGATTCATTCCATCTTGCTATGTTTTCTTATTTTTTTACATTTTAGTTAGGTTTCTTTTCTATTTTAGATCCATTTGTATTAGGAATGTTGTAAAACTTTCATTAGTTAATTAATTATCCAAGAAGACTTGGATTGTTATATGCTAGGGAAGAATGACGGTTGGACAATACCATCATGGCTCATTAGATTCGCACATCAAAATTGGAGTTGGTGGTCTAAGTCGACTCAAACTGTCTTCACCCCATCTAGAATAGGAGGTAATTTCGATCCACCCATGCCTTTAATAGCTAGTGGATTACTCTTTACATTTGTTTATTATTTTTTAATTTGCACATACTTGGATTAGTTGATCAAGATTAGTAAATAACACCATTTTTCTAGGGATGACACTAAAAGATAAGGATTAGAAGTGATTACCAATTCCTTAATCTAATTAGGATAATCAATTCACTAGTCATCCAATCAAACTAATTAAAATCAATTATACTTGACTATAAGGCACACGAGTTTAATAGGAGAAATTTACTTCAAGTTGTGTCGATTGCGTTTCTTGATCATATTTGGCTTCTAGTAAGATCTTGCCCTTTTAAGGGGACATACCCAATCTAATCGAGAAAGGAAGGTGATTTAAGAATGCCATTGCTTATGTATTATGAACCACCTCATCTAGAGAACTGAATGATTCGAATTTGATTTCATAGAATCGAGTAGGAAGGCTAGTTGCATAATTTCTAATCAGTTAGGAACTGTCTAGAGTTAGGCAACCTATCTAGGACTAGTCTTTTATTTCATGATTGTTTGAAATACTTTATGATTTGCATGCATGGTAAACGATCTAGGAGTAACACATTAGAATCATTTGATCCTGAGATCGAACGTATCATCAATAGAATTTGTAAGAAATCTTCATTAAATATAATGGATGATCGAGAGCGAACTCTAAATGAGCTCTTCATTCCTACTTTCGCTATCCCACCTACGTGCATTGTCGTAGCAAAAAACACTACATCTCAATTTGAAATTAGGGCAGCTACTATAAACATGCTCAAATTTCACGGTTTAGAACGTGGATAGCCTTACACTCACCTCAATCGATTTTTGACTATATGTCAAACCTTTAGAAATTAGAATTTAGATGAGGAGAGTGTTAAGCTCATTCTGGTTCCATTATCCTTGGAGGATCACACAATAGCGTGGTTGAATTCCATAGCTTCTAATTTCATAATTTCATGGGATATTCTATCCAAAAAAATCATGGCCAACTTTTATCCTGTGGCCAAAACTGAAAGAATGAATGACGCAATTAGGAATTTTAGAAGACATTTGGATGAAGAATTTTCCTAAACTCGGGATAAATTCAATGATTTGTCAGTCAAATACCCACACCATGGCATTGACAAAGCATAGTGGTACAATACCTCTATCGATGATTAACAATAAATCAACACACCATAGTTGAGTCTATGCATAAGGGTCAATTCATGAATCAGACTCTCAACCAAGTGTACGATTTTCTAGTCGAGCTAACCGAGAGTGCTCAAAATTAGAGCACTAATAATAGAGAGTTTGATAGAGAAGATCCCATTAAGAAGTCAATAATGTATGAGATGAAGGTAGATCCTGATCTCAAGAACGTAATGTCCAATCTAGTGAGTGGTATGCACAGTCTTAGAAAGAAGTTAAATATTTTTATCATCTCAGCATCTAACCCTCACTATGATTTTCGCTCAGTTTTGCAAGTTTCGATCGAGCAAAATTTTATGTATCATGTGTGACAGCAACGACCATTTGGTTGAATACTGTCCTAACTTGGCATACATAAAGGCCGAATAGGCCAATGCTGTTAACGGCTACAGTGCTTTTAGGAAGCTTACTTAAAATTCTTATAGCCAAACATATCATCTAGATAATAGGTTCCATCCAAATTTTTCGTACAAATAAAATGAACCTATTCAATCTAGTGGTCTGCCAGGTTACAATAAAAGTTATCTTAAACAAGCTGGTCTTTCCATTAACCAAGTCATTGTTCTACAAGTACCGTATCAATCTCGATAATTTACTGAATGTAGAGCACTAATTCTATATTCTATGCCCAATTATAATCCATTTGGCCAACAACAATCATCTTTACAATCTATGATGATAGAATTGATGAAGCAGCAATAACAACTCATCCAAACTCAATAGCAGACTAATCAAAATCAAACTCAAATTAATTAGGTTATTACTTAGTCCATAGCTAAGATGGAAGTTCAATTAGGTAAGTTAGTTCTTTTTCTTGGAGGGAGAAAGAAATGTCAATTTTTCAATCAAACTGTTCCTATTCGTAGAGGTCAACCTACGATTTCCAACAAATCGAAGGGTCAATACCAGGTAGGAGCCATTTTGGAGATCCACAAGACTCCATCCAAGCTATCTACATCTTGAGGTCAAGAAATAAAGTGGACAACAAGGTCTAACTTATTGACGAGGAAGATGATGTCCTGGAGAAGGATAAAGTTCAAGTAAAAGAAATTGTAGAATCTCCTAAGAAGAAAGAGAAAGATTTGGTGAAACTTCCTATCGTTCCATCAATTCCAAAAGCTCCATTTCTCTATTGTCTTAGAGACAATAAGAAGAGTAAGCAATTTGAGGGTATTTTCGAAGTTTTCCAAAATGTACATATCAATATTCCATTCTTAGATGTCATTAAGCAAATACCTTCTTATGTAAAATTCCTTAAAGATTTGACCACAGCTAAGAAGAAAATATTATTTCCTCGAAAAGTCATCATGGCAACCCAAGCTTCGTTTCTCATCCAGTAAAATGTTGTACCGAAATTTAAAGATCCTGGATGTTTGACAATTTCCATTCATATTAAAGATCAAATGGTTGAAAAATATTTCTTAGACTTAGGGGCAAGTGTGAATCTTTTACCTTGATGTATAAACAACTATGTTTGGGGGTTTTGAAGTCCATCGATATCACGTTGAGCTTAGTCAGTAGGTCCATTAAGATTTTCAAGGGTGTAGTTGAATATGTGATAGTAAAAGTCAAAGATTTCTATTTTCCAGTTGACTTTGTTGTCTTAGACACATAACCAGTTATGAATCTATATAGTCATGTTCTTATAATCTTAGGATGTCTATTTTTAGCAACTTCTAATGCAATCATTCATTATAGAAACAGGATTATGACTTTAACATTCGAGGATATGAAAGTCAAATTGAACGTCTTCTACAATTTTTAAGAAATTGATGTAAACGATGATGTGGAGGAAGTGAACATGATAGATACGCTAGTCAATCGAACGTGTCAAGATTTAGGGTATTCTGATCCCCTAGAAAAATGTTTGACTCACTTTGGTCAAGATTTTGACATATAAGAGTCCATAAACGAAGTTAATGCTTTGCTTGAATCTGTTCCTTACTTAGACTCTACTCATTAGCACACAAAAGTCGAAAGTCTTCCTATTCATATTTTCATTGTCGTTCTTTCTCAAATCGAACCTCCCAAATTATAACTTAAAGTGTTTTTAAAGATTTTGAGATATGCATTTCTTGACAAAAATCAAACTTTTTTTTTTTTATAATTTTCTTTCACCATAGTATAGTCTAGGAGGAAAAGTTGTTAAAATTTTTAAGAGAATATTAATGAGTTATTGGTTGGATCATAACTGACATTAAGAAAATTAGTCCATCTGTGGTGATGCACCACATTCGTCTAGAGGATTTTGCTGAGGCTTTCTTTCTTAGAACCTCAGAGACGGTTAAATCATGTTCAAAGTAAAGTGATGAAATTATTAAACGTGGGTATCATCTACCCCATTTTCGACAGTCGCTGGGTGAGTCCCATTCAGGTTGTTCCTAAGAAATCTGGTATCATTGTGGTAGTGAAGTAAGACAACGAGTTAATTCCCATTCGAGTCCAAACTAGATGGAGAGTATTTATCGATTATAGGAAACTCCATTCAATGACTTTCAAATATCACTTTCTACTACCTTCATTGACCAAATGTTAGAGCGTCTAACAGGACATTCCTACTATTACTTTTTGGATGGTTACTCCAAGTACAATTAAATACTCATTGCTCCCACCAATCAGGAGAAAATAACTTTTACTTGTCCTTTCAGAGTTTTCCTATATCGTTGCATGCCCTTTGGGTTATGCAACGCATCGACTACTTTCCAGTGGTGTATAATGAATATATTTTCAGATATGATAAAAAGATATCTCAAAGTGTTCATGGACAATTTTTCAGTATTAAGATCAAGTTTCGATGAATGTTTCCAATATTTGGTTTTGGTCATCGTGCGTTGTAAAGAAGTCAACTTAGTCCTCAATTGGGGAAAATACTATTTTATGATAACATTATGAATTGTGCTAGAACATATTGTTTCTACTAAAAGGATTGAAGTAGATAAAGTGAATGTAGGTTCAATTGAAAAATTATCACTTCCTAGAACAGTTAAATAAATTAGGTTATTCATAGGCCACGCAAGTTTCTACCGTAGATTTATTAAAGATTCTGGAAAGATCTCAAGGCCTTTATGTGAACTTTTAGGCAAGGATTTTCATTTCAACTTTTTAGAGTCATGTTTTGCTGTGTTTAATCAGCTTAAGTTTGAGTTAATCTCGGCATCCATCATTCAACCTTCAAATTAGAACATTCCATTTGAGGTTATGTGCAATGCTTCAGATTATGTGATAGATGCTGTTTTGGGTCAGCGAATCGATAAACATCCTCACGTTATCCAGTTTGTCAGTAAAACACTAAGTGATGCTCAGCTTAAATATTCTACAATAAAGAGGGAAATGCTAGCAGTGGTCTATATCGTTGATAAATTCTACCTCTATCTAATAGGATCGAAAGTTATGGTTTACATAGACCATGTTGCATTGAAGTACCTTCCATCTAAGAATGATGCTAAAACAAGGTTAATCCGTTAGATTATGTTCTTCCAAGAGTTTGATATCGAGATTCGAGATAAAAGGGATGTAGAGAATGTCATAGCTGATCACTTATCTATGATTGTTACTAAGTTGTCTGAGAAATCTTTACCCATTTCTGAATCCTTTCCTGATGAGAAAATTATGCAAATTTTCAATTTTAACAGTCTGTGGTATGCTGACATTGTCAATTACCTAGTTACAGGTCAATTGTCAGTCTCAATGACTAGGCAAGAAAAACTCTGTCTCCTTTCAAAAATCAAGTGGTATTTCTGGGACGAACCATATTTATTTAATTACTGTCTTGACCAGATCATTAGACATTGTGTTCCAACCTATGAGTAAGCCAATATCTTAGAGTTTTGTCATAATCATGCCTGCGGAGGGCATTTCAATGGTAAGAAAACCACTACGAAAATCTTGCAGTGTGGTTTATTTTATTTGTCTATTTTTCGAGATGCCCACGAGTTTAACAAATTTTGTAGTCGATGTTAGAAATTAGGAAAAATATCCAAAATAAATGAAATGCCTTAGAATCCTATCCTGATCATCGAGATTTTTGATGTTTGGGACATAGATTTTATGGGATCTTTTATTATCTCCCAGGGTTACCAATATATCCTTGTCGCCGTTAATTACATATACAAATGGATAGAAGCCGTGACGTGTAAAATTAAAGATCACAAGGTGGTGATCAACTTTGTCAATGAGACCATCTTATCAAGATTCAATACTCCACGAGCTATCATAAGTGATGGTGGCTTGCATTTTTACAATAAAATATTTGCATTATTGATGAGAAAATACCTCATAACTCACAAAATTGCAACACCTTACCATCCACAAATATGTAGATAGGTAGATATTTCTAACAGGGAAATCAATACCATTTTGGAAAAAATAGTCAATACTTCATAGGAAGATTGGTCTTTGAGATTAAATAAATCATTATGGTCTTATCGAATTGCTTTCAAAATATCAACAAAGATGTCCCCCTTACTAATTAGTTTTTGACAAAGCCTGTCATCTCCCTGTAGAAACTTGAGCATCGAACATATTGGATGATCAAACGCCTCAACTTTGATTTTGATATAGTCGGTGAGACTCACATTACAACTTGATGAATTAGAAGAGATCAGAAATGACTCTTATGATTGTGCTAAACATTAGAAAGAGCGTACCAAATTTTATCATGACAAACACATTCTTCGATAAAATTTTGAGCCTAATCAAAAAGTTTTGTTGTACAACAACAGACTCTACCTTTTTTCAGGAAAACTCAAGTTTTGTTGAACTGGCCTTTTTATTATTCAAATAGTTTACCACTATGGTGCAGTTGAAGTCCTTAATCCTAAGAATGGATCCATGTAATGACTTGAAAATCCTAAAATGTATCTCAAGGAAAGAATTTTAGATCTGTGCATTAATTTAAAAGTATGGAATCTTAATTTTTAATATTTGAGAAAAATTAACTTCACCAATAGATTTAGAAGGATCGAGAAACATACTTTAGCCTATAAGCACACCTAAATCTAAAGTCGATTGAAAAAGTTATCAAATCCTCGAGTTTCGCATTAGATATTTTTTCAATAGGTAAACGACACCTTAGAGATGTAATTTGAGGAGACTGATCATACCATTAGATTCATGTCGAAAAATCATCCGAAATAGAGTATAAGTTTGTCCAATTCGACATTCGAAAAAAATAATTCCCAAAATGACAAGTATGTCCCAACTTAAGTTATATAAATATCTGAATTCTATTAGAGAAATCAGATTTTTCTTATTCTCCTCTCCAAACAAATCTCAACCATTTTCCTTCAATATTTAAAACTTAGATTTACTCCAAACGAGAACGATCTGAGCTTAGGCGCAAGAAGGAAAGTTGTTCCTCTCGCCGAGGGTTACACATGGACACAAAGAAATTCGATTTTCGCCGGAAGAAAATTTTGGAGATTAGCCGGAGGTGATTTTAAACTCCATTCAACCGTTGAAAATAGCTTGAAGTAGGTTGCCTTCCCTTCTACCTTCTAGTTGTGCGATAATTTCATAGAAAATCCATGTGATTGTTGATAAATCGATCGTTTCATTAAGTTTATACATATTTGAACGATTTGAATCATGTTTGCATGCTTATTTATGATTGGTTTTAGTTCATTTGATGTAATATAAGAATTTTATAGTTGGTATAATATTTGGATCGATTTTGGTCGAGTTTTGACGAAAAATCAGCAATTTGAAAAAGTATCCAAATGTTGAGTTTGGTTCTAATTTTTTTTGTGTTGCTTCCATATAGTATGTATACCAATTTCCTACCTTTATTTCATTAAAA